>NC_081409.1:484152899-484772471 GCF_030272615.1 Cryptomeria japonica
TTCTTCCTCTAAGACACACCTTCGTAGTACCCCATCAGGGCCCATTTTATACAAAAGGCCGTGCATCAGTTGAAATGTTGTGCTTTTTAGTGCCAGCTTCCTTCTTTCACTTGGGGGCATCTCCTTCGGGAACGTTGCGCTGGCGAGGTATTGTCCGAGCTTCTCATACCAAGATGGTAAGACTACTATTTGGAACAAGTGGCCATCCGGAAAATCCTCATTCACCCCCCCTTCTCCCCTGATTTTATTCTTGACAGATGATCAGCCATTACATGGCTCTTTCCTAGTCACACCACAATGTTGAAAGTAAATTCCTGCAGTAAGATCAGCCATCGACTTACTCTTCCTTGGATGACCGGTTTGTTGACCAGATACATGAGTGCCTGGTGATCTACGAAGAAGGTAAAGGGCGTGGCCAGAAGGTAATGACGGAATTTTTGCACTGCATATACCATCCCCAAGGCCTCTCGTTCTGTGGTACTATAGTTTCTTTCTGCTTTCGACAGTAGGCGGCTGGCAAAGTATATAGGGTGATCTAGGCCTGTGGCTCCTGCCTGTGCTAAGGTGGTGCCGATGGCAAAGTTGGAGGCATCCACATGTACATGAAATTTATTATCCCAATTTGGGTATATCAGGATAGGTGCACTTACGAGTTTGGATTTGAGTTCCCCAAAGGCCTCTTCTTGCTCTTGGTGCCATACGAATGGCTCCCCCTTCCTTGTGAGTTTTTCCAGTGGGAGGGAGACCTCAGCAAATCCCTTAATAAACCGCCGATAGTACCCTACATGGCCCAGGAAAGATTTTACTCCTGTAACATCCATTGGGTTTTCCATTTCCATGATGACTCTTATCTTATCAGGGTCCGTCTTCAATGCTGCTTTGCAGACTATATGGCCAAGTAACCTACCTTGTGGAACGAGGAACCTACATTTCTTTGGATTGAGGGCAAGTCGTGCTTGCCGACACCTTTCCATGCACTCCCCCAGTATTTGCAAGTGGTTTTTCTTCTCGCTGTATACTGACCAATCGTCCAGAAATGCTTTAAAATTTCCAGTCACCATCTTGTCGAAGATATGCAGTATGATCCTCTAGAATGTGGCTAGGGCGTTGCATAATCTGAATGGCATCCGGTTATACGCGTAAACTCCATCCTCTACAATGAATGTGGTTTTCAACCTGTCTTCTTCTGCTATGCTGATCTAGTTGTAGCCTGAAAAGCCATCCATGAAGGAATAGATTTCGTGCCCTGCCACTTCTTCCAGTATACTATCAGTAAAAGGTATGGGAAATGGATCTTTCATGGTTACAGCATTCAAACATCTGAAGTCTACGCAGATGCGGATTTGATTCCCCTCTTTCTTGAGGGAAATGACAATAGGTGAGACCCATTCGCTAGTTTGCACTCGGAATATGATTCCGGCTTCTAACATCTTTTCTATTTCCTCTTGCACCTTTGCCGCGTAATTTTTGTTCATGTGGTAAGGGCGTTTCCTTACTGGCCTAGCCCCTGGTATTAATGGTATGCGATGTATGCATAGTTCTGGAGGCACTCCTTTGAAATCCTTATATGTCCATGCGAACACATCTTTGTATTCGAGAAATATTTTAAATGCTGCTGCCTTTAGTACGGGGTCCCAATCATCCCCCACTAGTATTACTTTTGGGTCCTTTTCTTCTCCAAGGTTGGTTTGTTGTACCTTTGGTTCCACATATTGTACAATCTCATTTTCTCCAAATTGGTGGGCCGGGGCTCCATCTACCCGGGCCTCCCCTTCCTGGTATTCGACAAATTGTGGCGGGTAAGTATTGTCTTCCTCGATCTCCAGGATCTCCAACACATTACATGGGTGGAAGATTTCATAATCCTCCATTTGCCAGTGGAATAACCCATTGATAGAACTTGTCTCGTCCTCTGACCAATTCCCTAAGCGGAGGACTCCTTCATCAGGTTCCATCTCACCATCCTCCCCCGGTGAGCCTTTCTCGGACCTAGAGTCCGAAGCCACTTCCTGACTCATTGCTTGGTTTCCTAGATCGATGATATATTTCTTCCCTTCACTTTCGATTGAGAGAGTCTCCTCGGGTAGCGTGTTTACCGTAGACCCACCGTCTACTATGGTGTTAGTATTTCTATAACCGAGAATCTCCATTTCTACTACAGCTGGGGTCCTACCTACCCCTACTGTCATCAACATAGGGTCAGTGGTCTCCTTTGAGTGGTTCCTTCCTTCCATTTCCTCTCTGTGGCCCTGTGTCTTTTCCTCCTTTCTGGTCTCCTCCACTTGGTTTATAGCTATCCGTAGTTGCGGTAGTGTCTGCAACAGATCCGCTACATGGACCGGCACGGTGGTTTGTAGCAGCTGTTTCATTATGGTAGCTTCGGAGTCCGCTCGTATGGTGCTCGTGGTTTTGTGGGGTACTGTCCTCCGCCGTCCCTCACTCATTTCCCTTTCTACTTCCTTTTGTGCCTCTTTCAGTCTTTCCTTTTCTGTGCCTGGTTCAGGGTACGCTAGTTTCCTTGTATGAGATCGGGTAATGGCCAGTACTTCTGGTTCCGACCGTACTACCTCCAGCATGTTCACGCCTTTCTGTCTTGGACATTCCGCATCTTCGTGATTGCCCGACCCCCACCATTTGCAGAGTAGCCCTCCTCCTTGTCCAACCCCAGTCTGGCAGTCGCGTGCAAAATGGCCCCATTCGTTACATCATCGACATTGTATCATTGGTCTGCCTTTTGCATCATATTGGATGCGTCCCTGTGTGGTATTATTATTGCTGTTGTTGTTACTCCCCCTCCGGCTGCTCCTATAGCCACCTGGTGATGCGTCTAAGTTTGTGTTCTTGGAGGGTGTAGTTGGTGGTGTTGGTTTTTGTGTGTCCCTCCAGTTTGCACTCTGTGCACCAGAGGTCCCTGCCCTCCCTACTTTCTTCCTTCTGCGTTCGCATTTCTCGCATCATCCGTCTCATATCTTTCTGGAGTGCCTGTATTGTCGGGGACTCCTCCTCGCTTTCCTGATCACTACTATCTTCATCACTTGTGCGCTTCTTGCCCTTTGATGTCTTGTTCTCGCTTTCAATGTCCATGGCTCTATTGTACGCGTCTATGAAGGTAGATGGAGGTACTACCTTCATCTTTTTCCGTAGGGATGGTTGCAATCCCTCGATGAACCATCGCTTCTTCAACCCATCGGCTGGCATATTGTCCATTTTTCCAATCAACTCTTTTAGTCTGCGGTAGTAGGACCTTACCATCTCACTCTTGCCCTGTTTGGTGTTGTATATTTCTGCGACTATCTCGTCATCGTCCCGAAGTAGCCGAAACTCCTCAAACGCCTTAGCAAGTTTTTTCCAGGTATCCTTTGAAGTGGTGGGCAGGTCCGTGTACCAGTCATTGGCAATTCCACGGAGGGTGGCCGTAAATGCTTTCAGCCAGTTATTCTCATCATCCTCGCCATTGGCTTGCCAAATGGTGACACAGGTTTTACAGTGGCGAGCGGGGTCCTCTGATCCTATTCCATTAAATTTGGGAAGTTTCTGTTTTTCAGAGTTATGTGCCATCTTTCTCGTACTCTCCGGTTTACTCTGGGAATTGTTGAATGGCTCGGTTGGCGCGGTTGTTTGCTCCCAATTCTCACTACTTTCTATTGTCTATGGGCTGTCGTGACTCCTGTCCCACGCTTGTGTATGTTGCTGAGAACCTTCCGCTAGGTTCCCTCTTTCTTCAACTATCCGGTAGAGTTTCAGGCGCCTCTCGAGTTGCTCCTAGATGCGCAGGGATCTCCTCAATATGTCTTCGTGGCTCCCTTCTGCTTCCTTCGAGGGTTGTCGGCTTCGATCTTTGTTGAGTGTATTTGGCATTAATTATTGGAACTTCGGTGGTTTCGTCGCTGTGTGGAATCCCTCTCTTCTTCTTCCCTTCGGTTCCTTTCTCTATACTGTTGAAGCACTTGTTGCCTACGTTGCTCCCTTCGTATGTTCTCTCGTTCCTCTTCACGTTCCACCAGTACGTGTGCCAATAACCGTGGAAGACTACCCAGGAGATCATGTACTGCCTAGTTCACGTTGAGTTCCGCCTGTACCGTACCAGCCGAGACCGCGCTCAGTTCTGCTTCTCGCTGTACGTACCGGTCCATGGAAATGTCCCACGCGTGAAATTAATAATTTGAGCACCAAGTCGACTGTTAGTAGTCTAGGTGGATTAGGTTGTAGTATGCCGAACATCAAGATACAATTTATAACACCAGAGCATAATAAAACATTAGCATGGAACTGACAACACACAATACAGTATACCAAGATATATTCGTGTAACACAGATCTCTATCATATTCCTCTCCAATCCAATGTGTCCCAAATGTGCTACAAGTTTACAATATAAAGAGTTTGCGGTTGGTTAGGCTATCAACCGTCAGACAACTAACTACCCTGTAGATATCCTTAATACTATTGTTTTCTTTTAAAGCATTACAAAAAGCCTTATTTACTAATTAATTGGCTTACATCGACAACCCTTATTGTCATACCCAAGTTATGCCTAGGCCAAGGGGAAAGTAATAAACTATAAAGTATTAAAAAATACTTCAACTTCCAAATACTGAATACTGCCAAAAAAAATGAGCTAAGGCCAAGGTGTTGAACTGCATTGACGAAAATAGTCATCTGAGTTCGAACACAGGATCCTGCCAAAAATAATACTGCTAGAAATAGCCACAGAGCTGAGCTGTAGAACCCCTGCCAAAAATTGCACTGCTAAAAATAGTGCTTACTATAAATAGCATACTACTAAAAATAGTAAGTGTTTCCAAAGTGATTTTTAGCACATTCTGAGTAGTTATCGAACTTACTAAAAATAGTAAGTTTGGAAAAAGTCACCTGATGCAGATGCATGTCAAACCATCCTGAAGTTCTCCAAAAACCCAGAAGGAATCCAAAATCCAAATTGACAAACTTCCACATATACACCCTTGAAAACACCAAGGAATCCTCCTAGAAAATAGGAAACCTTAATTTCTGCGTCCGACTAGCCTACGGGTCTGCGAAATAGGCTAATGGTCAACTGAACTGGTTACTGCTAAGAAGGGGACATTACAATTTTCGACCTCCCAGTCTTGTACCTAAGATGGTGCAAGCTAGTTCTTAATTGAGCTATTAGCATTTTTGATTTCCATTTTATATCTACCTCTATGTAGTGGTTTTGTTGATGTCCTCATGTGGGATAGAAATGCTTGATGTAGTATTCCCTTTTTCACGCAAGTTGTTTTGACCACAACGTCACTTTGACTTTCTCTCTGACATACTTTTTGATTTTAGCATCTACATTTGGGCATTCATGTAAATTAATTCCCCATCTACTCAAATTCTTGACATTTTGTTTCGTCCAAGTGTTTTCTCTTTTGTTTAGCATTTCCTTTGCCACAATTGTGCATTCATGCCAACTAACTCCCCATTTACTCAACCACATTGAGTCATGAAACTATTGTGCTATTTTGTGATTGGTCTAAAACAAACTTTAATCATATTCAAAACCAAAAGTGGTACAAGGTTGAGAAAATTTTTGGAGGGTCATCTTTTGGAGATTTGGGATATTTTTTACCCCAACCCTCCCATCAAGAACCCACAAATAAGATATATATATATATATATATATATATATATATATATAGTAATATAGACACACACACACACACACACACACACACACACACACACACACACACATATATATATGTATACACACACACACACATATATACATGTGTCTGGAAATTTGGACTCGAATTCGACTCGACAACCCAAAATTTTGAATTGGACTTTGAACTTGGTGTGAACTCGACAAACAAAAAATCGTAGAATTACACACACAAAAACAGAAATTAGTTGACAACTTTAACCTCATTTGTGTAATTCCAATAACTAGTGGGGGTTTGGGAGTGGAGACCTTGATGGGTTTGAGGGACAGCAATGATAAGTTGCACAAGGTGTTAGATGTCGAAAAAACCCAATGGTAGAAGGGGTCTAGGGGAATGTTTTGTTCCCTCGTGGGCTGGATTGGTGGTTTGTGGGCTATGCCATGGATTTTTTTTTTTGGATGATTGAAAAGATAAAGTAGAAATGAAAAAAATGCATTTATAGGGCAAAATTTATGACTTTTTAATTGTTTTCCTATTTGTTTTTATCCAATGCCTTTTCATTTTTGCCCAAATGCTTGTCTTCTTTGCTCTTTCCCTCAGATACCGGTTCTTGCATAAAATGCCCAGGTCTTGGTCCTGGTTCATGCCCGGTCCTGGTCCGAGCCTGGTTCGACCTGGGTCCCACCCAGGTCCTGCCTAGGCGGTTGGGAAGGACCCGGGTGGGACCCAGGTCGAACCTAGGAGGACCCAGGTGAACCCAAGCCAGTGGGTTCCCAAAAATGGGGCCCACGGATCAGAAAACAAATAAAAAACAGTTTTTTTAATTGATGACCTTGGGCTTGTGTTGGATGCTTCAGATGAAGATGAATATGGAATTTAAATCCCATAGATGGCTTGTAATTTGAATGTTTAACTTTATACTTTATTGTGTCATGACATTTTCACATTTTGAAACTTGAATTAGTTGAAACTTGAAACTTGAATATTATGTTTTTTGCAAATTATGAATATATTACATTTACGATATATGAATATCAGAAGATTTATTGGCATTGGCAATTATGGATTTATGATTTATCTGTTATCATTTATGTATCATTGTATGTTTCATATTTGTAGTTTGAAGTTTGAACTGTGAACATATATATTTATAATTTTGATGTTTGAACATATATATAATATATAACATATGTATATATAATATACATATATATATGTGTGTGTACGGACGAACCCGTACCTGTACCCAAGAATTTTATTTTTTTGCCAAATCTGCGAATCCGTACCCGAATCCGAACCTGAATCCGATCCTGAACCGGTAACTTAGCTCTTTCCTTTGTTATTTTGCTGTTCAGACCTGAAATGGACGAGTTTGAGCCAAAATATGAAGAAAAAGACTCACTTTTTTCTATTTTAACACACCCAAATAGACTCGAGAGTCTATGCGTAGAACTTGGGAGTTTGAGTTTGGGACTCAGAGAGTCTGAGGGCGAGACTCAGACGAGTACTCCCTAGGACTCGACTCGTGAGTCTGCGACGATTCGACTCGTCTAGAGATAGGACTTGCGAGTTTGGCAAGTTCTAGAGAGCACTCGTAGAGTTCTCAAATATATATATATATATAGTACCTGTTTTGTTGATGGGTGTTTTATGACTACACCAACATAGAATAAAATACCAAGTTATCTTATCCTCTCTTGAGCGAAATCCCATGCATGGTAAAATTGCTAAAGATCATACATGTGACTCCAGGGTTCTTCTCTGTCAGTCCCTGACGTGTGGAGAAGCTCAATGGTCATTGTGATATGATAGTAACACAAAGAGACTTACGTTTGAATCGTTTTTCACATCTGCTGCAATGTTGGTTGGAACTTCATCAGATATTGCAATCTCGTGAAACTTATTTTTCGAATGGACATAGCTGAAATGAACTGAAATTAAAGGGGAAAGGGTTAGAAGGATCTAAACCTACTCCTAAGGACAATGATGTCAATTGATAGTGCTCTAGTGGACGAATTCCAAATAAACCAAGTTCTACTTCGCCAAGATCAACTACAACTCTACAAGAACTGGTGCAATCTTCCAAGGGTTATGCAAAGAATTTTCATATCACAATGAACACCATCATAACGAACAATGCACATTTAATGATTGATTTTAAGAATCCATATAAATGGCTTAGGCTAACTTTACACTGAAACTTATAATCGATAAGATGCAAAAAGTATGAGCCATGGAAATTCATCAAACATCATCGCATTCTTCATTAAAACCCAATTCGTCCGAAGTTGCTAAAGTGAAGGTAAAGCACTTAAAAATAAAATCTTGCAAAAAGGCCAAATGACCTAAAATTCCAAAACTTAGACGATTAAAAGAAAAATCGCACAAATAAGTTAAAAAGCCTGAAGTTTGCATCACAAAAGGAGAGGTTAGAAAGGGGTCTAGTAAAAATGGCGTATTCTTGCAAAAAACGCTGAAGTTCTTCTCAGACAAATGGGCATATAAATAGGAAGTTCGGTGATTTGCACAAAAAAAATATCGCATGAGGTAAGGGTTCGCTCAATTTATTCAAGAAGCCCAAAATTTCACCTAGCCAAGAGGCATTCAAAGAAAACTCGGCCCTTTATCAAATTATGCAAGAAGAGAACAAAAGATTTGGTGCTTTCACCCACTTTGCAAAACTCAGACCAAACACAGCATCGCATTTAAGGAAGAAGTTAGGCGTTTAAAGAGAAAAAATCGCAAAGGAGGGGCATGTGAAAAGGTCAACGGTTAAGGCAAAACCACTGTTTTGTGTCCAGAGTTTTCCCATTCTCATTTAAACAACCAGAATTTGCAGTGTTGAGAGGAAAGTCCAAGCCAGATTGCGCGATTTACCCTAAGAGCCCGAATTTCTCCTTGCGAAGAGGGCAAGTTGTTATAGATCAGAGGAGAAACGTTTAGGGTTAAAGAGGGACAATGCAGCCCAGAGACTTATTCACAACTTATGGTTTGACTCTCAAGGTGTCAAGTTCATTCGGGGTGTGCGGTTAACAAACCTCTTTAGTCGGGTGCCAGGTAAGTTCAAAACCTGCCTTTCAAATGGCCAAAATTTTACATTTGGTAAATATGAATGTTGAGAACCAGGTGATGTACAAAATAAATTCAGGTAAATCTTAAACTTAACCCCAGGCCATTAACTGTCAAATTTGACCTCCAACCAATATTTGAAACTTAGGCAAAATTTTAGGGATTTTGGTCTAAACTGCAAGCACAAAACCGCCATTTACAAATACTTATCAACATCGAAACTCTCATCATCATCGCAGACAACAATGCAAACAGCTCTGAAAACAAAGCACACTTAAAATAGAAAGCGTTTGCAATTCTCACAGCAGTACCAAAACAGGGAGCAACGATATTTTAAACTTGCTCAAAACCAACAGGCAACTGAAAATCTCCAAAATCCAAATGCATTTCATCTCCTTCCACAGATTCCGAATTGTTCCAACAGCATGTTTTAACGTACTTGCAAATTTTGATTCTCGCTGTTTTAACATTTTTTAGTGCCGACGTTGTCTTCTAGCACTGCTAACCCGTGTTTTTCACATCAAAATTGTCTCGTAATCCGCGTCTGGGTGTGCAAGGTAGATGCCTAATCAAGGGGCAGAATCTTCCAAGGCACTTGATGCACCAGGGGTATTCCCAACATCCAAGACAGATATTCCCCGTAAGCTTGACAAAATGAAGTATCAATATCAAGGGTGGTAAAGGAGTCCAGAGTCCTGAGTAATTGGGAAAACGTAGGTGATATAGACATTGGGCATGTAGACATTCAAAACTTCAGGGATAGGATGTTTGCTCCTAACGCACAGGGTAGGCCGAAGCAGATGGTAGAAAGCGGAATTGCACAAGTTGCAGGCTTCCCACCGACAGTTCAAAACTACGAGCTTGTGGTTGAGGCCGCAAAACATTACAGGCCGGAAGGCAGAGTGGTGGTTGCAAATGGAGTGGTGATGGCCAATTTTACTCCAGAGGTCATAGGGGAGGCATTTGATATCCCGCTTCTAGAGAATGCCGTCACAATAACCATGGATGATGCCCAGACGGCTTTTGACATTAATCCCAACAAGTGCAGGGGAATGATAAATGGGTCATGGTTTAAGGTGAGAAGATCTCTGAGCACCAGGATCAGGAAGAAGACATTTAGGAGTGATTTTTTTGAAGAATACGGTGACATGATCACATTGTTGAGCAGAGTCATGGGACTCCCCCACGCCAACTGGTTTGAAGAGTGGATGTTCTTCTATATAGAGAAAGTCTTCCACGGGAACATTAAAATCGACCAGGCCCAACTTATAAGTGACAATCTCCATATGCAGCTAGTTCAACTTGCAGAGAAAAAGTACTTCACCATGACCTCCTACTTGGTTTATATGTTTGCTAGACATCAGCAGCAACCAGGGTTGATCTGAACAGGAGAAATTGGGAATGGACCAAATCAAATGAAGGTCTATGATTGTTATCCCCAGCTACATTATTATAATATAACACAAAGGGAAAGGAACAACATTGCCTATGTCATAGGCCAATACGAGCGCGTGAACGATGCATTCACAATGCGCATGATCTGAATGATGCAAGGAGGCCTGCACATACATTTGTCGCAGCAAGCCACTGCGCTGATATGGAAGTATGGAGCATGGTTCATTCAGTTCCCTTGTTTCTCCTATATCGAAATTTCAGGCTTTGAGGGGCCTCCATTCAAACTGCCACGCTATCCATTGGAAGAATTATCCTCTTAGAGGTTGCTAGACAGGCGCACCCAGCTGGATACATACTCGGAGAGAAGAGGAGATCGGGATTAACATTCCCAATGGTCACAGGGAACAATGATGTGTGCTTCAAAAACTCTGTGCATGCCGAGGAATCCTTCGACGAGCTAGCATCATATTGCCTACAACACCTCCCCAAGAAATGCTTCAACCCTGCTGGATTAGGGAAGAAGGCTTATGGCAGGCACTACAGAAGCAAAGCGGCCATAGAAGATTACTGGACGAATTGCCTCGACGAATTTGAAGTCCGTTGGCAGGAATACTCGACGAGACTTAGTGCTATATAGTTGAAGTGCCAAATATTCTGTTTCCAATTCTATTAATTCTTTATGTATATTTCTTTGTGGTTTGGTTGTGAATGCTCATTTGCTATACTTAATTGGTTGTGGATACGGATTCCATTGTTTTATTGAAGATAAACTTAAACCCATCATAATCTTATTTTAGCTTAGCTATGGTGAGTTGGTGACACTAACTCTGCCAATTACTTTCTTGTATTCATGCTTGCTGAGAATAGAATTTTGACATGAAAAAAATAAACTGAGCATTGAATTTATTGTTTTCCAGGGACGTGCCAGGGAAAGAAATGATAGGCAATGAATGCTGCAATCTATTTGAATTTAATTGATCTGCCTCTTTTGCTGCTTTTCCTTATTGTATCTTGCGGCTAATAGAAGGAATTTTATTATTTCATCAGTGTTGTAGAACATATAATATTATTTTACAAGGAATCATGCTTCTTTGCAGGTGATGTGGGTAAATTGCACAAATCTATTGAAATTCTCGAGGAAATGAAACAATCTCAAGTCGTACCTAATTCCATCACATACACTATCCTTTTGATTGCATCTCATAAGTAATTATTCCCTCTACTAAATATTTCATCCTTCCTCGTAACTAAATATTAATGTTAATGATGGCTTTAATTCTTTGGTGCATGATGGCTCATCTTTGTATTATTTTAAGTTTGATTCTATATGACAACTTTTTAGAGATTGCTGATGTTTCTTATTGACAGGGAGGATGAACCAGAATTAGCATTTAAGCTGTTCTCACGGGCAATAATGGATGGTGTTGTTCCTAATCTTAAAATGTGTGACTGTGTTACAAGTATGTGTTCTTTACTGTTTGAGTTATATTTTGTGTACAAATATTTACTAGTTGAAAGTAAATTAACTTCATGTGCAATTTCATATAATCAGGTCTCCATTAGAATGTGTTCTTTATACAAATATTGACGCTATTGTTGTTTTTCTAGTTATCTTGACCACCAAAACTGTTATTATTGAACGGGAATTCAAAAATAAAATAAGTTTCTGTTCTTTTGAGAGATAATTTTATCGTCTAGGAAACATGGGGACGCATCCCCTATCCCCAAATCCCCCATCCCCGTCCCCTACCCTTTTCTAGGACAGTGGGACGTCAAGGGGATGTCCCCTTGCCGTCCCCAAACCTACAAAAACCCGCTGAAACACCTGGAAACGACCCCTGGCATTTGGGGACTTCTCGCCATCCTCAAGATGTTGGGGGATGTCAAAAATGTCCCTCGTCATCCAAGGGATGGCAAGCTGCCCCCCTTGGGAACGCGCAATAAAGGGATTGCTCTATTCCTTGGTTGAATTCAATAGTTTGAAATGTATAACAGCATTATAAATTATAATTGTTTACATATGATAATATGTCAAAAAAAAAAAAACACAACCAAATACAATATATCTTGTTCTTTTCCCTCCTAGTGTAACCTAATTTTTCTAGCCTCGAACTATAAGGTAAGTCAATATCAAAATGATGATAAATTGTAACATCAAAAGTTCTTTTGTTTTCCTCCATTGTATCCAATCAGTCCAATCTCTCCTCTAGATCATGCCAATCTCTTCTCTAGATGGTCAAAATAAGTTTCCTTGAGACTTTTGGATATTGATAGACCATGGATTTTTGATGTTTGAGACTGCTGTTATAATGCTTTATTGAAATTTATTATGCTGTTATACTACTTCCATTATTTATTTACATTTTGATATTGTTGTTATATATATATATATACTGCCTTCCCCTCATCCCCGTCCTTGAAACGTCATGGAACATAGGTTATTGTCTATTCAACACCTATCCTACAAATATTGTTTTAGGCCCATTTGACTGTTATGGCTAAGTTTTTTAGTAAGAACAATTGTTTTCCACGTAACTTTACATTGCCAATCTATAATGAATTATGGTGATAAATATGGATTTTTTTGTGCAAGGCCTTTGTTTGCAAAAATTTCGGATGACATCTACAGATGGGCAATCTATTCCATATTATACCTCCGGAACTGTGCAGATACATAATAAATGGTATGCTTTTTTCGAGTATTTATTTTCATCTTGAAACTTTGAAGCATATTTTTCAAAAGAATGCAGATATAGGTATTAGAGCCAGATTTGAAGGGGATCCTATAGTTTTACATTCTTTCTTTTCATAACATTGTGAAGTTTTAATGTCCCGTTTTAGGAACAATGCAATATAACTGCAAATGTAATGTTTTGATACCACTTGTAATGTCCCTTATTGAACAATATATGAATTATAGGACAATTAGTATCTGATATTTACAATAAACTTATGTATTTGGAAATCGGAATGCAATTATACAATAAATGATAATGATCAAGCCACTGGCTGTCTCTGATTTATACAATTAAGATTTTGCTTGAGTGAATTGATATCAATTTGCACTAAGTGCGCAATTACTTGCTGTTTCAAATAAGACAACATAAATATGCAATGGACTAGAAGTCAATATTACCAATGGCAATATGAATGGCTGTTTCTGATTTGGAATATATATTATGCACAATTGATTACTGCTGTTTCAGATCTGGAATTGATATCATGCAAGGTATATAATCCTTGGCTTCATGCACATGAGACTGTGTTTGATGTGAATAATCCTTGGCTTCATGCACATCATATTGGGCATTTGGCCTTGTTCACACAAGCCCTTCCAAACTGGAATAAGAAACAATATAAAAGACAATCGATGATGATAGAATGGAGTGGATCTCAGTATATATCTTGCCAACAAATGGGTGGCATCTTTTCTTAATGATGAAACACACCTCCTCCTTTGATCGTGACTCCTCACAACTATAAACTGCACCACTTTGTAGGGACTAATTTGGTAATTAATCATCATCCATTTAATGGAGGGATTAATATTCAAATTGCACTGATTTGTTATCATTATTGATGTTTAATCAATTCATTATTACTGCTGACTTACATCTTAATCCATCATTACTTAATGGTCCAATGCAGATTGTGTTCCTTCTTTTGAGACTTGCTCTATGCGATCTATCCGGTGAAACAACTATGGCTGCGATTAGCCCTTTCTTTCCACCTTCCTCCTATATTGCCAAGATCATTGGCTTGCTTTCCATTACAGTATGTAATTATTAGATTAATACAGCCCACCAACATATTGAGTCAACTTAATAGTTCATCAGACTTACCTTGTCAATCGTTGTTTCTTTATGTGGTTGGTTTTGTTAGAGTACTTCCTTAATCTTGACCATATTCACTTGGAGGGATTACTTCTATTATTCATAGTGTTCCTTGCTGCATCTCTTTCTTATGTTACCATGTCAGTCAGTGTCTATCGTTTATCCTCATCATATGATGATTGATCCTCATCATATGATGATTGCTTATGTTAATCACTTAATTATATCAAACTTCCCCATACTTAAACTGTCTATAATAATGGACTTTCAATATACTTTTCCAATTTTGTCTCTCCTAGAGACTTCACAAAATTGAAGAACTTGGTTGCCATGATATATAAAGGATGGGGACATTACAGAAGTTATGGACTTTTGCAATATTGTGATTAATTGACCCTTGGTGCAAGTTATTTCTTCAAGGCTTATAAATTGTTAGATACTTCATTTTCTACATACATTTATTCTTAAATTTGAACTTTGCATTTCACGTTTGAGTTATAATGAATTTAGAGTATTGTTACAAGACTCAGATTTGGCAAAGATGATATTTGACCTAGAATTATTCTTTGTGTTTAGACTTGGTGAAGATTCGACAGATCGAAGAAACCATGCTTTATGAATACTTTGGATGTAAATTTTTTATCATGTATCTTTCAATAAATATACTTTAAAGAAAATAAACTAATCAAATAAAAGCTACTTTGATCACATACACAAGTATAAATCAATCAATAGTATAAAAATCGATTTAGTTGAAGGGAACAACATTTTTAAATATAAAAATATAGTCCAAGTTTATTAAAAAATCATGGATTATAATATCCATAGCATTAAAACAAATGTCAAAACTAAAATTATAAATATGAGTTAGAGGAGTCTATATCGCTCGTCCTAACATCCATTCTTGTACAAGTATTTTTGTATGGGCATCTAAGGTAGGCCATTGATGATGATACAGCCATGATATTTTCTTCTGTATTAATGAAATCAACATCCAAAGTGTTTGCTTGTGCTCTATCCTCTTCCGCCATGGCTAACATCTCTACCTCTAGATCCACCCAAATACATTAAGCACGCATCCCAAAGCACTCAGCCACATGGTACGACCAGCTAAGGGGGTGATTAGCAAAGATAAAATCGAAGACACCATATTAAGCTCTATAAACTCACAAAATGAATCGCCTAAACCAAACAGAGAGATAGAGAAAATACCCAGAATGAGAAGAATAACACACTGAGACTTACGAACAAAAACCTTCTTCAACACACCACCCGAACAACAACCTGGACACTCTAAAACACTTACAAAAATCAGAAAACAATACCAAAATCTGCGACATTATCTTCAATCCACTCCTCTGAGATGAAGAGCAAGCTCTAGCTTGACTAGTTGCTATATTGCAAGCAAGAAATCAAGCAATGGCTAGGAGGTAAGCGTTCCCCGAAGCTTCACTCTGCATTTTGACAGCACTTTGTTATAATATTTGCAAAAAATAGTCTCAAATGAAGGCCAAGGCACTTATTTATAACCTTCTCCCAAAACGAACCTCCTTTTCCCTCCAATGTGGGACTAAACAATGACATTCAAATTCACTTTAATTTGCATTTCATTTCATCCCTTCACCAAGTCGTCCCATTTTGCCTAGACAAGACACTTATTAAATTGTAAATAACACATAATGTGAGCACCCAACATATAATTGAGAAAATGACTTTAATATAACTTTCATGCTTATACTTGGAAAATTCATTGGTACTACTGTTGTCCTCTATGTAGAGCACTTCAATCATATTGCTCTTCATTGATTTCAATCATTTACAACAGTAGTTACTATTTATTTCAGACCTTCCAAACTCAAGGAGTTCTCTTTATGAAGGTTTATGTTGTAAACTTTAACAGTTTACCTCCAAAGTTGGTCCAGGATAGTGAACTTCTTTATGCTATGGCTCATATTTCAGAGAGCTTTGGAGTTGTGACAATGAGTGTTAGCACTACTGTCCACAATCTGATCAACGTACACATGAGTTCAGATTCTGATCAGCTTTTGATGGTTCCTTTTGCTCATCAACTAGTGGATTGGGAAGATATTCTGTGCAAAGGATAGTTCTATATGGAGTTGGAGTCACTAGAGAGGATATTTTCAGCCTTGGATGTAAGCAAATGTGTTGTTTTGGATGACGATTTTTTGTGTTTCAGCAGCTGTTCATCTTCTTGGATGCTGATTTTCCGAAGTTCAAATCTCAAGTCAATCATTTTAGACTTGGTGGGCTGCTGCTGTACTCTTTTTCAGACTTCACAGTCTCTTGGCAGGACGGGTTTATGGTCTCAGATGAGAGGTATGGCGAGTTGGGGAAATCAATATCCGTGTATGGGAAGTGTTCAAGCTCTAACTAGTGGTTATCCTTATGCCCTCTTCTTCTTATGGTTGGAACAACGAACCTTTGCTTTCTTTGGTTCACCATTTTGAGGTGTTTGGAGTGGGAACTGTAAGAGTTTTCAGAAGTCTCCATGGTTGTATCAAAATAATTCAATTGAGGCCTAGTAGATTCATGTGGAGTTATGAGAAGGAGTTTGTTGAGCTCCTACAAAGGATTGTCTTCCTCCTTACAGGGAGATTTGGAGAAGTCACATTTACAGTCATGGCTTTGCTTGACACCTTGAGGAGATATGTTGTGGAGTTTGATTGTGAGTTGAGTAGACTTAATTTCCTATTGCCCAGGCTTGTGATAGACAGTGGTTTTGTTAATATTGATTACTCAGAGCTTTATGGGCATGAGATGCTGCATGATATTGATTTCTGTCCTTCAAGATTTTTCAGTTTGAGTATAACAGATGGTAACATTTTGGAATTACAAGGGAGGTTAGTGCAATTTTGGCGTGATGTTTTCACTGATGTGATCAGAGTGACGTAGCAACGACATGGTGGGTTCTTCCTGAGACGAACATGGGACCCTGGGATCGTACTTGCTTTGGTGAGGATTAGTTTAAAATTTTCTGGAGTTGTGGTGGCATTGCTTGAGGAGAAGCAATTTTGGGAAGGGCAGATTGTAATGTCCCCTTTTCCGCTATAGTTGGTTTTGGGGATTGTTGGCCAATTCCGAGACCCGTTGTCAATCAGAGGCAAAAATTAGGGTTTCCTATTTTCTAGGAGGATGCTTTGGCAGTTTTGGTGGCTTGCATGTTGGAATTTTATAGTTTTTATTTTTGAATTCCTTCTGGGTTTTTAGAGAGCTTCGTGATGGTGTGACATGCAACTGAATTTGAGGACTTTTTCGAACTTACTATTTTTAGTAAGTGTAGGCAAGGACAACTTATTTTTCTAGGTTTTCAAAGAGCCTCGCCATGGTGTGACACGCAAACGAATCTGAAGGCTTTTCTGGACTTACTATTTTTAGTAAGTTATCACGGCTGCTCAAAATGTGGTTAGAGTGCATTTGGACACTCTTACTATTTTTAGCAGTATGCTATTTTTAGTAAGTTCTATTTTTAGCAGGGTTTCAACAGGTCAGTTTAGATGGCTATTTCCGGTAGGTCAGTTTGAGTAGTTGGTCTTCCAGCATTTTTGGAACTATTTTGGCAAGTATGAGCTTATGTTGCGCGACTTCATGGTTCAGGAAAAATATTTTATAAGTGAATTATTTATAAGGCATGATGGACGCTTTAGAAAGAAATAAGTTAATTTTATGAAATAATTCAATTTATTTCCTTGGACACCATAACACACTTTATTGATATTTTTATGAAGTATATTTGCTACCTTGAGGGGGTCGATTTGTTGGAAAATGTTGTTTAAAGTTGGATTATAACTTAAGGCAATATGGACGATTTATTAAAGGGATTGCTTAAATTATATTAAAGTCATTTTCTCAATTATATGTTGGGCGCTCACATTATGTGTTATTTGCATTGTAATAAAGTGTCTTGTCTAGGCAAAATGGGACGACTTGGTGAAGGGATGAAATGAAATGCAAATTAAAGTGAATTTTAATGTCATTGTTTAGTCCCACATTGGAGGGAAAAGGAGGTTCGATTTGGGAGAAGGTTATAAATAAGTGCCTTGGCCTTCATTTGAGACTATCTATTGCTTATCATAACGAAGTGTTGCTGAAATCATTTTAGACTTTGCTTCGAGGGATGCTTATCTCCTAGTTTCCTTCAGTTTCGAGCTTGAAAGATAGCCACTAGTTGAATATTGTGATTGTTTCTCTCTCAGAGGAGCAGATTGAGCTTAAGGAAGATGAAGTTATTTGATGCTTTTGATTTTTGGAGTGTTGTTTTCAGTGTTGATGTTTGTTGTTTGGTATGGAGCTGATCGTGAAAATCATTCATGAGTCTCTGAGAGTCCAGTCGCCGCTTTTGGGTATCTTTCCTATGTTTTCCTCTGTGTTAGGTGATTCATTTTGGTAAGTGTTGACGTGTATTTTGTACACCATCATACACAGAATAAAATACCTAAGGGTATCTTATCCTCTCTTGAATAAAGCCTCTAACTGCTGAAGATTCGCATGAAGGATCAGTTAGGATGACTCCAAGGTTCCTTTTGGTAGGGTCTCTACATGTGGATAAGCTCTTCGTGGTATGATGTGATTTGCTGGAATCACAAGGGGACTTACATTGAACTTCCGATCTGCTTTGCTGGACACAGGCTCTTACTAACTTAGATTTGGAAAAAATGGAAAAAGGATAAGGGCGAAGAGAGGATCTAATCCTAATACTAAGAATGTAGGAGCAATGATTGATCTTTGACAAAACTCTAACTAGATCTTGTTTTGACATCAATGGAACATCTACACAAGACTAGTGCGATCTTCTAAGGGAGCTTTATGATGTTCAAATCATCACCGCAGGCATAGATACCATCCAAGTTGATGCATATCAATGAAGAGGCGACAAATTGCAATTGAGCTTAAGCTGAACGATTCCAGTCGACTACACAAGGCAAGTTTGCAATCAACAAACTGCTAGTAGTATGGATGTACGAATTCCACCATCAATCAATCACATTCCCTCCATTCATTTAATCATCTACCATCTAAGATTGAAGACTCAACAAGAAACCATGCAAATTGCAAGAAAAACGACATATTTCACCATTACTTCAATGAAAATGGAGTTTGTTTACAATCAATGGCAACAATTTCTTGCCTTGTCCTCCTATTCTACTCTCTAACTACTTTCAACTATTTACAACTCTCTCTAATTCTATCTAATTATTAACCTTTACAAATGAAATGCCTGGGCTTATATAGTGCCCACAATACAATTTGATGGCTTAGATCAATTCAAGATCAATGGCCAAGATTTTACAATGAAAACCCTAATTAGGGTTTGTTACAACCATTACATAACATTTAATGCTTGACCAATGATAAAATTGTATTGCTTGGACACATGTCCCTTCTAGAAAAATCGACCAATGGATAGCCGGGGTAGGTACATCGGAGTTTGTGCCACCTTCCATGAGTTAAGTACATTGAATCTGGACATGCTGAGATGGACCTCACTGATTGGAGACGTGATGACTAGGATGCCACCTCATCTGACACTTGTAACTTTGGTAAATATTCAACTTGATGTTGTTGAGAAGCTTGCTTTAATTAATTCATCTGGAATTATTTGCTTCTTCAATGAGCCCTTGTTCTAACTCCTTGCGTCATTGATGTGCAGGAAGATGATGTACCTCGCCTTGGAACGCTGGATTGAAAGAGGTCGCCCATGTCTTGGCTTGATCGTCCTGGCGAAGACCGTCCTTGATCCGGCTTGATTTTTCTTGATGAGATCTCCATTTGATGCCTACACAACATTTCAAAATTAGTAACATGATTTTGCAATATAAATTAGAGAGCAAATTTTAGGAAACTTAATGATAAGTCCTTTATTAATCATTTCCTAAAAACGATTGAGCTACTGGAATTCAAAATTTCAAAATTAAGGCAATGACGATCAACTTTCGAAATTAAAACAAGAGATCTTGCCATACCTTACTTGAGAGCTTAACTCTAAAATGCAAAATGAATAAAATTCGCCCAGGCAAAATTGAGGTATAAATAGTCTTCAATGTTATCTCCTCAAAAGATCAATTTCGCCACCTTTGGATTTCAACGTGATCTTCAAGTCTTGCCTCTTTGACAATTCGCTCAAATGGATCTTCAAGTTCGCCTTAACAAATCCTCCTAGTCTCGCACCTTTGACGTGGTCTTCAATCCTTGACAAATTCGCTCCAACGAAGTCTCCAAGATATCGCACCACCTTTATTAGTAAACTCCAAATCGCACTTCTCCCTTGTCTTCCTTAATTCGCATGTAGAAGGATAAAATGATGATGTGAAAATGAAATCTTCCACTCCCCATATATAGCGCTTGGATTGCATTTATCCCTTAGGCCGACTTGAGGATATAAAACAATTTTTTAAATGATTTTTAAATGATTTAGCAAGGCCGACCTCCCTTTGTAGCGCTTCAAATTCGATTTTTATTAATTAATTAATTAATTATTAATGCCTTACGTTTTTAATTTGCAAATTTCGAATTTTAATAAAGGCAAAATAATTAATAAAAGATCAACGCCACATTAAATGCCAAATTAAATAGGATTTTCAATTTTTTATCGAACTTAGCATTTAAGGAAAATTTGAATTGCTTATTTGGCGCCAAAACTATGAAAATGAGAGGGACGTACCTCATCGCCCTGGTCCCTTGGAGAGGGACAGGAGCGATCCATGATTTTGTCTTGATTTTTGCATTTTTCACGTTCAACTCCTTCATCTCCACGTTCAACATTAATCATCATGATGAGCTCTTCGAATTTGATTGCCTTGCATGCGTTCATGAGTGTCTTTGGATGTTCATCGCCCTGGTCCTTGTCCAAAGGACAGGAGCGATCTTCAAATTTCCACGTTCAATATGCATCCTTTTATCTTCGATCTTCATTGTGATGTCCTCCAAACGTCGTCCCTTGCCTCGCTTAACCTCACCTTGCTTTGATCTTGAAGGAATATGAGTGCTCTTGATAGGATCGCCCTGGTCCTTGTCCAAAGGACAGGAGCGATGTGAGCTTTTTACCTTGATTAGCAATGTTTGGACGTTCAAAACTCTTGTATGTTATCTTCAAACGATGCCTTAGACCTTGCATTACCTTATGAAATCTTGTTCTTACGTAAATCTTGCACAAAATGACCAATGCATCTAACATCGCCCTGGTCCCTTGGAGAGGGACAGGAGCGATCTATGTCTTAGGATGCGAATTTCATCATTGTGACGACCTTTTAATGTTTGTGCTTGCTAAAGACGCCTTGAAATGTCCCTCGCCACCTTGTCTTGACTTGGATCGACCTTGAACTTGCATAGGAAGTAACATCACCATTGTATCGCCCTGGTCCCTTGGAGAGGGACAGGAGCGATCCTCCTTTTGTAGCCTTTATCTCACTTTGTCAGGTTCCAAGTCTATATTCAACGGATTCGTCTTTCTTCACTCCATTCGTTCATGCCTTGACATTGTTTGTAACTTTGCAAGAAAATCAATTATATCAAAAATCGCTCTGGTCCCTTCCTGAGGGACAGGAGCGAACTAGACATTTTGGACCTTTGTAGACGTCCAAAAAATCTTCATTTTGTATTCAATGCGTCCATCTCATGTTCTTCCTTGCTTTTGAACGTACACTTGTCTTGACATTTGCCTGGATTCTGTCTAATGAAGGAAATCGCTCTGGTCCCTGGGAGAGGGACGAGAGCTACAAGGTACCTCGCCCTGGTCCCTTGGAGAGGGACAGGAGCGATTTTGCTCTTGTGGGCCTCATTTCACTTCATCACCTTCGAAAATTATATTCAACGGATTCGCAATGCCTCCTTTCATTCATTCATGCCTTGAGATCGGTTGAAATTTGGCGAGAAAATCATCTACAACAAAAATCGCTCTGGTCCCTTCCTGAGGGACAGGAGCGAACTTAAGCATTTTGGTCCTTTGTTGACGTTTGATAATCTTCAATTTGTCTTCAACGGGTTCGATTGACCTCCTTTCTTGCCTTCGAACATAAAATTTGCTTGATCTTTGCCCAGATTGTACCTTACGAAGAATTTCGCTCTGGTCCTTCAGTGAGGGACAGGAGCGAATTTGACCCTCTAGGCAAAAACTTCATCATTTCGTTGTTTTTGATCAAGTCTGGATGCTCTATCATGCTCATTTCGTCCTTCACCATGCCTTTGATGTCTCGATTCGTCCAAACAAGGTCAGGAATGGCTCAACTAAGCATTTTCGCTCTGGACCCTTGGTGAGGGACACGAGCGATTCGCCTTGGTCCCTTGGAGAGGGAGAGGAGCGCATTTCGCTCTGGACCCTTGGAGAAGGACACGAGCGAAATTTGACTTTTCGCACTCTCGATCAGGACAATTTTAATGGAATATAACATTTAAGTGACATTTCCTTCTATGTTTCTTCTTTCTTATACTTTAAGTTATATTCCATATATACTTTCAGGATGTTTGAGAGTGGTTTCAGACCTCCAGGAGTTATATTGCAAAATCTAGTTTTTGGAGGTTTTTTCAGTTTCCAGACTTAGTCAAATTTCAGGGTCAGGACATTCCAGACTTAGCCAAATTTCAGGATCAGGACCTCACTCAAGCCGGACTTGCTTATCCATGCTATCTCCCCGACAGCGCTTCAAGTTATATTCATTTGATAAAATGCACCTCTTTGGACCTTTTCACATCGTCAAGACGTTAAAATCTTGCAAGGACAAAGCAAAATCGGATTTGTAGCTCCGGTCCTTCACTGAGGGACAGGAGCGATTTTTCCCCTGGAGGCATTTCTGTGCTCATGAAAATCTTCAATTTATATTCAATGGAAAGATCTCGCCTTTCTCCATCACTTCCAATTCGTAATTCATCTTGACCCTGCAGGAATAGTAAAATATTTGAAAACGAGCTCCCGTCCTTCACTGAGGGACAGGAGCGATTTTGCTCCTACAGGCCAAAATAACATGATTTTTCACATTTTAACACTTCACAAGGCGAAAACAAATCATTTCCAATGCCCAGGATCAAAAATCAAAAAAGTCAAAATTTGGTAAAAAATATTCAATTGGACAAAAATTCACATTTCATCTTCAACACTTAGACAAATTTAAGCTCTGCATTCAAAATTCCAATTGAAAATAGACCATTCTGGCGAATTCATTGCATTCAAAATTTGCATTCTAGAAAAGGAAACTCAAAAAGCTCTCAAAACTGACTGGATTTTGGTCCGAAAAGACGATAATTAGAACCCTAAGGCTTGACCCTAAATCCAGACAACTAACAAACTAACAAAACCCTAGAAAAGCAAAGCGAAAACGAGCAAAAAACATGGGTCCCCATTTGCAATGGGGCGATGTGTGAAAACGTCACAACAGTAAGTTGCGTGGGTTTTGGAATTGATTTGAATTTTCTAGAGAAAATCGCCTTACTTCCCAGGTCGTACAATGCTGGAGAGTGTATTGGAAAGCATGAAGTGATGATTTGATCCGAGTTGCAACGGTCTATTGGTTTGGGAGTGGACGCCTTGTTTTCTGGGCCCCTTTGCATTTGATTTCACATAATTCGGAGGTGCGAGGACGAAGTTATGAGCATTTAGGTGAATTCTAGTCTTGCTGGTCTATATTTTCAAATTGTTGTTTTTCATATCAGACCTGGGTTAATTACTTGTTTAAGTAGTTTCATATGCTTGATAGTTCTTATTTGTTAGAGGATTGATTCCTAAATTTTGGTGTGTCTGGATATCATTTTCCTATTGTAATCTGCAAGCTAATGCTCTCATTGTAACGCTGAATTCAGTAGTACTGATCAGCCTTTATTTAGTTGCATTTTACATTTTGTATTCCCACTAAAAAAGTGGAAGAGGATGGTCTAGCCGCCTATTTGTTACTTTCAGAAGTTTTCATAGTCCTCCCGCTGAATAAGTAGTTGAGTGATCTATTTCCATGTTTGTAATAACTTTCCTCCCCCTGAATAAGTGGTTGAGTGATCTATTTCCATGTTTGTAATACTGGAAAGTAGTAGAGTGATCTATTTTTCAGAATTGTAATGATTGTCCTCCGGCTGAAAAGTTGTTGAGTGACTCTACTTTAAGTTGCTCTTGCCATTTGGACAAGCGGAAGGGGCTGGCTTGCCGCCCAATATTGTATTTTCAGTTGATTATTGGAGCTGACGATTCCCTGTTCATCGCATGTTCTCACCTTCCCACATTGGGCTCTTGGTGATCAGAAAGTGGAAGGGTTATCTTTCAGCAGTATTTTGATTATCTTTCATTACCTTAATGGGTGCTTTGTGATGTTTGTAACTTGAAATAATTGAAAAAAAAAGTAAGGGGATATTTCACAATTGATCTTGTATTTGCTGCCATCTTGTACACATAATCTTTGTCTTTATACTTAACAACTCCTTTCTTTATTAATCATCTTGGATAACCATCCGATTAGTTGTTTTATCCTTAAATTGATATTACCTAATAATACAAATCGCCGTCTTGCAATTAAATCAATGTTTGTCTCACTTTGTCATATTCGATCTGCATATTATATCGTACTTGACATCTTCAATGACTAATCGATATATATTAGTTTCTAACCATAATATATCTGGCTTCTTCAATCCGATCAAGGCAACCGGACCATTATGTTGTAATCCATGCTTATTATCTGTTCAATACTTGATGATTGATTGTGTATGCGGGAAAAGTGGGCTGATAGAATTCAATATGTGAAAATATTGTTAAAAAGACCTGTCCACACACACACACAGGACTTCTTGGTGCAAGCTATTGAGTAACGTAGTATTACTCAGCTTCCCAAGGTGGGTCCCATGGTTTTCTATCTCACAATGTCCCTCAAACCAATGTTTTTGCTCTCAGATTACTGAGCAAAATGGTTTAGGGATGGCAAATGCAAGAACGAGGGATGTTTTGATAGTTTTTAGTATGAAAGGTATGCTAAGCTATGTATGATCTTAGAAATGCAATAAACTAAATGATAAGATGACAAGATTAGTATGAATACTATCTTAACATAATATATTTAGTTTATGATTGAGCTAAAATGATAAAGAAATTATTCTAAACATGCATATTTAGTCTAATTCCTGATCTAAAAGAGGCTAAATGATGAGCATATATGAAATGAGAAAGCTTGAGTGTATTTGAGCATAAGTGTGATGCTACAAATTTGAAGGATGATTTCAAATGGAGGAACGAGAGCTCTATTTATAGCAAAAACAGGGCAATGGATGGTCAGGATTGAATGGTTTAATCAAGGGTTGAGTTTGAAAATTGAGGATCCATGTTTGTAATTGGCACTAATGAAATGGTGACAAGTGTCAACATAGGGTTGGGTTGAGAGAAGGGGTTGGAGGCATTCAATACTTGAGAAGACCTCATGGTTATCTAGAGGCTAAGGGTCAAGTCTAAATTAGGATTACCCACTGGATTAAGAGTTAATCCAAGGATAAACCTTTGTGCAAAAGATTAAGAGATAATCATGGTCAAAGCATTAAAGGCCTGATGAGACCCTTGGGTTGGATGAAGGTTGAGTCAAAACAAATGTTTTAACCATGTAGGAGGGTTTGAGTTAACCATTAATGGTTATTGGAGACTTTGGGGATTAAGTGGTTGAAAGTTGAAAACCTTCAATGGTTATCAAAGACTTTGAGGAATTTAGTGGTTGAAGGTTGAAAGCCTTTAATGGTTATCAAAGACTTTGAGGGTTTGAGAAGTGACTTCCCTTTGCTTAGGGATGTGACAAAGTTTAGAGGAGGGGTTAGGTTAATTAGAAGCAATTTAGAAGATTCTAGAAGGGATTAGAAAGGGGTTTGAGATTTTGCAAGTGGATGGAGGGATAATAGGATTTAATTGAAATAAAGTATTTCATTCAATTTGGTTGCAATTAAATAAATTAGATTTATTCAATTTAGGATAACTATTTAATTAAATTTGAATTTAATTAAAAGTGGATAGGGGGGATTTAATTGAATAAAATGATTTATTCATTAAATGGGTATAGTGAATTTAATTTAAATAAATTGAGAAATTTACTTAATTAAATAGAGGAATGTGGATAATTTAATTAAATTGGATTTAATCAAATAGAGAAATGAACATAAAATATTCATTTAGGAATATGGTCATTTTTATATGTCTACAGATTGTACTCTAATCATTATCAATTATTTGTGACTTCTAGTATGATCGATGTTGATCAACTTCAGTAATCAGTTTGTCACCATGTTCTTCCTCATTGGGTGCATATGACTGATTTGTTTGTATCATCTATTTGTTGTGCTATGATCATCTTTTATGGAATCATTAATTGTTGCTCAAGGAAATCCGTCTTATTCATAAAAGACAACGATTTTCCGGATACTTAATTACTCCAACTATCTACTAGCTACGTACACTTGTAACTCTCTTCTAACTATTTGTAGCTGCTCAAAGTCCGCCACTCCTTGGTCACGTATGTGTTTTATTTCTATTTTTCCTTTAGTGCAAAGATGGGGACATCACAGACAAAGGATGCAAAATTTGGTAGGCATAATGATTTTTTCATCTCTACAGTTCTCATCAAAACCTTTTTTTATTTTCCTTTCGATTTCTCTAGTAATCCTCTTTCCATGTTTCTCTAACTCTGCCATTGTTACATGTTGGCTTTTCTCCTACGACTAATTTTTTATAGCCTTTTCTTTTACTTTTACTTATACACATCTAAATACATTATAAAACTTTAATACATTATTCTTTTAGGCTTAGATGATGAATGCTATAAATTGTTGCCTAATGAAACATATGATGGCTGTTGGCAGCTCATCTAATTCCTATTGATCACTGGATAATGAAACCTAATGTACATACCTCATTGTTTTGGTTGGCTCAAGAGAGAGAGAGAGGAGCAACATAAAAAATGTCTAGTTTCCTGTTCAAGTATCTTTTATGCACATTTTACTTTTAGAGCAAGTCAAGTTAGTTGTGTAATTTATTTGAAATTATCTTTACAAATTCTTGGCACATAATTATTACTTTGCATTAATTTGTCCAGCACAATGCCCTAATATTTACAACATAACATAAGAAATAGTTTTCCTAATATTTAGTGCAGTTTGGATTTGAGAGTTGATGCATATTCCATTTGTACTCTTTTTATTCTTCTTTGTGTAGGACAAAATGCTGTTTTTTGTTTAGATTTTAAATACGTAATGAATATGACATTTTGAGTAGCTAAATGAAAAACATTATAAGCCTTCCTTGAATAATCAGTCAGTATCTCTGAGTCAAATAACATCAAATATTTCTGAGAAAGCAAGGTAACAGTTCAAATTGGACTAAACATTTTTTTTAAAGTCAGTATGACCATATGATCTTGTTATCACAAACAAGTGTAAGTTTGCTTAATGTTTCTTTATCTTTCCTTGCAGGACATCATGGGCTTTGTTGGTGTATCGCCAAACAATTTCTGCTGGAGTAACACCTACAATGGAAGCCCTCTCACATGTTTTGGGGTGTTTGCGAATGCCATTGAATACTGCTGGAAAATTTATTTATAATGAGAACCTTGGATTTTATCTTGGTTCAACAAAACGGTTAAACTTATGTTCCTTAATTGATGGCTTTGGAATTTACGATCCGCGTGCATTTTCGTTGTATGAGGTCAAGTAACAGTTTCTTATTGGAGCCTTCAGTTTCATTATTGATGTGATGTAAATTGTTTTGATTTTGTAATACATATGGATGATTCTTTAGTTGTTTGTGGAATTTTGCAACTATAATTTCAAAGCTCATCGAAGTGGTTGATGATGAATCTTATAAAGGAACAGTAACATATTAGTTTTGTCTTGTTTCTTAGCATGCTCATTCTTTTCTTACGTATGCAACAATTACAGGAAGCTGCATCACTTGGCGTGGTTCCATGCTTTCCATATAGAGATACTCCTGTGAGTGTAGATGTAAAGGATTTGCAAGTTTATGCTGCTGAGGTGAGAAATCCATATTGTAGTTTTTATTTTTCAGTTATCCACTTTTAATGGTTTGCAATCAATGTTATCTTCTTGAAGCACATCTGATAAAATATCCATCATAGGAGAAAATTG
The DNA here is from genome assembly GCF_030272615.1 of Cryptomeria japonica. Classification (NCBI taxonomy): domain Eukaryota; kingdom Viridiplantae; phylum Streptophyta; class Pinopsida; order Cupressales; family Cupressaceae; genus Cryptomeria; species Cryptomeria japonica. The sequence goes on from NC_081409.1 coordinate 484,180,930, forward strand.
CACACCATGAATTGGGTGTAGCGAAAATGATGAGAATATATAACTTATGGGAGAAAATTCATTATCTATCATGTACCATGCATATGTTGGACGGCTTTCTCACTCATTTAGTATCTAGTCCTTTGTATGTAATGAAATAAAGAGCTTCGATGTGATCTCTGTTCTGCCAAGTGTTTTTGATGGTGAAGGCATGTGCATTCCAAAGTGGAGGTGCATGTTCCTAACTAAAGAGGGTAGGGTTGTATACTTTACTGAACAATATACATGATAAATGCAAAACAATTACCAAATGGGGGTTCTATAAAGATGACCTTATAGACCAGATTAGTGCCTTGCTTCTACCTCTTGTAATGGGCTAGGCTAAATTTTTGGAGTTTTGGCAATTGTTTGATGATTGGCAATGTTTAGACAGACAAGTGATTTATGTTTTTTTGCAGATGTTTGATGAAATGACAGATGAACCAACATTGCATCAACTGATATTGCTTTCGCAATATTAATGTATGAAATTCCAAGTCTGTTCTGCAGCTTCTGCTATAATAATCAGATGCACAAATTCTGAATTTTTTAACACAATTCCACTAATTCAACAGCTAAGTGCAAATATTTTCACACATATTATAATAAGAGCTAAATAGAAATTTTGATATTAATGTTGAAGCTGCAGCTGGTTATATTCTCATTAGAAACTCAGGATACAATATTAGTGCCTAACCAAATTTAGAAATTATCCCATAGATTGCCCTCTCAATCATATGGCCCTGGTTTCTTCCAAAAGAAGTGCTATGTCCGACTTTGAAGTCACTAATGAACCTCCAATGAAGGGGCAGCTGGGAAATAGGTTTTTAAGTCTTTATTTTATGCAGTGATTCCCATTCCTTCTCCCTCACCCCCCCATATATCCCCTTAATTGTCACATCCCTCTCAAAACTAGTGGGAAACCAACAATAAATGGAGCACCTAGCTTTAGAGTCCTATAAGCTTTAGGAAAAAGGAAGTGATTCATATCTCATGCCAAAATCAAATTCTTTTAAATTTGTATGACCTGTCCCTGTGATTGAAATATGGTACTGATGGCCTTATTAAGGCTAGGAAGCTTAACTTCATTCCATTCTTTCAATTGTTATTTATACTCAATAAGTATGCAAATAAATCTTCACTAGAATTTCATCTAAATCAATAATGATCACAAACACAAATTTCTACAAACTCCAAATGCACACCAATGAATCCTATGTGAATCAACCTATAAATTGGTGAGGAGGGTTTTCATCCTCGGAAACCAATCTTGCCGTAGAGTTTTTTGTCCTAGGGCACAAGTTGAGGAATCTCTCAATCTCCCTACCCAGGTTTACAATATCAAAATGCCAAGAAAATAAACTTTCACCTTCTCAATTCTTCTCTTTATACACTTTTTCCAAAAATAGTAAAATATTATTCATTTTCTTGCCTAAAGTGACTGTAATTTAACTTTATATTTTGGGCCCCATGAAAGTCACTTTTTAATTTAAATTGTTCAACTTTATAAAACTAATTAATTGAATGTACGTAGCCTAAACTTAGACAACTTAATTTAATTAATTAATTATTCCTTCATTTCCTCTCAACTAGCCTATGAGAAATAAAATAGGCTAAGGGACTCTGTTTGTGTCATGTTCCCTAATAAAAAATAAATGATAGACGTATGTATAAAAATATTAATTCTTTTATATAAATCTCCCATTCATTTATATAAAAATTAATATTTACATATATTATAATGAAAAGGCATTATATGTTTTTTTGTTAATCACCGTAAATAATCCTAACCATTACGGGATTTTTGAACCAACTGCTATCACGGGATTTTTGAACCAACTGGTGAAAATAAAAGGATGGGCATCCAAGTTGAGAGGGAAGGACATTTCTTTGATAAGCATCATACTTGAAGATGAAAATTGATCATCTAAGTGATATCAACACTTGAAAATTGAATTCCTTTCGTCAGCCCCGTACTGGCCTATTGGAACCAAAAATATTGAACCAGGCATTGATCCGAGAAGTTAAACTTTAGCGTGGATCTTTGAAGATTGCAGAGACGTGTGTGTGTTCCTCACACCAGTCGTAAGGGAGGAAAAGACAATAGTGGTGAATGCGGGTAAAGTCTCTCACGTAGTCTACATTCCATTCAGCATGAACGTCTGAAGACTCTGAAAGTCACTTGCATCACTACCACGCAACGGATATGGTCGTTTTTCATTGGCAAACCATTAGGAGGAAGTTGCGTAATCCGTAGAGGGGAGACAAGAGTCGGTTGGCAAACACCGAAGAATGTTACAACAGCATAAGCCCCCGACAATGCAAGTTTATGCCGAGACGAGGTGATGATAGTCCAATTGCAAGGGAGGCGTCATTGGCAACATATGCAGAGGCCTGATATCGGGTATAGCCCATTCTGCGTAAGACTAGCAATCAGCGGAATCAAGTCCGGAGCAGAAGACTGTTATGCAGCCAATCAATGAGTTTGCGGTGACATTTCAGGAAGATCACCATGACAGAACTGGTATCAACAATACTGCAGATTAACAGGTGCACCCAACAATGCTTAAATCAACAGTTGTTTAATGTATTATTTGTTCAATCTACGCAATGTTGAATATTGAATGTATAAAATGGTAGTCCAATCAATGTGATGTGGAGCAAGAAGGTTAAATTGCCTACACTGGTTATACTAATGAAATCCATAGGCATTTCAAAGATCAACTGATTAAATTAAATAGTATCACTCTGCACAATTTGGTCATAAACATTACAGTATCGTCAGTCCCCAATAAGGATTTTTACAATGGTATCAGAGCTTTTTGTATCCTACCAGCCTGTAGGGTATTGAAACTTCATGAAAACTTAATGTACAATTGAGTATGCACCCGGGAAATTATAATTTCCGAAGTATTAGGGCCCGCCAAAATAGATTTACAAACTCTCCTCTAGCGCAAAATAGTTGATCTATTCCATTTGAAATTGAGGATAGCCACACAGAAACAGACGAGGAATTTATTTTTGAAACCAACATGGGAGACCCGGATAACAATAGGGATCTATTGGCTGCATTGATCAGAAGTCAGCAAGATATGCAGGATAATGTTAACGGAATGACCAACTTGATGACCCAGTTTATGGCTAATAATATTAATCAGCACCAAAATAATGGAAGACAGAATAATCAACATCAAAATAATGGGGGAAACAATGGGGGTAGAGATGAACAGACAGTTAATAATCAGCCAGAAAGAACAGGCACAGCTAGACCATTTATGCCTACATTTACTACTAGAAACCAGCCACCTGAAAATGAACCTACAATAAGAGAAATTCAGGAAGAAATACATCAAGACTGGTTAGGTTCTGGTGAAGAATTCAGATCATCAATGACATTTAGAGAATATTTAGATGTCAGAATGAAACATAGGCTAAGAGGACAACGAAGAAATATCAGTGAATTACAAAGAAAAAATGGAAAGATGTCCATTCCTAATTTTGATGGTTCAAGTAAGACAACTACTCGGGCTTGGGTGCAAAAGTTAGATACATACTTTCAATTAAACCCTATGATGGAAGAAGAAGCAATTAAATATGTTGCATTACATCTTGACGGTGTAGCACATGAATGGTGGCATCATGGACAAATAACCTTGGGCCATAATTTGATAGGCACTTATGTTGAGTTTACTGAGAAACTTATTGATAGGTTTGATTCTAAAGACCTTGAATTGCACCTTAAGGATTTGACTCAACTTAAGCAAACTGGACAATATATCTCTGAATTTGAAAAATTGGCAGTCTTAGTTACTGAAATTTTTGAAAGACACAAGATTGTGATATTTATAGATGGGTTGTCTGATTCCCTCAAAGTGTGGGTTAAATCCTTAAACCCCCTTACTCTACAAACAGCTATCAAAAGAGCAAGAGAATTAGAACCATCTTCAAAACGAAAAAGTTTTAACAAAGGACCACCTCCTAAACCGGAAAAGGACAAACAACCTTTCAACAAAGATAATTTCCCTCAAAACAGGCTAGATAAAGAAGAAAGAGAAGAGCTTAGAAGGAAAAAACTATGTTTCAGTTGTAGTGAAGCTTGGTAGCTTGGACACAGATGTTTAGGGAAGGGGAAAATTCATTATACTGAGGTTATGTTTGATAGTGAGGATGAAGAGAATGTTGATCCTAACATAGAACGAACACATCAGAATACTGAGTCAGAAACAGGTACCAAACAAGGAGGAGTGATAGCATCCATGATAGGAACCCCACATTATAATATTTTCCAAGTTAGAGGAGTTTTGAATGGACAGCATGTAATTGTTATGCTTGATAGTGGTTCTACACATAATTTTATGGATGCAGCACTAGTGGAAAAACGTGGTTTGCGGACTGAAAAACATGAGGGATTTGATGTTAGAGTAGCAGATGGAACTAATTTGTCTAGCACTCATAAAGTTCCTAAATTGAATATTACTCTTGGCAATTACACTGTTACAGATGATTTCTATGTGATTGATCTGGCTGACACTAATGTTGTCTTAGGTATACAGTGGATGGAAACATTAGATGAATATACACTGTCATGTCCCCTTTCTAGAGTGGACATCAGAGACAGAGGAGTTGGCCTATCATTGGAGTCTCGTAGGCTAGCAGAGGTTGATTGGGACTCATTCAGTACATATAGTGATTGGATTTTGGCTTTACAGGCAGTTTGGAGCCAGTTTGGAGCAGTTCCTTGATTTTAGGGGGTATCCTTAAATTTTAGGAGGTCGTGATAGTTGCCAGTCGTGAGGTTATTCATGACCTTTTAGATGGTTTCAGTTTCAAGAGATTTGGGTGTGTTTCCTAGTTTCTAGGAGCATCCCTAGATTTTAGGGATGAGACTGCCAGTTGATCCATGATTTCCGACTTCAGTCACAGACAGGTGGCAGGTTCCGTTACAGGCTTTTGGAGTCATTTGAGCCTTCTACAACTATTTGGGATATATTTTTAATATATTTAAATATTTCCTAAGTTAGCGTTTAATTATTTAAATAAGGCTATGTACCCCCTAAAATCTAGGAACTGCTCCAAACTGCCTGTAAAGCCAAAATCCAATCACTATATGTATTGAATGAGTTCCAATCAACCTCTGCTAGCCTACGAGACTCCAATGATAGGCCAACTCCTCCGTCTCTGATGTCCACTCTAGAAAGGGGACATGACAAGCCTCGCCTCTAGGAGTTGCTTGCCCACAAGCAACTGAAACACCAATCCTCTACCATCCCAAATAAGACGTAAACAAATCATTGCATGTAACTGCTGCTCATCTCTGATATAAACAACATGCAATACCCCGGTCTGGAATGGCTCCTCAAAACGCTGAAGCACTTGTGCTGTCAAATCAACACTGCCTGGGTCCCAGAGTGAAGCATGGCTCCCGCTGAATACCTCAAGTGAGCAATGGAAAACTATATCATCTCCATAGATCAAATATCCATAAATGCCAAGACCACTAGTGTGTTTGTGATCACCAACATGCATAACATCCGTCATAATATCCAATGAATGCCAATCCATGGAAGACCCTTTGTGATCTGACCCTATCTGACACAAGTGACACACAACTGCCACACACTGCTCCTGATGTGCCGGAAGACCTAATGCCAACTCACTAGACAATATATAATACTGACTAAAATCATCACTGTCCAGGCTGGCATCTAAAAATATGTAATCACCAACCAGCAATGAAACAATCACCCTGTCTAGAGAATCAGGTGAAACTGCCACATCAACTGGCTCAAAGTACTCACTAGGAGTAACATCACATAACTCATCCACGCCAGCTATCTGATGACAATCAACCTATGGATCAACTGTCGTCCCACTCTGCTCGATAAACTGAGATGGATAGTGGGTAAACTTCAGCTCCATCCTCGTGATATTCCGAACATACCGTCCAAGTGTCAACAACCACTGTACACCCACGACTACATCTATACATCTGAAGTGAAGCAACCCATGTAGGATCCACGAAAGAAAGGTACTACACATGTCTACACCATGATCCCACACAAACCACTTGTAGGACATAAACTGCTCCTGCTGCTCTCCTCTGATATAAGTGCCATATAATCTTAATATCTGGAGCAACATACTATAATCCCTATAAGATGCTGTATCAAATGAATCAACACCTGGATCCCAAATAAAACTAAATTCACATCCATCTGTCATGAAGAGACAATGATAGTAAGAGGCATCCTCGATACCGTGTCTCTCTACAGCCATTGTGAAACCATAAATACCACCAATCTTCAATGTTGAAATGGACCCATCAATAAGACAATTTCCAACAAGCAAAGTGTGATGGAAACCTCTCCAAAACCTTTGATCAGCGGCTACAACTTGCCCAATTTCTCCACAAGTTAGTATGTCTTCATTGGAGGATGCCAAATAAACATATTGTTTAGCCATGCACCAAAAATAGTCTCTTACACACTGATCTTCATAGCCCACTGTCACATCTAAGAAAACTGAGTCACCAATTAATAAGTACATCGCTGCCCTATCATATGAAAGAGGTGACAAGTGCACAAATGAATAGTAGATGTTTTTGTTCTGCAACATGGATAAACCTTCAATGGCTGGTCCACTATGAATGCCACCTAACAACTCATAAACTTCACACCTAGTCTTCCCAACTTGAACGTTTTCAATGCAAGGTTTCAAATTTGACTCATTAGATGAAGGAGAATTGCTGATCAAACTCAGAAAATCAAACTGATTTCTATTTCCATTCAATATATCTTCGCTGTCCATTTCTTCCCTTGGAAGAAATAAAGATCTAATGGATGATTCTCTTTGTATCCTTGCGTCATCTAACCGATTGTGACGCTCTTTGACTCTTTGGAGGTGGTGTCTTGCTTGGGCAGCAAGCGTTTTTGCTTGGGCAGCTCTATGTAACCAATCTTCATTTAACTTTTGGCAATGTTTTATACCAGCTGCCCCAAAGTACACAAAATCAGACTTATGGTGAGTTGTATTATTTGCATCAGCATAACCCATGCTTGTACCATAAGCACCCGCAAATGTAGAATGCAAATCTTTATTCTCTTCATGACCAAAGGCTGTCATATCTTGAGGAAGAGAAGTTACGTCACTGCTGTTATGGACTTCAGAATTATGATCATACCGTGGTGACAAATCTTTGGATTCACTACACACCATTAAATTTCGACTTTCCTCATGGTCTTCCCAATTGAGAAGAGGAAGTAGTGTGACAAATGAATCCAAACTTACGCTGTCCATTTCAACTTCATGTTCTTTATCAATTGCTGATTCAAAATCAGTCTTTGGGCAATCTGAAAACTCATCAAACCTCTCATGGATGTCTTGTGTATTGCTTGAAGTTACAAACTCTTCCTTCACATCTTCCACCAAAAATGATGGGACAGCGTTGTAACCAACCAAAGAGGCACCAATTGGATCTACATGTCTCTCAAAATCTTCAAATAGTTTCCTACCAATCTCACTGGTAAACATCATATCTGCTCCTCTTCCTTTGCTTCCCTTGCTCTCAATTGACTCTTGTTTTGTTCTTGGTTGATGACGTGGACTTGAAAACATCAAGTCATCTTCAATTGGTACACCCATGAATTGTGTGAAGGAAAGGTGGTCACGTATCTTTTTAGGAAGAGAGCAATACTTATCATAGTTGTTCATAACTGTATCATTGAATGTCTTGGCAGGAGACCTTCTCCTTGTACTTGTTGAAGGAGTTGTACCCCTAGACTGTCTGGAACTCCTTGAAGGTGTTTGTTCAAATTCTTTCCCTGTTTGTTTATTTCTAAACAACCCTGTCATGATGTCCAATTTGATTTTCAACCAAATTAAACTCAAATCTGAATTAGAACTCTTGATCTTCACCCAATAGGCTGGCAAGATCAAAGCTCTGATACCACTGAAAGATCCCTGATGAATCTCTTTTACTAATCTGCTGTAATTTTTATTATTTTAAATTGATTTTTCCTGCTTATTAATATTTTCTTTCAGAAATAGACAGAAGTTGCAAAAGGGTTGGATTCTTTTTGTATTTTGTTGATTTTTCAACAAGTAAATAATGAAGTACAAGTACATGAACACAGTACTGAAAATGAAGTTCATATACAGCCAAGACAAATTCGATTCAAGGCAGATTTCTGAATATAAAATCAAATATTTGACCAAATGAAGATTTCCAATAATTTCAGGAAGATTACAATCAGGAATAATCCCAACCTGGCTCTGATACCACTGAAAGATCCTTGATGAATCTCTTTTACTAATCTGCTGTAATTTTTATTATTTTAAATTGATTTTTCCTGCTTATTAATATTTTCTTTCAGAAATAGACAGAAGTTGCAGAAGGGTTGGATTCTTTTTGTATTTTGATGATTTTTCAACAAGTAAATAATGAAGTACAAGTACATGAACAAAGTACTGAAAATGAAGTTCATATACAGCCAAAACAAATTCGATTCAAGGCAGATTTCTAAATATAAAATCAAATATTTGACCAGATGAAGATTTCCAATAATTCCAAGAAGATTACAATCAGGAGTAATTCCAACCTGAATGCTGAAAGAGTAACATAACCAGGAATGAAGCTACGGGAAGATTCCAACCCTCCAAGTGCTGCACGTGGGAAGGAAAGTGGCTGCCAGGTACAGCCGTACGGTTGCCAAGTACACCCAACTGGTTAGAAACCCCAAATCCCATGCCGAACTCTGTCAGAATGGCTGAACCTCCAGAAAGAATGTCGTACAATCTCCAAGATGCTAATAGCTGCAAGCAAATCCAAACCACTGTATTGGGGGCTACGTCCCAAACAGGCAAGGCATTGGGGTTGGCGTCCCAGATGTTGAAAAGCTCTTCCAGAGCCAAATCTCAAATCCAAGATGTAAAATGTGTAAAAGATAATAAGAATTAGGTCTCAACTTCCTTATAACACCTTCCCACTTAGCTCGAACCCTAAAAGTGACTCAATGGGGCGTTTAGGGTTAAAATGTTATATTTCTCATTTTAAGTTGTCAAGTGCATAGAAAATGACCTTTTTTCAAATATAAAGAAATCCGTTCACTGAAAGGATCTGAGTCAAAAGAGAAATATTTAGAAAAGTCCAAGACCTTTCCAACGAGCTATTACACCAAGGGATACGCATCCAGATGAGGCCAAAAACCCCTTATTACTCCAAAATGGTTATAAACATAGCCTTATTTAAATAATTAAATGCTAACTTAGGAAATATTTAAATATATTAAAAATATATCCCAAATAGCTGTAGAAGGCTCAAATGACTCCAAAAGCCTGAAACGAAACCTGCCACCTGTCTGTGACTGAAGTCGGAAATCATGGATCAACTAGCAGTCTCATCCCTAAAATCTAGGGATGCTTCTAGAAACTAGGGAACACACCCAAATCTCCTGAAACTGAAACCATCTAAAAGGTCATGAATAACCTCACGACTGGCAACTGTCACGACCTCCTAAAATTTAGGGATACCCCCTAAAATCTAGGAACTGCTCCAAATTGGCTCCAAACTGCCTGTAAAGCCAAAATCCAATCACTATATGTACTGAATACCCCCTAAATTTTAGGAACTGCTCCAAACTGGCTCCAAACTGCCTATAGAGCCAAAATCCAATCACTATATGTACTGAATGAGTCCCAATCAACCTCTGCTAGCCTACGAGACTCCAATGATAGGCCAACTCCTCCGTCTCTGATGTCCTCTCTAGAAAGGGGACATGACATACACAGAGCTTTAAAAGAATGGAATTCTCTTTTAAAATTGATGATAAGAAGGTAGTCCTTCGTGGTATGTCTAACAGTGGTCCCAGGATCGTCAGGCGTGGTCAACACAATGTTTAATCTCCAACAAGGTATCAGGTTTTGAATCCAAATCTTATCAGAATGATTTGTTAACAGTATTAGATTCACATCATTTGGTTTTCAATGATATTCCTCCAGGAGTCCCACCTGATAGAGGATTTGAACATACTATTGAATTTGAAGAGGGTGCTAAACCAGTTATCACTACACCTTATAGACACCCTAAAACATTCAGGGATGAAATAGAAAAAACAATTAAAGAATTATTGGATATGGGACACATCAGACCTAGCTCTAGTCCTTTTGCATCATTTGTAGTTTTGGTCAAAAAGAAGGATGGAACTCTGTGTATGTGTATTGATTCCCGAGCTCTTAACAAGAAAACAATCAAAAACAGGTATCCAATTCCTCGAATTGATGAATTGTTAGATGAATTGCATGGTGCTATTTATTTTTCTAAAATTGATCTGAGATCAGGGTATCATCATATTAAGTTAAGGGAACAAGACATTCATAAAACTGCTTTCCGCTGTCATTATGGTCATTATGAATTCTTGGTTATGTCGTTTGGTCTAACAAATGCTCCGCCAACATTTCAGTCTTGTATGAATCATATTTTTAACAAACAGTTAAGGAAATTTTTGCTAGTATTTTTTGATGATATATTGATTTATAGTAAAACTTGGGAAGAGCATTTGAAACATATTGATATAGTCCTTGGTATTATGGAATCACAATCACTACATGCAAAGGTGTCTAAATGTGAATTCGGAATGACTGAAATTTTGTATTTAGGGCATATGATCAGTGCAACAGAGGTACACGTTCATCAAGAGAAGATAAGAGCCATTTTGGAGTGGCCACCACCATGGAATGTTACAGAGTTAAGGGGATTCTTTGGTTTATGCAGTTATTACAGGAGGTTTGTCAAAGGTTTTTCACAGCTTGGGGCACCCTTGATAGATCTTACCAAAAAGGGGGGATTTAGATGGACTGCGGAAGCTCAACAGGTATTTGAGAAACTTAAAGAGGTAACGAGTTCTTGTCCAGTACTGGCTCTTCCAGATTTTAATCAGCCTTTTTTGTTGGAATGTGATGCTTCGAGTGATGGAATAGGGGCAGTTTTAATGCAAAACAAACATCCTATAGTTTATGAAAGCAAGAAACTTAATAAACTTGAGAAATTATATTCTATCTATGATAAAGAAATGTTGGCGATCATTCATGCATTGACAAAATTTAGACAGTATTTGGTTGGTAGTAGATTTGTGGTGAAAGCTGACCATAACAGCTTGAGATATTTCTTGGGACAAAAAGACTTAAATGACAGGCAACAGAAGTGGATCAGTAAAATTCAAGCTTATGACTTTGAGATTGAATATGTAAAAGGTAAAAATAATGTTTTTGTTGATGCTTTATCTAGAAGGCCTGAAATCAATGCGTTATCTGTCGTAACAGCTGATTGGAAATCTTTATTGCTGGTTGAGTATTCAAAGGATTCTTTTGCATGTGATTTGCTAGATGGTAATATACAGGATGATAAATATAAAGTTGTTAATGATGTTATTTATTACAAAGGCAGGATTTACTTAACTTCAGGATCGAAGTTAAAAGAAAAAATTCTCCAATCTATGCATGATATTCCTCTAGTAGGGCATCCTGGATACTTCAAATCGTATCGTCAGGTAAGAGAAAGGTTCACTTGGAAAGGCTTAAAAACTGATGTCCTACGCTATGTTAAAGAATGCACCACCTGTCATCAAAATAAAGCAGAACAAACGTATCCTGCCGGTTTATTACAGCCACTACCTATACCAGATCAGAAATGGGAAAGTATATCCATGGATTTCATCACAGGTTTACCGAAATCCCAAGGTAAAGATTGTATATTTGTTGTGGTTGATAGATTAACTAAATTTGCACACTTCTTCTCTATCACTACGGAATTTACAGCAGTTCAGATCGCAGAAGTATTTTTTCGAGAGGTTTACCGAAAACTATAATCAGTGAGAGATAGCAAATTTTTGAGCATATTTTGGGGGGAACTTTTCAGATTTACAGGTACAGAGTTGAATCATAGCACCAGCTATCATCCGCAAACCAATGGACAGATAGAAATAGTGAATAAGTGGATCGAAGGCTATCTTCGTAACTATGTAGCCGGTCATCGGAAGGCTTGGGTTCGTTGGTTATATTTGGGTGAATATTGTTATAATACTACCTTTCATATGTCAATTGGTATGTCTCCTTTCAAAGCCTTATGTGGCTACGATGTAATCTCTTTTCTTGACCTTGCTTTTGAATAGAGCAATGTACCTAAAACATGTGACTGGCTTCAAGAAAACCAAGACATTTTGTCAGCTCTTAAGGAGAAATTGCAATGTGCTCAGAATCAACAGAAAATCTATGCAGATAAAAAGCAAGTTGAACGTCATTTCGAAGTAGGAGATTTGGTATTTCTTAGGCTGCAACCCTATCGGCAATCTTCTCTCAAACGTAGTGGGGCTAAAAAATTAAAACCTCGGTTTTATGGTCCCTATCAAGTAGTTCGGAAGGTTGGTGCAGTAGCCTATGAACTTGATTTACCTGTAGATAGCAAGATACACAATGTATTTCATGTATCTTGTCTTAAGAAAGCTTTAGGGCAGCAGGTGTCAGTCCTCGAAGATTTACCTCCTTTGAATGAAGAAGGGAAGCTTGAAATGATACCAGAAGTAATTTTGGAAACACGGGATAGGCAATTGCGGAACAGGACTATCAGGGAATATCTCATCAAATGGAAAAATCTGCCTCAAGATGATGCCACCTGGGAAAATGAACGAGTTTTGGAATTGCTTGAGGGCAAGCAACATGGGGCAGGGGAGACTGTCATGTCCCCTAATAAAAAATAAATGATAGACGTATGTATAAAAATATTAATTCTTTTATATAAATCTCCCATTCATTTATATAAAAATTAATATTTACATATATTATAATGAAAAGGCATTATATGTATTTTTGTTAATCACCGTAAATAATCCTAACCATTACGGGATTTTTGAACCAACTGCTATTACGGGATTTTTGAACCAACTGGTGAAAATAAAAGGATGGGCATCCGAGTTGAGAGGGAAGGAGATTTCTTTGATAAGCATCATACTTGAAGATGAAAATTGATCATCTAAGTGACATCAACACTTGAAAATTGAATTCCTTTCGTCAGCCCCGTACTGGCCTATTGGAACCAAAAATATTGAACCAGGCATTGATCCGAGAAGTTAAACTTTAGCGTGGATCTTTGAAGATTGCAGAGACGTGTGTGTGTTCCTCACACCAGTCGTAAGGGAGGAAAAGACAATAGTGGTGAATGCGGGTAAAGTCTCTCACGCAGTCTACATTCCATTCAGCGTGAGCGTCTGAAGACTTTGAAAGTCATGTGCATCACTACCACGCAACGGATATGATCGTTTTTCATTGGCAGACCATTAGGAGGAAGTTGCGTAATCTGTAGAGGGGAGACGGGAGTCGGCTGGCAAACATCGAAGAATGTTACAACAACATAAGCCCCCGACAATGCAAGTTTATGCCGAGACGAGGTGATGATAGTCCAATTGCAAGGGAGGCGTCATTGGCAACATATGCAGAGGCCCGGTATTGGGTATAGCCCATTCTGCGTAAGACTAGCAATCAACGGAATCAAGTCCGGAGCAGAAGACTGTTACGTAGCCAATCAATGAGTTTGCGGTGACATTTCAGGAAGATCACCACGACAGAACTAGTATCAACAATACTGCAGATTAACAGGTGCACCCAGCAATGCTTAAATCAACAACTATTTAATGTATTATTTGTTCAATCTATGCAATGTTGAATATTGAATGTATAAAATGGTAGTCCAATCAATGTGATGTGGAGCAAGAAGGTTAAATTGCCTACACTGGTTATACTAATGAAATCCATAGGCATTTCAAAGATCAACTGATTCAATTAAATAGTATCACTCTGCACAATCTGGTCATAAATATTAAAGTATCGTCAGTCCCCAGGAAGGATTTTTACAGTTTGGTTCTTACACCTAGAAATGGGACATTACTATTGAACACCCAGCAAGACTGATAGGGGGCAGCGAATCAGTCTGGAACTTCAAAATAGATTATTAATAAACAACATTAACTTACTTTGTAATGTCCCCACTTTAAAATAGAATTTAATAATAAATAATAATAATAAAATTTAAATATTAAAAATTAAACTAGAATATAAAAGAATATAATTAATTAAAATTTAATTAAGTTAATGAATGGTCAAAAGACATGGAAGGAAAAGTTATGACTCCCTCAACAATGAGATATAAAAGGGAGAAGAGAACCTCATTTGAGAGGGGGATAATTTGGAAATGAGAAGTGCACATCTGATTTAAATAAGAAGTGTAGACGTGATTATGAAAGGTTATGTCCCTTTCAAAGGGCAGAAATAATGAAGAGTTGCACTCTTTCAAAAGGTGCTAATGGTGAAAGGGTGTGTCTCTTGCCAAAGGGCATGCATGATGAAGAGGTGTAACCTCTCACTCACATTGAGAGATATAAAGGAAAAGAATCGAAGCATCCAGGAACATCACCATGCATTGGATCAGATAAGAACTGTTATTAAGTTACAGGCAGTAGCATCTTTGTTCTTGGGGAGGAAAATATAGAGACTGCCAGCAAGGGTAGGAAAGATAGGAAAAGAGAACAGAAAATCGGGTCTGCTAGAAAGGAAAGGAAAGAGTAGTAAGAGCGGTGACAGGTATGAATACTTACCTCTGAATTAATATTAATGTTAGGCAGTATTTTATATATATATATACTAAATTCCAATATGTGCATCAAGGAATATAAATTAAGGTGGATGTTCTTAAACAAATTAATGACCATTAATATAATATAAGATATTTATTCAGAATAACATCAAATTACAGTACTGTTAGACATAACCTATAAATATATACCTGCACATAAATACAAGGATACATAATACAAACAAATTCAGGTTGCATAAATTACTGAAATGCTGATATGGGGACTAATACATTAATAAAACACTGACAATAGATAATACTGATACAAAGTAATTCTCAGAAAATATTAATGGTAATCCAATACAAGGCACTAATGTAATATATTGTAACATGATAACTATGTCAGATATAATGAGATAAATTGAATAAATATAACTTCACTGGAAAATCACAAATGATTCATTGAAAAGGAGGGACTCTCTCTTAGGTACACCACTCCATAGTGGATGCCTAACACCTGCCACATGGAGCCAAGAGGGGTGAAGCATCTGCTCTTGTGCTTAAGAGAGAAGATGGTTGTGATGAGGGGGAACGGCGATAGAACACCTCGTTGGGTACTCCACTCCATGATGGATGCTTAACACCTGCCATATTGAGCCAAGAGGGATATGGTATCTGCTCTTGGGCCTAGGAGGGAGGATTTCTCGGACACCCTATCCAACTAGCCTACCCTAGTGTAATAAGGAATTGGATATTTAAGAAAAGCAAGTAACCCACAATCTGATTTTATCTGACAAATCTGACTGTATCTAACAAATATAACAATCTGATTTTATCTAATAAATCTAATATTAATGGTGATTAATACATTAAAATTTACATCACTCAATCTACTTCATTAGTATATGTTTCAGTTTTATAAGTATTACTTCACATATGTTCTCTAGTTTTGTGTTGCAAGAAAACAGTATACAAAGGTACTCCCAAAAACTTAATTACCTAGTTTAGATCTGGGAAAATTTAAGATAATTTAGAGTATGACTAATTAGGGGACATTACAGTGGTATCAGAGCTTTGATTCTGCCATCCTGCAAGATAAGGTTAAAACAATGAATACATTCTAGTCAATAGAAATATCTATCGATATGTTTATTCACATATATGCTTCATGAATCAAGTGAATTGATGTGTATACTTCATGTGGTATGTATATTCT
Source organism: Cryptomeria japonica (assembly GCF_030272615.1). Lineage (NCBI taxonomy): Eukaryota > Viridiplantae > Streptophyta > Pinopsida > Cupressales > Cupressaceae > Cryptomeria > Cryptomeria japonica. The sequence goes on from NC_081409.1 coordinate 484,196,781, forward strand.
CATATATGCTTCATGATTGATGTGTCTTCAACATTCTAGTCAATAGAAATATCTATCGATACGTTTATTCACATATATGCTTCATGAATCAAGTGAACTGATGTGTATACTTCATGTGGTATGTATATTCTCATATATGCTTCATGATTGATGTGTCTTCAACATATCTACTCCATAAGTGCATTTCTCATATATGCTTGTACCTTATGTATATGTACTACTTCATTGTTTATATGTATGATATGTGGATGACTCATGCCTTATGCATATTCATGTCTATACTTTATGTGTATTTGTTTATCCATGCTTCATAAATGACATGTTGGCTTTCTACCTAATGTGTTTTTCTCATGTATGACTTGGTCTTAATATTACTAATGTGCATGATTCAAGCCTACATGTATTCCTTTGTATACTTCATGATTCATGCCTTTGGTGTATTCATACGCATTATTCATGCTTTATGTAGTTGCTTTATGCCTTATGTGCTTTGCTTCATGTTTTACGTATAACCATGTGTGTTGCTTCTTGCCTTACATGTATTCATGACTTCATGCTTACGTGTGCTCATAGTTTTGCTTCTTGCCTACATGTGTCCATTATTTCATGCCTTATGTGCACGTTTCATGTCTTATGATGTTATGTGTGTTACTTCATGTCTCACATGTATACTTTATGCTACGTGTATACTGCATGCCCTAAGTGAATTCATGTGTATACTTCATGCTTAATGTGTTACGTGTATTCATGTGTACACTTCATATGTATTCTTACCATATGTGTATACTTCATGTTATACAAAGATGCTTCTTGCCTTATGTGTTTCATGCTTTACACCTTATGCATAATTCTTGTGTATGACTCATGTCTTATGTATTCATGTGCATGCTTCATACTTGATAGGTTGGATTCACACATAGTGTTTACTCCGTATGCGTTTCATATGTATGATTTGCGCCTCTATGTGACATATACGCTTCATACCTTACGTGTATTTATGGGTATTGCTTCATGCATTACTTATGTTTATGTTTCAAGACTTGCATGTATACTAGAAGCCTTGTATGTAATCATGAAAATGCTTTATGTTTTCCATGTGTTTATGACCATGCTTCATGAGTATCCATGGATGTGCTTGTATCTTATGAGATTGCTTCATGTATTTTCAGTATGAATGTTTTATTTATGCTTCATGTTTCAATGTGATTACTTCATGTGTGTGTGTGCCTTCCTTGAATATGCTTAGTATGCCTTATGAGTACTTCTAAATGTTTAAGGACTATACTCTAAATGGGCTGCATGTTTTAAATCGCCCAAAGCCCATCTTTTGCAAACATGAAGGACAACATAGGGGCTGTTGAAACCTATAGGAAGGAAGAATGTGTGACAGTAAAATTGCTCAAACCGTGCCGTGATAGTATAAGAACTTGATGAATATAAGTTGTTCATTCCTTGGCTTGTCTCAAAGAGATATCCATAGGAATAACCAAAATCATTTTACGATCACATTGCTAGGGTTAGTTGAGGATCCACACATTGAGAAGATTTAGTTAAAACAATCATTGCTTGAGGACAAGCAATTTCGGGAAGGATGGACTGTAATGTCCCCACTTTAAAATAGAATTTAATAATAAATAATAATAATAAAATTTAAATATTAAAAATTAAATTAAAATATAAAAGAATATAATTAAATATAATTAATTAAAATTTAATTAAGTTAATGAAAGGTCAAAAGACATGGAAGGAAAAGTTGTGGCTCCCTCAACAATGAGATATAAAAGGGAGAAGAGAACCTCATTTGAGAGGGGGGTGATTTGGAAATGAGAAGTGCACATCTGATTTAAATAAGAAGTGCAGACCTGATTATGAAAGGTTATGTCCCTTTCAAAGGGCAGAAATAATGAAGAGTTGCACTCTTTCAAAAGGTGCTAATGGTGAAAGGGTGTGTCTCTTGCCAAAGGGCATGAATGATGAAGACGTGTGACCTCTCCCTCACATTGAGAGATATAGAGGAAAAGAATCGAAGCATCCAGGAACATCACCATGGATTGGATCAGATCAGTACTGTTATTAAGTTACAGGCAGTAGCATCTTTGTTCTTGGGGAGGAAAATATAGAGACTGCCAGCAAGGATAGGAAAGATAGGAAAAAAGAACAGAAAATCAGGTCTGCTAGAAAGGAAAGGAAAGAGTGGTAAGGGCGGTGACAGGTATGAATGCTTACCTCTGAATTAATATTAATGTTAGGCAGTATTTTATATATATATTAAAATCCAATACGTGCTTCAAGGAATATAAATTAAGGTGGAGGTTCGTAAACAAATTAATGACAATTAATATAATATAAGATATTTATTCAGATCACCATCAAATTACAGTGCTGTTAGACATAACATATAAATATATACCTGTACATAAATACAAGGATACAAAATACAATCAAATTCAGGTTGCATAAATTACTGAAATGCTGATATGGGGAATAATAAATTAATAGAACACTGACAATAGATAATACTGATACAAACTAATGCTCAGAAAATATTAATGGTAATCCAATACAAGTCACTAATGTAATATATTGTAACATGATAACTATGTCAGATATAATGAGATAAATTGAATAAATATAACTTCACTGGAAAATCACAAATGATTCATTGAAAAGGAGGGACTTTCTCTTAAGTATGCCACTCCATAGTGGATGCCTAACACCTACCTCATGGAACCAAGAGGGGTGAAGCATTTGCTCTTGGGCTTAAGAGAGAAGGTGGTTGTGATGAGGGGGAATGGCGATAGAACACCTCGTTGGGTACTCCACTCCATGATGGATGCTTAATACCTGCCATATTGAGCCAAGAGGGATATGGTATCTGCTCTTGGACCTAGGAGGGAGGATTTCTTGGACACCCTATCCAACTAGCCTACCGTAGTGTAACAAGGAATGGGATAATTAAGAAAAGGAAGTAACCCACAATCTGATTTTATTTGACAAATCTGACTGTATCTAACAAATATGACAATCTGATTTTATCTAATAAATCTAATACTAATGGTGATTAATACATTAAAATTTACATCACTCAATCTACTTCATTAGTATATGTTTTGGTTTTATAATTATTTCATATATGCTCTCTAATTTTTTGTTGCAGGAAAACAGTATACAAAGGTACTCCCAGAAACTTAATTACATAGTTTAGATTTGGGAAAATTTAAGATAGTTTAGAGTATGACTAATTAGGGGACATTACATACTTATCAATAACACATTAATCACCAGCACATAAACATCAACCATCAAAACATGAAGATGAGATTTAGATGGAAGACCCAAATAGGGAAAAACTACGGTGAGAATCAAACTCACAATATGAATAAGAATGATTACAACATTTTAGGCTTACTGCCATGGAGCACCAACACTTGAAGGACTTGCAGAACTAAGGCGCACAACCTTAGGCAAGATACAAATGGGACTTGCTCAATTGAAGATCACTTCTTCAGGACAAGATACAAATTGTTGCCGAAGGATTCACTATCAATCAACAATGAATGAAATAGCTGAATTGAAATTGAGAAGGATTCTCCTAAACATGAAATTGTCTTTGAACAACTGGATCAAGTGACCAACATCAGGGAAAACATCCCTGATAATCTTCACTATCACATCACACTATCTTGCAGAATATATCACCTTCAAAGCTCTTCTCAAAATGAATTTCGCACAACCCCAAACTCAAATCTGTTTGCATATCATTCACATACACTCCTCACACAATCCACTTTCCATTACCTTACAATTCATCCATCCACACATCTTAAATATGAGATACAACATTGAAAACGTAATTAAGGGTTGACCAAAACAGAATAAGCAATATTATACAAAATAAGCCACCTGGACCTAAAATAGTCAAATCGGCCCACTCCAGGAGAAAGAGGGAACCAAAACATATTGCAATACATCCTTCCATGACTGATCCAATGATTTGCACACGCTAACACATTCTCCAAAGCTGTTACCAAATGCAGTGTGTAGAAATAACAACCAGTCGGCCACATAACCTCTTCCGATGCAAAATTTTGTATGTGGATCACCACACACCATGGTGAGTTTTAAAACATCTCAACACAAATTCCAACACATATCCGGACCAAAACAATATGATCCACTAAACCACAACATAATCAGCAACATATTTGGAGGGCACCAAAAGATTTCCGGACCATCTTGAATACAAGATGACACAACCAACACCAAAAACATTAACTGTAACACAAAACACAATCTGTAACAACCAAGAGCATATCCAAACCAACATCCATTCGGATAACTAGGTTTGACATCATTGACAATGCATGCTTCCAACAATTACATGTCTTTTTATAAAATAACTTTTCCTCCTTTCAAGTTTTAGTTCATGGATAGAAATGATCTTTATGTTTGTTACCAAATGCTGAGCTTCAAATTTAAAATTGCTTTTTAGATGAAAATCAAGAAATAACACCTCTAGGCCAGTGTTTCTGTTTCTTCAACTACACACTAATATTATAGGATACATTAGTGACAGGATAAATACAAGTATGCCATGCAAAAATACACACCTACTCGAGAAAGAAAGAGAAATTATATGAATGTCCACAAGTGACAGATCTAGGTTAAGTCGACTCAAAAGTAAATCTAGTTATGATAAGACACCACATGGGTAGAAAATTAAACTAGAAACTAAAAAAGTAAATAATTGTAGTAACCACCATCGATTTATTTTAATTTTTTTGCCAATATGAACGTCAACATTAACAAACAATCATTAATTATTAACCGTCACCGAATCTAATAGCAATCTTTCCAGTGCTGATTACAAAAAATGAACAATGACATTGGCATAGATACTGCAAAACCAATACTAACAAGTTGGAATAGTACAATAACATTGAACTTACAGTAAATACCTTGAAAATGAGCATGATAGAGAATGTTGCCACTCTGTATAGCAAAAACATGAATTGCAGGTATGTCTTATTGTTATTGCCAGGCCTAATCTGTCATTTAACCCTTCCAAAACTCATGCTTTGAAACCAAGGTCACATTCAAACAAAGCCAATTAACAAGGAATATACCCAGCACTGTCAAAAAGGCCTTCAATCACCTTTAGCTCCACTAAATTGTATTTCAGGTCTCAAAAATAACGTACAACAGGTCTGAAAAGTGATTAACAACTGTTAAATTAACCCTCACACTCCAAATTTACATTGAACAACTCCATAAAGCACTAACCCACATCACACATTCCCAGCTTCTCCCAACAATAGAAAATGAAAACCCATCAATCTGAAAACATGTTTCAGTCATGTACCTCTGATAATGGTGCCGGAAAACAGGTGTTGCTAGCTCTGAAAAATCAGAACCTTCAAATGTGTCCTTTGTTCAACATGAGAAATGCCAATAATTGTCAACAAGGTCAATGTGCCACATGACAAAGTAGAAAACCACTCCAAAAGGCAACAAATAGGTCTGCAGGTTCACATGCCCAGCCAGGGATAGCTAGTACGGTCTGGTATAGGTATGGCTAGCAAAGAGGACTCCAATAAATGCCTTAAACCTGCTCAACCAGCTAATAATTTGTCCTTTCAGGTCTGTATGTTAATCCAAATGCCTTTGACTCTCTGAGTTTAGTCTCCTTGGTCCTACAAGCATAAATGGGCATAGGATGGTACAGTGAACTTTAAAAATTCACCAAATTGCTAAATAACTCCAATGAAATCTGCAAAAGATGAAAAGCACACTCCAAAAATGGATGCAAATCAAAACAGATCGAATACCTTCATATTGAAACCCCAATCTAAAATCTTTGTGGAGAACAATGGTGATTCCTAAGTAGAACCACTTGAAACCTACTAGGGATTGTCATCCAATCCGAAACAGGTGATCCAATGGGGGTTTTCATCCTCTAAAGATTCAAGGAAGAATACAATAGTTCAATCCACCAGCATATCGGTATGTGTAGTCTTCGGGATATGCAAAATGAGAGCCCAATCCTCCTTTTATAGCTTTGGAGGAAAAAATAAGCCAATTTGAAATTATAAATATTTCATTTCCTACCAAAAGATCATTTTGAATTATTAAGATGACTTTATGTGCAAGTCTCCCTTCCCTAAGTTTCCAATTAAAGGGACATAAAGTTACTTTATAAAAGGATAACACTAAGTAAATAATATAACATCAGTGTTCCACCAAGTTTCAGGGATGAGGGGACCAAGGGCTTAAGTTTGGGACGGTGGCGGGGGGTGTTGCGGGTTGCTGATATACATATAGTACTTGAAAAACTAGTTATGAAAATATGTATAAGAATTACATTTCAAATGAAACTTGCAAATTAGTAAAATAGCAAAATTGCAAATAAATAGTAAATACTAAGATTTAAGATTTCCATTTTAATTTTAAATAGTTGAATACTAAATAAAATTTGACAAATGAAATTGTCAAAATGGAGATTTCTATTATATTGAAAATATCATAAAGATGATTACAATGAGTAGCATGATATCAAAATAAGTACAAAATGTCAAAATGTAGTGAAGGGGGGCCTCGAATCATCCCCAAACTCCTTATCACTAGAACTACTGGACTCCTCACGGTCAAGCTCCACCAAACTAACACCAACTAGCCTTGCATCTGGAGTCATAGCATCCTCATCAATCTGTGATGGATACTCTGGCTACACATCCCATCATGCTACTGGACTCACTTTGTACACAAGTGTCTTAATGTCAATGAGATACAAAGCACTATATACAACCACAAGCTTCTCTATTCTCCTAGAGGTAAGTTTATTCCTCATAAGAGAGTGGAGGAAGCTATAGGTACACTAGTTCCTCAATAGCTAAAGAAATAGAAAACGAATGGCTAGAGTGGTAGTCAAAGATTTTTGTCCATGACAAGTCCATCAAATTTGGTCCACTCTGTGCAAATTATGCTAGCATTATTAGGATCATATATCTTATCAATGCATCCAAGGAACCCTGCCTTCACCTCATCATCTTGAATTGGTGTAAATCTACTAGGCCTAGCCTTGTACCACTTAGGATTCAATGCATAGGTAGCCATATGCAAGAGAGTGTTGAGTTTGTCCCATTTGTGCGGAATGATTGGCCGAATGTGCTAATTTTAGAATGCTAAATTGGGGTCCTTCACTCCCACAACAACCCTTATTTGGTCAAGCATAGAATTGATGCACTCATACACCTCTCCAAGGTTAGGCTCATCCCCATCTCCATATCTAAGGACCTAGAAAATTAGAGCAATGATGGAGACTATGTATTTTGCTTCACTTCAAAACACATCACTCTTCACTATCTCATTCACCCTCCTCCCTCGCTCTATCTTGGGCTTGGCCCATTGATTCCAATTTCCTATCATAACCATGAGTTGTAGTGCCTCTTGCAACTCAATCATTTTCTCCAAGAGAATGAAACAGGATGCATATCTAGTCTCAGCGGCTTTCAAGAACGCCTTTGAGAAGCTCTTCAAGAGTGCATGTGAACTGTGGTGTGTAGATAAACATCTACACATCTCTCGCTTTGCTGACCACTCTTATAATCTACTCAATCTTCCCCTTGTCCTTGAGTGCATTGTTCATGGCATGCACACAACATGGAGTCCACCAAACATGTTTGTAAGATGCCTCAATAAGTTTCCCTACAACTCTACACACGTGTTGCATCTGTCACTACAAGGACCACATTTTGTGGCCCAACCTCCTCAATAGCCTCCTTGAGGACCTCAAATAGAAAATCAGCATCTTTGTGAAATACCCACCCCTCCATGGATATTTAATTTTCTGATTTTTTCCTCTTTTTTTGTTTTCTTCTAATTTCTGAATTTTTTCGTGTTTTTGAGATACAATGAAAGAAATTGCAGCAGTTTAAAGAAGAATGCTAGAAAACCTTTCTAAACACTAATAATTAAATTCATTTTCCAAAGACTCAAGAAATTTATTGTTGATTAAATAAAAATTAGTACATACTCTAATCAAATGCCATCCAGGTAACATATAAGCAGATTACATAGTACGACCAGGCTGGACTGCAGACAAGAGATTAATCTGCCCTAAAGATTCCATTGGTTATGATTACCCTTCAACAATTGACAAACCCTTCAAAATCAGATTTGAAAAAAGTCAGAAAACCCTACACTGGGACCATAAAATAGTCTAGCCAGCTTTGTAAAAGGTACATTTGGGCTAGTGAATGATAGGAACCTCCAAAACAATCTTCAATCTCTTCCAATCTGCAAACAATTGACTTCTAGATCCCCTATCAACTTTGCAGACTAATTTCAATGATGCACAAATATAATCTATGAGTGAGATTATCAAAGAGTGACTTTGGGTGATCTTCCACACTTGAAGACACTGAGCCCTCTGAGAGTTTTCATTCTCAAAAAGCCTAGAACTTCATCAGAAAATGCTTGCTCTCTAGGAACTTCATTGATTTCTCCAAACATGAATGAATTAATGAGCTATCAAGAGCCCTTTTATAACCTTCTCAAAAAACCACAACTTGGAGAAAATGAAATGCACTCTTATAATTTCATTTCATCTCAATTAATCATTTAATGCAGTTGGCGCCCACATAAAGGCTTAACAAATGACTTTATAATCATTGAAATAACTTATGCAATTAATACTCCATATACCCCATAAAGTCATTAATTTAATTAATATTATTATAGTCAAAACTTTAATAAATTATAAAGTACATAAATATTTTTTATGCGTATTTGCTCTACAAATTTTCGCATATCTTCGGTTCTCTTGTATGTATTCCCATCCTTTTTGGTCTCTCGAATGAGGCTCGATGAAGATCACAAAATTCTCGGTGGACATCGATTCTGAGGGCTTGGGGGAATTTGGTTGGCAGTGGGTGTTAGGTAGGAAAGAAAAAAGATATCTGCGAGCTAGGGCTCAGTGCTCTGGGGCTAATGTCGTTCCGATCTCTGATGATGCACCGCTAATTCACTCTGGGACGAAGTATGCATGCTTCCCCCCTTTCCACGGCGAGTTTGGTTCGGTTGGGGCTGCCAGAGAATACAAAAAAACCCTAAACTCTCGCTGGCTCTCTAGGGTTAAATCCCCTTCTCCCCGAGTTCCTTTCCGATACCCCAAATCAACACCACCTCACTCTATACATCGTAATACTAATCCTCGGCCTCCCCTACAACTCGCTAAAAACCTTGGTTCTCCGTCTACAGGGAAGCCGGCCCTGGTTAACCCTAGTCTCTCGGCCACTAAGCCCCCCATTAAGCAGATTAATTTAAATCTGGAGTTGCTTCTCCCTCACTTGAAGTTTTATGAAGATAAGGCCCTAATTGCTTATCATTCGGAAGCAGTTTCTTAATCAATGATATTAAGGAATGGTGGAAAATTAGATTTCAAAACATGGTGAGTATCTTCAATCTTGGCTTTAATTTTCTATTGATTTATTGCTCTGATAATAATTTAAAGCAGGAAATTTTGAAAAATGATGTTATTCTGCTAAACGATCATGTCTTTTATTGTTTTGACTAGACTCCTAACTTTAATGCGAAATCTTTTAAACCCAAGTTCTGGTATAAATGGGTTAATGTCGGGCCTCTCCCAGTTGAATTCTAGTCGTCGGAGGTCATTAACAAAATTGCTAGGGCTCTAGGTCATTGTCTTGCGATTGAAGGCATTCGCAAGTATCAGCTGAATTGTAAAATTCCTTTTAGAATTCAATGAGGATGCTCCTAGTTTAGAACCTGTTGTTATCATCTCCCCTAAAGGATCGTGGAATATTAAACCGGTTATTTATGATGGAGATATTGACTCGAGAGATATTATCCCAGCCGAAGGTCAACCATCAGTTAAGAGCAATTGCCTCAATCCTCAGCCAGTTCCAGATAAACCTCCCAATGAACTCCCTCATTTCAGCCCTAAATCTGGATCTGTAAAAAGCAATGCAAAACCTAGCTCTTCTCATTAGCACGGGACCTCCCGAATTATTAACAACTCAGTTAAAGAGTTCATCGGGGATTCTTGTCCTCCCAATAAATCGTCCTGTCCTATGGACCAAAGCCCCAATCTCCATATCTCCAAGAGCAATCTCTGTTCTCCGAAAGAATCCTCTAATCTTGCCTTAGATAAGCAAACGGCAAGGCACGCCTCTTTCCCTAAACCTTCTTCTAAGAAGAATCTTTTGTCTGCTCCCCAGAGCTTAGGAAATACCAACACAAAATCATGTCTTGGGTGGAGCTCGGGTCATGCGAACTCCAAGTGTGTCCCGGTCAGTAAAAGGTTAGATGTAGATACAGTTTCCTTGAATAAGGATGCCCTCAGTGAATTGCTGGGCTTTACGAATGCCTTAAGGGCTGATATTGAGGAACAAATTGAAATTGTAGAGCATAGTTTGGAGAACTTTGATTTGGATGGCAATCCGGGTTCCCCTATTAGGCCAAACTCCCATTGTGTGAGTTGTCATTTGCTTGAGCCCCTCCTTGGTCCTTCCCAAATGACGGGTAAGAGATCTTCTAATCCACCCATGGACAATTTGGTGGCTCAACCTAGCTCCTCATCCCTTGCTCCACCTTCGGAAACTGGTCCACTTGGTTTGTCTAAAAACCTTACTGGTAAAATCAAACCTGATTGCGGGTCTTCTCAGGAGCGTCGAGGAAGAAGAACGAATTCGGAGCTTAGATTAAAAGCAGCAGAGGCTTTAGACCAAACTAGGATTACGGATTCCTTCAATGTTGGGAGGGGGAAGTTCCCTCCCTCATCGCCATGAAAATCATCACATGGAATGTTTGCATCTTGAGGCGTTGCATTTTTAGTACTAAAGCAGATATATTCATGATTCAAGAAACAAAACTCAATCATCTAGGTGGAGACCAGTTTAGTAAACGTATAGGGAAATTTAATTGGGTGGGGGTTCCAGCGGAGGGAGCTTCTGGTGGTCTCGGGTGCATTTGGGACCCCAGACGGATCTCTCTGGTCATTTTGGAAAGTAATCGAAATTGGATGTGTTCAGAAGTTAAAGGTATTAATAGTGATCAACACTTCTTTTTGTATAATGTTTATGGTCCCATACAAAATGATCAGAAAAGAGGTTTGTGGGACGAGCTCTTTGTTTCTTTGCTTAGGACTATGGGGCATAGTTGCATCTTGGGAGAGGATTTTAACACTATAGTTAGCCTTGCTGAGAAAGTGGGTGGAGTGTCTAGGATTCCGCAATCCTCATTAGACTTCAAGAATTGGATCCACAGCAATTGCTTACTGGACATTTATACAGAAAACAAAGTTTATATATGGACCATTAGAAGATCTAACTTCAACATGATTGCTGAAAGACTCGATAGGTTTCTAATTAAAGGGAATTGTGGGGTCCTTAACAACAAAATCTTAAAATCCGCTATTCTTCCCATCTCAGGATCGGATCACTTCCCGGTGGCCTTAGACATTATGGAAGATAAGAGGCCGGTGAATTGTCCCTTTAAATTTGAAGTTATGTGGTTCAAGGATGAAAACTTCATGAGTTTATTGGAAAGTTGGTGGAATTCCTTCCAGGTCGAGGGATCAAAACTTTTTTGCTTCATCTCCAAACTTAAAATGATTAACTATCCTCAACTGGAATAGAGATAAGTTTGGAAACATTTTTGAAACTAAAATCAAATTGGAAGTTGAGATTAAGGAGCTAAATGAGACAGTTTTTAGGTTAGGCATGGCTGGCGAAGGGGGATAGGAACACTAATTTTTTTCATGAAAGCACCAAGGCTAAATCCAAATGCAATAGGATTACTAGAATTAAAGATAGAGATGGTAATATCCTAGAGGATTTTGAAGGAATCTCCAAGCACATTGTATATTACTTTCACCTCCTGCTTAATTCAGAGTCCTCTAATTTGACTGCTCAAGTCAATCTCCTCCCAAATCTTCCAAAAATCATTTCAAAAGACCAAAATCGAAGTCTCAATAGGCCATTCACGGAAATGGAAATCAAGGCAGCCTTGAATGACATGCATGCAAATAAGGCCCCTGGGCCTGATGGTTTTCCTGCTGCCTTTTTCCAATCCTGCTAGCATTTCCTAGGAACGGAGTTGCTGGTTGCCCTGGAAAATGTTAGGAAGTTAGGTAGACTTCTTCGTGAGATAAACAACACTTTTTTAGCTCTCATTCCAAAACAAAGCTCGACAGAAAGTATGTAGGAGTTTAGGCCTATAGCCCTCTGTAACACCATATACAAAATTCTGACTAAAACATTAGCCAACAGATTGAAACCCCTCCTTCCTTTAATAATATCTGAGGAGCAAACTGGTTTTGTTCCAGGCAGGTCCATTTTTTTATGGTATTATCATCGCCTAAGAGGCAATCCATTCAAACCAAATCAACTCTCAACCCTCAATGCTAATCAAATTGGACATCAGGAAAGCCTATGACTTGGTGGATTGGAGATTCCTCTGCAAATGCATGGAGGCCTTTGGTTTCAACAAAAGATGGATACATCTAATTTTCGAATGTATCTCCACTCCGCATTTCTCCATCCTAGTTAATGGAGTCCCTCAAGGTTACTTTGGATCCTCTCAGGGGCTTAGGCAAGGGGACCCGATTTCCCCCTTCCTCTTTATAATTATGGCTGAAGCCTCAGGTAGAACCATTAAGTAATCACAAGAATTAGGAAATATTTCGGGCATTAGAGTGTCCAGCAATATTGACCACATAACACATCAGCAATTTGCTGATGACACATTACTTATGGGAAAGAGCAGTTTAGAAGAAGCCAAGAACTACAAGTTAATACATTAACTAGTCTAGTGTAATCTTTCTAAATACTGACACTAGGATGGAGCAGGAGATTGCCAAGATATTAGGATTCAAAGTAGGTTCTCTCCCTTGCAAATATCTTGGGCTCCCATTGGATCATAGGGTTAGAGGAGGCAAGCTATGGGTAGGGGTGCTCTCTAAATTAGAGTCTAGATTGCTCTCCTAGAAAGGTAAATGGCTATCGCTGGCAGGGACGATGAGCAGTTCTCTCCTCTATTCCTCAATAGTATCTGTTATGTCTTCGTCTTGATGGAGGCAATAGAGACAAGCTTAATAAAATTCTGAGAAAATTTTTTTGGCATGGTTTGGAGGATAAGAAAAAGTTTGTGCTTATTGCTTAGGACAAACTATGTCTTCCCAAAAGTTTAGATGGGGTGGGTTTCAGGAATCTAGAAAGTTAGAATCTTGCCTTAGGTGCTAAATCCGTTTGGAAAATCTACAACGAACCTAATCTGAAGTGGGTTAGAATCATCTCAAATAAATATCTGGATCCCCTCAATTTTGAAAGCATTTTCAGAATTCCCTCTCCCCCCAAAGGCTTGAGAATGTGGAATTTCCTTCTCAAGTGTAGACGGATCATTATGGACCAGATTACATGGAATACAGGTCTTGGGGATAAAGCGCTTTTTTGGGATGATTCCTGGGGGGGTTACCCTCCTTTGAGTAGCATTATTAGAAATGACTCCTTGAGGAAGGAATTGGAAGATTTAGTGGGCAGATTTGTTAAGGACTATGTGAATTTCCTTGACTCTGCCCTTGCTTTGGGGTGGCAATGGAAACTATTAACAGTCTCTCTGGACAACCAAAAAGATTGTGATTACCTCATTTCCATATTGAAACATAGGGAGATATCCTTTAGTTTTGAACTAGACAGATTTGTTTGGATTGGCTCCCCTTCTGGGGATTATAGTGTCAGGGCTACTCGATAGCCCATGATCTTGCAAGGTTTGTGGACCCCAAGCTTCCATTTTCGTTATGTTGGCACAAAGCCTATCTGCCCAAAGCATGCACCTTCCTTTGGGCCGCAATGCAAAAACGCATCTTAACCTCTGACTGGTTTAGGAAATGGGGATACGAAGGTCCCTCGAGATGCCCCCTTTGTTGCAATAAGGAAGAGGATGTGGATCACCTCCTTAATTGTGATTTCTCCAAGGTTTGTTGGTTATGGCTATTCAATAAGTTTAATCTTAGTCTGGTATGCCAGGAAAGCTTGGTACCTTTCTTGCTAAGCTGGCCTCTAGAGAATGGGCGTGGGCACTATAGGCTCTTATGGATTATATCTCCCTCTATTTTAGTTTGGGAGGTGTGGAAGGAGAGAAATAGGATAATATTTAAAGACGTCTCCCTTAGTCTTCCTTCAGTTTTAAACAAAATTGGAGCCTCTATTATAGAGGTGGCAAATAATTGTATAAGAAATAAAGTGGCTAAGTACGGCCAATTCTCGCATAAGGACGAGGAGATCAGAAGAAATTGGGTAGGCTTGGCTATTCCTCTTTTTGTAGGCGCAGGTGGACCATTGGGGAATTTGGCTAGGTCCCAGTGTATTTGGACTCCGCCAGCTATTGGCTGGTTCAAACTGAACTTTGATGGAGCCTCCAAAGGGAACCCAAGTAAAGCTGGAATTGGGTGTGTTATTCACTCTTTTGACGGGAAGGAAGTGGTCGCTTTGGCAAAACCCTTAGGTATAATTTCCAATAACATAGTAGAGGCCAGCACAATAGTTGAAGGCTTGATTCTCAGCAAGGAGCTGGGAATCAGGAACCTAGAAATAGAAGGTGACTCTGCCTTAATTGTCAATTCATTAAGATCTGGCAAGACAATTAACTGGAAGATTAACAACATCATCAGAAGGGCGGTAGAGCTCATGTCTTTCTTTGACAAGGTTATCATTAATCACATCTATAGAGAGGGTAACAAAAGAGATGACGAGCTCGCCAACGTGGGAGTGGAAGGCTTAGTCTTGGACCCTAAAGGTATAGGCTAACTCTCGGGCTGGTGCTAGGTGAGTTCCTTTCCTGCTATTGCTTCCCTTAGCCTTTTTGCCAAGTGCTCCCCTCTGAGAATGATCCCCCCTGCTTCGTTGCTACTTATTTATGTTCTCATAGTTTTAAGTACTAGGGTCCCAAATGTCTGCTATTCTTTACTCGCTGTTGCCTCACCTTTTATCTCAGCTTTGTCCTTCCCACCCCCTCTTTCCTTTTGTTTTTTTTCCTCCCTCCCTGGATATAATTTTATATACTATTTATATATATATAATATATATATTAACATATATAATACTATATATATATTTTAATTTACTTTTATAATAGTATATATAATAATATATTATATATATATATATATATAATAACATATATGTATATATGTATATATCATTATATATCGATGTTTTTAGATTTATACTCTTGCTTTCTCGGCCTCATGGCTGGTAGTGCCTTGCCTTGTCTCCTTTTATTGTTTTGATACCTACTCTTTTTATATTATTAGATTGCCCTCATATATAGAGGTATGAGTATAGATATATCTGGAGATTAATTAATTTGGGTACGCTTCTATTCCCTTACTCTTTCATTTGCTATCATTTTTAGTATTAATAGTGATTCCCCGATTTTTGGTTAGATAATTCAGTAGCCTCTTGTCCCTTTTCTCCGGTTATGGCAAGTGTACCCATTTTACCTAGGCTTCATAGCCTCTAAATTCTCTCTCTCAGTTTGGCCCTCCCTAGTTTCCTTGATCCTTTTAATGGAAGAATGATGTCTATCCATCATTTTTGCATCGATCTAAGGTAGGTTTGTTTCCGTACTCAGATTTTGGCTTCTCTCGGATCCGGCTTGCAAGCTAGGGCGCGGCACCTTTCATCCTTTGTTCTGATATCTTCCTAGTTTTGCCCTCTATGGCCGCGACACCTTGATTTGTTCGATGTCCCTTTCTCCAGACCCTCTGATTTTTGAGTATGGATATATAAGTCAAATGTTGGTGTTATATAGTCTTAGCTAGATATTGGGGGGAATGGGAGATCATCCTAAACCCCATCAATTTTGGGATGGATATATAAGTCAAATGTTGGTGTTATATAGTCTTAGCTAGATATTGGGGGGAATGGGAGATCATCCTGAACCCCATCAATTTTGGGCTTTTCCTCCCCTCTATTTTATCAGCTCGTTTTGAGGCTCTGGTTGCAGTTTGTGGGGGGTTTTTGTTTGTCCTGTTGTTTGATATGGACTCTTTTGTTGCTCAGTAGAGAGGTATATGTTGGCTTATTTGGCCTGCTCACGGCTGTAATGGCCTTGAGAAAGGTTCATTGCTATATTCATGCAGTATGGAAGCTTTTGACCCTTATTTGATTATACTTTGTTTATTTGGTTAACTCCTTACTCCTAGCATATAATAGAAGGATGCCTCTTGATCGGATTCGGTAATTCAGTTAATTCTCTTCTGCATGTTTGGAATCTGGCTCTGTGCAGTTATAGGACTATTCTATGACTTGATTCGATTATTTTGGATTTGATTATTTTTTCTCTAGTATGAGCTATTACGGAATTAAATTCTGAGGTTTCACTCTGTATCATTTCATGCAAAATGAAAATTAGGCCTCAAGGCATATAGGCTCATAGGGCTTTTCTTGCTCTGGCAGTATGATTATGAAGCCATTAGGTTGATGTAAAGCTTTTTTAGTTATAATGTTATTCTTTTCTCTGTGATTGATGGATAAGCTTCTTCCCCCCTATTGTTATTGTAGCCTGGGTAATCTCTTATATTGTAATCAACATATACAGTTAAATCATGTTGATCCAAAATAAGAGATGAATAAGGGTACAATAATATTTGAGGGATGTTGACAACAATAGTTTTGTTTGGAGGATTGACCCTAGTTGATGACAGAAGTTTTATAATGCTATGCTACTTTGCAATGCTTTTAGAACTTCTAACAATGGTCTTGGCTGTAAGGTGTGAAAAGGTTTTTTGCAGAAATATGGAATGTGGCAGCTTCAGATCTAGCAAGTAAAAAGTAACGGATCCCATTGCAGGATCACAAAAGTTTGCATTGCGTTCGAACTCCATAATCTGGTCAATTTGGGCTGCCGGATACCACCTCTCCAAAATTCTACGGATGGGACTATAGATGGGCAATCAGTTATTGGCACCTCGGCTCTCTTAAAAAAGGATCTTGTCTAGCACGATTATGGGATGTATTTCCAACTATCTGGAATTGGATACGCCTCAATATTGATGTAATTTAATTTATTGAACTTCTTATCTTTGCTCCTTGCGAGATTTGTATTGTTTTACTCCAGGATTTATTCCTTGGGCTAGGTTGGAGGTTTACTTTGTTCGATTCTTTCCTACCAGTGCCCACACCGAATCGGGCTGTAACAAATTTTGAGTCAATAATAATATTTCGGGCTCGGCCCATTATCGATCAAAAATAAATAAAAATTTAATAAATTACTATCAATCATGAACTCCAATAAATGCCAATATCAGAACATTTAATTAATTTTGCCAACTACTCAGTACTAGTCATGATGCCCTCCAATCGTCCAAATGAATTACTATAAATAGTATGGGACCAAATGGGACCAAATGCACAAGAGACTTACTAAAATTAGTATGTACAAACGGAGTCTGAAAGACGTTTGTAAGGCAAACCACCAAAAAACTAAATCTTTGAGATGGAGAGTATTGATCGCCCACAAAGGGCCCCCTAATCACCACATTATCCTATAGGGACCACTGATAATAGGCTAACTTCTAAAAATAATTGATGCTTAGGAAGGTGGAAAAATGGGGACATTATAGTCCACCCTACCCAAAGATTGCTTGCCCTCAAGCAATTTGCATTTGTATACCAAACCAAATGTTATCTGCACCTGTATGCCAATCTGAATATCAGGATCCCATATCAATCTCGGTAATATGGTTCCACCCTAATCATTGCGCCACTCTGATATAGCTGCCATCAATCTGCAGCAACCTGAGAAGCACTCCATCCATAATGCGAATCCCTAGATCCCAAGTCATCACATTATCACACTCCCTAAAATGGAAGAGATGGATGTCTCTCATCATGTTGTTAATGCCAACTTTCCATCTAACTCTAAGTGAATCCACAAAAATGTGATGAATGCCCATTAAAGGTGCAAAGAAGAATATATCAAACCATAATAGATTGCTGTTAGAATTCAAGACAGCATCAAACAAACTGAAATTTATACCCCTAATGTTGTAAGAAATGCCTCCAATGCCATGTGCTGATGGAACCTCATCACCATGCCAATATCCAACATTGGAGTAATGATCCCAATCAATCCAATCTATCCAAACAACTGCTGTTAAAGTACAATCTGAAACTTTCACAACCAACAATGTAGGATAGCCTCCTAACAAAAACTATTGAAGTGGAACCCAATAAGCTTTGGGTGGAATACTTGTACTTTCATGACCATCTCCATATCATGGAGACCTGCTGGAACTCACCATGTCCAAGCATATACCAACCCAAAGCAAGTGACTCCATGACATGTGTCTTAAATCCTAACGTTAGAGGACTGCTTCATACTCCACCAAAGAATCACCAACCTCATGAACATCTCCATATCTTGGAGCATAGACCTGGTGGAACTCACCATTTTGAAGCCTATACCAACCCAAAGCAAGTGAGTCCATGACATTAAATCTTAACGTTAGGACTGCCTCATACTCCACCAAGTAATCACCAACATGATGGGGCTGTGTCTCAACACCATTGATCTCCACGAGCTCTTCATACATAGCTAAAGGCCCAACCAAATCTGAATCACCCATGTCTCCATCTCTACATGTAGGTATAAAACTAGTGGCTGATCCCCAAGATGTGTGCTCAACTACCCCAACCATGTCCATGACTTCAGCCTTCAAATGCCTCTTGAAAAGTGGTAATACATAACCCTCATAGTACAAACTCTGTGAACAAACAAAATTTTCTGAGTCATACCTCTTCTCTTGTTCATCACATCTGCATGTTCTTCTTGCTTCCTCGCCTCAAAAGGCTCATGCTCAACATCTTCACATTCTTCCCTTTGAAAAGATAAGGTTCTAAGGTGAGCTTCCCTTTGTTGTCTTGCTTGATCCATGTGGTTGACTTGTTCTTTGATTTTTTGAAGGTGCTATCTTGTATGAGCGGCCAATAACTTAGCCTCCTTAGCTCTTTTCTTCCATCCATCACATAAACTTTGGGTCTTTTCAATATATCTTCCATGCTGTGATAGATAAAAAAAATTCTTGTAGACTGAAGCTACATCAAAAACATCATGTCTAACTCTTGAATCTTGAGAGCCATCATTGAGAGACTCAATAACACTTATATCTTCATGCTTTAGGATTGCCATCTCATTATTGCAAGAAGATAAGTGACTGCTGTTGTAACTCAGAAAATTAGAATTTGTTTTATTCCTGAAGCAGTCACCGGTGAGGATGGACCTCAAGGAGATCAGTCCAAACCGGTCAGCAAGAGTAAACACAACGGAAACACATAGATATGATGGAGGCAATGCAGAACAGATAGTCTTATTGCATGAAATTTGATTACATCCAACTAGGTTACAATATACCGGCATAGGCCTGGTAGAATAGGTCACAACTAGTACCTTGAATCGAAAGATCTATCTTCTAGGCACAGTCTATCTATCTAATATTCTGATTGATTCTCCTTTATTGCATTCTAAAGCATGATTACAAATATATATATCGATCCAAAGGATCCAATCGGCCCAAAAGGGATCAAAACTCGAAGAACAAGACCTAATGTGCAAAATGAACAAGGTTGGCCTCCGCCAAGAGATTCCTCCGGAAAATCCAAAGAATGAAACGTAGAAGGTCTTCCACACACCAAGAAACGTCGAGATCAATGTTCAAGGCTCCGTTAGCTTTGGAATGAGTTTCGGTAGATCGCCAAAATAGGTCTCAGGCAACCAATAACAAAGGAATGTTTACCTCACTGGGTAAACAGGAAGAATACAGAAATCGAACAGCAATGTACAATGCAAATATAAAAGAAGTACCAGAATAAGCTTTCCATTAATGTCAAAGGATGTTCATACTATATCCGTCGTCAATATTACATGTCCTCCAACACCCGGAGGTGGTACAATATATGACAGCCGAAGGGGTGCGACACAACCGTCGCAACTCCAACTACCTACCCGTCGGCTAACTAACTGACCGCCGTAACTCATTATTACCGACGACAACATAAACATAATATACCAACATAACATAATGATTATTCCTGTCAACATCATCCCCCCCAAGAAAAGAAGTCGACTCCGACGACTTAATACAAAATAGAGATGAATGGCAGGAACTCCTGACGCCAGTCGGGCCCGGATCTTATACACTTGCTGCGTCCTCTTCTGAAAACCCTTTTCTGCTACCATCTGATGCTCAAGTGCGGATTTCACCAATATTGCTTCCTTTGCCATCACAATTCTCTTGGGCCTAACCCAAACTTGTCTGCAAAACACGTTTTTCAGTCTCAGCTTCCACCAACTGCTACTCAAATGATTCTGTCTCCCTAGCCAATTTGTCCTCGATAGCCACCCGTGCTGCTCTCTCGGCATCCAACTCCTGGGTACGCTGAACTAAGTCTCACGCGACTATTGCCTCCAACCTGGTGGTCAGCTCCTCCCGAGCCCTCTGTGCATCCACCAAGGCAACCTCACGTCCAGCCGAGACATAGTCTGAGTTCCTCAAAGCGTACTAGTCATGCCTGGAGGTGGCCACAATCCGTTGGCACAAATGCTAGGAGCCAACTCAAATCCTCCATCACACTCCCCAAAGGCTAAAAACTGAATTGAATAACTCCCTGGTGTCATACAACTGCACGGACTTGCAATGCCTTCCCTCAAACTCTGTTTGTTCGCAACCTCCAAATCCGTCTCCCTCTACGGCTTATTTCTTCCCTGCCAATGCTTAGCTGTAGGCTTCTTTCTCACAGTGCGGACAAGCAAGCACAACACTTCCCGTGGTATTCTGTAGCTCAAAAATAAATTGGGGGTCTGGGGGCAGCGCCCCCGCGGGGTCGAGGGGCAGCGCCCCTCGTGGGGTCTTGGGGCAGCACCCCAGGTGCGCTCCCTGTCGCAGTACAGGGCGGGGTCGAGGGGCAGCGCCCCCGCCGCCAACACCAATTTACAACCTTCAGAACCCCACGAAAGTCCATGGCGCGCATCATTTCTGTGATATTTTATGATGTCAAAACCCTTCTTCTACACTCCAATATTTTCAGTGTCTAGGCTCCAGATGTCATCGAATCATTTTTCAATCCGGTTTTTTTTTTTTTTAGGCATTGTAATGTCCCGCCATACCACCTCCAATCGTGTGGCTGCTTGGTCTACCTGTGGTGATCGTTTTGCCCTTACGTGGCTGTGTGGAATTGTGCGAAATCCCGCTCTCCCTAAGCGGCGGATCAATCTGTAAGAACCCTCGACCCCATCCGTCCGCTTCACTCCCTGCGGTAGCTCGTGGGCTGTGTGTATTGATCCGGCCGTGCGGTGCGTCCCTTTCCCTGGCTGCGCGGTGATGTGCCTTCGGCCGTGTTCGGTGTCTTCTTCCTCCGCGGGGTTTTATTGCCAAGGTCGGCTGTGCGGTGTGGTCGCTTCTTCCTTTCCTCGGCAGTGTGCGGCGTTTTATTCTTTCGCGGGCTGCTTGGTGACTGCCTTCGGTGGCTCCCACCGCACGGTGGTGCCACCGTCGGTGGTTCCACCGCACGGTGGTGTCACCGTCGGTGGTTCCACCGCATGGTGGTGCCACCGTCGGTGGTGTCACCGCATGGTGGTGCCATCGTCGATGATTCCACCGCACGGTGACCATTTTCCCTTTTCTTTTTCTTTTTTTTTTCTTCTCTTTTTTTTTTTTTTTACCATACGGTCGCTGTCTTACGACCGTGCGATTTTTTATTTTTATTTATTTTTTTTTAAGTTGTCTAGAGAGTCTTCGGCTCGGGTCCCCTGTCTCTGGGATCGCCCTTCATCCTTCTCGGTTTTTCTCGCCCAAAAGTCTCCTGCTTTTGTCCCATGCCTCTCGAGTTGCTTGCCCGGCCTCTTAGGTCCCCTTCCATCCTCTCAGGTCCCCCTTCGGGCTCTCGGGTGTCCGTCCGGCCTCTCGGGTCCCCTGCACGCTTCGCGTGATAGGGTTTCAATTTGGGCCCGTTGGTGGCAAGTCTATTTTCAATGGCCATCGAAAGACCTGGAACCACAAATTCTATAGGGACCACGACCTCCTTCCCGTACATAAGAAGAAGAAGGATAATAAAGATTTTGAAGACTGCGGTCTTCCATACAGGGTTCCAATCGTTGCCGATACTCTTCGGATTATTTATGCCGCTAGGGTTTGGGGCGTCTCCCTTCCAATATTCTCTCTTCCAATATTCTCTGTATTCCGGCAGGTACACCTCTGTTGGTTGCTTTGGTTCCTCTACTTCGAGCCTGTAGCTTTGGAACATTTCGTAATCCTCCATTTGCCAGTGGAAGAGCCCGTTAGTCGAGCATACCTCATCTTCAGAACATCCCTCCAATTCTAGCACCCCTTCACTGTTCGGCTCCATCGCGTTCTTGCCCTTACTTTCATCGGGACCCCCTTCCCCTTTATTAGAGTCCTCCGAGTCGGAAGAGGCGAGCTCTTCGCCGACATTTTGGGTGTGTAGGTCAATGGTATATTTTCGCCCTCCCTTCTCCATGGAAAGTGTATTTTTCTTCCAGTTGTGGTTTACCCTTGCGTTGATCAACCACACTCTCCCCAGGATGGCGTCATAGCCTTTCTTCTTCGAGGGAATAACCACGAAATCTAACAAGAATGGTTGCGTACCAATCATCACTTGCTGGGCCATCAACAGGCCGAGTGGCTTAATGCCATGTTGGTCTGCTCCCACCAGGTTGAATGTGGGTGGCCACAGGGTGGGCTTCCCCAGCCGCTTCCATGTTTCTTCTGGTAGTACATTCACCCCAGATCCTCCGTCCACAATGGTGTCCTTCAAAATGGTCCCACGGATACGCATTTCTACCACAGCTGGGTGTCTACCACTGCTCACAGCTAGTAACATCGGGTCAGTCGAAGGGCTGACGGAAACCTCCACCTGTGGTGTACTCTTCGTAGCGGTGGCGGGAACCCCTACCTGTGGTGCACTCGACGATGCAGTGCTTTGCACATTGGTGAGGATGGCAGTCCTCAATTGTGGCATAGAGTCTAGAAGGTCTTTTACCTTTATCGGCACCTCTATTTGCAAGATTTGCTCAATGATGTTATTTTCCGCTTCCGTACGGAATGATGTACTCGCCACCTCGTTGTCCCGTCGTTCAGTCGTCATCTCACGTTCAATATTGGCCTTTGCCTCCCGTAATCGCTCCTCCGTACGGGGGTTGGGATAAGTGGCTTTTTTCGTCTGGGCGCGGGTGATCGCCAGTACTTCTTTCTCACCAGTCTTCTCAGCCTTCTCAATGTTGAGGAGATTAACCCCTGCCTGCGGGCAATTTGCGTCCTCATGGTCGCCTGGCCCACACCAACGGCAGAGGTGCTGAGGGGTGGCTTCCTTCGTGCAATCACGGGCGAAGTGCCCCCACTGATTATAGGCCCTACATTGGATAATTGGCCGGCCCTTGGCGTCATACTGGATACGGCTTCCGTTATTGTTATTGTTGCCTCTTCCTCGCCTGTTGTTTCGGTAGCCGCCAGACGAGGCATTGTTGCTCGCAGGCTGGGACGTGCCGGCTGATGCAGATGGTTCTGTAAAGAGAACCTGTTGGTTACGTGTCCTCATATTGTACGGACATTCCTTGGTAAGGTGTCCGACAATCTGGCAAATATCGCAAAATGCTTTTTTCGGACAAGACCCCTTGGTGTGTCCGTCGGTACGGCAGTCCGTGCACCATAAATCCCCTTCGTCGCCTTTGCTTGTGCTTCCTTTGGTTGCCTTTATCTCTCTCATCATTCGCTCCATATCTTTCTGGAGAGCCCGTACCTTCCGATTAGAGTCGTCATCACTGCTATCACTTTTGTCAGAAGAGGAATCATCCTCCGACGAGGATTTATTTTTCTTCTTCTTGGACGTCTTTTGTTCACTTTCTAAATCCATTGCCCTGTTATAGGCGTCGGAGTATGAAAAGGGAGGTACTATCTTCATTTTTCGTCTAAGGGATTTCTTTAGACCTTCCACGAACCACTGTTTTTTCAGTCCGTCTGCCGGCTGGTTCTCCATCTTTCCTAGCAGCTCTTTGAGCTGCCGGCTGTAGGTTCGAACAGTCTCATCCTTTCTCTGTTTCGTGCCGTAGATTTCGGCTACGATCTCATTATCGTCTCTTAGGAGACGAAACTCTGCTTGAAATTCCTTCTTCAAGTCTGCCCATGTGCTAATTTTAGCCTTATCCGTATCCGAAAACCAGTCGATGGCTACGCCCCTCAAGGTTGCGGGAAACTGTGTTACCCACTCGTCCTCCTCGGTAACACCATTCGCTCCCCAAATTGTTTCACAAGTGCGACAGTGGCGGACAGGGTCTTCTTTCCCATCCCCATGGAACTTTGGAAGTTTTTGTTTTTGTGCCATGCCTTGTCTTTTTACTACTGGTGGCTGTTGTCCTACTCCGGATGGGTCAGATCCTATAAGGGGTGCTTGACCGCCGTGCCCCGGTGTCCCTCCGACACTCTTGGCAGCCCCGGTGTCTTCTCCCTCTCCTGCCTCCTCCCCACTCCTTGGAGTTTTCCTAGCCTCTGGTGTGTGTGGCAAGTCCCTCAAATCCCTCAACTGAGTTTTGGTATACTCTATCATGCGGCGAGTTTCTGCAAGTAACTCCTCCCAACTCCGTGGGTGGCCGCTGGCCTCACCGTCCCCTTCGGAGCGTTCCTCCTCTCTTCGCTTATACCTCTGTCGCCTTTCCGCTTGCTGTTCAAGGATCAAGGCACGTTGGGCTACTGCACGTTCATCTATATATTGTTGCTTATTTTTGTCTTTATTCAGTGTATTGGGCATTAATTCCCAACAGCTTTCTATATACTTAATGACATAAAAAGTAGAACACTTTTATTCATTCATAATGTGGAAGACAAGTTTATGCCAACAATATGACATAATTATTACAATAAGTGTTCTTTATTCCGTCCCGTATGGCTCACGGTTCAAATGCCCCTGACCTAGCGCCATCTCGTTTTGCTTCCCGTTCCTCGTACTGTTGCAAAATTTCTTGGCGTCGCTCCTCCCGGGCAATTTCCTCCACGCGAGCTTGTTGTGCCAACGATGCTTGTGCTAGCAATCGGGGGAGATGGTTCATCAACCGATTTACCTCTAGACTCACTTCCAACGCTGCCCACACGGCACTTGGTGGGACTTCCGCCTCCGCCGCCTCTCGTCGCACGTAGGTCTGAATGGCTACTTGGAGTAGAATTGAAAATTCTCTCGTCGCGGTGTCTTCTCCTACGTAGAGTTCTGTTTGGGCATTGTCGACCTCCGGGTTCACCTCACCAACGGGTAGGCCCATTGTGTCTGTGCGCCATCCGTGTCTCCTGGTCCCGAATTCGTGTCGGCAACGGCGCCAAATGTTTACCTCACTGGGTAAACAGGAAGAATACAGAAACTGAACAGCAATGCACAATGCAATTACAAAGGATGTAGCTTTCCGTTAATGTCAAAAGATGTTCATATTATAATCTGTCATCAACATTACATGTTCTCCAACACCCGGAGGTGGTACAATATATGACAGCCGAAGGGGTGCGACACAACCGTCGCAACTCCAACTACCTACCCGTCGGCTAACTAACTGACCGCCGTAACTCATTATTACCGACGACAACATAAACATAATATACCAACATAACATAATGATTATTCCCGTCAACAAGGAACAACCGGTAACAAGGGACTGTCATGGAAACCGATAGCGATATCTTGTCAGAAAGTGATCCAAATGAGATGCGGTTTAGAAAGCAAGAAAGATGATCAAGTCTTCAAGTAGAATCCAACTCCACAAGATCCGATGAGCCAAAACCGGGACACAGAAAGAAAACTAAAACTGCAAACAAAACATAAAGGAAATGCTTTTGGTTGATGCAAGATTGTTGTGAACCGGGGATGCTCCTGCATCAAACATCCGGGGTTAATGAAAAGTGAGCCTCTCACTTTGTTGGGGTTAGAGGGAAACCAAGGCGGTCTACCTCTGCCTGAGAAATCCAAGATGAATCTTCAACTGGTTTGCTCTTCCACTTCACAAGATATTCTTTGTACTGATTGTTCTGGGTACTACACCCTATCCTACTGTCCAAAATCTCTTTAATCTGATCCGGTTCCTTCCGCGGCAATTGTTTCTCAAGGTCTGCAACATTGTCCTCACTGAATTTTGGTTCATGGTACTCATGAAGATCTGCATTGTTGAATGTAGGTGATATACTTAGATTATTCGTTAGCTCCACTTTATATGCATTTCCAGAATTGAATTTTCTCAAAATCTTATAGGGTCCAAACTTCTTCATCTGCAACTTATTATAAGTTCCAACCGGGAATCTCTCTTTTCTCAAATATACCATCACTTCATTGCCAACTTCAAATTCCTTATGTCTCCTCTTCTCATCGGCCTTCTCCTTATATTTGTTGTTCATGTCTTCCAAATGCTGCTTAACCTGAATGTGCAATGCTGCCATGTGATCTGCAAAATCTTCTGCTTCTGAACTCTTCCGGTCTTCACTGCTAATGTCTCTCAATTCTGCTATTCCTCTAGGATGCACTCCGGTAACAATCGCAAAAGGTGTTTTTCCGGTACTTCTATTCACTGAATTGTTGTAGGCAAACTCTTCTTGTGCAAGGATCAATTCCCAACTTCCGGTTTTATCTCTCGCTAAACATCTCAACAAGTTTCCCAAACTCCGGTTAACAACTTTTGTCTGTCCATCAGTCTGTGGATAAAAAGTAGAAGTGAACTTCAAATCTGTCTTTATCTTCTTCCAAAATGTTCTCAAAAATTAGCCAACAAACTTAGTGTCTCTGTTTGAAACTATGCTCTTAGGTAATCCATGCAATCTCACCACTTCCTTGAAAAATAGGTTGTTACATATAATGCATTTGATGTCTTCTTACAAGGTATGAAATGAGCCATCTTTGAAAATCTATCCACTACCACAAATATAGAATCATTCCCTCTCGGTGTCTTAGGCAATCCAAGTACAAAATCCATGCTTATATCCTCCTAAGGACTTACTGGTACTGCCAAAGGTTTATACAATCCCACATTCTGACCACTACCTTTTGCAACCTGACAAACTCTACAACTCTACATATATCTCTTAACATCCTTATGAATTTGGGGCCAAAAGTACTGCTCACTCACTAACACAATTGTTTTGTCAATGCCAAAGTGTCTAGTTAAACCTCCACTATGCTTCTCTTTTATTAGGTTCTCTCTCATGGAACTCTTAGGTATGCACAACTGAACTCCACTGAATAACATCCCATCCTGAATGAAATAATCCAACCATTTGCTTCTATCAACCATAACCAGTTCTCTAAATGCTTTCCAAGGTTCTACAAAATCCGGGTCTTCATCATACAAGGTCTTCAAATCTTCAAAACCTAATACTGTCACTCTCATCTCTGTCAGCAAATTCCATCTCCTACTCAATGCATCAGCAACTTTGTTAGATTTCCCACTTCTATGCTTCAACACAAAGGTGTAACTCTGCAAGAATTCTACCCATCTCATGTGCCTCTGATTCAAATTACTCTAACTATTCAAATATTGCAAAGCTTGATGATTTATATACAACACAAACTCCTTAGGCAACAAGTAGTCTCTCCATTTCTTCAAGGCTTGAACTATTGCATAAAATTCCTGATCATACACTGAATATCTCTTCCGGGCATCATTCAATTTCTCACTGAAATATGCTATTCCTCTCCCTTCTTGACTCAAAACTGCTCCTCTTGCTGTTCCACTTGCATCACAATCCACTTGAAATACCTTATTGAAATCTGGTAAAGCTAACACAGGTTGCTCAGTCACTTTCTGCTTCAACAATTAAAAACTTTTCTTTATTCCGGTGGTCCACTTAAATTCCTTCCGATCTCCTCTCATGGTCTCAGTCATAGGGTTACAAACTGAACTGAAATTTCTGATAAACTTCCGGTAAAAACTAGCCAATCCATGAAATGATCTTACCTCTCCAATGCTTTCCAGTGTAGGCCACTCAACAATGGCTTTCACTTTCTCAGGGTCCATCTTCAAACCATCCTCAGATATCTCAAATCCTAAATAGACTAACTCATCCTTCATGAAAGTACACTTCTTGATATTGATCAGCAACTTTTCTTCTCTCAACCTCTGTAAAACTTGTCTTAACTGCAACAAATGCTCCTCTTTTGTTCTACTAAAGATCAGAATGTCATCTAAATACACAAGAACAAACTTACCCAAGAATTTCTTCAATACCTCATTCATCAGCCTCATGAAAGTGCTCGGTGCGTTAGTCAGTCCAAAAGTCATCACCAACCATTCATATAGTCCTTCATTTGTCTTAAATGTTGTCTTCCACTCATCACCTTCTCTGATCCTGATCTAATGATATCCACTCTTCAAATCTATCTTTGTAAAGTATTTTGCTCCACTCAAACAATCCATTACGTCATCCATCCTAGGCAAAGGAAACCGGTATTTCACTGTGATCTTGTTTATTGCTCTTGAATTGGTACACATCTTCCATTCTCCATTCTTCTTAAGTGCTAATACTGTTGGTACTGCACAAGGGCTCAGACTCTCCCTAATCAAACCTTCCTTCAACAACTCCTGCACTTGTCTATTCAGTTCTTCATTCTCTGTCGGTGTCAACCAATGTGCAGATTTGTTAGGCAAACTAGCTCCGGGAACCAAGTCCATGCAATGACTAATACTTCTAATAGGTGGTAATCCATCAGGTACATTATCTGAAATGATATCCTCATATTCTGTCAGCAAATCTCTTATCTCTTTCGGGTGTTCTTCTTTCGATTCTGG
This sequence comes from Cryptomeria japonica, assembly GCF_030272615.1. Taxonomy (NCBI): domain Eukaryota; kingdom Viridiplantae; phylum Streptophyta; class Pinopsida; order Cupressales; family Cupressaceae; genus Cryptomeria; species Cryptomeria japonica. Next base: position 484,225,626 of record NC_081409.1, read on the forward strand.
TCTCTCAATCTTCTTAGGAATTAAGGAAAAACACACATTCTCATGTCTCAGTCCATCCATGAATTTCCTTCCATCTACCAAACAGATTTTGGTATTTGTACAGAGCTCATTCTTCAAAGGTTCCTCCAAAGGTAACAATGTTTGCTTCATTCCGTTGGCCACAATAGTGTATGTATTCTTCCTCCCATCATGTATTGCCTGTCTATCAAACTGCCAAGGTCTATCCAACAAAATATGACAAATATCCACAGGCATAATATCACACAAAACTTCATCATGATAATTCCCAATTTTCAATTTTACCAAACACTGTTCACTTACTAACAACTTATGTTCATCCTAAATCCATGCTATCTAATAAGGCTTAGAGTGTTTCAATCTTTCCAATTTCAACTTATTCACCATCTCTTCTGAAACAAGATTATCTGAACTACCACTATCAATAACAACTTTACAACACTTACTGGATACCTTACATTTGGTCTTGAATAGATTCTTCCTCTGCAAGGGTTCTTCACTTCCTCTGGTATGACACAAAGCTCTCCTCATCATCAACAGTTCTCCATCTTTTGGTTTATTGTCTGATCTGGTGGGGTTTTCTCCGCCACTACTGCTCTTCCAGTAGCCTCTGTCTTCTTACATTCAAATGCACGGTGTCCTTCTCCTCCACACTTAAAGAAAGTACCTCTAAATGTCCTCGTCTTGTCTTCCAAAGTTATCATTCCGGTAACCATCCGGTTCTCTTCTCCAGTAGAAATTTTTATCATCCTTCCAGTATGAATTACCTTCTTTGCTCACTTCCTTGTCCTTGTTCTGATCTATACTAGTTCCTCTTCCTCCGGTATATCCTCTTCCTCCTTGAAATCTTCCTCTGGTAAACCTTCCACCTCTACCTCTCTGTCTCTACTCATGTCTTTTGTTCAATTTCTCTTCAACCTTTATTGCATACTGGTAAGCCTCTTCAACACTCTCCAATTTGATGATACTGAGTTCATCTTGTATAGACATCCGCAATTTGTTCAAATATCTTGCAATTTGTTCAACTTTATCATCAACATGTTCGGATCTGATGTTCAATTTGTAAAATGCTTCGGTGTACTCCTTCACACTAGATTCCTTCTGTCCTAGGTTCTGCAACTTCCGGAACAAATCCACTTGATAATTTGTCGGGACAAACTTCGATTTCAACTTAGCAATCATCTGATCCCATGTCTTAATCTTTTCTTTACCTCTTTTTTGTCTATCAACTTGCAAATGCTCCCACCAAAGAGATGCATGACCTTTCAACCGGGTACATGCATATTTCACCTTCCTCTCTTCTACAGTGTTTTCAAAGTCAAAATACTTCTCCATCTCCGAGATCCAATCCATCAATTCATCCGAATCTAAGTTCCCATCATATTTCGGTGGGGTAAAATGAGGTTTAGTGTTCGCCCTACTCAAAACCCTTAAAAACCTTTCTTCATCTAGATCAATTGCTGATAGATTCACTTGTTCTGTCAGGGCTTCTTCATCTTCACTTACATCTTCAATATGTCGGCCTCTTCTCTAGGTTGTCTCCACAGCTTCTAACCAAGCTGCTATTCCTCGCAACATCTCCATCACAGCAGGGTCTGCATTCCCATGCGCTCCACCATTCCTAGTTCCTCTTCGCGCCATTAATTCACGCTAGTCCTTTGCAATTGCAGGTCGGACCCACAATCCGCCACCCTACAACAAAATTCAGGACACACAACCTCCAGAACGAAACTTCACTCTGATACCACTTGAAGCAGTCACCAGTGAGGAGGGACCTCAAGGAGATCAATCCAGATCGGTCAGCAAGAGTAAACACAACGGGAACAGACAGATATGATGGAGGCAATGCAGAACAGATAGTCTTATTGCATGAAATTTGATTACATCCAACCGGTAACAACCGGGTTACAACATACTGGCACACATGCTTGGTAGAATAGGTCACAACCGGGACCTTGAATCGAAAGATCTATCTTCTAGGCACAGTCTATCTATTTAATATTCTGATTGATTCTCCTTTATTACATTCTAAAGCATGATTACAAATATATATATCGATCCAAAGGATCCAGTCGGCCCAAAAGGGATCAAAACCCGAAGAACAAGACCTAACGTGCAAAATGAACAAGGTCGGCCTTCGCCAAGAGATTCCTTCGAAAAATCCAAACGATGAAATGTAGAAGGTCGGCCACACGCCAAGAAACATTGATATCAATGCTCAAGGTTCTGTAAGCTTCGAAATCGATTCCGGTAGATCACCAGGTCTCAGGCAACTGGTAACAAGAAACTGTCATGGAAACCGATAGCGATATCTTGTTGGAAAGTGATCCAAATGAGATGCGATTTAGAAAGCAAGAAAGATGATCAAGTCTTCAAGTAGAATCCAACTCCACAGGATCCGGTGAGCCAAAACCGGGACACATAAAAAGAAAACTGAAACTGCAAACAAAATAGAAAGGAAATGTTTTTGGTTGATGCAAGATTGTTGTGAATCGGGGATGCTCCTGCATCAATTCCTTAGAGTAGAGTCGTCAACACCCTCAAGTACCTCTCCTTCCATGTGAGGTTGCCCATCGAAAAGTGCTGATTCATGAGATATTTCCAACTGAAAGTCAAGCGTATCATCCATCATAAATGTTGTCAAATGGCTGCAAGTGAAGTCTTCATTAATACCAAATGGTTTTTCTTCATGTAGAGTTATTGAAACAGCTGTAGAATCATTCATGGAAGCATCAAGATAATTCATCTCTTCACATGGCTTATTAATCATGACCTCTAAGTCACCCATCAAGAGACTCTTGCACTCCTTACAATTATCAACAATTGATTCTTTAATTTCATGAACACCATTGTACACATCTGTGATAGAAGGACAAGAAAGAGAAACTTCATTTTCAGATTTTTCAATCTGATGGACAGCGATGCATTCATGTTTACATATAGAAGCACTTGTAGAATTAGCTTAAACCTCCTGATCAACTTCCTTTAGTTTTTTTACCAACCCTTCTTCAAGGGTAAGTTCTGATTTTTCTTTCATTGTTCTTTTGACGTACTTCACCTTGCCCATTTTACCAGGTCTCAAGGTTACACCCAAACTTAAAAAATCATCAAAAGAAACATGTTTCAAACTCCTCGGGCATGCTTTGATATTATTTAAAGAGCTGGATCGCTTCCTATTCATAACTCATCTTGATTTGATCTTCGACCCTGTTCAAACTTGAAACCCATTTTCATAACTCTAAATCTTTAATTGAGTCACCCAACATGATGACAGGAACTTGGGCTCTGATGCCACTGAAATATCCTCATAAAGGCTTAAGAAATGGCCTTATAATCATCATTAAAATAACTTATGCAATTGATACTCCTTATATCCCCTTAATATAAAGTCTTTAATCTATTTAATATTATTAAACTCAATTTTGCTTTGATATTATTTAAAGAGCTGGATCGCTTCCTATTCATAACTCATCTTGATTTGATCTTCGACCCTGTTCAAACTTGAAACCCATTTTCATAACTCTAAATCTTTAATTGAGTCACCCAACATGATGACAGGAACTTGGGCTCTGATGCCACTGAAATATCCTCATAAAGGCTTAAGAAATGGCCTTATAATCATCATTAAAATAACTTATGCAATTGATACTCCTTATATCCCCTTAATATAAAGTCTTTAATCTATTTAATATTATTAAACTCAATTTTAATAAATTCATATTAATCATTAACTCCAAAAATGCTAATGTCAGAACATTTATTTAATTCTACTAGCTACCCAAAAGTAATTGCGGTACCCTTCAACCGTCCAGAATCTTACTATAAAAAGTATGGGACCAAATGTTAAAGAGACTAAAATTAGTATGTACAAATGGAGCCTAAAAGACCTTTGGAAGGCAAACTACCAAAAAAATTGATGCATTGAGATGGAGAGTCCTAAAAAGGACACCCAAAAGGTCAACTGAATAACCTTGAATCACCCTCAAAGGGCCCCCTAATCACCACATTATGCCTATAGAGACCTAGATAATAGACTAACCTCTGAAAATAACTGATGCTTAGGAAGGCACAAAAATGGGGACATTACACTTTGTGATGCCCTGTACAATCTGTAGCGTCCTAAAATTGCGACACTTGCAATTTTGACTGCATTTGGGTCTTCACGATGGCGATGCAACACGGAACCTAAATGGAGACCCCGAAACTTGTTCATGACATCAAAACTGCATTTTTCCAGCACCCTGCTTGATCCCTCCTTGCACCTTGCTGTCCCGGGAGGTGGGACCAGAGCGCCCAGCGCCCTGGTCCCTGGCCCTATTTTGGGCCCGGTCTCCTATGGGACTTCGGGCCTTTTTGTTTGCAAATTGGAAAATAACATTTCCTAGTCGGCCTAAGGTCGGGAAAATCAGTCTATCAACCCTAATTGGCAAGTATATAAACTACTTTTCCTCTCTCATTTTGGGGGAGGAGGAGAAAAAAAAGGTGTGGAAACGATATTCAAACATTCAAGCATTCAAGCATTCAAGCATTCAAACATTCCTTCAAGCAATTGATCATTCTAAGTCTCCATTCAAGGCTAGGTGTTGCATTCAAGACAAGGATTCAACCATTGAAGAGGAGATCACATACTACAACATACAACATACAACATACAACAACATCTATACCTTCGCATATAAGGATACAAACATCCTTACAACAAGGTATTAGTACTTGTTTTACATTACATTTACAGCATTTCTCATTTCTTGGTTAATTCCAAAACCGGGGTTTGACCTAAAGGCAAACCCCTCATCCCTAACCCCCCAATCGTCCTCTCTTTTCTGTGTGTAGGTTGCAGGTACGCGGCTGTAATTGAAGATCTGGAATCCTTGTGCAGAGACGAACAGATCCACCTTCGTTTCGCGGATTTTCCGAAGGACCGTGTGCACGCCGGGCGCCATCGTCCCGTCAACTTTCGCTCAAATTTGCAGGACAGCGCCGTCCCGACATTTTACTGCTAATTCCAGGTCCGCAGCTTCATATCATATTCCTATCTCTGTTTATAAGTGAATCTTTCCTACTTTGCATGCATTCCTAGTTCAATCTTTCTATCTACATTTCTTTACAAAAGAGGGTATCCTTGATGTCTTAACCCTTGAAACTCATTTAGAATCCAATCTTGCATTGCGTGGGATTGGATCTTGTGGGTTTCAACCCCTCTTTTGAATGTAAAGTCTCTCCTAAGTGAAAACCATCAACCCTAGTGACTCTCCCTTCTCTCTCCTCGGAGTTGGGGAGGGGAGAACGACTAGGGTTCGATTTTTCCGCTTTACACAATCAACTACCTCAAAAAGCATGGGCCTTCTACACTTGTAACCATGATGTTGATGACTGGACGATGGCTAATGTCCATCCACCCATCCATAACTATGCTGTATGTAGACTCCACCCAACATGCCTTAATCTTCTCCATCAAAACATTTATCTTGGAATAGTTCTTATCCAAGATCGTGGTCCTCAATTTGGTCTCACTTGGTGGCACATATGATGGTCCTCCGTTTGCCACCATCGATATCATCTCCTTATAATAAGGCGATCGAGCTACAATGAAATGGGATGCCAATGGCAAAGAACTTGCCAATGGCATCATCTATCTCATCCTGCAACTGCACATTGAACAATTCAGCTATGAGGTTACTTTGTGACTTGCATTTTCCCTTACCCTCTCGTGATTGGGCCACAACATAAGTGGATGAAGGTCCTAACATCACTCCTACTCTCGTTTGCAATGTATAACTAGAAGCTTGTGTTTGGCTCTGCTGAACTTGTGCCCTACGAGACAAAGTAGTAGGCATTGCAACTCCACTATCATCAGGAACACCCCAAAGCTTGTTGATCTTAATTCTATATTTGACGTTTGCAACTTGTTCCAAAAAATTGACACGGATCCACACCTTTTCCTCAAATAAAAAGGAAGTGTGTATTAACTCTAGTAATGCTGCCAAACCATTCTAAACCACAAATGTTGCATTTCCACTTCCTTGTGCCACCACCTATCCGTAATGTGTCTTGTATTTTTGTTGCAAATTGTTTGAGATGAGACTTAGGATCAAAAGGACCCTTAGCATACTTTGCTAGCAATTTGGAGGGGCACTCTATACTAGCCGTTGCACTTGCCATGAAACTAGTTTTGCCTTCAAGGTCAGCTCCATGGTCACCCCCCTCAGCCTCAGATTCATATTTTGATTCATTTCCACTATGAGAATGAATTTGTATCTCATCCTCACTAATGTCATGCGAGCTCATTGTGACACTGCATTTCACAATATAAATTCAATAAGCACCTAGTTTCATCCTAGTTTAACAAATTTGAAAATATTTAATAAAATTAAAAATTGATGTTGAATCTTGATGTCAAATGCATACTCATACATTGATTTCAACCTTACATTGTTCATTCTTCATTTTGGCATCAAGATTCATGGCTGCAAATGCATACTCATACATTCATTTCAACCTAACATTGTTCGTTCTTCACTTTGACATCAAGATTCAACATCAAATCAGATTTCGAAATTGAAACAAACTAAAAACAACAAAAAAAAATGAAAAGAAGTTAAAAACAATCATAGAAAGCTACCTTGTGCTTGAAAATTCTCTCCAAGTTGGTGTAGAATCTTCCTCTTCTTCTTGCTCCTTGTCACCCCTCTTGTAGTTGCACTCACTCAATCTATCTCTTTTCACTCCTTTAATCCTCTTTTCTCTCTTCACCTAGTTGTTGAAAAAATCAGAAAACCTAATGTGAGAAAAAAAAGAGGATTTGAGAGGGTTTTGTAAAGGGTAGATGTAATGTCCCCACTTTCTAGTACATCATCCAGAGGCACGGTTTCACCTATTAGCCACCTCTGCAGGTGAATTTAGTGGTTAGGAGGTGATGGAGAGTGCAAGGAGGCCCCATACTTAGCCAATTTTGGCCTTGGTCGCTCTAATTAGAGTGAACTTTATATTAAAATGTTATAAAGTTACTTATTCTAAAAATAAAAATATTTTATAAAAGTAACTTTATAAAATTAAAACATGATATCTACCCCTTGGTTCGACTTCCTAGGCAAAGTTAATTTTAAAAAGTGGTGGCTTTATCATGTTGAGCTCAACCTCAAGATTGGACGCCTTATTGGAGAAAAAGAAGATTCCTTGGAATCTTTAATTTATTCCCTTTGAGGATCGATTTAGGGTTGGATGCATAAAAGAGCATTTGAGTGATCATTTTTGGCATTGAGTTGTTTTATTTTTGTGACAATATTATCTTTTGTAGGTCTGCAACGAGTGGCAGAGTTCTGGAGTGGATTTGGAGACGAAGACCTCCATTTCTTCGTGAAAGGACGAAACCCCTCTCACTTCTCATCAAATCGATTTGCCTGGAATGATTGTATTTCGTCAAAAACGGCTTGAATCGGTGATTTATCAGCAGCAGCAACATCATATGAGTCTGGAATTCAGATCTGAGCGGGAATAAGATAAATTTCAATGAAATTTATGTATTTAGGAGCCACTCGTACCTCTCCCAGCTAGGCTGTATCTTTCTCTTTGCCTGGGGATGAAATAAAAATAAATACAAGGGTTTGGATTCAGTTTTCTAGCTGAGAATTCATTGTTACAGTCAATAAGAAGAAGTCGAGGGTTAATTTGGAGATATTGCAACATACTGGAGCTACATCAACAAATTAGTGGGAGAAAGCACTCAATTCTGGAGACCCTGCCTGGCAAAATTCTAGAGATTGTACTAGACTTGTGACTTCATATATTTGTTTTAGGTAATTATTTATTAGGTGCTTCAATCATTCTATTTCTCATTTCAAGCAAATAAAACTACAGTCAAGCCAGCTTTGGATCCCTGGTATGCCAACTTTGGCTTTGGTTGTTGAAAAAATAAACATTTATTTACATTTGTGCATTGCTGGTAAATAAATCTGAAGTTTGAAATTCAATTCCAGTCAGTTATTCTTTATGTATTGCATTTGTTTTTTATTCTATATTGTCAAAACTACAAGCACCAACCTCAAAAAGGCTTAAGAACTCAAAACTCTATCAAAAAACCAAAAAATCTAACCGCTAGTCAAAGACTTAGATTGAAACAAACAATTCAGATTAGTGCCAATTCCTAGTTGCCATCTTTCAGTGGTATCAAAGCGATGATCCTGCCAGCTTGGGGGTCATCGGAGTAAATCTATGTATCGGGGCAGATTTGGCACATATAGGTTCTACACTCGCAGAAGAGCTCAGGTAGTGTTCAATTTTGGTTCAGAACATCTTGTAGAAGTAGATATGTGCGATATACCTGAAGATAACAGGAATGAGGTAAGACGGGAAGTTCCTGATCTAGATGAGATAATGAGGAGCTTGGCTGATGCACAGCCTTGCATTGTTCAGGCTCTTGACAGGTTACAAGGTACGCTGGACAGGTTAGACTTGGGTCATCACAGGGACAGGAATGATCGACATGGTTGTCATGATAGGTCGGTTTCATCCAGGGGTAGCCGAGGCAGTAGCCGGACCCCCTCATCATTTAGTAGTGTATCTATGTCGCCGAGGCGTGACAAAAATCGCACTACGGCAGTGATAGACCCATGCAGCCCCATTTTCTTCTGCAAGATGATCCACCAACTGCTGACCCCTTGGAAGGTGTCACATTCTAGGACATGGTTATGGCGGCCAATGATGAGTGGGCACGCTTACCACAGCATGTGAGAGATGCCTTTCCGCTGCACCAATATTGTATGTAGCGCAGAGATACCATGAGAAATCGCAATGACAAATGGCCCAGACAGAAGAACACAAAGTTGAATCGGGCTACCAGTAAGATCATCATATCTCCATTTGATGGCAGTGGTTCAATGAGTGCACGTGCTTGGGTGCATAAGTTGGATATCTACTTATCACTCAAGCCTATGCCAGAAGATGAGACCATCCAGTTTGTGGTATTACACTTAGAGGGTGTTGCATAGGATTGGTGGCAACATGGTTTAGTCACACAGAACCACGCACTTATCCACTCCTACACTGAGTTTACAGAGAGACTGATTGCTAGATTTGACAGGAAGGATGTGGAGTTATATTACAGGGAACTTGCTTTATTGAACCATTGAAGGAGCCTAGAGAGAAAAGGCTAATGCTTTTACAACCCAAGGCAGCCCTAGGAGGGGAGATCTTGCCACACGCAAAGAGAAGAGAGGTGGAGGACTGTCACATGGAGCTAGGGCATGAAAGGGATTGATGTGCAATGCCACAACCAAAACACACCCAACCAGAAGGAAAAACTCTTAGAGTCTGTTCAAGGAAAACCAAGAGAGGCGATGTCGTGAATGTCCACCATGGAGCTAGTAGTTTGAAAAGAGGATGACACGCAGTCATGGCATTTTCACAACCCATCGAAGGAGCCTAGAGAGAAAAGGCTAATGCTTTTACAACCCAAGGCAGCCCTAGGAGGGGAGATCTTGCCACACGCAAAGAGAAGAGAGGTGGAGGACTGTCACATGGAGCTAGGGCATGAAAGGGATTGATGTGCAATGCCACAACCAAAACACACCCAACCAGAAGGAAAAACTCTTAGAGTCTGTTCAAGGAAAACCAAGAGAGGCGATGTCGTGAATGTCCACCATGGAGCTAGTAGTTTGAAAAGAGGATGTCACGTAGTCATGGCATTTTCAAAACGTAGAGGAGCTCAACATTCTGGAAATAAAAATTATATAGCTTGTATTTAATTAAATTATGCTTATGTGTTTGATACTTATTTAATAAAGTAACTTTATTTGGCATAACAATAAAATAAAATAAATATTATGTCACTTTATGAGCAAAAATATTTATTATTTAAAAAAAGTGATTTTATAATTCCTGAATGTTCTGTGGGAAGTTATAAAAGGAAGCTGAGGAAAACAATTCATTCTGAATACTGTTTGTTTCTCTTTTGGAGATTTGTGCCTATGGTCAAATTTCTCATCAAGGGGACAAAACCCCAACAGTTTTTCTAATGGATGATAATCTGGAAGACAGTGCGATTCCAGCTAGGGATCAATGGTGTGTGGAGATTTGGGATTTTGGAACGAAAACCCTCAGATGGCTTTTGAGCGATTTTGCTTAAAAGTCACCATTGTGCGAAATGTTAGAGTGATTGATTTCAGGTTGCAGTTTGCTAATTTTCTGGAGGTTTGCAAGCAAACAGAAAATTACTGTTTTCTCTTGTTTTGGTTAAAATTTATTATTGTCAACCAGGAAATATCAGTGAGTGTGTGTGCAAATTGAGATTGACAGAGACCTTTGTTTTGTGGGTGCATGTGAATCAAGAAATTAAAAATTATATATATGTCGCTGAACTTATAGCCCAGCTGTACCTTTAGTGTTCCATCCCAAGGCTGCCATACGACAATAAGGATGGGTCGATTGACATATTGAAGGCTTTATAAATTGGTATCTAGTGCAACCCAAAGACAAGCAAAGGAGCCAACGTAGCAGATGATTAAGAGTTTGCAGTCAAACTAGGAGCCGTACAAGTCTGTCCTACTGTGCCCTTATTAGGGACTGTCATACCATTGTGGGGAGTGTTTAGGATATTAAAAAAAAAACTGTTAAGGAGATGAGGACAGCACTGACAGGTGAGCCAAAATTATTTTGTATAATTTCTGAGTATTAACTTGGAAGTTTATTGCCGTTTAAAAATTCTGTGTAATACATTTTTTATAACAGCTTCACAGAAAATCATACAAATATTATTTGTGACCATATTGAGCTATCAAATTTGGTGTTACTGATATTGTTAGCAAAATTCAAACAGGAAAAGTTAATTCTAAATAAATGATTTTCAATTTCCTTTAAAAACAAGTGAAAAACTATTCCCAATCAGTTTGCTGCGAACTGTTTGACGAATGCGTGTGCATCATAAATTGTGAAAGTTCCAAGTTTGGTAAAAATATTCTGGATGAGAATATTCCATAAATCATGTCATGCTTGAGTTTCTTTAGATACTTAAAATCAAACGAAACATGACAAGAGAAGGATACTTGTCTCCAATAATATGTTTAGATCAATTTCTAGAAGCTTGCAAACATGAGAAATTCATAATGGGTAACATAATTAGCCTTCTACACAGTAATTGGACGTAGATCTAAATTAGAACATGAACATTGAACTTCAGTTTGCTAGGTAATCATGCCAATCTTATAGTTTGTATGACTAATGAGATATCTAAGGTCTGCTCACCGCAGTTTATGAAGAAGATAAGATTCAGAAGATGGGTGCAGAGAGGCTGAAGGATGATTTGATCATCAAGGGGCCCAAAATAAATGTAAAATCAGTTACGATCAAATTTGTTTATAGCCATTGGCTTGGGGAAAATTTGCTGTGTATAAATAGGAGTTAACTATACAAAATCAGCTAGAGCTGAATCCACTGTAGAAATTTGGTTCATGTGGACCAAATTGACTCAGACAAAACTCACCCTATACAAGACAAAATTAAATACACAAGCATCTCAAACCGAATGCAAAACATTTCCCTTTCTATCTCTTTGGTTATTTTGGTATATGAGTTCTTTACAGTTTGCCCCATACAGTTTCTCATACATTTGTATTACTATAACCCTTGGGTCATTTGGGAGTTGTAGCATATGTGTACAACCAAGTAGAGTAGCAAATCAAGTTGTTTGAGAAAGTTTTCAGACCATGGAAACCTTGTCTTGTAGTAGTGCTTCAACAGTTTCACAATGTTTTTCGAGGATTTATTAAAGAAAATGGGTTGTAGATATTACACAATGATGGTGGAGATGAAGAAACACTACCTCGCTATTCAACAATTCGACCACATTGTGTCTCTCTATGGTAAATTTTGTGTTGATTTCTCATATGATGTGCTGTTTTGTGGCTTTTACTGATGAATTTCATAATGTGCAACTACCTTATCAATTTTTAGCACTTTAAAGCAACATAATTCTAAGGATAATTTCTGTTCTTTGTAAAAGATTTCAAAGAAAAAGCAGTAGCACTTATATCAAAATTTAGCTTGTTTGAAATTTGTATTGTTGAATCAAATATCTATCCTGATTCCTAATTATGGATCATCTGTTATCTCTTTGTTATCTTCAATAAGGTAAGTTCTCTTCTAGGATCTTGGTTTGGGAACTTTCTATCTTGAATACAATTTAATTAGAGTTGTGTTTTCATTTATGAAAATTAAACATGGATTAGTGATTTATTCTATTTTATTTTGTATTTAATTTTGGAATGTTGTGTCGATATTCATATTACAAAAGTTGGAATGTATTAGTTTTCTTTGATAGGACACCATATCTTTGCCAATGATTTTCCTCTTTTCTTCTCTTTAAAATGAGCCTATTTTGTTACTAATACTAAATGCCTTCTTTTTCAATTTTAAAATCTCTTCAGGTTTACCTACTTACTATTCTAAAGGGACTCAAACATAGGCTTGCTGCTGGTGAGTCAAGTAACAGTTAAATTGCTTTATGCGCTGATTAAACATGTTCATGTATGGAATAAAGATTTTAGATATGTTATTTGTCATAAATCAAACTTTTCAATGCAAGCAATAGAAAATGGAAATAATGTTATCATCTTATGTTTAGAAAGGGACATTAAGTTGACCATGACTATTAAGTTTTGGTTCCTTTCCTTGTAGGTGCACAACTGTTTAATATAACACTTCTTTTGCCAATAGAGAAGGTGGTTGTTAACTCAAAAAAGGTTCAAATGTCAGTCAATATTAGTGGAAGGTATTAATTCTAATCCATCATTTTATATTTTGCAAAAATAATGACTCTTGGTGATAAATTCTTATCGTTCATAGAGAATTAATTTCTAGCTAGAATTTTAGATTTTCATATAGATGTGAAAGTAAAAAATTGCTTGCTTGATTTTGTAACCATACAACCCATTCTCCATCAATATTACTTAGACTGATGAAATTCCAACTCACAATATGCCTCTGTATGTGTGTGTGTGTGTGTGATTAAAATATTGATCAAGGAATCAAATATTCAACATAGAAATAAAAAAAATTTTGTTCTTGAAGATAAGAATCAACTTTCTGAACACTTAAAGTGGAAAACAATCCATAACCTTTTCGATGAAAAACATGTGAATTTTTTTTAACTATTATGGAGATTTTGTTATGAAACAAAGAAACCAAAGAGTATTTTTTAAGCTTGCAGACTATTATGATGTTTTTGTTGATTCTTTGGTGCATCATCATGGTAAGTGCAGTGTTTGAAAACATTGCTTTGCAAGCTGCAAGTTCCATGAAAAATCCCAAGTTTTGCCTTGAAGTTCCAGATTAGCAGATCCTTGTTACAATCACTAAAGCAAAACCCAAAGTTTTTTCATACTTGATTTGTATTATGTAACACATTTATAACATATAGCAAGTACAATTTCAAGTACAATGAATACATTACAATTCATTTCAATCTTATTATATTACGAATCAACATAATCTTATTTATCTCTTGATACTCAACCTACAACATGATTATGACATTCGATGAATTAGAATAAGATCATTGATCTATTAGAGTACAAATACAATATCAATGGCAACATGGCAAATACATCCAAAGTGTACATTTGAAACTAGCATATCCAAAAGTCTTCCACTTGTCAGGTAGGTTCATGCTATGTAGCGGAGTTATTATGAAATCACCATCAATGGAAATGTAATATTCCCACTAATTTTTTTTTTTAAAGCAATAGCACAATCATACAAATCACCCGTTAGGATTAGAATAATGAAATCCAAGCAATTGGAAGGAACCCTACACTTTCTGATCACTGAGAGCCTAGAGTGGGAGGGTGAGAGCATACAGTAGCAGGGGATCGTTAGAGATAATCTACTGAATTGTTGAATACAATAACGGGCGGCAAGCCAGCCCCTTCTGCTTATCCAGTGAGAAAGAAAGGAACTTGGCAATAAACCAACCAAGAGAACAATACTTCAAACACAAATCACTCTACCGCAATATTTCAGCGGGAGGACTGAATACACCGAACAAACTCAACTCGACCGCTTATGCAGCGGGATGATCAGTACAACCAATATCACTCAACCACTTATGCAGTGGGAGGAATGAGTTACAAAATATCAGATATAGGCAGCAAGCCAGCCTCTTCCACTTTTCAGCGAGATATGAAGAATACAATCCAGAAACGGTTAGTAGTACTACTACTTAACCTTACAATAGAGAGGAAAGATAGACAAGTATAATGCTAAACACTTGAGATAACTATCGTCAAAATAACTCTAACACCTACTTCCTGGAATCTGATATAAAAGTCAACAGGCTGGAAATGCATAACCAACACAACATAAACTCACTAAATTGCTCATATCTCACTCAAATCTCCTTCAATTCACCCCAAATCACTCCCAAACTAACACTAGGCAAGCAACGACTAAGAACACACCAAAAAGAGCTACTAAACACCCCGAAAACACCTTGCATGCATCCCAATGCACTTCCTAGGAACCACACCTAAGCTAGAAATTTTGATTTGCAAAATAAAATCTAAAACTCCAAATAAGGGGCTGCAAACTTACAACATATATCGCCAATAGCATAGAAAAGGTTTGAGCCAGTACCTAGAATGACTAGTCGCTCAGGCAAGGAGGTATGATCGAAAGCTTGCTTCAGCCACAACAAACCAGCAACTCCACAAAACACACCACACTCCAAAATACTGAAAATATGCACTAAAAATATCACAAGAATACACCACTCTCATAGGTACTATGTCTCAAGTACGAAACTAGTAATACTAGGGAGCCACACTCAGAAGCTTCAAGTTCGTACACCAATCCGGCAGCATAATGATGCAATTTTTCAAGATTCCCAAAATGAGAGCCCAAGGCTCATATTTATAACTTCATACTCCACCAAATTCAAATGCAAATGGCGCCCAAACTCAACTCAAACTCCTTTCATTTCATTTCATGTCTGCACCCAACATGGCGCCCACTTCCCTTCTTCCTAGGCAAAGTTTGAACTTTACCTTTGGTGACAATTTTGCAACATAAAATAATATAACATGAGATGTTTTATCATCCCCAATCGCCACCAAAAATAACACCATTGACTTAGGAAAATAGCACATTGATATCAGATAATTATTTTTCCCTAAGTCATTCTCAATACATTTAATCAGTAAATACAAATATTTAAATATTAAACCTTAGGACAAGGAAATAATATTTAATTAAATCACTTATGACTCCCATATTGATCATCAACAAAACCAGGATGAAGTTGAGCAAAGAAGACCACAGAACTGTTGCAAGATCAGGACCCTGTCCACTGCCAAAAATAGAAATGCTCCATACTGCCACTTACTAAAAATATTAAGTCATGAATTACTCCTCCGAAAAACATGATTTTTTCACCCAGAGACAGAGCTTGGAAAGCTCAGTAAGACAGCATCATCCAAACAATTAAATCTTAACTTACTAAAAATAGTAAGTTCTCGCTTCACCAACGTTTGAAACCCTAATTCTCCATTCCACACAGCCTACAAGTTTTTGGAATAGGCCAATGGACCACTGAAAGCTCATCATTGAGAAGGGGACATTACAGGAAACCTGACCATAGATCCACCTCAACCATCAACTCAGCATGGATTGGTCAGATATATAATCCATTGTCCATGCAACATTATCCAAGGTTTAGATACCATGCTGGTCTGGTGCATTTTCTTATGGTATTCTTTTGCATATAGATAGGGTTTCCTTATGACAGGTGTAATGGCTGCCTTGTTTTGCCTTGTTTTTTTATGTCATTTAGAAATGTGTTTTGCTGTTTTTTTGAGTTTTTGCAATGCTTTGAAAAATAAATGACTTGCAACTAATTACTGGAAAAAAAAAAGGACTTTTCATAAACTGAAATGAACTTGCAAATTACAATCCAACACTTGAAAACTCCAGATTTTTATTCTAACTTCAAAATTGAGTTTTTCCTCAAAATAGCAACAACCTAGTGCATTAAATATACCCTATTATCTAAAGCAAACATACCCAGAGAGAGATTTTGACATTGACAAATTGTTGTTCCAATGACCAGCCATGAAGAATTTTTCAAAATCCACACGCCACTCCACAGATGAGTCCCATCATGCAATAGGAGTGTTGATGAGTGTGTAGGTTTGAGATGCCACAAATGGAAGTATTTTGCCACCCAATCCCAGCCAAATTTGTCCACAAAACCCAACGCTGCTTTTCTGCTCATACGGCCTAGCAAGGTAATTCCAGTCCAACAATCAAATGTCTTAGCTCCTCTCCCTTAGCTTGAATCGTCCCTTCCAGACTTGTATAAATCTGCTACTTGTATTCAAACTGAAAATGACACTAATCATTGCTCGAAGATCTTACTTATTAGCAGGCAACTAACTAAATCTCCAGACTGTCTTCCAACAACATAGAGATTGTTGCTTATGAGGGATTTCGTCCTCACAAACCCTTGAGAAAATATCTCAGCAATTTCATTAACAAATTCATCAACCAAGCATGTTGAAAGAGCTCTCAAAACTTCTATTTATTCACTCTCAAAGGAAGTCGATCTAACTCATAGGCAATGTGGGATAATAGAAGTCACTTTTATTTTAATATTATAATCTCCTCAATAAGGCACCCATGTACCTTTTAAAAGAAAGGGGACATTTAATTCTTTTAAGACTTAACTTTATGGCCCCACTAAAGTTATTAAATAACGATAAAGTTAAATACTTTAATTTAACTTTATAACTTAAACTTTATCGTTAAATAATAAACATTTCTGATTAGAAGTAAATTGTCTAGTCGGTATTCAACTATCATCATCGACATTGTTTTGGATTAAGGCAAAAACAGGTTTAGAAGGGGCCTTGAAACCCTTAACAAAGAAGATTTTAAAAGGTTTAGAATCAAAACATCAAAACATAAATCCAAGATGAAACAGGCTGCAAAAGATGGAACAATACATATGGCAGCCAAAGAACCAACAAAAACCTAGACGGGTAACAATCCAAACATCCACAAACAAGGACCCTCAAGATTTTCCTTTAGTACTACCCTTGTGGGAACGAAGAGTCATGTCAAAAGAGGGCGTAGACATCTTAGATTTATTTCCCTTAACAGGAATCTAGCCGTCTTTCACCTTAGCAGCCTCATCAAACCAATCCGATGAACCCAACGTTGATCCATCAAGATTCTGATAAAGAGCACCAGCAAAACCCTCCTTCTCGAAAGCGCAGTAACTCCCAACAAGCAAAGCATCAACCTGAACAATTCCAGAATTAGCAACCACAACACAATCACCGAGCAAAGATACAAATCCACCCGAGGAATCAGTAGGAGGGGCATGAGACTGCAGACCAGCTTAAACAGCCTCTCCACCAAAAGCCATAACAGCCGGAGAAGAGGCTGCAATATCCTGACCCACCATATGAGAAACCTTATGAGTTTCAGTTTTCTTCTCAACCAAGTAATGCTCATTAGAAGCACCCTTCCACCATGAGGCCAACAAAGTCTTCTTTTCAAGCCCACAACGTTCAGTTGCATGACCCATTTTGAAACATATTCGACACTTAAAGGGAATCCCTTCATAGTCCAAGGTTTGAACCTAGCTGCCCATAGAAGAGTTGATAACAATCTCAGCAGGCAGACCTTTTGAAACATCTAGCTCGACCAAAATACGAGCAAAGGTTGAGTGTAGAACAGTGTTCCATGGGCGTTGGGGACGGGGGGACGAGTTTCCGGGACAGGGGGACCAAGGGCCTAAGTTTGGGGACGGCGAGGGGATGGCGGCGGGACGATGGCGGGGGGGGTGGCAGGGTGGTGGTGCTGATATAGTTATACATATACATATAGTACTTGAAAAACTAGTTTTAAAAAGATGTGTGACAGTATAACAGTATAAGAATTAGATTTCAAATGAAACTATAGGAAATTTGAAATACTAAATCTAAATACCAAGATTTCTTCAATGCTAATTGCTAATTAGTAATTAGTAATTGCTAAATAAAATTTGACAAATGAAATTGTCAAATTGGAGATTTCTATTATATCGAAAAAGGAAAACAAAAATATGAATATCTGATGCCATTGCAAAGTCTATATTAACAAAAATGATTACATGATTCATCATTACAATGAGTAGCCAAATACAAATACGTGTAGCAATAGCATTACACAGGAGACTATAGTCAAAGACAAAATGACAAAACTCAAAATGAAGCTAATGGAGGCCTCTAATCATCTGCGAACTCCTCACTGAACTGTTGGACTTCTGAAGATCAAGATCCCTCAAGCTCACACCAACTAGCCCTGCATCTGAAGTGGTGGGATCATTCGCATTAATCTGTGAAGGCTCCTTTGGCTCTACATTCCATTGTGCCATTGGACTCTCCTTGTACACAAGTGTCTTGTGGTCCATGAGACGCAAAGCACTGTGTACAGCCACAAGCTTCTCTTGTCTCGTAGAGGTAAGCCTGTTCCTCTTAAGAGGGTTGATGAAGCTATACGTAGACCAGTTCCTCTCAACAGCTGAAGAACTAGAAACTTGGGATAGCAGACGGATGGCTAGAGTGGTGGTCAAAGATTTCGGGCCATGACAATTCCACCACAAAAGTGGGTCCTCCTGTGCCATAGTGTCTATATCCATCTTTGTCGCATCTGAATAACCTCTAATAGTGGCAAATCTTCTCCACTCAGTGCGAATTATGTCGGCATCTTTGGAATCAAACATCTTCTCTACGCACCTAAAGAAACCCGCCTTCACCTCATCATCCTGAATCGGTGTCACTCTACCCACTCTAGCCTTGTACCACTTAGGATTCAAGGCAAAGGCAGCCATATGCAAAGGAGTGTTCAACTTGTCCCATCTACGTTGAATGATAGGTTGGATTTGCTCATTGTAGGATGCTAGAGAGGGGTCCTTCACTCGCACAGCAGCCCTCATCTAGTCAAGCATAGAGTCAATGCACTCATACACCTCTCCAAGGTTAGGTGCATCCCCATCCCCATATTTGATCACCTGGAATACTGGAGAAATGATGGAGACAATGTATTTCGCATCAGTCCAAAACACATCACTCTTCACTATCTCCTTCACCCTTCTCCCCTGCTTTGTCTTAGCCTTAGCCCACCTATTCCACTCATTAGTCATAACCATGAGTTGCAATGCCTCTTGCAACTCAATCATTTTCTCCAAGAGAATGAAATAGGATGCATATCTAGTCTCAACTGGTTTCAAGAACTCCTTCGCGAAGGTCCTGAAGAGTACATGTGAAGTGTGGTGGTTGCAGATAAACATCTGCACATCTCTCGCATCGGTGACCACTCCTCAAATCCAGTCAATCTTCCCCATGTCCTTGAGTGCATTGTTAGAAAAAATAGACAAATAACACCATGATTAGAAAAAACAGACACATTATGTTCTATCTCCAGCTCGGTCTCCTTATTCACCTTGACTAAAATAGCACAAGAGATAGGGATAAACCCTTGTCACCAAGACGTCGCTTAGCCACCTACTTAAGACCAGACGAAGGGCCCCTCGAGGCCGCTGCCGCAACCCCAGAGCCAAAAACCTAGCCGTCACATTCGCAGCCGAACAAGAAAACGATGTATCCAAGGATGGGCAAGCAAAGCCCTCACCACCCCCCACAGATGCCACAGACAGGAAGGAACGCACAGAGTGGTCGGGATCCGTAGCCACGGCAGGAGAAGTTCGCAGGGTGGGAGAAGTAGTTCGCTTGGTGGTAGAAGCCATTCGAAAACAATATATCATCACCGACATTGTTGCCATTCAAGAATGCACCGAAAAAACTAAGTCACTGCCCTAGCCAGGTAACTTACTAAATATAGTAAATCCCCCAACCTGCATCAAATCAACTTGGATTGGCCTGAAACTGGAAATGCCTAGGCCAAATATCCTCTAGATCCCTGCAACGACCCAGTACATTAAATATGCAATTTTTATGACTTCAATATTGAGTTTTTCCTCAAAATAGCAACAACCCAGTACATTAAATATGCACTATTATCCAAAGCAAACATACCCAAAGAGAGATTTTGACTTTGACAAATTGTTGTTGTAGCGACCAGCCATGAAGAATTCTTCAAAATCCACACACCACTCCAAAGATGAGACCCATCATGTAATAGGAGTGTTGATGAGTGTGCAGGTCTGAGATGCTAGAAATGGAAGTATTTTGCCACCCAATCCCAGCCAAATTCGTCCACAAAACCCAATGCTGCTCTTCCACTGGTACGGCCTAGCAAGGTAATTTCAATCCAGCAATCAAATCTCTCAGCTCCTCCCCCTTGGCCTAAATCATCCCTTCCAGACTTCTATATAAATCTACTACTTGTATTGAAACTAAAAAATGACACTAATCCTTGCTCAAAGATCTTACTTGTTCGCAAGCAACTGACTAAATCTCCAAACTATGTCTTCCAACATCATAGAGATTGTTGCTCGAGGGATTTTATCCTCACAAACCCTTGAGAAAATATCTCGGCAATTTCATTCACAAATTCATCAACCAAGCATGTTGAAAGAGCTCTCAAAACTTTTGTTTATTCACTCTCGAAGGAAGTCGATCCAACTCACGAGCAATGTGGGATAATAGAAGTCACTTTTATTTTAATATTATAATCTCCTCAATAAGGCACCCATGTACCTTTTAAAAGAAAGGGGACATTTAATTCTTTTAACACTTAAATTTATGGTCCCACTAAAGTTATTAAATAACTATAAAGTTAAATACTTCTTTTTAACTTTATAACTTAAACTTTATCATTAAATAATAAACATTTCCAATTAGAACTAAATTGTCCAGTCGGTATTCAACTATCACCACCGACACTGTTGTCATTCAAGAATGCACTAAAAAAATTGAGTCCCTAGCCAACTGACTTACTAAAAATAGTAAGTCCCCCAAAACTGCATCAAATCAACTCGGATTGGCCTGAAACTGCAAATGCCTAGGCCATATATCCTCTAGATCCTTACAACGTCCAAGTTAGCCAACGAGACCATGGAAAAATAGGCTAACGACGAATCACAAATTAACTGGCTAGAAAGGGGACATTGCAGTCTGCCCTTCCCAAAATTGCTTGTCCTCAAGTAATTTCATCTTTGGATGCTACAAAATCTGTTCATTTTCTCACGTGGCATCCTCAATTGGCAGACTTTTCCATTTAACCAAAAAGTCCTTGATCATCCTCCTCTAAAGTGTCCTCTCCCTGGTGTCAATAATTGCCTCCGGAACCAATATCAGTTTCCCCTCCTCAACCAAGGGTTGCAACTCTACTAATGGAACTACATTATGGCCTAGAGCCTTTTTGAGTCAGCAGACATGAAATACATCATGCACCTTACTATTGGCTAGCAACTCTAACTCATAGGCCACCTCCCCAATGCGCCGAGTGACTCTGAATGGACCATAGAATCGTGGCTTAAGCTTCTCAACACCACCCTTCTTCAAAGAAGACTATCTATAAGGTTGAAGTCTCAAATAAACCATATCGCCAACCTCAAAGCTGCACTCCATCTTGTGTTGATCAGCATATAACTTCTATTGGTTTTGCGCTTGTTGGATGCTCTCCTTCAATGCCCTCAAGATGTCCTACCTTTCCTGCAATAAATCCTTTGCCTTTGGCACCCTTTTGTCCCCGAAAAGCAAATCCACGAAGTTTAGGGCTTCATGCCCATATAGTGCCATAAATGGAGTCTTCCTAATGGTCATGTAGTAGGTGGTATTGTTATAATACTCACCCAAATGCATCCATCTGACCCAAGCCTTTCGCTGCCCTGACACATAATTCGGCAAGAAACCTTCAACCTATTTGTTCACTATTTTCGTCTACCCATCAGTTTGTGGATTGTAGCTAGTACTAGGAGTGAGCTTGGTACCACTCAGCTTGAAAAGTTCTTGCCAGAATAGACTCATGAACTTGTTGTCCCTGTCACTCATAATGTTCCTAGGCAGCCCATGGACCCTGAACACCTCCCTGAAGAATAGGTCAACCATGTGGGCTATTGTATAGGTGGTTGCAATAGCAAAGAAGTGTGCAAATTTCGTTAACCTATCAACCACCACATAGGTGCAGTCCTTACCCTGTACCCTGAGCAACCCTATAATGAAATCCATTTATATGCTCTCCCATTTTTTATCTGGAATCGGTAAGAGCTGAAGTAAACTAGCTGGAAAGGTGTCTCATTCTTGTTATGCTAGCTGAAGTAAATTGGACACTCTCTAACATATTTCAAGAATTCAATCTTAAGCCCCTTCAATGTGAACCTCTCTCGAATCTGATTGTAAGTCTTGAAGAACTCCGGGTGACCAGCCAATGGTGTGTCATGGAATGCCCTCAAGATCAACTCCTTAAAGTGTGAGGAAGGCACTAAATAAATTTTGTCCTTATAGAAAATCAAATCATCAATCACTGAATACCTCTCATCATGGGAAGTGCCCTGAATCAAACTTGATGCCCATGGATCTTTTGCATACTGTCTACAACAAATTTTCTCCTTCCAATCAATTGATATCTCAATCAAAGAGCATACGTACGGTCTTCGTGAGAGTGCATCAACCACCACATTTTTCTTACGTTTGACATATTCAATGTCAAAGTCATAGGCCTATAACTTGGTGACCCATTTTTGTTGGCTATCATTAAGATCCCTCTAATTCATAAAAAATTTGATGATGTTATGGTCTCTCTTGATCACAAATTCTCTCCCTACCAGATAGGATCTAAATTTGGCCAAACATTTCTCTATCATAAATGGAGTAGCTCTTCTCTACCCCTCTCAATTTCCTACTCTCGAATGCAATAGGGTGCTTATCCTGTATTAAAACTGCACCAATCTCCTCCCCTGATGCATCACATTGTAACTCAATGGTTTGGTGAAGTCGGGTAGTGCTAGAACTGGACAGGAAGACATCACCTGTTTGAAGTGTTCAAAACACTTTTGGTCTATTTTGGACCATTCAAAAGCCCCTTTCTTCGTTAGATTTGTGAGTGGAGTTATTGTCTGTGAAAACCCCTTCACAAACCTCTTGTAGAAAAATGAGATTAGTAGGAGTCGGCCAATCAATGATAGCTCTAATCTTTTTGGGATCCACTCTTACTCCATTTGCATGTAATGTCCCCACTTTGTAGTGGTGGGTGAAAGGTTGTTGGTCAAATCCAGACATATTACTGTTTGCTCATATTGTCCCCTCCACAATGGCAAGATACACTACTCTGATACCACTGTAATGGCTGCCCTGTTTTGCCTTGTTTTTATTTGTGCTTTAGAAATGTATTTTGTTGTTTTTTTGAGTTTTTGCAATGCTTTGAAAAATAGAAATGACTTGCAACTAATTACTGAAAATAGAGACTTTACATAAATTGAAAATGAATTTGCAAATTACAATGCAACACGCTGAAAATTTCCAGATTTTCTGACTTTAGTATTAAGTTTTTCCTTAAAATAGCAACAACCTAGTACATTAAATATGCCCAATTATCTAAAGAAAACATTCCCAGAGAGAGAATTTGACTTTGATAAATTGTTGTTCTAGCAACCAGCCATGAAGAATTCTTCAAAATCCAAACGCCACTCCAAAGATGAGTCCCATCATGCAATACAAGTGTTGATGAGTGTGCAAGTCTAAGATGCCACAAATGGAAGTATTTTGCCACCCAATCCCAGCCAAATTCGTCCGCAAAACCCAACGTTGCTCTTCCGCTGGTACGGCCCAGCAAGGTAATTCCAGTCCAGCAATCAAATGTCTCAACTCCTCTCCCTTGGCTTGAATCGTTCCTTCCAAACTTGTATAAATCTGCTACTTGTAGTCAAACTGAAAATGACACTAATCCTTGCTCAAACGTCTTACTTGTTCGCAGGCAACTGACTAAATCTCTAGACTGTCTTCCAACAGCATAGAGATTGTAGCTTGTGAGGGATTTCATCCTCAAACCCTTGAGAAAATATCTGAGCAATTTCATTCACAAATTCATCAACCAAGCATGTTGAAAGAGCTCTCAAAACTTTTGTTTATTCACTCTCCAAGGAAGTTGACCCAACTCACAAGCAATGTGGGATAATAGAAATCACTTATTTTAATATTATAATCTCCTTAATAAGGCACCTATGTACCTTTTAAAAGAAAGGGGACATTTAATTCTTTTAACACTTAACTTTATGGTCCCACTAAAGTTATTAAATAACGATAAAGTTAAATACTTTTAATTTACTTTATAATTTAAACTTTATCGTTAAATAATAAACACGCCACTCCAAAGATGAGTGCCATCATGCAATAGGAGTGTTGATTAGAAGTAAATTGCCCTGCCAATATTCAACTATCATCACTGACATTGTTGCCATTCAAGAATGCACCGAAAAAACTGAGTCACTGCCCTAGCCAATTGACTTACTAAAAATATTAAGTCCCCCAAAACTGCATCAAATCAGCTCGGATTGGCCTAAAAGTGGAAATGACTAGGCCAAATATCGTCTAGATCCCTTCAACATCCAAGTTAGTCCATGGGACCATGGAAAAATAGGCTAACGACGAATTAGAAATTAACTGGCTAGAAAGGGGACATTACAACAGGCTCACCTTTGTCAAACTACTCTATGTGGCTTGGAGCTTTTATAATGGCCAAAGTCTGGCCTTCTATAGCTAATGTTGCATTAAGTGATGAAGATGGCTCCAAAGTGTGTGTGGAATTTGTGTCAAAGGTATGTTTCTACCAAGAACTTAAACTAAAATGATGAACAGATATGGGGAAAGTGGATCTCCTTACCTAAGCCCCACTCAAAAAGCCAAATGACTATCAAGTGAGCCATTTATTGTCACAAATCATATTGGATGGGTAAAGCGACATCATAAGAGATTTAACATTTTTCCTTAAAAGCCAAATTTTTTTAACACTTTTAGCAAAAACCCCAAAAGATTTATCATTGGCTTTTGAAATATCTAGCTTTAGAGCCATGTTGTATTTCTTGCTCTTGTCCATTGAGTGGAACACTTAATGAAAGAAGATAAGAACATCTAGAAATTGTCTTGTTGGGTTGAATTCACATTGATTTACATGAATTATTTTATTCAAGAAAGGATGAATTCTTTAAACAAGTAGCTAGGATAAAAATTTCGTAGATCATTTTGCAAATACTAATTGCTTTAAAACCCTTCATTTATTAGTGCTTGTCTATTTTTGTATAAGGACTCAAAAAGGATTATTGTCTCCCTTCAAAATACTCCCAATAGCAAAGAGTTCTTGAATAACTTTAAACAAATCCTTGCTAACAATATCCCAATTTTTTTGGAAAAAAGATAAGGGAAATCAAATTAGATCAAATCTATTGCTATGTCCCTATAATAATTTTGAATGGCCCCTTTGGCCCTATCCATGGCATTGTAAAATTATCCCATTAGGTTTTGATGTCCATCCACCATATGCAAAACCCTCGCTAAAGACTTTGACATCTACAAAGCCTAAACAAATTAAATTTACAAACTTCTATTGAAGTATATACTTTCAAAAATTGCAAGTAAAGGATTCAAATTAAAAATAAAATTAAAATCTGAAGTTATCTTGACAATCTTTGCAACTCTCTTCGCAAAGGCATCATCAAAAACTATCTTTGTTGCCTTCTCTCCATAAAGTTTCCTTGAATATGTTAATTCTAGTCATTCTTGACTCGCAATTGACTCACAAATATATGTTTCAATGATGTCAACAAACTAATCATGCTTTCCAATGTTAGGAAGTTAGTTGCAAACTTTGTGATACCTGATCGCACAAGCTATTTCCCCTTGGTGTGATCTATTATGAACTAGAGAACTTAAGGGTGATTATAAATATATTTTGTGGTGTTCCTTGCATCTTCTACAATTGGTCTCAACTAATTAATTTTGTTTTTGTCCTCCAAAAGAAATTCAAGGCTTGGGATAGACAAGGGATCCCAAAGAGTCACAGATTCCTCTCTCAAAGAAATTTCTTAGCTGCTATGCATGCCATATACCCACTTTTAAGACAACTTGCACCACCATTAGAGTTTTTGCATTATTTGTTTTGTTCAGGGAATCAATTGACTTCAAGAAATCCATATCAACATTTGAAGCCACTAGAATATTGATGAGGCTATGGTTCCTTCTATCTATCCACCCATCTGAAAAAAATTGCATCCGAACTTTTGCCACTACTTCGTTTGATCTTCTAGAATTATCTTACATCCATTACAACATCTTCAGACAATTGTCCACTTATTTCTTTTGGAGAGGGGTCCATTTACTCTGTCCTAGAATCTGATAATGTCCTCACAAAATTCTCCCAATACAAATCCTTTGCCATGTTAAAGTCATACAACCAAAAATTTGCATAGGCCTTATCTATTTCCTAGCGCATTTCCTCAGCACTTTTCCTTGTTCCACCTTATAACTTGTAACAAGCATTGTGATCCAAGTACATTTCTAAGCACGCCAAAAAGCCTATGATTGGCTTTTTTATTGAACTAGATGACATGGATGTGCCTCATATGTGTGAACCACAATAGAACCCATAACATTTGTGAAAACCACCTCTATTTTCACTACCAATTCAAGGGTGATAGTTGCTTCTACCCTTTCTTTCTCTCATTTTTTTTAATCCAACAATGCAAGCCCTTCTTGCATCTCTTGTTTACAACGAATTTAAAAGGAGGTTGAGGAGACTCATTGTATTCATTCTAGACAATTGTATCTTCTTGAAACCTCGATTGTGGTATTGAGTAGTATTCTACCACAAGCTAGGACAAAAATTCTAAGATGAAGAATGAAAATTGGTTTCAATGAAGAGATCTCACCTTGAATAGTGCATAGTGAATTCACACGAAGTTCATCAGTGAGCAGAACGACAAATGATTTAAATTTGTAATTAAAAATTATTTCATAATTTTGATTTGAGATTTTGAAAAGAGAATAACTAGCAAAGGCATGATGGGGCAAGAAGTTAGAAGTTTGTACGATGTGCTTATCTAGTCATATTGGAACCAAGCCGCATTCCAAAATACTAGGTTGCATTAAAATTAGCAGACATTTTTGTTGAAGTTTGTGAGGAATAACCCGAAGGTTCACTGAAGTAACTATGGTTCCTAATTTCAACTCACAACTGGGAATAAAGGCATCTACAGAAACACGGACACCTATAGCCAACTCTACTTGCCACCCCCCCTAGCTTTCCTAGCCATGACCTAGCACTATAAAAGAGAAAAAGGTTCAGATCCATAGCAAGGATAAGTCCTGAGAGATACAAACATTTATGACCTAAGCAAGATGGTCAATGAAAGGCACACTACAAACCCAGAGTACCCAGTGTTGAAACTTGGGCTCTGATACCAAGTGTAGTGCCCCGCCAGGAACCCTAAAGGAAAACAACACAACTAGGCAACTAAAGAGTGAAATAAAAAAAAATTTGTTAAAGAGTAAGTGTACTAACTATAATCATTGCCCATTTAACAACACAGCGGAAGTCTATCATAAGTTTTCCAAAGGGTAACCAACGAAGATTAATTTCATAGATTATATTAACACCACAGTTAATCCATTCAATAAGATAAATTGAAAACTTAAGTTTAAAACTACACATACATCCCAAAACAAAAATATACAAGTATTCCAATGTATCCAATCTTCATAAATCATTTAAACATAAGATCAAAACAATAACATTCATTTCCCTGACATAATAATATTACAATATCCATAAATACATGGCTTCCAATAATACCACTGGTTACAAAGATACAATATCAAGGTTACATAAAAGTCTGATACAATGACCACAAGGTCTCAACTGGCCAATGATCTCGAACAAGAGCTGGTACATAAACCACGATCCATAAACACCAGCGAAGCCTTTCCTTGCTTGAAGATACAATCCAGAACATCCGATGGGAAGTGGCATTACCACCCGACCATGTGATCCCGAAATGGAACCACCCCACCATGCTAGGAGATAGTAGAAACCCTCAAGCAAGCAAAGTAAGACAAGTACAAAAGGACTACAAGACTCTGCAACCATCCATGTAACACAACTCACAAAACACTAGTGACTCTAAGAAGAGAGTGTCATCGCATAGCTTGATGGTTACCATGGTACAACCTCCATAGGTCCCGGGCCCCATACTCGGGTTTCTCCTGGTAACCTCTCCCGAGCCTCCGGTTCCAACTAAGTCTCATGCGGACCCTACCAATCCTTTCATGAAGACAAGGTGGGAAGTTTGCCATTCCAGGCCTTCTCATAACATCATGAGCCCTGTACAAGCACTCATCTATGCACGAGGCACATTTATTTTAATTAATATTTAAATCTACCCACCCCCTAATCATTTATTAGGTTATCACTTTTTAACTAACTTTCGACGGGTTATCCTGTCATCCACTTTGGGCACGGCCCTCGCTCGAAAGCCACTCTCTCTCTTAGGACACTAACAGGAAATGTTTCTCTCTACGAGAACTCTGGCGAAACAGGCAACCATAAACAATCCTGACAAACACAGGTGATGGATACACAAATACCAACCCAAGAATGACCATTTGGACAAAGACACACAATGGCTCATATCAAATAGGTTATACAACAACACCTGGTCTAGGAGAAATAATATCATAGGACACAATGACAATTTAATCAAAATTGTAATAAAACTTGACTGAGAACACATTATACGCAAGATCCTATTACAGACAATCTTTCCTTAAAAACAGTCAAAGCATAAATGACATGCAATTTACAAATTTCCAAATAACAAGAATTTACAACTTAAAAAAAAAAAACATTCACTTTGTCATTTGTCCAAAAAGATTTAAAATACAAATAATTCTCCTAATGTATTTTCAACATATTTATTTAAATTAACATTCCAAACTGTAATTAAATAATATTTAAAATAACGTTTAAAATATTATAATAACTACCAAAAGAAACATATCTATTATTATATATATATATAAACTCATATATGAATATACATATATTTATTTATATACATACATATAATAATAATTTTTAATTTATTTAATCCCCTGGGTCCGAAACCCGAAACAGTGAACAGGGTTTAGAATTTAATTTAAAAAGACTAACAAAAAAAAAACACTTTTACAATTACCGAAAAGCCCTGTCACGATAGCCTATGCTACCGCCGGTAGCTAGTACTACCATCTGGTAGCACTGCTACCGTCCGGTAGCACTACTACTGTAGGTAGCGGCTACCGCCGGTAGCACTGCTACTGCCGGTAGCACTGCTACTGTCGGTAGTACTGTGTACTACCGCAGTAGCGGTAGCGGATGCTACCGTGCAGTTTGTTTTATTTTTTTTTAAACAGATTTTTTTTAACAGTAATAATAAAACAATATTTTTATTTTTTTTTCAATAATTCTCTTTTCACAGAATTTAAGTAAAATAATAAAAAGAACAATATATATATTTTTTTAAAATTTAATTAACCCAAATAAATTTAATGTGTAATTAAATTTCTTTTCTTAAGGTAATTAAAACCATTTCTCAGGTAAATACCCTTTCTCCTAAATCGTGCAATTTCCATGTACCATAAAAACTTGACAAATTTTCTATAATAATTTTCCTAATTTTCACAAAATTACATTCTTCCCACAAACAAGAAATACATATCAGGTATGAATTTTCAAACAAACTCGAATTCACCAGAAGAGGGTTTTGAATTTGACAATTATTTTACACACACATCAAATAGAGACAAATAGAAATATTTTTAATAAAACACACAACTAAGAAATCATCTAACCTGGTATAGCTTTTCTGGAAGAAATCTGTAGAAGAGCCCTAATCCCTTCAATAACTTCCAATAAATTTCTTCACCTAAATTTTTGACCTGTTCCTGTGTGTCCCTGTGTGTAACTAAAATAAAGACCTAACCCCTATTTAAACTAAAATTCTAGGTTCAATAGCTTTTTCACAAAAAACCTAAATTTAGAATAATAGTAATTTTTTTTATTTTATTTTCTAAATTTATCACATGCAATAATTAAAAAAAAAAACATTATTCTTTCTTTTCTTTTCTCATGCACATTAATTAATTTTCTAAATAAAGATTTAAAACAATACTTTAATTCCAACTAATTAATTTTCTAAATAAAGAAAAACAATACTTTAATTCCAACTAATTAATTTTCTAAATAAAGAATTAAAACAATACTTTAATTTCAATTAATTCTTTTTCTAAATAAAGAATTAAAACAATATTTTAATTCTAATTAATCCTTTTATTCATTTATTTAATTATAACTTTAGAATACAATTAATCTAATTTATTTTTAAAATAAAAATATATTTTTAATACCATGCAGCTTAATTTAATAATTCCTTTAATTAACTAAATTTATAATTTCAATGCATAAACAATACAATAATGAGATAATTTCATAAACTTAATTAATTAATTAATTAAATCCACTAAAACACTCAAATTAAACAAATCTCAAGCAATTACCCATAAAAGATAAAATTACAAAATACGAAGACCGAACTAACTGACAAAACGACTAACTGACGACACTCATACGAGTGTAACTAAGTAAAAATAGAGTCAACTACTATCTCCTCCACTTCCATCGGCACGTTCAGACCTGTGAAGCCAGGTGGAGACGATACCTCGTACCTACCCGGTACTTGTACCTGCAATATCCTGCATCACCAAACCACATATGCATACATATATATAATATAGAAAACATGGCAAACACACCGATGAAGGAGAATCGCGATGTTCCCTGTCTCACCGAAATGAGTGAAGGAAAATCGTCCCCTTGCATCCAATACACTCGCAAACACACAACATATAATTCCACATTGCATAATTAAAGTAAAATGTCAGTACATAGCAATAATACATAAAATGCCATAAATCACAAGTATTGAAATACTGCAAATAAATTATACATCTCATCTCCAAATAAAACATAATGTCATAAAAATCTGAATAATATGTCATGGTAATGTATCCACTGAAAAACAACCAATAATAAAATATGAGTCTAATGAGTTCAAACTAGTAGGGGTACTACATTCTCCCCCCCCAAAACTAGGCTTACTCCTGGAAGCCTAAAATAATTAAGAATACAGTTCTCTCATCTTTGCTGCATCCTCCCAAGTCGTCGAGGTCTCATCATTTGGGTCCCATAGGACCCTTACCTGGTCGATGGTACGACCCCTGAGGATCAAATCCCGACGCTGAAGAATGCGCACGAGCTCCATGGAAAGTTGTCCGTCCTCGACCTGCAAACAGTTCCAATCAAGAACATGTGTCACATCTGGATGATAAGGTCGAAGAACTGAAACATGAAAGACATCGTGGATGCGGGATAGACTCGGTGGCAAAGCAAGACGGTAGACAACAGGTCCTATCCTCTCAAGGATCTCAAAAGGTCCAACAAACCGAGGTGCCAACTTAGATCCCTTTCCATAACGGATCGGACTCTTCCGCGAACGCACTCTCAAGAACACACGATCGCCAACAGAAAACTGACGATCTACCCTATGAGCATCTGCATACTTCTTCTATCTATCCTGTGCTGCTACTAAATGCTCACGAATCCTATCTACCTGCTGCTCCATCTCCCGAAAAATATCCGGTCCTATAAGCACCCTGTCCTCTAACCGATCCCAACTCAAAAGAGTGCGGCAAGGACGACCATACAATGCCTGAAACGGGGACATACCTATGGAGCTATGATATCCATTGTTATAAGCAAACTCCACTAGATATATATAGTCCTCCCAACGTGACTGTTGATCCATCACATACATGCGAAGCATGTCCTCTAATACCTGATTCACTCTCTCTGTCTGACCATCTATCTCTGGATGATAAGCTGAACTAAAATTCAACTGAGTCCCCAAAGCATGTTGAAGTGAGGTCCACAATGCTGAGGTAAAGACAGGATCTCTATCAGATATGATCTGCCTCGGAATCCCATGCAATCTCACTATTTCTTCTAAGAAGACTCGTGCCACCACTGCTGCTGTGTAGGAAGCTCGAATAGGAACAAAATGAGCAATCTTAGTCAATCTGTCAACTATGACCATGATGGCATCATGACGACATGAAGAGATAGGCAAACCAACAATGAAATCCATGGAAATGATATCCCATTTCCAATCCGGTACTAGATTAGGCTGCAAAAGCCTTGCTAGGTGTTGATGCTCTGCCTTCACTCGCTGACACTCTAAACATTTCGACACAAAATCAGCAATGTCATGTTTCATACCTGCCCAATGATAAATTTGTCTAAGGTCTGCATGCATCTTCTTGACACCAGGATGTGCCGAATAAGGTGCACGATGGGCCTCGGTCATGATCAAAACACGAAGACCCTCCAAAGGAGGTACATAAATCTGTTTATGGTGTCGAAGAAGTCCATCTGCCTCAAGGTTATACCTAGAAAATCTACCCTCTAAAGGCCTTCCGGACTCTATCACAGTTCTAACATCCTGATACCAAGTATCCTGAGGAAGAACTCCAAGAATTCTCTCTCAAGTCTACTCCAAGGGATAATGCTGAAACTTCATGCCGCCTACGACTCAAAGCATCTACTACTACGTTCTCTTTCCCCTGAATATAACGAACCTCAAAATCATATTCGCAGAAGAATTCCATCCATCTTCGCTGTCGAGCATTCAAGTTTGGCTGTGTGAATATATACTGCAAACTGCGGTGATCACTATGCAGCTCAAACCAATGCCCTAATAGGAAATGCCGCCATCGAACCAAAGCATGAACTACAGCTCCCAACTCTAAATCATGAACTGGATAGTTCAACTCGTGGTTCTTGAGTTTGTGAGACTCATAAGCAACCACACGTCCATCCTGCATAAGTACTGCACCAATACCTTCCAAAGAAGCATCTGTGCATACCATAAAATCTCCAGATGGATCAGGAACTGCCAAAATCGGAGCACTGACAAGGAGTTCCTTCAAGGTTTTAAAAGCTGCTTCACACGGTTCTGACCAAACAAACTTTTTCTCTTTTCTCTGAAGAGAAGTAATAGGGTGTCCTATCCGGGAAAAGCCTTCAACAAAGCGACGGTAATATCCGGCCAAACTCATAAAACTCCTAACTTCAGAAATGTTGGTCGGCGCTGGCCAATCAACAATGGCTTGGATCTTTGAAGGATCCACATATATACCTTCTCCCGAAACCACATGACCAAGATAGTTCACCTCAGTCTGGAAGAAGTCACACTTTGCTAAATTGGCATAGAGTTGATTTTCCCTTAAGCACTGCAGTACCTGATGTAATTGACCCTCATGCTCCTCCACAGATCTAGAATAAATCAGAATGTCATCCAAGAATACAATGACGAAATGATCAAGATAGGTGCGAAAAACTCCATTCATTAAGCTCATGAAAACTGAAGGCGTGTTCGTCAACCCGAATGGCACCACTGTGAACTCATAGTGACCATAACGAGTACGAAATGTTGTCTTATGAATGTCTGCATCCTGAATGCGTAAGTGATGGTATCCAGATTTCAAGTCAATCTTAGAGAACACCTTGGCTCCCTTAACCTGATCAAAAAGGTCATCTATACGAGGCAATGGATATCTATTCCGGATGGTTACCTTATTCAGCTGTTGGTAATCAATGCATAACCGAAGAGAAACCATCTTTCTTTTTAACAAAGATAACAGGCGCACCCCAAAGGGAAACACTAGGGTTGCAAAAATATATTAAAAATAAGCAAAAGGTGCGCCTAGCCTAGACTCTTCCATTAAGCTATCATGCAAGCTGTTCGGGCTAGTCTGGAATAAATTAAAGCATGCTGTCATAATGGACTGTGTATGACCAGCAAGAAGGAAATAAGGGGTTTCAGAATTTCTTGGTATTTATCAGTTTCCTCTCTAGTATTGTTTGTTTGTATTAAGGATGAATAAAGGTTGAATGAATGTAATAAGGGTTTGATCGGGTTACTATCGAATTATAATTAATTTCTAGCAATTCCCTATAATTGCTTTTTGAGCTTGTAATAGTCAAAATTATACTTGCTGTTCAAAAATTTGCAAAGAACAAACTTAAAACGCAACAGGTTCAACTAAACTTCAGTTGTCAGAGTTGAGAGCCTTTTGAGGTTCTTATATAGAGGGGCCATAGGGGAACATTTTTCTCCTTCACAGGCCAAAAGTGGCAGTTCAAGGGCAATACTCCCCCTTTGGAGGTCAGAAGTGGCGGTTCAAGGGCTATGCATCTAAAAAAAATTCTTTATGATTGAAAAGATGAAGCAAAAATGAAAAAAAATGCATTTATAGGGCAAAATTTATTACTTCTTTTAACTATTTTTTCCACTTTTTTTTTTACCTAACACCCTTTTATTCCTACCCAAATGAGCCAAAATATGAAGAAAAAAAACTCTTTTTGTCAGTTTAACACGCCTAGACAAACTGGAGAGTCAATGCTCAAAACTCGAGAGTCCAAATTTAGAACTTAGAGAGTTCGAGGGCAAGACTCAGACGAGTACTTCCTAGAACTCATGCAGACTCAACTTGTGAGTCTGTGGTTAGTTGACTTGTCCAGCTAGAGGGCTCGCAAGTTTGGCGAGTTCTAGAGAGTACTGAGAGGCCTCAAACTATAAGTTGCACTACAATATAAATGAATAGAGATTTCTCACACACGCACATTACTTGCATGTGCATTTACACACGCAATAGATGTGTACATACAAACACTAATACACATATTTACATACACATGACAGCTATTTATTTCACAGCATCCATAGAAATTTTAAATCTAAAATAACATAATAATAATTCTATAACTCAAATAAAGCTATTGTGGAAAAAAATAATTCTATAACTCAAATAAAGATATTGTGGAAAAAAATATTTGATATCATTATTGATAAAAATAAAACAAAGACAAAATATTACAGGTCAATATGAATATATATAATCTCACACTTCTTTCATGTAAAGTTTTACAAATCATTTTCATTAATGTGTACAACCTTTCTTTTTGTGTAGAATGAAATTACTTTCATATTTTGGTTTTTTTATCCTATACTAACATTTTTAGGTTAATATTAACAGGACTGGGCAAGCAGTAGCAAGTTTGTTGAGAAGATTGAACCTATTGTATCAAGGAAACGAGGCATATGGAAAAATTCGAATTTCTGGGAAGGCTATAAAACATTGGTTTCGCCCCAAAGATAATTATTTTCACTTGTCAACAAGGACTATAAACACACATCTAGCAAAAGGTATTGGTCACCAGCAACGAGCCATCCGACTGCAACAACTTTCCATTGATGATGAAAGACGAACATCTTTGGGGGAAGAAAAAACCTCACTAGAGAGATATCAAGCTTGGGATAATAGGTAAATTATTGATTATACCATCTCCTGTTTAAGAAATGAAGGAATGGTATCCAATGAAATTAATGAGAAGATTTATGAATAAGAATGAACTTGTCTTTTGAATGTGAATGATCCTCTATGATTATTATGATTATTATGGCCAAGGCATTTTCTATATGAAGTGAACCACTTTTATAAATCAATGGTTCAAAATTGAGAAGGATGCAAAACTATAGAACTAATCTTAACCATATGCTTAATTTTATATTATTTTAAAAATTTAAAAATATATATTTTAATATTACTAATTAGAAAAAGAATATTTGTAAAAGGAAAAATTATTAAAAAAGAAAGAATTAGCTTTATTCTAATTCTTCTTCTTCTTTTTTAAGGAAAATTATTTAATTAGGCTTAAAATTTATTTTAATTATTTATGATTTTTAATAAAATTATAAAAAAATAATTAAAAATTATTAAAATAAATTTAATGTCTCATTAAAGTTTTAATTATGGTTAAATAATTATATTTTGAATTACAATCTTTCTTCATTACTTTTTTCTTTTGATAAGAATATATTTTAATGTTACTTTCTTTAATTAAATATTCTATCTTTTTTTTTAATGTATTCTTATTCTTTTACTTCTTTTAAGGATTAATTTTTATTAAGTTAAAATTTTATTTTACTTATTTATGTCTATTTATATAATTACAAATAATAATTAAAAGATATTATAATTAATTTAATTTATATTTTTTTGTCTTATTATAATTTAATTTATTGTAGAATATTTATATTTAAATTTTATTTTAATATATATATTAAAATAAATTTCAACCTAAAACTTAAATTAAACATTTAAACTAAGAAAGAGAGAGAGCAACTAACTTTTGCTTACTCATTTTATGCCAATAATTTAAGGATAATATGTTCTTGGGGAGTTATATTGAGGGTAGCACGTCATTTGATTATTATCGCCATCTTCACCTATCTCCTCTACCTTATCTCCTTACCTCTCGTTATATCTCTCTCTCCTTTCCCGTTCTATACTTCCCACTATATCTATCTATCTATCTCTTTTTATCTATCCCTCTTGTTCCCTCTTTTTATCTCTCTACTTCTATATTCTCTCTCTCCCTCTCTCCCCCTCTATCTATTTATATATCTTTCTCCCTTTTTATATTTATCTCCATATCTCTTTCACTCACATAAATTCCCCATTTGTCCCTTCTCTATCTTTATATCTCTCTCATTCACATAGACACACATTTCCTATTTATCTCTATCTCTAGATCTTATACACGCATCTCTCTCTCTCTCTCTCTCTCTCTCTCTCTCTCTCTCTCTCTCTCTCTCTCTCTCTCTCTCTCTATTTTACAAGTTACATTTACTATATCTCCTTTCTATTTGTATCCCTATCTCCCCCTTTTTCTATCTTATCTCTCTCCCTCTCTCCTCATCACTCCCTCTTTTTATATTTCTCTACTTCTACTTTCTCTAATGCACACACACACTCGTTTCTCCCTCCCTATCTCGATCACCTCTATCTCTCTTTATTCTCCCCTTTCTATTTGTCTCCCTCTCTCTAAAGTTTAAGCCTCTCTCTCTATTACTTGTATTTGTCATCTCTCTCTCTCTCTCTCTCTCTCTCTCTCTCTCTCTCTCTCTCTCTCTCTCTCTCTCTCTCTCTCTTCTTGTAAGTCTATATCTCTCTCTTCGTCTTCCAACATGTGTATCTCTCCCTATTTCTCTCACCCTTTCTCCATCTCTATATCTCGCCAACTCTATCTCTCTAACTCTATCTCACTATCTATTTATATCTCGCTAGATCTCTCCCACTTCCTTTATAGATCTCTTTCTCTCTCCCTCTCTATCCCTTTATCTTTTTTTTATCTCTCCTTCTACCTCTCTCTATCTCACTCTATCTATTTTCCCCTCTTTCTCTCACTCTATCTTCATATCTACCTATATCTTTCTCTCCCCTATATCTCTAGACATGGCTCTCTTTATCTATCTCATCTTTCTATCTATCTCTCTCTCACTCTATTTATTTTTCTCATCCATCTCTATCTATTCCTCTCCCTTCTCTCTTTAGCTCTTCATATAGCTCTCATTATATCCATATCCATCTCCTCATTCTCCATCTCTATCTCTAGGTCTATCTATATTTCTATATTCTTCTTTATCTCTATATCTATATCTTTACCCATCTCTCTCTCTCTTGCTCAAACATAACATGACCTTGTTGGTAATGAAACTTGATAATCTTCTTGAATTAAAGGTTTCGCTTCAATTATTACTGGATCCTTGTAAGTGGATACACAGTTAATTTGAAGCTATCACTTCTTCATTGAGACCTTTGTTACATAAACATCATGGCCTGCCAATTGACCTCATGTACTACACAAATATACAAAAAATAGACCAAAATTTTCCCTAATCAACCTTCCACACCTCTTCGACATACCCATTGCACACCAAGGTGCAATTGATAGTTATAGTAATGTGAGCTCATTGTTTATCTTATGAATTTCTAGTTCAGATGCATCCCTTGAAGTTTTTTATACAGTTATTCTCTTCCCAAAAAGCATTGATTATATTTTTTATGGTTATTGTAGTGGTCGTAGTAGCTAGTTGTAATAGTAGTGCCAATGGTAGTAGCAACAATTTGTCTTCTAGAAACTATTAATGATAAAAACAATAATAAAATGATGATGACTATAAATTCTCATATAAATAAGAGCGAACTTGTCTTTTGAATGCGAATGACCTTGTATAATTAGTATAGTAAGTGAGCTCATTGTTTATCTTATGCATGTCTAGTTCAGATGCATTCCTTGGATTCTTCTATATAGCTATTCTCCTCACAAAATCCATTGATTTCAATTTATATTGGTCATAGTAGCCAGCTCTAATAGTAGTGTCAATGCCAGTAGCAACAATTCATCTTCTAAAAACTATTAATGATAAAAACAATAATAAAATGATGATGATGGAAAACTTTCATTTCTTAAAGGATAGCTAACCTAAAGGACATTGAGTTTTTGAAGGTTTTTATGGGTTAAGATTATGAAATTAATGGTAACAAGTGTGAAAATTCACTTTGATCAATATTAGGGTCAAATTTAAAATTTTAGTTTAATTGAATTTTTTTTTAGTATAATTTATTATCATGTATTATAAAAAATTTATGTATGTTAGAAGTTTATGAATTTTAAGTAATCAATTTGAATCTAACATAAAAGAGTGGACTTAGGGTAACAATTAAAAATTTAGAAATAATTAAATAAATCTATCATATTATCAAAAAAAAGTCAATTCTAGAATATATTTATTTGGGATATTAGTGGGAAGAATGTTTGGAAGAATTAATGTAAGTATTATTTGAAAAAATGATATTTATGAAAAAGGCTATCTAAAATTAAAGCTATTTTCAAGACTTGTGTTGTAAATTGTAAAGAATCATTCCATGACTCAAACAATATATGATGATCTTTTTATTTTTTTATCATAAATTTTTTAATCTTTTAGAATCCAAACATGTAAACACCACCTTCTTTAGGCAATAAAATATGAAAAACTTAATAAAATTCATTTGTAGGTCTGTTTTATGAAGTGTGATCAAGTTATACCCTTTTTTATTCGAAGGAGAATATCATCATATTGGACCAATGAGATGAACTTATTGTCCTGCAAGCAAGATAATTCATCATGCTCTTGTAAATGAATATAACAATTATAAAAAAATTTGACATGCTCCACACAATAACCTTTGCTAGAATTTTTTTTATGAATATTTGTTGGCTCCCCTACTACATTCTACTATAAGCATAAAATATACAGTTAAGATTCAAAGAAAATAAATATGTATAGAAAATGAAGCATCTAATAATTCAAATTTGTAGAAGAAACAACTTGTGTCAAGAATCAATTAATTGTAATGTCAAAAAAAAGTGCATGACTTCCATTTCATTTGAAATAAAAGAATGTAGAACTACATGTTCTTCAATTCTTGTTGTAATGCTTATATTCACAATGTCTAGGGAAATTTCTTTGCATTTTAAATATGAGAATAAATACTTTAAAAAATATACTGCACCATTGATAATAGATATCTACACTACCAAGGATTGACATGATATTTACTATATGAATGAAAAACCCTCAAATCAAAATTTTGATTATTTCACAATTTGTAATTGTTATGGATCTTGATTCAAATGAAGTATAATCTAATGATTAAATGTGTATAGATATTTTTTTTATTAAAAATAAATAATATCATAATTTTTATTGTACCCTTTAGTTGGCTCATAAAGGCTAAAATAACTAAGTGATTATAAATGATGCTAGAAGTACCACACCCTTAAAGACATCATAATATGTCGTGCTCAAGGAACGTGAGTGTCATCTGACACTAGTGAAGATAGTTGTTATAGTGCACATGAAGCATCTATTGTACCAATCAAGGAATCATGTTTGTCTTCTAACCACATATTTGTAGGGACCTTATTTGTCATGTTGCCCTTGGTCACCATCATTGTTAACTTCACTTTCATTTATTGAATTGTGAAATTGAAGAGTTGACAGTATGAGTTGTAACAACTCCTTTGGTTACTCTTTTGACAAAGAAGAAGATCAATAAGATTGTATTGTTTATGAGTTCCCTTATATGAGTAACTTTTGCCTCTATAGGTTCTAATTTTATTGCATGCTAAGAAGACCTAGTAAGAAGGTTGACACCTCCATAGCAAGTTTAGTCAAGCGGCAACTCTTGTGATTGCTTATATTCCAAGGGCACCTCCTTGACCTTATTTTGCATCTAAAATTGGACATCAAATGAGATGTTGTTTTATTTTCAAGAAAAGGAAGTTTTGATAGATTGATGTTTGAAAATAGAATAGTTTTTCTAGAATTTTGCATCTAAAATAATAATGAGATTTTTTTAAATGCACCAAATTTTGGTGATGAATTAAGGGCATTTATATTTTCAGTAAAAGAAACTTTCAATAGATTCGTGTTGGAAGATGCATTAACGAGTGAGTGAATGAAAAATGTGTAGGAAGGGGTAAATATATAGGAAAGATATCTAACCTACCTCTTACCTACCACCCTACCTACCTTTCCACATAAGTAAGATGACACTTAAGAAACCACCTAAGCACCTAAGTAGGATTAACACACCAACATCCCCCCTTAAGCCTAGTGTAGATGAGGAGAAAAGTGGATCCCAACATGAAAGCCTAATAAGATACCCAAGTATAATGCACTCATAAAGAAGAGGAGAAAACCACATGTGAGGAAAAAATTGTTCCCATATGCGATGAATAATACAATGTAACCCTCCTCAATGTAGAATGTCTTGAAGTAATGGTAGATGTTAGACAATGTAGGATGTCTTGAGGATTTGTTTCAATTCTTCTTCCACCTCTCTTCAAGTTGTGCATGAGAACGGTTGGGTTTTGACATAAAGGAGAGATGTGGATTTGAAGCGGCTATCTTGGAGGAGAATCAAGAGAAGAGAGCCATAGGCGTGATTTAGTCATATCTTGATATATACGAACTAGGTTTTCATATTTTTTTTACAGGTAGAAGAAAACAGCAGAATGAAGAAACTCAATAAATTTCGTGCAACCCCGATTCATAGTTTTTTGAGAAAACTTCACCAATGCTAATAAGGGGCTTTCTATGAGTCACAGGCCTAAGAGCTTGTTGAGTTCATTTGCAATCATGGGAGCATAATAGAAAGGAGATAAAGAAGCAACAAATACTCAAAGAGTCATCAAAGATAGGACAGTCAAAAGGTTTTAAAGATTTGTATTCCTTCAAAACTTCATGATTAAAGAATAGTCATAGACCAATATAATAGGCATTGTCAAGAATGAGCAACAGTATAGTCATTTTTTGTTGTAGTCATGAGATAGAAGTTTCAAAGGTTTATGTTAGAGTATCCAATTCATGGAGACAATAAACAATGACCCATGGATGTCAATTACATAGTGATAAAGGTGAAATTTAGCCGTAAGTATAAAAAGGTTCAAAGAAGAGACAATGAAGACTTATGTGTGATATGTTGAAGAAAGGGTTGGTTTTTAGGATTCATAATGGCTATTTTGACAAACGTAAAGTATCCTTTGTGGATATGTATGCACTAAAGAGTAGTTTGAGGCTATTGTGACTTATTTTGTAGCATTTGTGGGGGCCTTTATGGCCCAAATTCAGTTGCATCCGACCCCAACTGTTTGTAAGCAAGAAAGACAGTTGTTGTAGCTTGTAAAGCGTACCTAAGGCTAAGTTAGTGAGTTGTCTAGATGATGGAGAGAATATAGCAACTTCTTAAAGACTTTTTCTAACCAATTGCAAGTATTTAGGGGCAAAATTAAGAGCCTTATCTATGAATTTCACCTTCTTGAGGCAAGAGTTCTTTCTTTTTCTCTTGCTTAGCATCATAGCTTTTGAAGCTCTTTAAAGAAAAAAGATTGTCTTGTAACTCAGAATTAGTCACCTTTTGACTGAAACAACAAATTTAAGCTTTCATTTTCAAGCAATTTGGAATGTTTTTTAGAGTTCATCATTGTAAAAGCACCCTTTCATCAATAAAGTTTAATTTCATTGCCTTCAAAAGCTTGTTCCTTTGTGTGTGTTCCAATAGTTGATGCATTTTTTCTTGTGAGTTTTATGAAATCCTTGAATAGATGTTTCAATTGCAGCACCTTAGAACAATAAAACACATATATTCATGCAAATTGTAAGTTGTGTAGTATGCAAAGCCATTCATTAGCTGTGAAATCTTTTGGATTTTGTATAATCAAACCTTCTTACAAAATGTTGATGTATGGATGTATGGAATTCTTAAAGTTGTCCAAAAGGGCCACTTGAATAGTTGAGAATTGTGTGTCAAATCAGTAATTAGGTCTAAAATATCAAATTGGGTGCATCACCAATATAGTCATAGGTTCATTTTCAAGTATCATTTTCCCTTTTCCTCAGAAAAGTCAATAGTTTAGGATTATTTTTTAGAGAGTTTTGAAGGGAGCCAACCCTTTAACCCGGAGGTTTGATCTCACATAAGGTACCCACACCTTGAGATCATTCGTCTCAAGAGATTTTTAAACTCTTCAAGTTCAACAAGGTGAAAATCTCATTGACAATAGTGAGTTGCAACATCATCTTCTAAAGTAGGAAGGTCTCCTTGATTAGCCTTAGAATTCCCAACTGTTGTGTTGGTAGGTGGGTCTTCAAGAGCAAGCTTCTCTGGTGGAGGGGTAAGCTTATTCTAATTTTTGGTTGCATAATTGCTAGCATTATTTAAATATGTTCTCCTTGGAATATCCTTATACGAAGCGAAGAATGAACTTTGAGAAATTTGCTTCTTAAGAGCAAGAATCTCATTTGCTATCTTTTGTACCATAGGATCAGTAGTACCTAAAGAAGAAGATTGAGGCAATGTAGGAGAATGCTTAGTCTTGTTTAGATCCTTCTTGATCTCACCAACAAGAATAAGGTCATCTTCAACTTCAAACACGAGAGTTTGTGCATGAACCAAATCTCTAATAGGTTCCCTTCTCAATAAGAAACTCACTTTTGGTATTTGAAAGTTAACAAAGAAACACTTAAGATTCTCAATAATTGGTCGAGAAATGGTGGGAATGTGATTCTAAAACTTGTTGAACTTCACGATGAAATTGTGCATAGGCTCATGAGGTTCCTTCTCCATTTGTGTAAGTTGAGCCAAGAGAGAATGTGCATCTTTAGTCGGCTTGAACCTTGCCTCAAAATGAGTTTTGAGTGCATCCCAATTAGTGATACTTTGTTGAGCCAAATGATAAAACCAATCAGCAGTAGCACCTTATAGTGTCTCAATGAAAAATCTTACTGAAACATCTTTGGGCTCAACTCCAATAACACCACATGCAATATAAAAAGCAACAATATACTCATCAAGATGTTGTTTTCCATCTCCATAAAACTTAGGAATATTCTTCCTTGAACCTTTTGGATGCAGATGGAGTGGAAAAGGAAAATTGAGAGGACCAAAATTTTGTCCTCATGGACCTTGAGCGGCTTGACCACCTCCAATAGCCATGATCACTCATTGAAAAGGTGGAATAACAAACCTCTGAGCTTGTGCTAACACCAAGGGTCTTGGACAACTTGAAGCTTCGTTGGGAATGGGTGATCTCTTACTTGTAGGAGGAAACTTCTTGTACGTTGTAGAGGAGATATCGTTCTAGAAGGAAAATAATCGACATTATTTTTCTGCAACAACTTGAAAATAGGATCATTGACACCTTGATTTAGTCTACCATGAGTATAACTTGGATTGGCTAGATAAGAAGCTTCTAAAAGAAAATATAAGAATAAAAATTGAAGTATGATACCAATAATAAAAGCACTAGTGTGCTACAACTAGAACTTGAAGTACTTGGTTGTGTGTTGTCCCTAGCAAAGTTGCCAAAAATTTTTGGTTGAAAATTTAATAAACTGAGGAAGTTCAAAAAATTGTGGTTTTAGCCGCAGTAT
The DNA here is from genome assembly GCF_030272615.1 of Cryptomeria japonica. NCBI lineage: Eukaryota > Viridiplantae > Streptophyta > Pinopsida > Cupressales > Cupressaceae > Cryptomeria > Cryptomeria japonica. Next base: position 484,269,550 of record NC_081409.1, read on the forward strand.
GTGAGATAAAAATCTCTCCTAGTTATAAGGGAAGGCTCCCCCTTTTGCTTATTACTCTAACTTGAAACAAAATTCTAATTACTAAGCCTATTCTAATCTTGGGTGTTATACCATCTCATTCTCTTTCTTCATAATAGATGTTTATCCTCTTCTCTCTTTTCAGAAAGGATATTACAATTTAGAGTAACAATTATTTAAACAACTTTAAAATTCCTAAGAAACAACTTAGGAGCATATATAAGATATTTACAAGTAAGAAGCAAAGTTTCTATAAAAGCACAAAGTTTTTTGTTGCTTCTTGCGACGAGAAAATAATGGTGAAGCTCAAAGTCTTCAGCTCACTATTATCCTATCTACCTTTTATAATAACTTTTGTAACCCATGCACCTTTCTTTAAATATTAAAATAAAGCTCAAAGTCTTTATGATGTTATCCTCCAACAAGTTATACTCTATCAATTTTGAAATGTGGCACAAAGTCTACACAACCAAATTTATTCTACTCTTTCATAACATCCCTATAAACTGCTTTAACTCAATCAATTCAATTACCATAACAAGAATAACTTAAGAACACCCTCACCATAGAACATAATGAACTCAACACAAAGTTTGAGTGTGAAAGATGTTTTCTTTGTTGATTGAATTAGCAAAATCACAAATGAACTCAAAGTTTCACTTTGCTCTTCACTTCGGCAAAGTCTAGTTTCATATATATAAAAGATGAAAATTACATGAGCATTGTCATATATATAGGGGAAGGGCTATGAGCAACTTAGGACTTGTGCACTCCTACATGCAATATTGTGTATACAAAATGACACTTGAAGTGTCGATTAGAATTACAAAATGTACCTATAGCTAGAAAGCATGAAAAATAATTGTGTCTAAATCTCCATCTTGAGCATCATCATCTCCATTTTTCTTCAAGAAATCCTCAAACTTTTGGAGAGAAGCTTGTACTTTTGAATTCTTTGGTTCATCAACATGACTTGAGATGACCTGAGCTCGTGCAATTGAATCTGTTAAGCTAGAATAGCTCTCCTTGGATTTCTTCAAGATAGATCCGAGTCTATCCAAGATAACTTGGATTTCTATTAATTTTTCAATTGATGAGAGTGAAATCAACTCTCTTGACTTTAGCTTGGACAAGTAAACTAAATCTTGTATGGTTAAATCAAGGGGCAATAACTTACTATCTTGATTAAGTTACAAGGAAGTTTATCAATTTTAGCAATGATCCTTTTCTTTGTCTTCTTACCCAAACCCTTTGCCTCCTCTAGATCCTCAATGAGCTATGAAAGTGGTTTTGTAGATTGGAAGATTGTAGTCAAGAATGGTTTAAGAGAAAAAGCTTTGTGGAGGATAGTGAGCAAAGAAATTGGATAACCTTAATCTAGAAAAAAAAGGAGCTATGAAAGTGCAAGTTGGAGCAAGTTAGAGGTGTCATTGGTAAAGCCTTGAGCCCAGATCTTAATAGTATATTTGTTAATATTGATGATCCAATAGAGCTGTGGGAAAACTTAGGAACATATTATAAAGATGCATATATTGCTAGCATGTTTAGTATAGAAGAAAAATTGGTGACTTTGAATCCCGCTAATTTTGAAAAAATGAGTGATTACTTTGAAAGTTACATATTTAAATGTTCAACTAAAGAAAATAAAAAAATTAGTTGATTCCAATGGTTGAAACTAAGCTTCCCCAACCATACAAGATATTTTAAGAATCAAGGAAAAGAGTTATTCAATTAAATCTGAATGCCCCCCAACAAACTTTCGATCAATTTTGCAAGTTAGTTTTAGATGAAGAAGTTCAACTTGTTGAAGAAGGTTATATTAAGAAGAATCATGCATATGCAACTTAGGGAAAAATATTTGATAGAAATGTTGATGGAAAGAAGAATTGGAAAAGCAATAATAATTACCGAAATAATGATGGTTCTAACCACTTTTCTAGAAATGATGGTGTAGAAAAGCAAGTGGGAAGAAAACCCATTATTTGCAGGTATTATGGAGGTGAGAATCATATGAGGAAATTTTGTTTGAAGAAAAGGGACAATGAAATACAACACTTTAAGCCCAAGGACGAAATATTTAAGGATGGCAAGGCGGATAAACATAGCTTCGTAGCCATCTCCCTCAAAAAGAAAAAACAACAAAATGTGGAGGTAAGTGCTAGACCCAAAAGTGAATCTAGTGTTAAGGGGGGATGGTTTTCTTTAGAAACTAATAAAGAATGGATTTTAGATTCAGGATAATCATCCCATATGATTGGAGACAGATCTTTGTTTATTGGTTTTCATGAGGGGAAGAATTTAGATCAAGAAAATACTATTGGAAATAAAATGAAAACTTCTTGTATTTGGATTGTTAATATGACAAATGGGTCTTTGAAGAATGTTTTATTGGTTGAAGAATTAGGGGTAAATCTTATTTCAGTATTTAAAATTATACAAGCTATATATGAGGTTGTTGTTACTAATAATCAAGTTGTTGTTAGAGATAGAAAAGACCCAAGAAATATAATTTCTATTGGAAGAGTTGATCATAGAAAAGGTCTCTTTAAATTCATTGGGTTTGTTGATGATGAACACACACTCTCCCATGTTTTTGTTGCTCAAATTGATTGCATGTCAAAACTTTGGCATGCTAGACTTGGACATATAAATTATAGAAAGTTACAAGACATGGTTAGAAGACTAACAAAAAATTCAGCCTTTGAAGGAGTGTGTGAAGGTTGTGTATTAGGCAAACACCATCGAGATCCTTTTGAATCAGGAAAAGCATGAAGAGATAATCATCGACTACAATTCATTCATAGTGATTTATGTGAACCGGTTTATCCATTAGTTCGAGTGTCGGGTACCTTCTCACTTTTATTGATGATTACAATAGGCGAGTATGGGTCTATTTTCTTGAAAGGAAAAACAAAGTGTTTGAAGTTTTTCAAAAGTTGAAGGCATTAGTTGAAAACCAAAGTGGAAAAAGAATTGAATGCTTAACATTGGATATTGGGGGTGAATATTATAATCATGCATTTGAATCATTTTGTGCAAAATATGGTATTAAGATGCAAAGAACAGTTCCTTATATCCCTCAATAGAATGGGGTCACTGAAAGAATGAATAGAACTCTTTTAGAAATGACTCATTGTATGTTTTATTTATTTTTTTAAAAGGCATAAAGCCTGATATATATTAATAATAAAGTATCTAGAGATTACAAAAGCTCGTGATAGCCAAGATAAACTTTGATTTCAAACATCCATTTCAAAAAACAAAATTTTCCTAAACTTGATACATTTATCTAGCCACATATACTAATAGTGACTATTAATGCTTCCATGAATCAAATTTTGGAAGCAAGACTACTACAGACTTAATGTTACTCTTCCATGGCTTGGGCATTGAGTTCATTTTCATTCGGTTGTTCACACGACATACCTATTTCATTCTCAGAAGGATTATATGACATACATATTGTTTCATTCCCAACTTGTGCATCAAGCATATTTGGTGGAATATTAAGATCTGAAATTGTGGAGTGTAGAGGATTCTAAAGAGAAACTGTAGCTTCAGCCTTAGTGTGAATATCATTGAGTAAAATTAACAGAGCATTTACCTTTCTCTTTGTGTTGTCTACCAAATCTTCTCCTAGCACTTTATGAAACATATCCAAAGAAAATTGAACATATCTGAAGTTACACGTCCCCAATGTTTGCTTGATATTGTCATATAAAAAACAATACGCTTGACCGTTGAGAAGGAGATGCCTTGGAAACAAACCCCCAACCTGTGCTTGGCCATCCCATAGGTCATTTTTTGAACATCGAGAAGTAATTTGTTATGTGGGAGGTAACCCTCTGTTACAACCTTGGCAACTATTGTTTCCAACAAATTCAGTGATTACAACAAATCTAAAGAATTAGACAAGAATATTGACACCACTAAGATGGAAAAATGAGTCTACTAGCCTGGGGGAACAATATTTCCTCACCAATTAACCTTTTTACTCTTTTCCTGACCTGATAATTGCGAATGTTGAAAATTTGACAAAGGATTTCATTTGTGATGTGCTTAGAATATGGGCGCTCCCCAGCTTCCACTGAGATATTAACTTTGTATTTTCAAGGTCTATATTCCATCTTGCAACACGAACACCTTCTAGCACTCTGCCCTGCAAAACAAACACCTGTCCTACAACACGAACTCCTTCTGGCACTCTGCAAATTTCAAACACCGGCCCTTGAGAAACAAACTCTAATATCCTACAACTTTCCATTGTCAAACTGTAATGAATCCCTTCTTAAAGTTGCAAAAATCATAAACACCTTTCAATCTAATGATGAGAGGCAGTACTCGCATCAAGCCACCTGTCATTTGGTTAGAATAGAAAAGAGAAAAATCTGCAAGAAAAACCCATGTTAGTAGCTTAAGAATCATATTTCCCATACATGCAAACTCAAGCGTCTTGTTTCCACTTGAAACAAAGAACATAGTCGTGCCATGAAAGACCTTTGTTAGTCATCGACAACACTGCGATTAATTCCACACATGTAGCCGTATAGACCATGCATAAGAGATGTTATCCAATCTACAAATCATTAATTGCATTCCCAAAGGTTATTCCTTTAATGATTATCCTGAATGGATACTGCTTCTTTAAATTAATGATTAATGAGCCTTTCGAATTGTATTAAATTTTCCAAGGCGGGATAATTGTCAAATTTAAATTTGCTTTCTAATATTTCAATTTCCTTTTCATCACCTCCCATGTTTGCAAGGTAGTCGACAAGTTTATTTCCCTCCCTATACGTATGAGACAAAATGTAATCTTCAAATGTGTCCATAATATCCCAAGCCTGTTGTAGTATATATTTGATGTGCCAGTTATAACTTTTCTGATTTTTGCATGCATTAATTATAATCAATGAGTCTCCCTCTACATGTAGTTTCTTATTGCCCAATTTTTTAGCAATAAGTAAGCCCTATAGTAATGCACGTGATTCAGCCACATTGATTGTCCCATGAGGAAGAGAGATAGATTTCTCTGCCAATAATTCTCCTGATTGATTCCTAATACAAATACTTGCACCAAAATCTCTAGGGTTTCCTCTTGACACTCCATCAAAATTCATTTTGACAAACTAACCCAATGGAGGATGTCACTTAATTTGGGTCCTATCAATTTTGTTCTTAAAAGGAAGGTGTAGACTGCCATTAAGTGGTAGCACAAATGATGCCCATCTTTTTATAATGAAATCCTCCCATGAAGTAATAAAGTAGCACAAAAAGAGTTCACAATTTCAGAGAGATTTATCAATTAATTCTTGTACTTTCTCTATAGGCATGGCTTCTTTTCTTAAAATTCGTTTGTTTCGTTCCCACCATATTGACCATACCACCATCACTGGAGTAACCTTCCATAAACATGAAAAGAGTGCAGTCTTATACAAGATAGGCCATGCTTGAAACCATTCCCAAAGAGAATTGGTAATGGGAGTAAAGAAGTTTAGTTTTGCTATGACAAAATTCCAACATTGTAAAGCAAATGGGTAGTGAATGAAGAGGTGGTCCACTGTTTCAAATTCACTTTCACATAACACACATTTGAATTTTTCAGAAATATTGAGTTTAGCCAATTTGTCACTGGTGAGGATTCTCTTTCTTAGTGCTAATCATGTAAAGCTCCTTGCTTTAGGCATGATTATATTATTCCAACAAAATGAGTAAGCCCTTTGTGTAGGTTGCAAGTTCACTCTATTATGAATGGCTCTATATCCCTACTTTACTGAATAGCTTCCTTCCTTGGATGGTGCCCAAATGATCACATCCGGTTTGTTTTTGATGAAAATTGTACATTGTGAAAGTATTTGTTTGAACACCTTCTTTTGCTCTTCTTAAATTTGGACATTTGATGGATCTTTCCAAATTCCTTTCAATGAGATGCATTCAACGACATCTATATAATCTATTAATTTAGTACCCAAAGCATCAGAGAGTATTGTGATTGTTGGTTGTAGCTCATGTATTTCCCTTAATGGAGTGTGTCCATTCCATGAATCATTCCAAAAATGAATACTTTCTCCATTGTGAACTTTCCAAGAAATGTAATTTGTAACAACATCCCTGGATACCATCATAAAATTCCACATTGTTGATCCCTCAAGGGGATCCAAGATAGTGAGTACTTTGTTTGGCTGAGGGTTATCTAGATACTTTGCCTGCATGACTTGACACCAAATTGCAGATGGTTTGGTATACATTTTCCAAATTAGCTTTCCCCCAAAAGACAAATTGTGTTTAGAAAACTATTGCATCCCACTCTCCCAAAATATTTGCCTACTGACATACTATCAAGGGAGATGAGTGGGATTTTTTTAACATTATAAAGATTTCCTTTCCAAAGGAAGTTCCTGATGAGTTTCTCAATTTTCATCAGAGCTGAATTAGGATCTTTTAGGACAGCAATATAATAGTTTGGTATTGTTGCAAGGACCGTCTTTATGACAAGAATGCACCCAGAGAAAGAAAGTCATCTTGCTTTCCTAGCAGTTACTCTTGATTTGATTATGTCAATAACTGGGTTCCAGTATGTCGCTTTATTAGTCCCCATGAAAAAAGGGATACCTAAATAAGTTCCTAGGAGTTCAACTGATTGAAATTGAAAAATGTGTAGAATATTTCTTTTTATCATTTGTCTTGTATTGAAAACATATATTTTGGATTTATGCTCATTTATCCTTTGTCTCGATACAGTTGTATACACATCCAACACCCTTTTAATTTCTTGAGCTTCTTTTATGCTTGATTTGTCATATAACAATGTGTCATCTGCAAACAAGGTATGTGTGACTGAGATTCTTGTGTCTGGAATATGAGTGCCTTGCCAAAATCTAGCCTCACTTTTGAGCTTAATGCTTCTACTAAGAACTTCAACCATTGATAAATAAAAATAGAGAGAGTGGATCACCTTGCTTGACCCCTTGTGTGGCATTAAAGAAGCCCAATGGTGAACTATTTATAATGATAGAGAAACAAGCACCTGATAAACAAGAATGTATCCATTTGCACCACTTCTTCGAAAATCCAAATTTTCTCAATACCTTAAAAAGGAAGGCCCAATTCACCTTGTCATGTGTTTTTATCATATCAAGTTTGACAATAAATGATGGGAGTTTGGATTTATGAATAGAATGTAGAACTTCATGAGCTACTAAAGCCTCTTCCACTGTTTCCCGACCTGGTACAAATCCCCCTTGTTCTGGAGAAATGATTTTTGGTATTAGGGGCTGGAATCTGAGATATATTGCCTTGGTGATGATCTTGTAGATTGTGTTACATAATGATATGGGCCTGAAATCAGTGAATTTTTTTGGATCCTTTGTTTTTGGCAACACTGCTATATTTGTCACATTGAAATATTTCAAAATTGATCCACTCCTCCTTGACTCTTCCAAGACTTGTAACAAGTCAAAACCAATAACATCCCATCATTTTTTATAGAAGAGAGTAGTGAACCCATCTAGACCTAGAGATTTATTTGGTGCCATAGAGAACACTACACTATGTACTTCTTCCAGAGTGAAAGGTCTCATTAAAGTGTCATTTTCTTGCTAGCTAATAATTGTTGGTAGTCCACCTAAGAGTTCTTGCTCTTGTTGTTGATACTGAGTATTGTTCGGTTGTGGAGGCAACAAGAGATGTTAAAAAAATCAAACCCCTTCTTCTTGAATTGTTGTTGCATTTGATAGAATCTCACCTGTGGAAGCATTCTAAATAGCACAAATGGTTTGAGCTGCTCTTTTGTCTTGGCTGAGATGTGAAAAAACTTCGTGTTTTTGTCCCCTTCCTTTAACCAAAGTTCTCTTGATTTTTGTCTCTAGTATACTTCGTCCCTTTTACTCATTTCCACCCATGTTTCATGGAGTTGTCTTTGCTTACAATAAGTATTTGTGTCCAAGCCATGTTGAATAATGTGCTCATGAATCTTTGATAACTCTTTAGCCACTTGTTATTTCTGAACAAAAATATTTTTGAATACATGTACATTCCAATGCTTGATTTGGGATTTTAGATGTTGTAACTTCTTTTGGAATTGAAACATTTTGGTAGCTTTATGGTGAGGAGCACTTACCACCATTGACACAATAAGGGGAGAAAATGTAGATGTCTGAACCACATCCTTTCAAATTTGAAGGATGGCTTGTGCAATGAAACATTGCTACCCTTTTTTATTTGCAATGTGATAGCATAGTGATCCGAGCAAACTAGTGGCAAAATTTTTGATTGCATAGAAAAATTGTCTATAGCCCAACTTATTGTAACTAAGAATCTGTCAAGCCTCTCAGCTATCTGCAAGAAGTCTTTACTTCTGTTAGTCCATGTGAATAGTCCTTTTTGGGGATGAATATCTTGTAAAGCATTGTCCATAGTAAAATGTTTGAAGTCCTCAATGGATTTTTGTGGAGGAAGTATCCCATCTTTCTTTTCTTGTGAAGATTGAATAGCATTAAAGTCTCCACCCAATATTAATTTAAAGTATGCTAATGGTTGGATATATGTAATTAATATATCCCAAAGTTTATTTTTCTCAATTTTTGGTGTAGGTCCATAGATATTAATAATAGTGAAACTAAGAGAAAAGTTCTTTGCTTTGAATGCCTACCAATTTGTGCCCGAAGAATCCATTTTCATGATCAAACTTTTTGTGTCCCAAAGTGTGATAAGGCCTCTTGAAGCACCTATTGTTGGAGTATGTATAGTGTTCCATTTTATCCATTTGTTCATTGTACTGTCAAAAGTTTGTTGAGAGGTCTTGGTTTCTTGTAGTAGTATTAAGTCTACCCCAAATGCATCCAATTGACGCTTAATTTGGGCTCTTTTGTTAGAGGCATTAAGGCCTTTGACATTCCAAGAAAGGAGCTTCATTGAACTCGAGGAGAGCAGCATGCTCTCCTCGATCTTTTAGAGATTAATAACTTCCCATCTAAAGTTGATTCAATGCCTGCTTTGATTTCCTCTTTTAGTTTGGTCAAATTTGACTTCCTGCCTCTGGACTATGTGAAGACATAGTTTGTGAAATTGAGAGGGTTTATGAATAATCATAATCTGAATCTTGTAGTTCCTCAAATTGAGGCTATGTATCCTCAAATAGTGTACCAAAATGATCAGTTATGGGCATTAGGTGATCTCAGACCTGGGATAATGTTTCATCTTGTAAATCCTCATTATGTGGCTTCATTACCTCACATGGTGTTTCAAACTGATCAGTTGTAGGCAATATATGATCTCAAAACTGAGTTCCATCTTGTAATTCCTCAACTTGTGGCTCTGTTTCCTCAAATAGTGTTTCAAATTGATCAGATGCGGGTATTATATGATCTCAAACCTGAGATACTGTAACAAATGCAGTGCTCAATTTGTCTTCTTTATCAAACTCTTCATCTGCAATGTGGTCTATGATATCAAATCCTTAGAGTAAAGCAAGCCTTCTGCCATTTTCTGAAGGGTAACCTATGTCATTGCCTTCTTAGCTGAGTGCAAGGGAACCATGACATTAGACTGAAAGCTCTGAGGAGAAAGAGCATTTACAGTGTGGGAGTATTGTTGAATGTTCAAAAGAGGGAGAATACATGTAGATGCCTATTAGCATGAAATATCCTTTGCATAAGAACATTCAAATCATTGATAGGAAAAGGTGCATTTGTAAGATAATCATAGGAGTAGGAGCATTTGGATGCATCTTGAGAATTTATATTGCAAATTTTATCTTGTATCAATCTGCTTAGTAAATCAAAAATTTGATACGTTGTGTTTGAACTGTCCTTTGCATCTGCATGTTGGCTATGTTGACACAATTGAGTAGCAAGATCAATAGACTTAATAGGAACATAATCCTTTACATCTATTTGGATGGCATTGCATTCAAACTGAAAATGTTTTAGAGAGTGGCATGAAGGACATGCATTATCTTTGCTTTCTATTAGAACTTTTTGAGTCCATTGTCCATTAGCAAAGTTTATTTGAACAACAAGAGGGATATCCTTTGAGGTATCTAGCAATATGCACAACCTAACCGGTTTTGAGGGATCATGAAAAAACAATTTGTCATGCTTTATAAAATTTTCAATGTGGTTTGCTAGGTGTTCAATCAGAGGAAGTTCCCTATACTCAAAAGGCAGAGTTTTGAGTTGTATCCAAAATGGGACAAAACAATTATCAAACTTATCAGGTGAGAAATTGGGAATCCAAGAATTCAAGCACAGACCTACCCTTTGAAAGACCCATCCCTTATTTTTGAATACAGTATCTATATCTTTGCTAGTATGAAATAAAACTAAGAATATACCCTTAGAAGCAAGCAAATAAAAAAATTGGTCCACTCCACTCCATTCATCCATTATTAGAGATTGTATTGTTTGTAATGGAAAAATGGATTTCCAGAACTTACAGGTGATTGATCTTTGACGCAAATCTTGAATTTGAGGAAGAAGTTGATCCTGAGTAAAAGTAATGGCAGAGACTTCGTCCTAGATTTGTGTACATTTCCCCTCTTCTATGGATGGATGCTTGTGTTGATCTGCCTCTGGTTTCCTTCTCCATACAGTTAACCTATTATGGGCACCTTTTCCATATTCTTGCATTTTCTTTGAAGTCTCTCGAAATGAAGACTTATGAAGCAAAGTATTGTTTTGGGTATTATGTGGAAACCTAGACGAGCTAGAGGTAGAATTTGCCTTCCAACTAGGCTCAGCGACATGGGGACCCTTTTGGTTTTTTCCCCAATCTTGAGAAGCAGTGTTATAAATCTCATTTTCTAAATGCTTAAGATGTGTTCGTTGTAAAGCTTCATTTTCTGCATTTTGGCAAATCTTTTCATGTGGCAGGAAGGTTGATCTTTGCTAGTCGTTTCTCCACTGATGAAACCCTCTTCGTCCTCTATTCAGATTGTGGTCCCTATGATCTGACATCCGCGGTGCAAAGGGCTTGTAATCCTTTCTTGACTCGTGGTAGAAGCGTTGAAGAAATGAGGAATGATCCTCTGCATGCCTTGTATTGTACATCACCCTGCATGGCTCTTCTTCACAAATGTTGAAAATTGGTTGTTTATCCTTTTTCAACTTCGATGGGAATCTGAAAGGAGACCAGTTAGGTTTTAAAAATCTGTGTCTTGGGAAAGCTTGAACCATTTCACTGTGAGAAGAAAAACCATTATATGTCTGACCTCCTTGAATCCCAAGAAGATTTAGTTCTCCATTCCCCTGATGCACAAAAGGCGCTTGAGCTCTGTGACTCCATGGCCTCTATTGACTCCAAAAATTTTGAAAATTGCCCCTTGGCCTTCGCATAGAATTCACAGAGCATAAGCGAATATTATTTGGAAACGAAAGGGGGTTTTGAGGCTTAAAAACATGGAGACCATTTCCTTCCTGAACATTGTTACCCCATCTACCATCCATTATTTGCCATGCCTATTGCGAGCTCTACCAAGCCTGTTGTGAGCTCTGCAAATTCCGACCATGAGATTTGAAGAAAAAAAATTCCCGCTCAAAGCAATCCTCCCTGAGAATAGCCCATTATGAGTTAATTAGCCATGGCTCATTGTATTTTGCATTCCAAAAGTTTGCATAATAAATTTTGGAGTTTGGCTATTTCTTGTGTCGCACATATTGTGAATAGAATCCCCACCAAATCTCTCACAAATATCACTCTTGAAGAAGCTTGGAGTGGAAGGAAACCTCACATTGGGTATTTCAAAGTATTTGGGTGTATTGCTTGGGCACAAATTCTTGATGAAAAGAGGCAAAAGTCATAACCAAAGAGTCATAAGTGTTTATTTAGTGAAGAATCAAGGGTTTACAAATTATATGATCTGACCACAAAAAGAAATCTTTGTTAGTAGAGATGTAAAGTTTGATGAACATTTACAACTTTTAGCCACTTCTTCTACAACAACTAATGCTCCCTATATCAATAAAGATGAAGTGTGCACTAATGAAATAACTAATACTTGTGATCAACCATTTTTTGCAAATAGTGATGATGATGAAGATGACATTTCAGCTAGAGAAAGACAAAGAGTGTTGAAGAAATCTATAGTCAAGGCCCTAAGAACCAAGGAAGGAATGGTAGTGCTTTTGTGGCCAATGTGTTGCAGGTACATGACCCAATCTCATATGAAGAAGCTAGAGGGAAGAAAGAATGGGAGCAAGCTATGAAAGAGGAATATGATGCATTGCTAGAGAATGACACTTGGATACTTGTGCTATTAAAAAACTCAAAGCTCTATTTGTTCCTAAAGGGTTTAATAAAAAAGAGGGTGTTGATTATGAAGAAACCTTTGCTCTCATCATTAAATTAAATACAGTTAGAATTATTATTTCTTTAGCTACAAGTCTTGGGTGGAATATTCATCAAATGGATGTTAAAAATGTTTCCTTAAATGGAGATTTATATGAAGAAATATATATGGATCAACCACAATGTTTTGCAGATCGGGAAAATTCTAATCATGTTTGCATATTAAAGAAGTCACTTTATGGTCTAAAACAAGTACCACGAGCATGGAATGAGAAGATTGACGGGTACTTTCTACTCCATGGGTTTCAAAAGTGTAAATCTGATCCAAATCTTTATATGAAGAAACTACAAGAAGAGACTCGTGTTGTTGCAGTTTATGTAGATGATTTACTTATTGCTGGACCAAATATTGGGTTAATCAATGATTTAAATTTTGATCTTAAGAAGGCATTTCATATGAGTGATTTGGGAGAATTCAATTACTTTCTTGGTCTACAAGTCTATAGACTCTATGATGGATTATTCATTTCATAATCAAAGTATGCTTTAGATCTTTTAGAAAAATGTAACATGCTTGAATGCAAGCCAATTGCTACTCCCTTCCAAACAAGAGTCAAGCTTACTAGAGAATGTACTTCTAAAAGTGTAGATGTCACTTTATATAGACAACTTGTTGGTAGCTTGGTTTATTTGATTCATTCTAGACCAGATTTTTGCTTTACGGCTAATCTAGTATCATGATTTATGCAGACACCTAAAGAAAGTCATTGGTTGGCTGCTAAGAGAATTTTGAGATACATTTGTGGAACACTACACTATGGCATCCACTATTAAGTCTTCAATTTCTTTGGTTGGATATACATAACTTAGAAAGAAATTCATTGGGGAGGTGATATAGATGATAGAAAATCTACAAGAAGTTATGTCTTTCAGCTTGGGACAGGTCCAATTACATGGAGCTACAAAAAACAAACAACTACATCATTGTCTTCATGCGAAGCAAAATATAGAGCAGCAAAAGAAATAAGAAAGGAAGCAGTTTGGATTTGCAAAATTTTATTCGAGCTTTGCTTTTTCCCAAAGTTCAGCTACTACTTTGTATTGTGACAATCAAAGCACAATCTAAGTTGCCAACAATCCAATTTTTCATGCAAAACAAAAAACATATTGAGCTTGATGTACACTACATTCGAGATTTGGTTCAAGCGGCTACTGTCAATCTACAGTTTTGTCCAAGTGAAGAACAAACTGTTGATATATTTACTAAGAGTATGACAGAGGCCAAATTTTTGAAATTAAGAGGAATGCTTGGTATGTTAGAGGTGAACATTAATGGGGGATAATATTATAATGTTCCCCTCTTCTTTGTATCTTTGTTATCTTTTTTGTGATATTCTAGCCAATCTTAAAAGGGGATGCTAAAATATAAAATTGTCTAGAATGCTCTAAAGAAAGATAGTTTTCTAGAAATAAGAAATAACTAGAAGTTGTTAAAGAAAAAACTTTATAGTTTTAGAATTCTCTAATTCTAAAAGCTTGTAAGCTCAACTATAAATATGAAGTTGTGCAATGCAATGTAACACACAATGTATTGTAGTTGTATGTTGTTGGATTGAATAAATAAAAGCTAAATTGTTATATTTTAGTCATTTCTCTTTGTTTAGTGCCCTATTTTATCTTGTTCACTCTTGTTATTTCAATTTATAACTATATTTTGAATCTATTTTTTACAATGCTTTCACACCTTTCATGTATGTGGATCGGGGCATAACTAATTACAAACATAATTTTTGACAAAAATCTGAGACGGATGCTAATAATCTGTTTGATAGTTTCCATTTTACCACAGGCGGGGAGGATTTGGCTTTACACACGCAAGTTGCATTTGCTTGAAAGTTTGTACATCCAATTAAGAGTCTATGAAGCCACAGTTTTCTGTAAAAAGTTGTAAAGCATGTATTCTGCAGTCAATGAAACCGAAGGCTACTGTGCCTTGTCTACACCTTTAATTTGAGGCATTTGCGTCTCACTTGCGCTTTAACAGTGGTATGGAGTCCATACGCTGTTACAAGTCTCCCATTTCAAGTTTGGCTCTGCCCCTGTCACTTGCTTGAAAGTTTCTAAACCCTTTTCAATAAATACATTTTGTGCATATCCTGTAATCATGGCATCTCTTCAAGGTGCTTCTACCAAATGGTTCATGTCTTGTCTTGAAATCAATGCATTCTAATTGTAATATCTGACAAAACTCCATCAATTCTCTATGTTTTGATGGATGTCCATAACCTTTTGTGAGCTTTCCATGGTGGTACAGGTAGGGGAAAGTCGGCTTTGCATTTGCTCGAAGGTTTTGAAAGCCCTTCAAAAGAAACGATTTTCTGTATTTTTTAACAATCATGACCTGCCGTGAGATGGCATCTCCTTGAAGATTTCGATTGAAACTGTTTACAAGCCTTTGATGTTGTTGAAAATTCCTGAGAATATCTCAATAAATCTGTTTTGTGCTCATCTTTCAATAATTACGTTCTGTATAAAAATGATTCTTCGACACATTTTGTCCTACTATTTGCATACCACTAACCCATGCCTCCAAAAATCACATACATGGATACTAGCATGACTTGCTTATTTCTAAACCATCTTGGAATGTATTTTGTGATCATCACGTTTCTTTGATGCATTCTGTCAAAATATTTCACGTGCCTTGTCTACGGTGGCACGCTGATTTACGAGGGCAACTACAATTACAACATCAACAAAATCCCTCAATCCTTCATGCTTTAATGGATGCCAATGCACTGTTACAAACCTCCTGCTGCTCACTTTCCAACCCTTCGAAGATTCTTGAAAAACGGTTACAATTTTTTTTTGAAATAATTAGAAAAATAAATACCCCAAATAAGGAGGTTAATAGGTTTTTGAAAATTGCCCAACGGAACAGAGGAGATTACACTTCATGTTTTTCCCCAAAAATGAGGTGAAGGATTAACCTTTAACCTTAACAATAAATTAATGAATCAATGAATTTTAATGACGTTCACGAGATTCAACGGTTTAAGGGATCTACAAATTCTACTTTTAATTCATTATCAAATTGGCTGCGAATGTCTTCATACGTTGTACACTCCATAATGAAATGTCATTAATGTCATTATGTTTCTACTGTCCTCTTGCTGCAAAACATGCACGTTCTTTCTTTCCACTCTTCTTTAGGCATCTTCCATCTACCAATTTCACATCTCAAATGGTGAGATCTAGTCCTTAATTGTGCAATTAGAATTTTGGCCTTACTGTTGATCGCGGATCTCAAATATTTATCTCCTCTTTATTATTGGGGCAATCGTGCAAATTTATGTCCCACTTGTTCATCCATTTGTTATTTTGTTTCTTCCAAGTCTTTTTCCTATGACTTAAGTTTTCATCAACAATCAAGATGTGCCAACGATGCTTATCCATACTTTCCACCTTTTTTCAGTAGCATAACAACTGAATAACCGCTGAAGCCTCAATTGGGTACATACCGACTTCAGCCAAAAGGATCTCATATGGTTAAGCATTGCAATTTTTTCATGCAAAATGAGAGGAGAGCTTAACCATTAACTTGGTTAAGAGGTTAAAGTCTTGCGATCTTTTTGCACAAAATGAGAGGAGAGATTAATCATTGACTTTGGCAAGGAGTTTAAGCCATATAGGCTTTTTGCACAAAATGAGAGCAGAGATTAACCATTAACCTTTGAGAAGCGGTTTAGCATTTAAATTTTTTAAGCAATAAGGTGTTTTTAAATATTTCATTCCTAATTGATTAAAATGGGAAATATATTAAATTAATTAATAATATTAAAATTATTTTGACAAATAATTTAGTATTTTCCCATTTGAAACATAATAAGCCTATTTCAAAAAAATTCACGTAACTTTTGACTAAGATGGAATTTTGCTTTGAAATTTGAACTAGACATTAAAGGGGGCGAGGTGAGCATAAATCATAAAGATTTCTTTATGATGAGGCTTTGAGTGTGAGATTTGGAGGTGACAAAAGTTTAAGTATTAAAATCTCACAAACGGTGAATTGGGTTTGGATGAAAATTTGGCACATTGCTCAAAATGATGCCTAGTACATGCTCACAAAATGGTTTCCCTCAACACTTTGTATTTTTCAAAAATTTAAGTGCTTTAGCATTTTGACCAATGCGAGTATCAGGACAAAGTACACTTGCAAAGCACTTCAAGATCCAATACTTGAGAATCTAACTTGAAAACGCATAGAGACCTCTGCACTCAACCATTCATAATGAAATTGATGGTAGTTAAGATGAAACAATATGTGTCTAGCCACTCAGGACATGATCTTATAACAAAGACTCAAAGCCACACTATATAACCGCATATCTTATAAACTCTTGAAAGTAGACCAACTTGACATCAACATCAGTGTAAAAAGTTTAAAATTTTGGTGGCTTGAAATTAGGACAAGGGTTTAGCGTATAGGCTTTAATGCCTAGGGTTCAAGAATAATTTTTAGGGTTTAGGGTTGAGTGTATAGGGATAAGGGTTTAGCGTATAGGCTTTAGTGCCTAGGGTTGAGGGTTGAGGGTATAGGGCTCAAGGTTGAGTGTATAGGGATAAGGGTTTAGCGTATAGGCTTTAGTGCCTATGCACTCAACCTTAGGTGCTAAACTTTGTACCCATGCCCTATACGTATACCATCAACCATGTACCTTATGATTTAGGCCCACGTGCTCTAATATTATTTCCATTCTATGCATTATCCAACAAAGAAACACTTTTTCATGGTGGTGTTAACATTTTTTACATATTCCACTACTTTTTTGTTTTGTCAACATAAAAGAAGTAAATTATATATTTTTAGACTGAACTTGATTCTATGAACTAATAATTTCATGTTCCAAGTGTTGGAATGCTAATTATCATTTTTTTTTTATTGAATTTGAGAATATAGATGCATTCTTTTCATAATTTTTATTAATCTTATTAGATTTATATAGAATTGAAGAACTTTTAATATGAAAGATCTTGAAGAAAAACTCAAATTTTTGAGGAGTTTGAAGCCAAAAAATGAAAAAGACATAATTTTGAAATTGGTCAAATCAAATATCAAAGACTAAGGTATATTCTCTTTGTCTTTCTACCTTTTGTGCATTTCACCTTGTTAGCATAGCTCATGTACTATATATCATAGGGTTAATACACTTTAAGGTGTGTGCCAACATTGATCTTGTTGACATTTTCATCCACTCATAAAAAAATATTCCAATGCCCCATCTATTTTCTGACACATTTTTCCATCCTTCTATCCCTCTCATCTAATTCTTTGCATTAATTCTTCCAACACATATAGTTATGGTCCATTGTAACATTTCTTCCAGTGGTACCATCCAAGGAAACCTAGAAAATAGGCATCATGTGTAATCCATTATCCCCTTGCACTTTACACTTAGAGGCAAGTTTCATCCATGCTATCCTACCTACAACATCACCCATTATCCCTCATCCCCTATCCATCATCCTACCTATATCCATCTTCTCTTTCCCACCTTTGTTCTTGACAAGGCTAAGGATCTCCATGTGTGTGTGTACATGTATATATATGTATATATGTATATGCATATACACATGTGTGTATGTATATATACATATATATGCATACATGTATGTATGTACACACACATATATACATATACATATACATATACATATGCATACATATACATACATATATATACATACATACATATACATATACATATACATATACATATATAAACACACACACACATATGAAATGAGACATGCATATCATTGTGTCAAATGAATGAAATAATAATGTTCAATGCTACAATTTGTGCACATTAAAGTTTCACAATTAATAAAGCACGAAATTAATTTCTCTGCAATGCATTGTTTTTTTGGACATGATAATATTATGAAATAATAATATGCATGGACATTAATATTATTCAAGAATAAAATTTAGTATTCTTTTAATAAATCATGGATGGATGTATTCTTCTCATTTTGATTATTATATTTTATTCTATGCATGTGATTATATTTAGTTAACGCTAAAAAAAGGTGATAAATAAATATTGAGAATATTGGAATGAATTCACAACCAAATTATAATCCTCCTAGGACTTAAAGAAAATCCAATATTGCTCATAGTAAAAATGATATAAGAATTGTAGGAATCCAATATCGTGTAAATAAAAGCTAACTTTAGGCCACATTGAAATCCAACTTCATACATATCCAATCTAGATTTTGTTAAAATTGTGATTAAGTGATAAGTTTGAATTATCTTCATATATTGTGTTGTGCACTTTGAACAATCATAATCCTTTCTAGAAATGACATTGAAAATTAGAATTTCATAGGAGGAGCTCTCTCAATAGACGGGTGGGGATATGACTTTTGTCTCTTCCCCTCCTCAACCTATTACACAAGCACATAAATTATCAATAGACATATTTTTATGTGTAATTGTCTTATACATGAAAGATTGTTGTTCAAATCTTGAGGCTATTAGTATGCATGTTATTTTTTAAAGACTTTATAGGATCAATATGCTATCATACTTAAAAGATAATTTTCCCACAAAATCCCTACAATATGGAACAAAACATTTTATTCATAGATTATATTATTTTGGAGGATTTTTAAGCTATCTAGAAAAGTCAAGTTATCCATTTAGGGGAAGAGCACCAGTAGCCATCATAGCTAACTTCGCACACCCACAGATCCTAAACAGTACATCGGATTTTGATTTTTTTGTAGTTGTCTTCGTATGCGACTTAATTACATATAGCTATTGATCAGGCTTCTGGGTAGTAACGATGCATGATGTGGAATCAGTTATGCACACAAAGGTCAAAAAGTACACATTTCTAAGTGTCGCCTGATACCTAACTAAAGATGGTCCAGTAACCGTCAACTCAAAATCGCTAGTACTTGTTGACAAATGTCCCAATAGTGGTGCACAAATGTTCTAATAGTGGTACACAAATGGGACAAATGTTCCAATAGTTGTGCACAAATGAGCCAATTAATTACAAAAAATGATCGGCTATTGGTACAAAACAGATTTATTAATGGTGTTCTCACTATGATGGCTATTGGGGGATCAACATGACAATAAGGTGACGATTATTGGAACTATTATATCTATTGATGCTCTTCCCTAGTGTTTGTTCTTTTGTAGATTAAGTTTATATATTCTAGTGGAATTATATTTTTTTGTGTTGCTATATTATATTATTGTTAGTTCCAATAATATTTATAAATGCAAGTCTTTTAATGTTCATTTTTTATTTTTTAATTGTTCTTTTAGATTTAATGTCTTATGTTAAATTCCAATTTAATTAAACTATTTTTTAATCAATATTTTTAAATTATAAACAATTTTATTAAAAAATAAATAAATTGTAAAAAAATCTTCAAATAACCTAATTTCATAGATATAATTTTATCCATTTAACAAATTTTACTAATATATGAAATTTATTATCCATAATGTGTAATATAAACTATTTATATGAAATTTTTAACATACAATGTACAATAGAAACTTAAGTACTTGTTAGAGAAAACATAAAATAATAATAATAATAATAATAATAATAACTTTGGATTACAATTAAGACAAAAGCTTGGTTGCAATACGTCAAACTATAAAATCATATCAGCTTGTAAACTTGATTTCCATTTAAGGTATTCCAAGAGTAACAATTTTCCACTCAATGTAATAACAATCCCAGCTAAGCATGAAACGGAAAGCGCTAAAACGGCATCAACATGGAACTGCAATTAAATTTGACAAAACAACTCAATAAATAATTGTAATTAGTTCAATATTTTAATCATGAAAAATGAAAAATAAAAATAAAAATTGCTTGCCTACCCACCCCTATGTAGAATAGAAGCATAAAGGCAATTACAAACACAATTTGAAGTGCTGAATATGTCCACATATGTCTCTTGTTCACTGCCATAAGAAAAACACATCACAAGTTATAACATATATATTATATAGCATTTGCACTTAAATTCAATATTTATTCTATACACATCTTACCAACATACGATGCAATGACTAATGTGAGGAAGCCCATAACACATGCAAATGACAAAGCTAATATAAGAGCACTCGAACCTTTATTCTTCACCTGATTGATTTAAAATATCATAAATTAATTAATTAATATATCATTGTAAGAGAGCTTGGTATAAACAATTGACTCCCTAAAAAAAAATTAAAAAAAAAAATTTACTTATTAAATTAAAAAAAATTTAATAAGTAATTGTTTCTTACCAAAAGTTGTTCAATAAAATAGGTATATGCAAGCATGTTGATCATGATAAGAACAAATTTATCTTGTCCAACCCTGCCATAAAGTAAATAATAAACCTAGAAATTAATATGTGAATGGGAAGGCATTTAAGAAAAAAAACTATGTATTAAAATGAATTAAAAATAAATAAATTTAAACATTTCAATTTTAAGGTTCAATTCTATTTTGTATCATATAATAATGAATTTTAATATTACATTTTTTAATAATAATGATTATTCTCCTTGTGATCTCTACTATCATCCTAATGATGAATCAAAGAGTGTGATTTGAAACACTAAGGCAAAAAACTCACACAATCGAATCCATAAGCATACACAGATTTGGACTAATAGATTGTGGAAATATACTAGCATTGAAGAATCTTATTGATAATCTATAGGTTAAAATAGTAAATTGAAGGTATTGTTTCAAAAATATTGGTATAAAATTCAATATATGTGAGGCAGAATATTAATCTCATTTTCATACAAGATGTACAATTCTATTAATGATTTTTTTTTTGTTTCTTTGTAAGGTATAAATAAATGTAAGAAGTGATAGTACCATCAACTTAAAACATCAAAATTACAATTGGAAAGTTACTAACATTTTTCATAGATCAACTAAGAGAACCTAGGATCACCCATTGTAGTTAGATATTTTATCACTTAACTACCAAACTATTTGGTGGTCGGTCCAACTATGGTTTGGATTTGACTCATTTTCCAACATCCCTATAGAACTTACACAATTTTAATTCATATATCCAATTAATCTACTCTCCTTAGAATGATGAAAACATAGATCATTTTTCAATGTCCTTAAGAGGTACTTGAGAATCCTCTTAATGATAATAATATCTCTTGTTAGGTTCTTACATGAACCTAAATACCAAACTCATTGCATATGTGATAGTTGGTCAAATAGTAGTCAAACATAGAAAGTTACCAACCATCTATATAAAATGAGATGCACTAGAATATATTAATTATATGTGGACAAATTAAATACACCATCAATAGGTGAGGCAATAAGGTTGCAATTCTCAATACAAAGTTTTTGGAGAATATATAAAACATACTTTTTCTATGAAATGAATATTCCATCTTCATGTTTTGATTAGATAGACTAGGAGAGGAGCCCAAACCCATTGTAGTGAAAACCGTCATCAAGGAAAGAAAAGAGAGTCTCACTAGAAGTGAGACTAAGAGAACCATACAAAGAATAAGAAGATTTTGACCAGAGCAGAGATCCAACAAGAAAATGAGGGTCCCAACCCTAGAATAAAAACTTCTTTGTCTTGGTACAAGAAAGAGAAAGGGGAATAGTAGAAGGATCTTTCCTCCTATGAACAATTGTCCAAGCTATACTATCATCCATGTCCCCGCCATAGGGGGGAACATAAGGAGATGGACCAGGGGACCAACAAGAGGAAAATTAGCTTGCAACAAGTTGAAAGACAAGAAGCAAACTCACAAGAAGATGGAAGTGGATAGGAGACAACCAAATCCACCAAAGAAGAAAACATAACTAGGGGAAGCTCAACAAGAACCTCAGGGCTATATTAGATTCAAGACACTCATTAGAAGTCTAGGAAGCCCCATCATTAGGATAGACTAGATCTTCAACTATAAGATGATCTTTATAAGCATCCTTCCACAAAGTATCATTTTCTTTTTTATGTGAAAGAGAGCAACTTGAAGCCAAATGACCAGTAGAAAAACATCAATGACATCTAAAGGGGAGACCCTCATAATCCAATGATTGCATCAAAGACCTATCCCCTACCATCAAAACCACTATAGGCAACGAGATGTCAAGATCCACCAAAATGCAATCGAAGGTAGAAAGCCCCATATACGATGTAGGATCATCAACCTTCAAAAAATGACCCACAAAATTGTTGATGGCCTCAAAATAGGGATCCTTCCAAAATAGATGGGGAAGATTTGACAATATTACCCACACTAGATGCACAATGAGTGGTTGTCTAAAAAGGGTTAAAAGAAATAAACTAAGGTTTGATCGAAAGAGAGTGCTCTCCCCAAACCAAAGTCGGCCTAGAATCAAGTTGTGATTTTTAGAAGAGGAAAAGGAAGCAATGAAACCTTTAGCATAGGGGAAGAATTCAATCTTACCATTAGGGGCTTCCAATCAAGAAGAGATGGCCAATGGCTGGAAAAATGATATACAAGAGCTCTATGCTATTAGAAATCATTTTTCAACACATCCTTACCACAAACCACCACTAGGGATAGGTTGGCACAAGGAAGAGGGTGAGAAAAACATTGAGAGTGAGAAAAACCAAATTTGGCCACCTGAGTGTAGCTACCCCCCATAGAAGAAGCAAACCAAAATCCACCAAACTAAAAGCCACCACAACACCAATCCCAAAGAGTTTGGGTGCTACTATAGAGAATAGACCAGAAGCAATAGAAGCAGCACCTAAACCAACAAGGAAAAAAATAGAGAGACTGAGAACCTTGCACTTGAAAGAACTAATAGATGACTCAGAGCCCAACATTAGACCAAACAAACCTGACATAGCACCAAGAACAAAAGTAGAAAGAGGGGTAAGATTAGAGTCGACCATAGGATTATCTACATAAGCCACCTGACTAGGTTCAACAAAAATAGGGGTAGGGACATGAACATAAGCCTCAATGCAAGTATAGATGACAACCAATTCATGCACAGGAGTGGCCAAAGAATGGGTCACAATGTGCGCAAGAATGACTAGAGCACCAAATTGAGTGAGAACCATTGTTTGAAATCATTTGAATTTCATAATAAAAATCTATGCCATGTTCATGTTGGCATACTTCTAAATCAAGAAAATAATGTATATGTCTCAAATCATTCATCTCAAAATTTAAAATCACAGCTACTCTAAACACAACATACAAAGAAAAAATATTTTGAGTATCTACAAAGATAAGTAGAAAATAATATCCCCACCTAAGTTCTTGATATAAAGATTGGGATTTGACCGACTCTTTACCAAACCTTTTTGTTGTAGGTAGGTGTCAATTCTTGAATGCTATGCTCTTAATGATGCAAAACCTTGTTCAATAAATAAACAAAATATTCTTTATAAGATATTTTAAAGCTTTGAGGTTGTGTAACATAAATTTCATCATCAATGTAACCATTAAAAAAAATACTCTTAACATCTATTATTAATCAATCATCTCAAAATTTAAAATCATAGCTACTCTAAACACATCAAACAAATAAAATTTATTTTGAGTATCTACAAAGATGAGTAGAACAAGAATATCCCCACCCAATTTCTTGACATAAAGATTGGGATTTGACACTCTTTACAAAAAAAACAATTCGCATATAGGTGTCAATTATAGAATGCTATGCTCTTAATGATGCAACACCTTGTTCAATGAATAAACAAAATGTTCTTTATCAAATATTTTAAAGCCTTGAGGTTTTGTGACATAAATTTTCATCATTAATGTAACCATTCAAAAAAGTACTCTTAACATCTATTACTAGTTTGATTATCCATCCATCATGTAGCAATAAATTTTTTAATGCAATTAATAACTTTTTGTTGAGTGTACATTTTGGATACCAATCTAGCCTTATGTTTCAATTTTCACTAAGTCAAAATATGCTCATTAATGAGAGGGCACACAACTCACATAGAATTATAAATTATCAAAAGATTAAAAACTCTAATATTTAGGTGCATGCCTTGATGAAGATGGATGGGTTTTCAAATCTCAATACGTTTACTAGAAATAGCATATGTATTATGTCAAATTTTAAGCTAAATTGAACAAATGTGAAATATAATTTCTCTTTGAATTAGATGGAGAAGCTTCTTGTAAAACAAAAAGAATATGTACTTGGTATTCACAATCTTTACAATGGTTCTAATGGTGGTTCATGTTGATTTTTTAATAATTTTTTTTTTCAAATTGAGGCAAACATTTTATACTTTTTGACTAAAAAATCTTATGATGTAATAGCACAAATTTCACAAAAGAGGAAAATATGCAACAAATGCATAATAATACTTAAATAATACACCACTTCAAGGGGAAAAACCTCCAAAGCCTCCAAGAACACAAATTGAAATTTGTCTTGATGATAAACTAACCACTAGTTCTATATTATAATTTTCTTGTGCATTGGATGTCGCCTAAGCCAACATAGATACCTAAATATAATGCCTGAGATGACCTAAATATCTAAATAGAAATATAAAAATGATCGTTGAACCTAATTAAGAGTTGAGGTAGCCACAAACCAACTACTCATAACTTTATGCACACTATAGGACTAAGGGTGTAGCACACTCCTCTTTTTAGGAAAGCATTGTTCTAAATGTTAGTCAATCATTGAAGCTTATACAAGAAATCTTCATATTCCCATCCTACATCTTCAATTGGCAATTATTTCCATTGAATGAGATACTCAATAATTTCCTAGTCCTCAACTTCTTTGTTCATGTCTATAGAATCAACTCTAGATATAAGTTGATTCTTCCTTCATATATCTCCAATAGTACTATCTATGTATGGATCTATTGACCAAGAAACATAAAAAAATGAATGTATCTTTAATGTTGGAGATGACTCAAGCTTATAGATTGCACTACCTATCTTATATAGAATCTGGTATGGACTATAATATCTTAATGACAAATTGTTATTTTTTGTTTGGTACATCAAAGGATATTTTATTATATGGTTGAAATCTCAAGGAAACCCAATCACCTATTTAAAAACTCATTTCATTATGGTGTGGGTCAGCCTATTGTTTCATTCTAATTTGTGTCATTGTCAAATTCTCCTCGAGACTTGAAAGTACTTACTATTGATGATTCATGTGGTCTTCCACAACCTAGACTCTAGGTGCTACCTTCAATGATGGTGTGATACATGGGAAATGGTATTTATATAATTCTATAAATGGGGACATTTTCTAATAACTATGGAAGAAAGTGTTATACAACTGTTAGTGGTGGCTAGTCCATCCATTGCGACTGCTTATTTACCATGAAGCAACATAAATACGCTTCCAAGCACTTATTGACAACCTCAATTTGTCAGTCAAACTAATGATGGTATGAAGGGGGCTACAAGCCAATTGAGTACCCAAACAAGAGAACAAATCTATCCAAAAATTACTAGTAAAGATATGATTACAATCACTAACAATGACCTTCGGGGTACCATGTAACTTTTGTATATTCTTCATAAAGTTATTTGCCATTGTACTTGTTGTAAAAGTATGGAATAATAAAATAAAATGGGCATATTTGGTGAAGCAATCTACCACCACCATGATGAAACTCTTACCTTCAGATCTTGGAAGGCCTATGATGAAATCCATTGAGACCTCTTCCCACCATTAGCTAGGAATTCTTAGGGTTCCAAGAGACTAGGTGCCTTAACATACCAAACATTTTGTCACAATATTTTTAATGTCATCTTTAAGTCCTTCCCAAAAGGAATCTTTTTTGATTCATTGGCATGCCTTCAAAAGTCTTAACTAATCCCCAACTGGAGAATTGTGGAGCTCTTCAACAATAATTTGTTTGAGGGTGGAATGCTTGCATATGTAAAATATCTCTTTATACCAAATGAGTCTCCATTCTAATAAAACTTATCTAAACTATTGAGACCATTTTATAAAGTTATTAAATGATATTCTTGTAGGAACATCATTCTTCCACTTTGTTTGGGCTTCTTCACCCCAATTTTCTTGTAAAATTGAAATGACATGCAATAATGCCTCATCCTTATCCTTTTTGGATAGTGCATCAACTATAGTATTATCCTTTTCTCTATTATAGAAAATCTTAGAGTCATAACCCAAAATCTTAGTGACCCTTTTTGTTGCTCTTCAAAAGATAACTATTGCATGCTTCAAAAAATGAAAGCAAGATATGCATAAAGACTTTCTCAACCGATCTAATGAGAGGAGATGGTGCAAATTTTTCTTAACATCCTTAATAGTTACAATAATAATACCATAATAGATGCACATGCTACCAATAAAATAACATGCATCAAAGTAATAATACCACAACACAAGATGTACATGGAAAAAACCCTTTTGGGAGAAAAACACCACACTCCAAGAGCTAATTAGGAGATTAATGAATCAATCTCACATTTAGATTATTGGGTGTATCACATGGTTAATTGATTGAACAATTAGAAAAATTAATTTAAGGCACCATGAAATGAATTAGTCACACATCCAACAATTAGATGGTTAATGATTTGAATTACACATTTGTCTAACTAGGTGATTAAAGAATTGGCAAGTCAAATTAATCAAATAAAATGTTGTTTTTTCTCATTGAATGGTTGCCTTTTCATTGCTTTTTCTAATTTCTAGTGCATATCTATTTTTTCATTTCTTTTTCTAACCTTCATTGCATTTTTTTTTTTTCATTGTTGTTTCTAATTTCTAGTGCATGTCTACTTTTTCATTGCTTTTCTAATTTCTAGTGCATGCCCGCTTTTTTATTGCCTTTACTAACTTTCATTGCATGTCTTATTTTTTATTTCTTTTTCTAATTTCTAGTGCATGTCTACTTTTTCATTTCTTTTTTAATTTCTAGTGCATGTTTTTTTTTCATTACTTTTTCTAATTTCCAATCCCTGTCAGTTTTTTCATTACTTCTTCTAGCCTTCATTACATGTTTGTCTTTTTATTTCTTCTTCTAATTTCTAGTGAATGTTTGCTTTTTCATTGTTTTTTCTAATTTCTAGTGCATGTCTTCTTTTTCATTTCTTTTTCTAAAATTCATTGCATGTTTACCTTTTCATTATTCCTTTTAGTTCTTAGGTTCCACAGGTTACAAATTTCTTTGCCACGTTCACAAAATCTATGCCGCAATTTGTAGGTTTCAAACAAGATACACATTCTAGAATACTGCATATGCAAAGTACAATGCCACATTCACAAACCAGAACGTTGCATTCGTAGAGTAGAATGTTGCATTCGCAAAGTAGAACACCAGATAAACGAAGTAGATTACAACATACACTTGATCATTTACCACATACACATGATACCGTATTGCACGCATGACAATCAATGATGTATTCGACTGTTAAAGCTAGAAGGTAAAATCTTGAGCTTTAGCTTCTTCAATTCTATTTCTTGTTGCTTTTTGGCTCTATTTTTGTGTTTTTCTACTCCTAGAATAAGGCTTTCATGTTATTAATGATTGTTTTTATCAATTGTGGTGAACAAGGGTTGAAGACTTGAAATTCAAACTACCTATTTGTGTGTTGCAAGGCCTTTTTAATAGAATTAATTTTCATTTTTTGATTATTTTTTGCAGTATAATTGTTGGTTGAAAATTTTGTACACCTAGGAAGGCATGCAAAATTATGATTTCATCCACAGCGTGTGAGTTAAAAACTCTCCTAAATATAAGGGAAGGCTCCCCCTTTTTAATTCTTCTAACTATTACAAATCAATTATAATCTATAAACACTAATTTAACTTGGGTGAGACAACATCCTTTTCTCCTTTTCAAAAAGATGATTTTCTTTTCTCTTTTTTAAGAAAAAAAACTTTGACTTATAGTAACAAATACATAAACTTTTAAGAAATTTCAAAAATTACAAAGATGCTTATACAAAAGAAAGTGAAGTTTCCATAAAAGTGCAAAGTCTTTTGTTGCTTTCCTGGGACGAGAATGTAGAAACAAAAGCTCAAAGTCTTCACTCTTGTATTATCCTATCAACCTTTTGAAATGATTATTATAGTGACAACATACAACATACATCATACAACAGCTCAAAGTCTGTTATTATAATGCACCTCTTGACCGTTGTTAAATAAGAACAAGTACAAGCACAAAGTCTTGTAGCCTCTTCCTATCTTGACACTTATTTATATTAATTTAACCCTCAATATTTGCAACACAACATCTACAAGAAATCAGAGTAAAGCTATTTCCAACAACTTACTAGAATCTCAAGTATATGTAGAAAAATATATCACTGTGACATAAGAACACAAAGTATCAACACAAAGTTTGAAAACTCGAGTGTTCTCCTTATATTGTTTGAGAGTCAAATTAACAAGTATAAAAAATAAAGTTTTTATCGATGTAAATTTCTATAGAGTTTTATTGTTTGCCAAAAAGATCCAAATTACATAGAGCACCCTCCAATATATAGGAGAGGGGCTAAGAGAAAAAAGTGGGAGAAGTTCAACTAACTATGACTTATTCCAAATTACAGTCCTATTGTCTTTCAGTTGTAATTTGTTTACATGCAATTACAAGTTACAAGAATACAAGTAATGTGATTACTTGCAAAAAAAAAATTTGCATTACATGAAATTTGTCAAAGGGAAATTACAAAAACATAATTGAAACTAATCCAAGTGTCATCATCCTCTATCTAAGAGGTCTTCATGCTGCTACAAGATGCTAGAACTTGAAGTATTCAAGATTGGTGAAGGTATTTGTCTAGGAACATCAACTTGCATCATTGATAGTTCTTATGTCTTTTGCCAGTGAACTCCAACCTCATCTTCTTGCTTGGGGTAATATTGATTCTTCAAGAGAATTTCTCTTTGTGTATATGAAATCATAATCTTTTCATTTAATATCATCAACATAGGATAGCACTGGCTTTTTCTTATTTTCTTCAGCTGCATTGAGACCCCTTGCAATTGGGTCTTGGAAGGTAATGGGAAATGATTGGGGATCATAGCGAACTTGGAATGTGAAAACTGAAGAACACAAGTTGGGAAAAAATGTTGACACTTTACACTTGCAATCGAGTCTTGAAGACTCGAATGCAAGTAAGTGTTGGTTCTCAAATCAACAAATTCCCCAAACCCTAAAGGATAGCCACTTACTTATTCTGAGGTCCAGGGTTGGATTTGGCCAACGAACGAGATTCAGTCACAAGATTGAAATCTCCTACACTTTTGGTTTTGCAAAACCAAGGTGGGTCTCCCTTAACCATGTCTAAATGACCTATTTCATGTTGTGCTCAAACATTGCAAGCTATAGCACATATCCCAATGAAAATATACCAAGGAAAGTTTTTAAACTTCAAATTTGGCTACAATCCTAGCTTTTCAACACTGACTCAGCTATTGGGAATGATTTCTACACTAAAACTACTCCTACAAACTAAAAGGAAATGATATTGGGAATATTTTGATTCCAAAAATTGGATAGTAACCCCATGACTAGTGCCTTCCTTGGGGCAGAAATTCAACCTACAACATGCAAATATCTTACCCAAATAGATTAAACCCTAACCAGTTAGTTCATGATATTAATGCATTACATTAATATCCTCTATTCTAATTTTGTTGCAGTCATTCTTATTTATCCTTCACATACACAACACTATTTATTTGACCTGTTAAAATAAATTTAATCTCTTCCTTGAAGAGAAGCAAAAAACCAAAACAAACACCATACACAACTTGCAGGGACGAAATAAAGGATCCTTGATCATTTCTTTCATAAAATGGTGCTCATACATTCAGGAGACAACTATAGAAAACACTTAAAACTATTTGCAATTTGGTTAAGAAATCTTTAAAATAGTAAAATGACTACAAGCCGAAAGTACAATCCTAACTACTCTAACTCTAGGGTTGTATATGGAAGCTTTGCTTCCAAAAAATTACATCAGAAACCCTCAAAATGAGAAGAAGAGAAGAATTAATAGACAAGGAAGAAACCCTAAAATAAACCTAAGCATGACACACGGCCTCTTCCCTATTGTTGATTTTCAATTCTAAATTTGAATCTTCTCTCTACACTCTTTCATCTGTATCTCGGAGCTTGCTTGTGACACTTGTCAATCTGAGAAAACTCTAGCACTTTCACACCTCTTCTCTTCCATGCTTGCAACTGAAAATTTTGTCTCATTTAGCCTCACACATTTACTGTGACAAAGAAATTTGTCATTTTTTGTTTCATGCAATTTGTCTTTGTTTGAAAATTCCTTTTTTGTATCATTCTTTTTCCTTCTTCTTGTAGCCTACATTTTCCCTTTGAATAGATTTAGAAATCCCCCTTTTGTGGTGATGGTTGCCTTGTCATTTTATGCATTCCAGCCCCTTTCATGAAAGCACACTTCAAATGTGATGAAAAACACTTTATTTGCAGCATTCTAATAAAATCAGCTTCCCACCTTGTGGTGAAAATATATTTATCATATCTTTTACATAAGTGTTAATACTTTATCTAAGTAAAAATTATTGTTTTGAATGAAAACCATTTTCACCATTTTGGTGAAAAAACCTTTCCATACTTTAATCTCTGACAATTATATGCTTCTTGATTTTCATTTAGCATCTCTCATGAAACAAATTCCACTTCATCGAAAGTAAAAATTCACTGCACATTGATCCCCTTCACGATCATTTTCATGAAAATATATTTTGTTTCTCCTACTTAATTTCTTTAATAAAACATGCCCACATTTAGCGAGATACAATTTACCTATACTATTGAAGATTTTACTCCTTACTTTACCTTTCACTTGCATTCACATCTTTCTACAAAAATACCTCATTTTGAGCAAAAATAGTTGGCCAGTGAAAATTCAGTTTTACTTCTTTATGTCATTATTCCCCTTTGGAAACAAATGCAATTCCAAATCTAAATTTTTTTACATGCCTCTATGCTCCTAGCATTAGAGATCTATTAACCTCACATTTGGTCTTCCTCACACTTTTATCAAGCAACATTCACCCTTAGTGTGGCATATGGAACCTCTACTCAACCTCTGCTACCCTTTTCTCATCACCCCAAATCACTTCAAATGTTTCCAAACCTTCCCTCCTTGAGTGGCATAACTCTTAGGTTTTTACTTTGCACGTTCAATGCCTCTTTTGCTTGGAAACCACACATTTCAACTTGCTTTCATCTCCAGCCCAAGATTGTCTTCCCCTCGATTTTAATTGACCAAACAATCCTTTTGTAATCCTATTTAACTTGATACCCCTTACA
Organism: Cryptomeria japonica; assembly: GCF_030272615.1. Classification (NCBI taxonomy): domain Eukaryota; kingdom Viridiplantae; phylum Streptophyta; class Pinopsida; order Cupressales; family Cupressaceae; genus Cryptomeria; species Cryptomeria japonica. The sequence continues at coordinate 484,301,185 of NC_081409.1, forward strand.
TGTGCCTAGATTTTGACAATGTGCTAAATCAAGAATTCCTCACGACACCTTCAACCACAAAACTTTCACCGAAAGTATCTTGTAAAACATATAAGTCGTGGGGTACCCTTTGATTGATGATAAATATCTACAGTCATAGGGCCTCACTAAATTTTACTCGTTTTCATGCACATTTGTATTGTTCATCCATTCTGATCAGTTTGTTCTCATATTACACAGAGGATGAAAGAACCTTTGCATGAATCTATTACGAGCAAGTTCCTAGCTCACATCATCAAACCCTTCTTCTGTACACATTTTAAATGTGTTCCACATTATCTAAAATACCCAAATTCAAAGATCCATCGCATTCTGGTTCAGCGCAGTCACTAGGGTCATTTGAACAAATGCCTCCCTTCACACCAAATAGACAGACACCAAGAAAAATGTCCATACAACTGCACAAGTTCTATTGGTATCCTATTTCATGCATCAATCCACATGTCCCAAAGGAATTATAATAAGTATACAAGCACAAACTATCTCAGATATTGTTCACAAATTTTTTTCTAGCCTATGCTTATCGGTCCTACATGCAGGGTTTATTTTGCAATGGTAAAAACATGTTCAACTCCTCAATCCATGTAGATCAAACCTTTTGGCTTGTAAATGCTCTAGAAGTCATCCATTTCTCATGTGATTGACCCTATTGAATGGTGAAATCCTTGTGAACATAGCACCTAGGACCATTGATCCTCATGTCCCCATGTTTTTTTGTCAAGTTTGTTCACAACCCATCTATTTTCAAATGCGAGCAAGAGAGTATGCCCATAGAAACAATCAACACCAATTTTCCTGCTTCACTGCCTTTGGAAATATGCACAAGACGTATGTGTTGGCATTGTATTTTCATTGATGTCAACCGGTAAGTCTGTCAATCGGTAAGCAAGCAAACCCAGTAAGTGCAGTCCGATATAACATGGCCTAACCGACAGGATAGTGAAACATAGTGGTAGCAAACTTTGTAAGGAAGCTTAAAAGAGGATTTGGTAAGTACAAAGGAAAATTACCTCTCAAATGTTTTAATTGTGGTAAAATAGGACACTTTGCTTCAAAATGTCCCTATAGTGAGAATGCTGGAGAGGAGCAACAAAGCACCAGCAGACCTTTGGGTAAGGATAAAAAGAAGAATGCCTATCGACAAGATATAAGAAGCTAGCGGAAGCAGAACAATATGTATACTTTTGAAGATGATGCTACAAATGAAGAAAGTGCCTCAAAAAATGACTGTTGTGAGGATGAAAGACAAACCAATCTCTTGATGGCACTAGATGAACTAGTTGATGAAGATAATGAAGATGAAGACATTGAAGCTGAAGTGAACTTGGAAAGTGAACTCATAAGTGCTCTTGAGGAGTTGAGTAAAACAAGAAGAGATGTCAAGAAGGTTAAATGTGTTGCTACTGAAGAACAAGACCATTTGAGGCAATCCCTAGATGAGTCCAAGAAAACAATTTCTGATTTGAAACTCCAGTTGGAAGAGGCAAAGAGGATATGTGAAGTTACATCCTCCGATTTGATAAAGAAAGAGGAGTATCAGAATTTGGAAGAAGAAATTTTAAGGCTCAAAAAGGAACTTGAAAAGAGCAAGGATGAGTTGAAGATGGGGAGCAAGTATGAGGGCAACACTGAAGCCTTGGACAAAATGTTGAGTAATCAGAAGCACTCAAAAGATACCAGAGGTTTAGGTTTTTAAGAAGGACAGAGTTCAAATACAAAAGACACATCTGGAAAGGAGATACAGTTTACTTCTTCAAGTGAGAGTAAAGAAAAACAAACCTTTACTATCAACAAAGCTACTGAGAAGAAGACCTATGCTGAGGCTACAAGAAATCTGCCTATGAACCAGAATACTCAGAACCGGAAGGCTTACTCTCTGTACCAGAATGCAAACCATAAAGGCAAGTTCAAGATTGATGAAGAGGGGTTCACTAAAGTCAATAGCATGAGAGGAAAACATCTGACAAGACAAAGGTTTCTCAATCAAATGCATCAAGATTGGTATGTACCCAAATTCCATGGTTACTACCGGTGTAATAAGTTTGGTCATAGAATTGTTGATTGTAGTTTTTTGCGTAATCCCTCTACTAGTTTTGAAAGTAAAAATTTGTTTGCTGCACTCCGAGAGATGAATGTCACTTGTTATCAATGTAATTGTTTTGGTCATAAGAGTTATGAATGTAGGAGAAGTCAGTCGGTGTCCTACAATAGTTTTTCAAATTCATCTTTCAATGTCAATGTGAAATGCTATCATTGTCAAAATGTTGGCCACATTGCAAACTCATGACTTCTAAGCAAAAGAAGTCAGTACCAGATCAAAAACTGGAAGCAAAACCAGAGCAGAAAATTGCAACTGACAAGAAGAAGGAAGCCAACCCGGTTTGGGTTGAAAAGGATATAAGTTCACTTTTGACTCTATCAGTTGTCAGATAAGGAAGGATAGTACCGGACAAATTGTTGCAGAAAGTAAAAGGACAGATGAAAATGTGTACAATCTGAAGGAATGCTTTGAGTCCCAATGCATGATGGGACAAGTAGATGAAAGTTGGTTGTGGCACAGAAGATTAGGCCATATAAACTTTGATAATCTGGTTAAGGTGAGCAAGAAATCTTATGTAAGACATATACCGCCAATTATCAAATTGACAAGTACTTTTTGTGATGAATGTATAAGAGGCAAGCAGACTAAGGTAACCTTCAAGATCAAAGAACATAATACCTCAAGGCCCTTAGAACTTGTGCATATAGATCTGTGTGGTCCAACTAGAACAAGAGCTTTAGCCAGTGAGAGATACTTCATGTTGTTCATTGATGATTTCTCAACAATGACATGGGTCACTTTCCTACATGACAAATCACAAGCATATGAGAGGTTCAAAATATTCTGGAAGATGGTTGAGAAGGAAAGTGGATGCCAGTTGAAGTGTCTGAGATCAGACCGGGGTGGTGAGTTCACATCAAATGAGTTTGTAGACTACTGTGAGAGGCATGGAATCAGAAGACAGTATTCAGTCCCAAGAACACCACAACAAAATGGTGTTGTAGAAAGGAAAAACCGAACTTTCAAGGAGATGGCAAGAACTATGTTGAATGAGGCAAACATACCAGATATGTACTGGAAGGAAGCAGTACATACTGTTGTATATACATTGAACCGGGTTTAGCTGAGAACAAATAGTAGAATGACACCTTATGAACTGTGGTATGACCGGAAGCCATCAGTTAAATGTTTCAAAGTTTTGGAAGTAAATGCTCCATCAAGAGATATGAAGATAGTTTAGGTCGGTTTTGATTCTAGGAGTGATGAAGGCATCTTCTTGGGTTACTCTACTCACAACAAAGCCTACAAATGCTACAATAAAAGACTGAGAAGAGTCATTGAAAGTGTGCATGTAAGAGTTGATGAAAATTTGCATAAAGGAAAACAAGCACATGTAAACCGGTATGATGATTCATGTGATGAAGATGAAGTTCAGACAGAAAATGAACCAGAAGAAGCATCCAACAAGACCCCTAATAGATATGTTCAGAAAAATCACCTGGAAGAGCAGATTATAGGAAATAAAAGTGACGGTGTATAGACAAGAAGAAGACTCACCCAGAATAATGAACAAGTGAATTTATACCTCATGACTGAAATGGAACCCAAAACATTCAATGAGGCCAGCAAAAGTGAGAAAAGGATAGATGCAATGGAAGAAGAGTTGCAACAGATTGAAAGGAACAAGACATAGGAATTAGTTCCTAGACCAGTAGATAAGGGTGTCATAGGTACTAAATGGGTCTACCAGAACAAGATGAATGAAGAAGGTAAGATTGTCAGGAATAAAGAAAGGTTAGTGTGCAAAGGGTTTTCTCAAGTAGAAGGAGTTGATTTTGAAGAAACATTTACACTGGTTGCAAGACTTGAGGCTATTAGAATGTTCTTAGCATTCTTTGCTTTCAAAGGATACAAGGTATATCAAATGGACATCAAGTCTGCTTTCTTGAATGGTAATTTGGAAGAAGAAGTCTACATAGAACAACTGGAAGGTTTTCTGTTGCATGATGATGAAACTTTTGTATGTTGGTTGAAGAAAGCATTGTATGGTTTAAAGTAGGCTCCAAGAGCATGGTATTCAAGGTTGGATAAGTATCTTAAGGAGAAAGGTTTCAAAAAGGGAAGTGCAGATAGTAATCTATACATAAAAGAAGATGGAAATCACTTGATTATTGTTGTTGTATATGTGGATGATATAACATTTGGAGGCAACAAGGATATCTTGTGTAAAGAGTTTGTTGATCAGATGCAATTAGAGTTTGAAATGTCAATGCTTGGAGAGCTGTCATATTTTCTTGGTTTGCAAATTTTACAAAAAGATAATGGAATATTTATCTCTCAAACCAAGTATGCCAGAGATATGTTGAAGAAGTTTCAAATGGAAGACAAAAAACCGGTAAGTGCCCCCATGGTGATCAGATGTAAGTTGAGCAAGGTTGATGAGTCACTGGAAGTGGATCAGACCCTGTATAGATCCATGATTGGTAGTCTATTATATCTTACTGCCTCAAGACCGGATATAGTGCAGGCAGTATGTATGGTGGCAAGATTTCAAGTTGCACCTAAACAGTCACATGAGAATGTAGTTAGAAGAATCTTTAGGTACCTACAAAGAACACTTAATTATGGCTTATGGTATCCTAAGCAAGGAGATTTCACTTTATAGGCCTACACTGATGTTGATTGGGTAGGTTGTATTGATGACCGGAAAAGCACAAGCGGTGGTACATTCTTTTTAGGTGACCAGTTAGTTTCATGGCACAACAAGAAGCAAGATTCAGTCTCCTTATCTATTGTCGAGGAAAAATATATTGTTGCTGCTACATATTGTTCTCAAGTGTTATGGATGAAGCAGACCTTAAAGGACATTCAGATAGATATATCTGACCCTATTTCAATCCGGTGTGATTACTCAAGTGCAATCAACATTTCAAAGAATTCGGTTATGCACTCAAGGACAAAGCATATTTCTATCAAACACCACTTTCTCAAAGAGAAGGTTGTAGAGCAAGAAGTGAAGGTAGAATATGTTCCTACAAGTGAACAAGTTATTGATATCTTCACAAAACCTCTATGGATAAACACATTTGAATATCTAAGACACAAGTTAGGATTTTTCTCACTAGCTTTATGCACTTAAATGTGTATGGAGATCTCTCTTTCAGGGGGAGTCCATAGCCATACATTTTTTAGTCTTGGACCATATGTTGTACTCAGGGGGATAATATGCCTCCCAAGCTTGTTTGTGATTTTCATAGTTGTGTCAGTTGTCTCTTCAATTCATAGGACTGGCATAATTTTTAGTATCAAAAAGGAAATCAAGTTTGGGACTTTGGAAAGTTGTCTATTCAATTTGTCTATCTACCAAAGTCACAATTAGCTTGACCGGGAGAGTAACTTCATCGGGGAAGAATGTGCTCATCAGTCCGTGTTTGTGATTGTTTTCACTGTCTATTATGCAACCATAGGGAGTAACTTGTGTAGTTGACTAGCTTCTTTTTTGCATCTTGTCCTCCCAACATGTCTAACATTAACATATCCATTGCCTTCTGGTTGCTAATGACTATTTAGCCAGCCTTAGAGTTAATGGTCACACTCATGAAGATATAAAATTATAGAGAAGAATGACAACAGATAATATTCAAATTTATGTAGAAAAATTCGATAAAAATATATGACAATATGGTCACCATGATTGAAGCATTCAAAAGAAATACTGAATGAGTTGGGTCAAGAAAGCTGATTTTGAGCAATTTATGGGACATGCTAATTCTGTACTTGGAATATGAAAACAAGTTGAACAACCTCAATCAGGACTGGCATAATTTTTAGTATCAAAAAGCAAATCAAGTTTGGGACTTTGGAAAGTTGTCTATTCAATTTGTCTATCTACCAAAGTCACAATTAGCTTGACCAGGAGAGTAACTTCACCGGGGAAGAATGTGCTCATCAGTCTGTGTTTGTGATTGTTTTCACTATCTATTCAATTTATACATAATAAAAATCACAAATTGGAACACAGGGTGAAAGGGAAAAGTAGTCTGGCCTACCGAGAGATAAAATATAGTAGTTCATGAATTACCTACAAAGGGGGAGACCTCAGAAAGCTATCCTGGCCCTTTGTCATTGTTGTCAAAGGGAGAGAAAGTTCATAGTTGGAGAAAGAACCGTAGTTGGAGATAGTGCATATTGTGAGCACGGGTTGTGGAGGTTAGCTCGATAATATGGGTGTTGACATCAATGCCAAAGGGGGAGATTGTTGGCATTGTATTGTCATTGATGTCAATCGGTAAGTATGTCAACCGGTAAGTCTGTCAACCGGTAAGCAAGAAAACTCAGTAAGTGCAGTCCGATATAACATGACCTAACCGACAGAATAGTGAAGTGCACGATATTAAGGTTAACCGGTTAGTGTATACCGATAGCATGTTCAGTTGGTGACCAAAGCTGAACCGACACAATCAAGTGTGTTGGATGCTGACAAAGATGTCACGTGGACTCTAGGTGGCGAATGTTTAGTGGTAGGTGAATGGTGCGTCTGTGAGGTAGTTGCCAACTAAGTCCGTATTAAATGTTGACTACGAAAATCACAGATCAATTGCAGAGGATTGTGATTCAAAGAATATCAAAGGGCAAATATTTTATTCTTTGATATTATGACTGAAGCAGGGTATCTAATCGTCTTGCTGATCTGGAGAAGGAAACTGATAGATCATTTATTGTGATCGACAAAATCAAGACTGATGAACAGAGTCGAGTTTGCTAAATATAGTAAACATTCATAGGAAGAATAAAAAAGGACCTAGCTTTTTAATGTACTATTGCAGTTTGTTGATTCAAGAAAGATGGGATTCGATTCAATATGGATTGAGGTCGGTGAAGAAAACCCTAAGCATGTGAAGTTTGAGTTTTTATTTTGGCGAGAAAGCATATATATAAATATGCAAATCAAAAACTTAAGGTTGCTGAGAGAGGATGCTTGATGAGAGATTTATGATACAATGAATATCTATGAGGCAAGAGTTGATCAGTCTGAGTGAGATAGAAAATATTGAAGTGACTAAGTGTTGGAGAAGAACTGGTAAGGAAGGTTAACGGTAAACTGTTATAGGGTATAACAGTCTGTTAAACCGACAATGTCTGAACTGGTAAGATAGCAACAAAGAGTGAAAGAGAGCAAAGTGATTTTCAGAGAAGATCCGACAAGGATGAAACTGAGTTGTAGAGGTTTTAGAGAGTAAGAACAGAAGACCGGTAGAAAAGAAGAAGTAGTGTGACAGATAAGAGTTTAACCGACAGAGTGAATAGTTTCTAGGTGTTACAAAACTCATTTATAACCAAGTGTTTATCATTGTATTGATTTTATATCTCATTGTATTTCACTGAGTGGGTTCTCGATGCAGGGGTTGGTGCTCCTTGAGTTAGTGCTCATAATAGAATAGGGGTTGGTGCTCCTTTGGGTAGGTGCTCCTTGGGGTGGTGCCCTAAACTTTGTAAAACTATTATTTCACTGTGAGGTTGGATTGGAGCAGTAGATCTCCAACAACATTTCTCACCAAGGTTTTTCTATTGAAATGTGGCGACTGATCAGCAAAGTACTGTACACTCAGCATGTATCCTTGTCAGGGTTCAGGGTCAGGCCGGGCCTCGAGTGGGGGTTTGGGGGCGGCAGCCCCCAAAGTGGGCGAAGCCCACTACGGGGGTTCGGGGGCGGTAGCCCCCAAGAAATTTTTTTTTTGTCATTTTTTTTTTATGAAAACCGACATTGTAAACCCTAAAAAGGCAAACTTTGTTTGTTTCCCTAAAAACACATGTTATAAGCGGCTGGGATGCTTAAGGCATGGTAAGGTTGATGTACTATTTTTGCTGGATAATAAGAAAGATTGGACAACTGTGTATGATGGACGTAACCCATTCTGGGTGAACCATGCTAAATCTCTATGTTATCTGTGTCCTATTTTATTTCTTTATCTTTTGTTTTTAAATCTGCATATAATTGTTAGTTCATATTTGCTTTGGATTTGCTTGAAACCCTAACAATTGGTATCAGAGCGAGGTTTTCTATAAATTGGCAGGACTTTCATATTTAAGTGGGAGCAATGGAGGATTCCAAATTCAAGGTCGAAAAGTTTAACGGCTAGAACTATCAGTTATGGAAAATGCAGATGGAGGATTACCTATATCAAAAGGATTTGTGGCGGCCATTGGAAGGAAAGGCATAGAAAACAACCACAATGTCAGATGAAAAGTGGGACATTTTAGATAGAAAGGCACTGGGATCCATTCGATTATGCCTTGCACCATCTGTAGCTTTCAATATAACAGAAGTAAAAACAGCTGTAGATTTGATGGCGACATTGGCTAAGCTGTATGAGAAACCCTCGGCTTCGAATAAGGTATTTCTTATGAAGCGTTTGTTTAATTTGAAAATGAGTGAGGGAGGATCTATAGCAGAGCACTTAAATGAGTTTAATACAATTACCAGTCAATTGTCTTCGGTAAAAATTACTTTTGCAGAAGAGGTTAGGGCTCTCTTGATTTTATGTTCTTTGTCAGAAAGCTGGAATAGCTTGGTTATGGCTGTAAGTAACTTTGTCTCTGGAAAAAATACTTTGGTATTTGATGATATTGTTGGTGTTATCCTAAGTGAGGAAATGCGAAGGAAAAGCACAGGTGAGACTCCAACATCATCAAGTAGTGTTTTGAATGTGGAGAATAGAGGAAGATCAAAGGAAAGAGGAAAAGGCCCTTGGAATGAGAAGTCACGAGGGAAGTCAAAGAAATGACGCTCTCAATCTCAGGGAAAGAAAGATTGCTGGTACTGCGGAAATTCTGGTCATCTAAAGAAAGGTTGTTGGTCTCGAAAAAACAAAGAAGGAGACAAAAATGAAAATGACAGTAAGGAAGCTAATATTGCAAGTAATACTTTACAAGATGCTTTAATCTTATGTTTGAATAATGCTAATGATTCTTGGGTAATAGATTCCAGGGCTTCATTTCATGCTACATCCCATAGAAAATATTTTCTAGATTATGTTCAAGGTGATTTTGGACAGGTATATTTGGGTGATGATGAGCCCTGTCAAATTGTTGGAAAAGGAAAGATAAAGATCAAGTTATAGAATAGAAATGACTGGTTTCTGCAAGAGGTAAGACATGTTCCTAACTTAAGAAGAAATTTAAATTCTGCAGGGCAACTAGGTAGTGAAGGTTGCATAGTTACCTTCTCAGACAGTATCTGGAAGGTCACTAAAGGATCATTAGTAGTAGCTAAAGGTGCGAAGGTAGGCACATTATATCTGTGTACTGGTAACACTTACTCTACCTTAGCTGCTACAGATAAAGTTACTGCAGGGACAACAACAATAGATGTTGCAAGAACAGATTCGATAATGTGGCACCATAGGCTTGGGCACATGAGTGAGAAAGGGATGAAAATCCTTCACTCCAAAAATCTATTGCCAGGACTAAAGAAGATTGATTTAGAGTTCTGTGAAAACTGTGTTTATGGTAAATAAAAAAGAGTCAGATTTCTCAAGGTTGGGAAAGAGAAGAAGAGTGAGAAGTTAGAGCTTGTACATTCAGATGTATGGGGACCGGCTCAGGTATCATCTCTTGGTGGCTCTTGTTATTATGTTATTTTTATTGATGACTCAACCAGAAAAACATGGGTATATTTCCTAAAACAAAAATCAGATGTTTTTGAAACTTTTAAGAAATGGAAAGCTTTGGTTGAGAATGAGATAGGAAAAAAGTTGAAGTGTCTCAGATAGGATAATGGAGGTGAGTATTGCAACAAAGAATTTGAAGATTACTACTCCTTAAATGAGATTCAAAAGCAGAAGACAGTTCTAGAAACTCCACAGGAAAATGGTGTGTCAGAGAGAATGAATAGGACTATCATGGAACGCACGAGGAGCATGAGATTGCATGCTGGATCACCCTTACATTTTTTGGGCAGATGTTGTACATACTGTTGTGTATTTGATAAATAGAGGACCTTCAACCCCTTTGGATGGTGGTATTCCAGAGGAGGCATGGACTGGTAAAAAGGTAAATTATTCTTTTCTGAAAACCTTTGGTTGTGAAGCTTTTGTCCATGTTGATAAAGAAAATAGAACCAAGCTTGATGCTAAATCTCAGAAATGTACCTTCATTGGATATGGGATAGATGAATATGGCTATTGGTTATGGGATTTTGAAAATAAGAAAATAACTAGAAGTAGAGATGTTATATTCAATGAGAAGGTTATGTATAAAGAACAGATACAGGAAAAGAAGCATGAACAGGACAAGCAAGAATATGTGGTGTTGGATGAGATTCCTGAAAATGAAATGCCACAGGTACCTGATGCTCAGCAACAATAGAATGTCCCACAAACTCCTGCAAGTGTTAGACATTCTACGAGGTCAAGTAGACCCCCTGAAAGATTTTCACCTTCTTTGTATTCTATATTATTAACTAATTCTAGTGAACTAGAAGAATATGAAGCAATGCAGGTGGATGTCAAACAACAGTGGGAGCTAGGCATGAAAGAGGAGATGGAGTCCTTAATGAAAAATAAGACTTGGGACTTAGTCCCTTTACTTGCAAAAAAAAGAGTCTTGCCTAACAAATGGGTTTATCGGCTAAGGAGGAGGAAGGAGGTCAGAAAAGATATAAGGCCAGACTTGTGGTAAAAGGTTTTGCATAGAGAAAGGGTATAGATTATGATGAAATATTTTCTCCAGTTGTAAAAATGACTTCAATTAGAACTGTACTTAGTCTTGTGGCTGCAGATGATTTACATCTTGAACAATTAGATGTGAAAACAACTTTTCTTCATGGAGATTTGGAGGAGGAAATTTACATGTTGCAACCACAGGGATATGAAGTCAAAGGTAAGGAGAACTTGGTGTGTAGGTTGAAGAAAAGTTTGTATGGCCTAAAGCAAGCACCCCGACAATGGTATTTAAAATTTGATAGCTTCATGGCTGAACACAGTTATCATAGATGTCATTCTGATCATTGTGTATATTTTAAGAGATTGGATAATGGCAGTTATATTATCTTGTTGCTTTATGTTGATGACATACTTGTTGCTGGGTCTAACATGGAACACATAAATGATCTTAAACATAAATTAGCCAGGTCATTTGCTGAAGGATTTGGGTGCAGCTAAGCAAATTCTGGGTATGAGGATTACACGGGACAGAAAAAATAGAACCTTGAATTTGTCCCAAAGTGAGTATATAAAGAAGGTGTTGAAAATATTTAACATGCAGGATGCAAAAGCAGTTAGTACACCTTTGGCTAGTCATTTCAAATTGACTAAGGAGATGGTGCCCAAAGGCACAGGAAGAGGTAAAGAAAATGTCTAACATCCCGTATTCATCGGCTGTTGGCAATCTGATGTATGCAATGGTATGCACAAGGCCAGATATTGCACATGCAGTGGGAGTTGTGAGTAGTTTTATGAGTAATCCGAGTATGGAACATTGGAATGCTGTGAAATGGATCCTTCGGTATTTAAAAGGAACCACTACGAAGGCATTATGTTTCAAAGGATCTAATGCTGCTCTGAGTGGATTTGTTGACTCCGATCTGGCAGGTGATATTGATTCACGGAGGAGCACTACAGGGTATGTTTTTACTATAGGGGGAACTGCAGTCAGTTGGATTTCTAGGCTGCAAAAGGTTGTTGCACTTTCAACCACTGAAGCTAAGTATGTTGCTGCTATAGAAGCCAGCAAGGAGATGATTTGGTTACAATGTTTTCTGGAGGAATTGGGTCAGACACAAGAGGATCGCCCATTGTATACTGATAGCCAGAGTGCCATTCATCTTGCAAAGAACTCTGCTTTTCATTCAAGGACAAAGCACATTCAGCTCAAGTACCACTTCATCCGGACTGTTTTGGAGGAGGGTCAGTTATGGCTTGAGAAGATTCACACAAGTGAGAATCCTGCCGATATGTTCATGAAGGCAGTTCCACAAGAGAAGCTGATTTCTTCATCAGTTTTTGTTGGTCTTCTTGATTGATAATTGTGGAATGTATACCAGTCGAGTCCTAGTGTTTTATCCAGCAGATGTTGCATGTACAATGGTGTCATGCAGTTTCAGTCTCCAAGTGGGAGATTGTTGAAATGTGGCTACTGATCAGCAAAGTACTGTACACTCAGTTGATGAAAACTGACATTGTAAACCCTAAAAAGGTCGACTTTGTTTGTTGCCCTAAAAACGCATGTTATAAGCGGCCGGGATGCTTAAGGCATGGTAAGGTTGATGTATTGTTTTTGTTGGATAATAAGAAAGATTGGACGACTGTGTATGGTGGACGTAACCCATTTTGGGTGAACCACGTTAAATCTCTGTGTTATCTGTGTCCTATTTTATTTCTTTATCTTTTGTATTTAAATCTGCATATAATTGTTAGTTCATATTTGCTTCGGATCTGCTTGAAACCCTAACATTTTCCCACATTGGGTTTTCCTCGTATATCCGATGTTATGTGATGCACTCTTGTGTGTGATTTCTTGTTAGTACTTTTACTATCCTACCGGTTGCACACATTGTTTGAAATTGTTTATAATCACTGATTCATCCCCCCTCTCAGTGATATCTTGTGTTCTACAGTATGTCCCCTCATTGCACTCTGATGTTTCTTAATTTGTCCATTGTTGGGTGTCGGGGATGTTTTCAAATCCCTAACTCAATCCAATGCCTTTGTAAAACTGTTATTTTGTTGTGAGGCTGGATTGGAGTACCAGATCTCCAGCAACATTTCTCACCGAGGTTTTTTCCCACATTGGGTTTTCCTCGTATATCTAGTTTTATGTGATGTTCTCTTGTGTATGATTGCTTGTTAGTTCTTTTACTATCCTATCGGTTGCACACATTTTTGAAATTGTTTATAATCACTGATTCACCTCCTCTTAGTGATATCTTGTGTTCTACAGTATGTCCCCTCGTTATCCTTTGATGTTTCTTAATCTTCTCCATTGCTGGGTGTCGGGGATGTCTTCAAATCCCTAACTCAAAACAATGCCTCCATACAAAATTTGAAAGTAATCCTCCATAGGGGTCAATGGAGAAGGCCAAACCCAATCAAAATATATTGTGCCAAGTTGCATAGTCATTGAAGGCATAAGCAAAACCCTTGTCAGTTTCCTTTCACAAATCAAACTAGCAACGCCCACAAGCACTAAGGAAGCATTCCCACACAAACAATTGATGCCAATTATATCACTATACTTCTTTTGATAATAGACCCAAAACATACATCTTCATCAGTGGCATGTACCATTCTCTAATGCACCACACCTTCAATCTCGTTGTCCTCTCTTAGCCACATTGTACATTCATTCCACAATGCTCTGGGAAAAACAATCAATCTCTATGCAACACATAGTGCAAACTAGCTTCTCCTTTGATTATTCTCAAAATGATGACATGCGTGGGGCTTAGCTATATCAAATTCTTCCACTTAGCTTGAGTGAATATGCAAAACTCCTCACAAAGAATGAAATTTATAGAATCTTTGTAGCAAGCATATGCCAGATGAATGATTTGTACTTCTAAAACCCTAAACTTCTCACTTCGTGTGTTCCTCCTTCCCTAACTATTCATTTTATTTGCCCCGCACTCTTTACTCACCGCCTTGACTTGCCTTGCGGGATGGCAGGGATGCCAATGCCCTTCCTTGCGGGCCTACAATATGTTTTTCTGTGGGTTTAAAATATCATGTAGGGTGTGTTGGAATCAATGTTCTGCAATTATTAAATTTGTTAACCTAATTCTTTATCCACCAGATGCACAAGTAAGAAACTAAAATACAAAAACACAAAGAAAATAAGCACATAACCATAACACCAATATTTTTACGTTGAAAGCCGAAAAGGGAAAAACCACAGTGGGATTTAAACCCACAATATTATTATACTATGGCCAGTAGTAGAACAATATTACATGAGGGGAATGCACATGCATTCAGGCACATTGCCTAGAGTTCACTGCTTAATTACAAAAGGGCTACAAACTAAAGGAAGGCTCACTGCCTTACAGGCTAATACAAAATGATTACAATGAGTCTTCTTCCACTCATTATGGCACCATGCTGATTATAAAATAGAAACTTTATTTATCGATTATTTATAAATGATATCACATAAATATATATCTCTACTCATGGAGTCAATGGGGTATATCCTTCTGACTCATCTGAACTAATTACAATCAACATAAAAGGAAGAAGCTCATACAAACGTTCTTCATTTTCTTTCATTTCCTTGATAGGGATAGTCAAACTAGTCTTGTTTTCAAGAAATTCGGTAGGTAAGATTCCCTTTCCCTTCTTAGCATGATTAGTTATTTCTTTCCTCTTTAGTTTAGGAGTTGGTGCCTTTTTCCTTCATTTGGAATGTCATGAACTTGTTCCTCATCAGAAGGGAAAATTTATTCTTCACTTAACCATCCTCCTCCTCCAGGGTGGTTACCATCAACGAGGTCTTGAAAAAGCTACGGGATCCTTTTTGACTTGCAGGTATTGTACATTTCCTACAAAGGATTTGCGAGTTGTTTTCTTTGTTCGCACCATTTCTCTGAGTTCAACAAAAAGTTGTTACACTCAAGGTTTAATTTGTGAAGTGGCTCATAGGCCCTAGTGTTATAAACCTAGCGCTCGGATAACAAAATGTAAAGATGTAAAACGTTCTACATTCAATAATAAAACGAAATACTCTTTATTATTAAATAAACTCATAATTCCTTTAATAAGTCTATTTACTTCCACTATTCCATCCTTAGCTCTTAGTGATCATTCCAATGATATCATATCAAACACAAGATTTCTATAAAGAGGTAAAGATTCTATATTCAATAAGAGAATGTGAGTAGTATCTCGATCATATCTAAATACAATACTTAGGCCTTTCAAATGTCTTAAGTTCAAATAACAAGAAAAATATAAGTAAAGGATGAGATGCGTCCATTGATCTGGAATCCAAAGCTATCTTCAATGCAATCTTTAGAATGAAGACGAAAACAAGATTCAGATTCTTTTTCCACCCAGCCTTGAAGCTTACACTTCCTCGAAATTCTTGGTCAATTAATAATACCCGACCTTGCACGAATTGCTTAGCAAAAAGAACTCGATAGACAAGATGGAATCTGATGCGTGCCTAGAGTGATGCATGCATTTTTAATTTTTTAATTCCATTAAGAAATAGGAAAGATCAATCAAGGATATGGTAGAGAGCGTAAATAAATCCATCTATTTCAATGGTCAAAAAGTTACTCGGCTAAGTATAATGCCATGCATAGCAATAAAATATAGTTTTGAAAAGAAAACTATTCTCTCTATAAGTCCACATTCGACACCCGTCTCAGAAGGTAACTTTCCAAACACACAAGCATATCTAGCTTTTCTAGTATTCATATGAAATCATAATAAATATATAGAAGATAATCTTTCTTTTCGTAGCTCTAGCTTCCTATTTCTTGTGTGTTAAAATTACAATATTTAAAGAAGACAATATTTCATTTACACCCAATTATATCTAACAAGAAAACAATCTTTCGCTTCTATCTTTTCAAGTAAATCAAAGACAAGAATTAAAAATAAGAAGGTGTAGCACATGTATGCATATTAGCATATAGACAAAAATAAAATTCAGAAACAAAAAAATGAGTACACATTCTTTTATCTATTTCTCATAAATTCCAAATAGCGTAATCATACATTAACTTGTATTCTCTTTTCTATGGTTTCAAATTTCCAAGTTTAGAATGCATAAGTTCTCTATCTTTCCACATGTTTTTGATTATCTACTTCCTTTCTCGAATAACATATTTAGTTCGACACTAACATGTGTTTTCCATGATTTATGAATTCAACTAATTGAATTTAGTAATTTTCCATAACGACATTAAATAAAATGATAATTCATGCACATACCTAAATGGCTTTTTCAAACAAAATTTCAAATAATCATCATGACTTCTATTGCAAGGATCTAATTCAAAACTTTAACTCTTTTCTTCTCTAATGATCTAAAAACAAACAAATCTCAAGTTAATTTTGTTCTTATACTCATAATTATATAATAAACTATTGCTCATTTAGGATCCAGCCTCTGAAATTTAAGCCAAGTCTGATATGATCAATGTAAATCTTCTTCCAATTCTGACTGCAATACTCCTAGATTCCCAATGCTTTTTTTCCTCTATGTTGTTCAATCCTTCGTGTTCTTTCCTCTCTATTTTGTAATCTCCCTTCTCTATTCTCTATTCTCTATTCTTTGTTCTATCATCACTATTCTCTGCATATTTCTCACTGTCTTTTCAATACCGTCCTCCTAATTTTCAATGATCTATATTTATGCTAGTTGTGTGCTATATTTTCTGCTATGTTTCGGGCTTACATCCACTGCTATTATAGTTTTCCATGCCACCCACACAACACGTCTAACAGTTCACTTGGCCTGTGACTATTCCATGTAGGGCTTGTTCCAAAGATATACACCACATAGTGTCCATGCTTAATGCTTAATGAAACAGTCCGTAAACTTTTCAAACACAATAGTGATTGTTTATTCCTTGCAAATTATTTAAATCATTTTGATTTAAATAAAATTGTATTCAAATTAATCTGGGTGATGAGGGTAGGCTAAGTTATAATTGATACTATTTTTTTCATTTGATTGATTTAAATATGCAAAGGTGGTTTGTTATATCATTTTAAATGATTTAAATAAGAATAGAATAAAATAAATTTAAATCATTTTAATAATGATTTAAATTTTAAAGCTAAAATACTCTTCCCCTTTAAAAATTATTGGTGGGCCCCCATGGTATATTTTATAAGGCGAATAAATTTTTAATGGATCCCCCATTCCTCCACCCCGCACAAAGAAAATGAAGGTTATAAGGATGTCGTGGGATAGCAAGGGAGGAATATGCATTTCCTCCACCCTATTGGCATAAGACATTATTCTGGTGATGCTCCAGTGAAGATTGATGATGTCTAGTGCATGAGATTTCTTAGGAGTTGTCATTGATGGAAACTCAGCCTATTGATCTTATCTGGTATGGAGTTTGGGATATTCAGATGTCTTGAGTAAGTTTTGGTATAAGTATGTCGGTGATACTTAGTGTACAATTTTGGTGAGCATCTCTCATTTTCGGTGATGTGTTTTTGGCTTCAGTGATCATAGTTAAGCTAATTGAGTATGAGAAGGAGATTATCACACAATCCTATCCTCCAATGTTGTTTCTTAAGCATGTTAGAAGGTTTGGTATCCAGTAGAGCAGTAAAACAAGGTTATCTTCATTATTGGTGATGTATCGTGTGGACCAGATTCTTTGAGGTGATTCTAGTGGTTGTTGGTAAGATCGAGGTAATTGGACCGACTTATGGGAAGCATGTAATCATATGTTTTGGTTCCGGAATATGGTTTTGTGAAGATTTGAGTCAACTTGAAGCTACACGTTTCATATTTTGATATTTTGAGAAGCTGACTTGTGGGAGATCAATTTTGTTAGTGCAGATATATAAGATCAACTTAGATAATGTATTTGGGTGATGATATGATATGTGAGATGATTTTGGGAGCAATTGAGCACAGTTTCACGTGGGCACCTTAATTTTTGTTGATTCGGTAATCAGTAGCATGGCAGAACAGAGCAGTTTATCAGAACAACACAGCAGATCACTTTGTGCCTAACTGGAACTATCATTTGACATAGCTAGATGTTTTTCTTCATTTCATTAATATCTCCTATACTTAGTGCATTTGATAAAATGGACACATACCTTGGATAATAGTCTCCTGAGTGGAGATGAGAACTTTTTAAGTATGTTTCTTATATAGTATAGCTGTAGTTGAGACCTTATTTAATATAATAATGATAGCTATCATAAGAACCTAGATGCATTGGATGCTTGATTTATTAAACTATGTTCCTAGACTAGTATTATTTTAACTTGTTCCTTGTGAAAGTTATAGATACTATTCTATTATACTTTATGTCTGTAGTGTATAAGGTAAGTATTATATGGAGGTATTATACAGATAGAAATTATGGATATTATGGATGAAACCTTCATAAGGACTTCTTCTTCTATTTTATGCTCAAGTTTTGTGGTCCTTGTTGACACAATTGCGAACTGTTGGTACTATGTTTGATATTATCTCTAGTACACTTTGGAAAGGATACCCCAAGGTGTTGTAACACTCCCTCACATGTGACTACTCTTAGTCACACACTTCATGTGATATGTAACCAGTTTGATGCTTTATTTAGTTTTTGGTTTTGGGATTGGCTTTGACTTCTTAAGCCAATCATATTTTTTTCTCTTTTGTAAGCGGACGAGTCACCAATTTTCTATTTCTATTTTGTTGCCTTGGTCACACTTGACTTAGTGTTTCATTATGCATATTTTATAACTTACTGTTGAAATTGATCATTGTTCTCTTAATCCTTATGGTGGCTAGCCTAATGTTTAATTTTTTAGTGTTTTTCGATTTGCATATTGCATTCATTCCCTATCATGTTCATAGTGAACCCTTGATAGAATGTACAAGGGAGTAGAAGTCGGAAAGTGTACCAAGCATAGTTGCTTGTGTTAGTTAGGACAAAAATACCATGTATGTGTATCTTATAGTTTGAGTAACTTCAATATGAGAAACAAGTGTATAGGTCTCACAATGGTATATATATATTTACATTTTTAGTAGATAGACAAATTTGACTTAGTTCATCCAATTTGTGCTCTTACTCTCTTGGTTTTACCATTAAGATCATGTGATCTTATACTTGTGTCATTTTGTTAAATAATTAAAAGTTGGTTGAGTATTTTTGAACATCAAAGCACATGTGATCTTTGACGTAAAGACACACTTTGAGTAGTTGAGTATAAGGTTGTGCTAGTAGTTGTTCAACAAGTTATTGTGTTAAGATTCTATATTATTATGATTGCCTTGTTAATTGTCAGTTAAAGATGTACCTAGTAGTTTCAAAATTTTATGGGTTGTTAAAAAGTCAGAAGGCTGAAGTGGAGTTAATTGGTTGGAATATTTGGAATTAGAAGAGAGTCGAATGACGAATTCTCTTAGACCAAGAAAATCTTTATCTACCATAGTTAATTTAAAGTCAAAATTGAGATTACAATTGTTGTGGAATCACTTGGAAGAGAAACATTACCTAAGGGATAAGAAAGCTTTGGAAGTAGATTTTACGGATCATTGATATATATATGAGATAGGAATGTCAATGGAGGATGTACTCACTTAGAGGCGAAAACTTGAGGAAGTTAATATTGCACCTTATTCAGAACATTTGAAAGAATCTAGTTGTCCTAAAGATTATAGATAAAGATGGTAGCTAAACTAAGAACTTTGTACCTTTTGAGGCACTCTATGGACGAAAGTGTCGTACACCTATTAGTTGGGATAGAATGGAAGATAGAATCATTATTGGTCCTGATTTGCTCAAAGAAATTGATAGCAGATGAGATTGATCAGGACAAGATTGAAGGAGGCAGTCGATAGAAAGAAAAGCTATGCTAATAGAAACAAGACTTTCAGACAGTTTGCTACGGGAGATAAAGTCTTTTTGAGGGTCAAGCCTCATAAGAGATCTATATCATTTGGGAAATTATCAAAGTTGGCACCAAGATATGTGGGACCCTTTGATGTGCTAGAAGTTATTAATCCAAATGCATATATATTAGTTTTACCACTTGCTCTAGCTCGAATCCATAATGTCTTCCATGTTTCTTTGTTGAAACCTTATCATCCTAATTGCATCTCGTATTCTTAATTGGTGATCTTTATAGGTACATGATTGGGGGGTGGTGCTAGTGGAGCCCATTCAAATCCTAGATCAACATAGCGTTAAGTTATGTAGCAGAGATTTCACTCAGTATAAGGTCCAGTGGGACCAATTTTCTTGAGGATAGTGCTACATGGGAGGATGCTGAGATGATTGATCATCATTTTCCTCATTTTCTTTCTTAGAGTAGTATTTGCTTATTGCACAAGATACCTTGATACTCTAGTTGGATTCACATGTTGTGAACTTGGTTAGCATGAATGCTATTGCTATTGTTTATGTTTTTATTTGAGACTATTATGTATGGTTAATATTTTATGAAGTTGAAATACTATGTGCTTATTAGAATAATAAGACATTGGGATGATGTCTCTTCCAAGTAGGGAAGGATGTCACGAACCATATTTATCTATAATTATTTTATGAGGAAAATAATGCTTATTTTTCATTTATAAAATTGAAATGAAATGGAAATGGGATTTTTAGTGAAATAAGGTGACAATGAAATAGGGGTTCAAATGCAATAAAATGATTTACATGCAATTGAATAATTATTATTATTTTATTATGAGATTGGGGATCGTCATTGCTAATAAGAAAATGAGTGCAAGTGAATGCAGGAATAGGTGAACGTGAATGAAGACGAGAACATGGTTCAGGTAGAGTTGTTTTAGCTCAAGGACTTCGCTAGAATAGATGGAATCTCACACACCACTTTAGAATATATATATATCTGTGTATTTGTTGCATAATTTAATTTTGTGATTGAATCAAATCCAAATTTTCATAAGCGATTGTGAAATAATATGGTTTATTTCATAGCAAGACTTGTATTCAAACATTAGGTTAAATATGAATATTGATAGTAGATTTATACATTCTTTGTGTGCAAATATGTATAACTGGATGAAATATTGTACTTATGTGTTCATTTTGGTGTTTTGATAATAGTACATATATATGTGTGTGTGTGTGTGTGTGTGCGTGAATTCAAATATCAATTCAATCATATACATGTATATATGTATATAATTATAATGTATATATCTAATTATCATGAAAATGAAATTACCTTACTTCATGAATTTTGTTAATACTTTTACATAGTCAATTGATATATATATATATATATATATATATATATATATATATATATATATATATATATATATATATATATATATATATATATATATATATATATATATATATATATATATATATATATATATATATATATATATATATATATATATATTATGGTGGCGAACTTATTAAATAGCATGTTATTAGTAACAAGGCATATCGCATAGTGAAGTCGATGAATACTATATGTCTGTTTCGTTACATAGTTGATATACTCATCAACTCTTGTTTGCAAGGTATTTTGTTACGTGGGATAGTCCTTGTTTAAACACAATGTGTTTGTTATAATGCACTGGTTAAGGGATTTTACAAAAGAGACCTGTTAAAGTCCACCTGGTTAAGGTATTTATGTTGCAGTGGTTAGAAAGCAACATATGGATGATCTGCTAAATTAGCTGTAGATAGCTTGATCAGATCTCAATATGCATCACACTCAATCCTCACCGGTTGTGTCTTCTTTGCACAACACCGATTTTCTTCTTACACCTTCGACTTTTAACTTAGTTGATCACTTGTCCCTGGACACTGCACTCTACCGATCCTCGAGGAGCCCTATCAATTCTATGGCTGAAAACTTTCCATTAAGCATGGACACTACATGGTGTATACCTTTGGAACAAGCCCTACGTGGAACAGTCACAGGCCAAGTGAATTGTTAGACGTGTTGCCTGGTTCTTTGCTGATGATCAAACAAAGAATAGAGAATAGCGAATAGAGAAGGAAGATTAGTCAATAGAGAGGAAAGAACATGAAGGATTGGACAACATAGAGGAAAAAAAGCATTGGAAATCTAGGAGTATTGTAGTCAGAGTTGGAAGAAGATTAGCATTGATCATATCAGACTTGGCTTAAATTTCAGAGGTTGGATCTTAAACGAGCAATAGTTTATTATATAATTAAGATTATAAGAACAAAATTATCTTGAGATTTGTTTGTTTTTAGATCATTAGAGAAGAAAAGAGTTAAACTTTTGAATTCGATCCTTGCAATAGAAGTCATGATGATTATTTGAAATTTCGTTTGAAAAAGCCATTTAGGTATATGCATTTTGAATTATCATTTTATTTAATACCATTATGGAAAATTACTAAATTCACTTAGTTGAATTCATAAATCATGGAAAACACATGTTAGTGTCGAACTAAATATGTTATTCGAGAAAGGAAGTAGATAATCAAAAACATGTGGAAAGATAGAGAACTTATGCATTCTAAACTTGGAAATTTGAAACCATACAAAAAGAGAATACAAGTTAATGTATGATTACGCTATTTGGATTTTATGAGAAATAGATAAAAGAATGTGTACTCATTTTTCTGTTTCTGAATTTTAGTTTTGTCTATATGCTAATATGCATACATGTGCTACACCATCTAATTTTTAATTCTTGTCCTTGATTTACTTGAAAAGATAAAAGTGAAAGATTGTTTTCTTATTAGATATAATTGGGTGTAAGCGAAAGACTGTTTCTCCTATGTATCTTTAACGAAATATTGTCTTCTTTAAATATTGTAATTTTAACATGCGAGAAATAGGAAGCTAGAGTTGAGAAAAGAAAGATTGTCTTCTATTTATTATTCTGATTTCATATGAATATTAGAAAAGCTAGATATGCTTGTGTGTTTGGAAAGTTACCTTCCGAGACGGGTACTGAATGTGGACTTATAGAGAGAATAGTTTTCTTTTCCAAACTATATTTTATTACTATGCATGGCATTATACTCGACCGAGTAAATTTTTCACCATTGAAATAGATGGATTTATTTATGCTCTATACCATATCCTTGATTGATCTTTCTTGTTTCTTAATGAAATTAGAAAATTGAAAATGCATGCATCACTCTAGGCATGCACTAGATTCCATCTTGTCTATCAAATTCTTTTTTCTATGCAATTCATGTAGGGTCGGGTATTCTTGATTGACCAAGAATTTTGGGGAAGTGTAAGATTCAAGGTTGGGTGGAAAAAGCACCTGAATCTTGTTTTCGTCTTCATTATAAAGATTGTATTGAAGATAGCTTTGGATTGTCGATCAATGGATGCATCTCATCCTTTACTTATATTTTTCTTGTTATTTGAACTTAAGGCATTTGAAAGGCCTAAGTATTGTATCTAGATATGATCGAGATACTACTCACATTCTCTTATTGAATATAGAATCTTTACCTTTTTATAGAAATCTTGTGTTTAATATGATATCATTGGAATGATCATTTAGAGCTAAGGATGGAATAGTGGAAGTAAATAGACTTATTAAAGGAATTATGAATTTATTTAAGAATAAAGAGTATTTTGTTTTATTATTGAATTTAGAACGTTTTACATCTTTACATTTTGGGAGGATATAAGCATGGATTTAATACTTGGATTGCTTAAGACACGAAGAGGAAATGGCTCTATATTTGTGGTGGTTGATAGATTCTCAAAGATGGCACATTTCATACCTTGTAAAAAGACAACAGATGTAGTACATGTTGCAAACCTATTTTTCAAGGAAGTGGTGAGATTGCATGAATTACATAGGAGCATAGTTTCAGATAGAGACAATAAGTTTGTTGGATATTTTTTTAGGACACTTTGGAAGAAGATGAAGATAGGTTTGAAGGTCAGTTCTACTTTTCACCCACAGACTGATAGACAAATAGAGATAGTGAATAGGAGCTTGGGAAATTTATTGAAATGCTTAGTAGGAGAGAAAACCGAAAGTTGGGACTTGATTCTTGCACAAGCAAAATTTTCCTATAATAATTCAGTGAACAGGAGTATAGGAAGAACACCTTTTGAGATTGTTACCGAAGTACACCCTAGAGACATATCAGAATTGAGAGACATTGGTAATGAAGATAAGAGGAGTGCAGAAGCAAAAGAATTTGTAGAGCATATGAAGATAGTACATACTCAGGTTAAACAACATCTGGAGGACATGAACAATAAGTATAAGGAGAGAGCAAATGAGAAGAGGAGACATAAGGAATTTGAAGTAGGGGATGAAGTGATGGTGTATCTGAGAAAAGAGAGATTTCCAGTGGAAACTTATAACAAGTTAAAGAGGAGAAGGTTTGGACCTTGTAAGATCTTGAATAAATTCAGTTCTAGAAATGCAAATGAAGTGGAGTTACCAGATAGTTTGGGTATTTCACCTATATTCAACATTGCAGATCTACATCAGTATGATGAAACAAAATTCAGCAAGGACAATGTAGCAGACTTGGGGAAGCAGATACCTCAGTGGATACCAGATCATATCAAAGAGATTTTGGAGAGCAGAATTGGATGTAGCACCCGGAGCAATCAGTATAGAGAGCATCTTGTGAAGTGGAAGGACATACCAGTTGAAGATTCTTCATGGATCTCTCAGGTAGAGGTAGACTAGCTTGGTTTTCCTCTGAGCCCAACAAAGTGAGGGACACACTTTTTTTAATAACTCTCGATGTCTAATGCAGGAGCATCGGGTTCTTGGCAATCTTGCATCAACCAAAAACATTTTCTTTCAGTTTGTTCCTGTTTTGCAGTTTCAGCATTTCATTCTGCATTTGCTCACCGGATCTTGCGAAGATGGAATTTGATTGTGGACATGTTCATTTGCCTTATCCTAAGTCCACATGACATTTGGATATTTTCCCAACAAGTTATCGCTTCTGGAATTCGAGATAGTTTTCTAACTTAGAACACCGAAACTGCTTGGACCTATTTTTCTATTGGTGAATCTTGCGGATCATTTTCATAGCATGCAGAGCTTCAATTCATTGTTTCCAACATTCCTTGTCATGTGGACGACCTTCCCTTAGGTTAGCACTTCATCCTATGGACTTTTCGGATGGATCTCTTTGGCAGAGGCCGATCTTGTTGTTTTACACGTTTCATCTTGTTCATCAGGGATTGTTTCATCTTGGGCCGACGCAGATCACCCTTGATCATATAAATCAATGTAATTAACCATTCAATCAACTCAAAATTTCTATTTAAACTTCTTTTCTTCTCTCATTCAATTAGTTCGAATTAGAGTTAGAATCACAAACCACTTCTTCAATGTTTTCTCACCATCATAATCTTGAGCTTTCAAATTTGATTTGTGTATACAAAATCTAAGAGCATTTTTGAGACGATTAAGAAATCCAATCTCATAAATCCAAAACTCTACACAAAGGCATCAAATTTTTATTACCATATCCTAAGAGACTACTTAAACCACACAAATATTTTTCTAACTTGCAAACCAAATTTTATTTACCTCATCAAATTAGTGCTCTTGTTACGACAAGTAAATTTCCTCTTCCAAGTCACCATGAAGGAAAGATGTCTTCACATCCATCTACTCAACTTCAAGATCATGTGTTGCAACAAGTGATAATAAGAATCCAATAGATGTCATCTTAGAAACATGAGAGAAAATCTTGCCATAATTTATTCTCTCAACTTGGGAATACCCCCTTGCAACCAACCTTTCTTTATACTTTTCAACATTGTCATCTGAACCAAATTTCATTTCTAAAGCATTGGCACCCTTAGGTATCCCAAAAACATGACCATCAGATGTAGAAGCATAGACTTCTTCATAGCTTGATCTAACATGGGGATGAAGAGTCTAAACCTC
Source organism: Cryptomeria japonica (assembly GCF_030272615.1). Lineage (NCBI taxonomy): Eukaryota > Viridiplantae > Streptophyta > Pinopsida > Cupressales > Cupressaceae > Cryptomeria > Cryptomeria japonica. Next base: position 484,326,817 of record NC_081409.1, read on the forward strand.
TCTTCTTTGGCTTCACATAAGAACTGTTGCATTGAATAGTGCATGCATCCATCTTATATAGAGTGTCAATCCAAACACCATTGGCAAGCGTCATATCTCCTCTAGTCATCTTGCATCCACCTTGCAAAAAAACAACCTACATACCCACATCATTCAATTTACTTATAGAAACTAGGTTTTGTACCTCTATGTAGAACACCATCAATCCACTTCACTCTACTATCGAGGAATCTAATCTTGACTCTTCCACGACCAATAATCTTCATATGAGAGTAATCACTGAGATACACCTTCCCACCCTCATATTATTCATATTTGTAAACCCAAATCTATCAACCAAAGATGCACCCAAATCTATCAACCAAACATCTTTTGATGTATATGTTTCCAAGGCTACGACAAATGCTTCACCATCATCTTGAGAGGATTTGTGTAGATATAAATTAGAGGAGGGGTTTCTCTTTTTTTTTCTCTTTTTCTCCTCCTTGTGTACTATTTACAAAGTGACCAATTTTTTCACAATTCCAAATATTTGCCTTGGACTTTTCAAGAGACTTAAATCTCACAGGGATTTTGATCTACCTTTTTCTTCTTTCTTGTGCTTCTTCTTGTCTTTCTCTTTCGATCTACCACAAAACACATAATCCTCCTTAACCAACTCAAAAGTTTCCCTTCACATCTCTTTGGAAAGTAATGGTCTAACCACCTCATCCATCAAGCGAACCTAGTTGTGGTACACCTAATGGCCACACAAGGTGGTCCAAAAAGTCCCACTAAGAACATAGTAAGGCCATGCAGTGATCTTCACACCAACAAAGGTCAATTGGGAAACTAGCATATTAAATGTATTTAGATGATTGGCTATGGATCCCCCATCTTAATTTTTCAAGGAAAACAACTTCTTCATCAAGAATTACTTGTTTACTAGGGATTTAGCTTAATAAACATCACCAAGAATCTTCCATAGAAGTTCTGTGGTCTTCTCTTCATGAATATTCAATAACATAGAGCTTGCCAAATAGAGTCTAATAAGACCCTCTAATTTTCAATCCATCAAGTCCTAGCCTATTTGAGTCATGGTTTCTTGTTTAGATTCAAATATTACAACCCACATATCTATGTCCATGAGCATATCCTCCATTTTTATTTTTCACAACTTAAAGTTAGCGTCGTTAAACTTCTCCACTTATATTATTTCAAATGTGCTAGCCATCTCTTTCCTACAACAAGGTTACAAAGTACTACAAGCTCCCACTCAAACAAAGATTAGTCCAAAAAACCCTCTACCCAGTAATGAGACCGAAATTGGCCAAGTTCTAATACCAACTGAAAGGAAACAATGTATGTTGAAACACTTCCTTCACCAATCTAATGAGATGAGATAGTGCAACTTTTCTTAAAACCCTTAATAGTTGCAATAATAAGATGCATATGCTACTAAGAAAATAACATACAATAAAGTAATAATATCATAACACAATATGTAGGTGGGGAAAACACTTTTGAGAGAACAATGACATACTCTAAAAGCCTTCTTAATGTATTAGGAAAAACAATGACTTTACAATCACTTCCTAAGCAAGTCATCTTCATAGGAGTTGCACTGTCAATATTTGGAGATATTTTGATAGTATAATATTACCTAAAAAATTACAACATATCAAATGCTCTCTAAGATATCCACTAAATAGATAAAACAAGAATGGAGGAAGCTTCTAGGCCAAGCCAAAAGAGGTCCACAGGCATCCAGATCCATGTAGCACATTTTCCAACTGCCTCCAAGCATGCAAATGACACTTGTACAAGTTTTTTTGACCCCTCATGCATATATCCAAACTTGGTTGCCCAATTTTTGCCATAAATACATGTGATAGATTCTCTTATATACCTTAAATTGTCATAGAATTTGTCATAACTTATACCACTTACAATCGTAAGAGAATATTTCATAACTGACTATTAATAGTTGATTCTCTTATAGCTTTTTATTACCCAACTTGAGTTACCACCTCTCCATGCAAAGATGCCTCATGATACTTGTCCAACCTATCATAGAATTTGTTTCTTACACATCATAACCTACCTTAGGAAATTGTCATTTGTCATAAGTCATCATAAGCTCATATGCACTGCTAAAGATATCAACACATGGTAGAGAATCTCTACAACAAAAGGGGACACCTACCTCCTCATGTAAGGACAAAAACATTCTTGTCACTACCCATGTCACCTCCTAGTGTGATGACAACTCACTCTGTCATGTCACAGAAGATGACAAAATAAGATGTGCAAGAAAATACAAAATAGGTATTAAATAAATATATTAATTAATTAAATCAATACTAGGAAATACTAAGGTTAATACACCTTAATTCCCAAAAAAAATATTTAGGCTATCATCATCTATCTTAAATTTGAAATGTCTACCAATCAGATATGGCCTCCACACTTTTTCTATATGAAGACTAGCTAATATATCCTTTAGTAAAATGGTTGATTTTTACCCTTTAATGGATGAATTTTAAAATTGATTGGCCTACCTTTTTGCATGAAAACTATTCATATACCATTTAATGAAGCATCATATTCCACAATAATATTCTTGGTTATATTTTTCAGATAATTTATCACCTAGTTTATTCAATTAAAAAGTATCCTTCTTCAATAGAGCTATGAGGGATGCTACTATGTGACTAGAGTTCTTCACAAATCTTCTATAGTATACAAAGAGTACAAGAAAAACTCTTTTCCTTGCCCTCTAAAGAATGATCCATGGAAAAGAAAAATTAGTTTCTATCTAGAAAACATGATTTGCCCCACAAGATTGAGTGACAAAAAAAATAGAGCTTTGAAGATAGCAACCCAAAGGTATGTGTTACTCTACATCCTAGCAATGTGGGCGAACCTTCAATAAATTTTCCTAAAATGTCTAAATCATGAGCAAGCTATCAAAAATTCACAAATCAATGTCACCAAGTGTTTTGTGGGGGGCAATTTTGTTGAAATGTTGTCATTGATGTCAAATGAGCATTCATTGTTTAAAAAGTTGATTACATCCACAACGACATATAAAGAAACAATCCATGTTTGAGTGAGCATACAAAACCTAAAATTTGAAGCATCTTACTATTAGAAAAACAATGGACAAGACGTTTTAGATTATATGTTGTTGATAATAGATAAGGATTTCAAAGGGTGAATAAGCATTCATATCAAGGGATCGTTTGATGCTTGGTCAAAGCATATGGAAATATATGATGACCGATATCAACCGGAAGAAATAAGACAAATTCATGCATAATACGTGTCCCACCATCTCATAGAAGATTGAAATAGAGAACTTCAATCATGAGTGGCATTGAAAGACATATTAAGAGAAGAAGATGAACTGAATCTTAACTGATTCATTAACAAGTTCATGCAGGTCGATTGGTTAAGGAAAATATATATTTAATGTGTTGGTCATTGTAAAATGAGAAGAAAATGGAATTAAGAAGTGACCAGATTATAAAGAGACAATGATTAATTAGTAGCAAAGCAAAGGTCAATATTTGGAAGTCATGTTTCTTAAGAAAGAGTATTATAAGACAACAAAACAAAACCAGAACAAGACAAAACTTAGAAAAAGACAAACATCGGAAAAATACAAAAAAAGAATACAACAAAGATTAAAAGGTACAATTTGATTATAAGCTAATTTCTAGAGGTGTGATTCAGATTTGAAGCCATATAAGACAAATTTATAATAAAGACAAAAATAGATAAGACAAGAAGAAATAAGACAAAATTAAAGTAAAGCAGCGATACAATTAATATTTTGATCAATTAAATGGCAACAGTGATTACAAAGTAGCGTTTGGTAATTTATTTGTCAAAAGGTGTGATTCTATATTTGGTCAAAGGACATCGATAAATAAGAGTTTTGATTAAGTTGTGAAGTGGTTGATTAAAAAGTCAATAGTGATTAGTTTGAAGTAGAAATTAATTTAGAACCAAAAGATGCAAACTTATAGAGAATGTTTTGTAATATGAAAAGACATGATGTTAAACAAACAAATCATTACATTATTGGAATTGATCCTTTATGAGGAATGAATGAAATAATTAATAAATAAAAAGGGACATAACTCTTTGAATAAAATATCCAATCAAAAGGATATGACTCTTGGAAATTCAAAGACATAAAAAGATATTAAAATGGATGCAAGGTGTGAGTAAATAGTATGAGTGTATAGAGGAAAAGGCTCTTTTGATTTGATTTATATCAAAGTTAAAGGAGATAAAGGAGGCTCCTATATATATTAATAAAGAAGAAAGTAGTGTGAAGAATCTAGGAACAATTTAAATCGGATTTAAAAACGGAAATCGTGTAGATTCTAAAAGAGAGCAATATGCTTATTTTGTCAGAGATTTGAGAAAGGCATTAAGCAAAATTTGTGATCAAACTTGTAATAGACTTTAAGACAAAAATTTTATCAGATCTATAGCAGACTTGAAGGCAGATTTGTGAAGATTTCTTCATAACAAACTTGAGATCAATTTGAGAAGGAAAAGTACAACATAAGTTGTGAAGAATAGGATCATCCATCATCTGTCAAAATGTGGAATTTGAATGTAAGGTTGGTGTCTCTAATTGAATCAGGGGTTTGTGCCTCTAGTGGGCAAGTGCTCACAAATAGAATGAGGGGTTGGTGTCTCTAGTGGGAAAGGTTCTCACAAACAAAATGACGGGATGGTGCCTCTAGTGGGTTGATACCTACGAAATTGTAAAAGAAGTTTTCTATATATAAGGAAGCTATTTTACTATGGTTTTCTCCTGTAAGGGTTTCCATGTATATATCTTGTGTTCAACTTGTGTTCATAATAGTATGCAAAAAATATTTGAGATAAAGTTATTTGCTTATAATATTAAGTTGAAAAAGTAAAAAAGTTTGTTATACTAGTCAACCCCCCCCCCCCCCCCTCAACAGTATAACTGTGTTCTCAACAATTAGTATCAGAACGAGTTTCTTAAAAAAAGTATAATCACTTGAAAGTAAATCAAGAGAACACTATGGGAAAGGAAAAAGGTAATAAAGGGAAAAATGCCAAGAAAGGTATTGTTAACAAAGCACCTAGTACAAGTGTTGAAGAAATAGAAGATGATTGGCATCTTATGAGTAAAGAGGAGTTAAAATAATTTCATGAGAATAATGACATGAGTAATGAAGACAATGAATAGAATTTTGAGGAAGAGCTATATCCTGCTATTGAGAGGCTTCGAGAAAAGGTTTCAAAGTATAGATGCCTATATCAAGAAGAAGGCAAGAAGAGTTCAAATCACTTGAATCAACAAAAAAGGAAATTTTCAATTTAAAAATTCAAATTGAGGAGGGGAAAATAATTGAGGAAGAAACTAAATCTCAATTAAAGGTAAAAGAGGAAATTTGTGAACAACTTGAATTTGAGGTAGCTACTGTAAGAAATGAATTAGAGAAAATATCCATAAAAATGAAAAAAAAACTTGAGAAAAGCTCCAAAACCTTGGAAAATATCATTAACAACCAAATATCATCATCTAATAAAACAGGGCTAGGTTATGGAGAAAATTCAAAGAGCTATGTTGATGCACTCAAAATTCCCATCAAAGGAGAAAGTAGCAAAATGGGAGAATCATCTAAAAAATTAAAAGAGGAAGTAGAAATATATGTTTAAGTCATGATAAAGCCTATCAAAAATAAAGAAACTGAGAAGAGTCAAGTTCCACAAAGCTCAAGCAGTCCTTCAAAGGACATAGTCAAAAGGGCATTTCATCCAAGACATATTCACATGAATATGAACAAGAGTAAATTCTTTGGTTATTGTTTTACATGCAAACTCTTTAGTCATAAAGAAATAAATTGTAGAACTCACACAAGAAATTCTACTTTGAACAAGAATAGAAATATCACTAAGGTTGTTGATAGAAATTACAACTCTTTTACTCACTTATTGTACAATGTTGAATGCTATAGATGCAATAACTATGGGCACATAGCACACCATTGTAGATATGGTGTTGTGAAACCACCAAGAAAGAATAAGAAAGAGGATTCTCTTTCTGAACAAAAGAAAGAACCAACAAAAATCTGGAAAAGAAAGCAAGAGCCAAAACAACATAAAGAGGAGAAATCTATGCTTGTGCTTCATGCACAAGAAGTATCATAAAAAGTATGAAGTTAGGGGGAGCTAATCATTGCAATATCATTTCATTCCCATGGAGAAGAAAACTCAATGGATGAAGCTAACAAAATATTAGAGGAAGAGAAGTGTAACTACAACCTTAAGAAAGTTAGAAAATAATGTGATCAAAATCTCTATTCAATGGAATGTGACTAGAAAAAGACGAGCAAATTACTTTCAATCTAAGATACAGATATTACCCATAGTGGTTGTAACAAAAGTTATATTCGATTACTGTCACATTGCAAATTTTGGGAGTCTCAAGATGTTGTTCTTGGAGATGAGTTTGCAAATCTCATTTTCATGTGTAATGATCTAAAAAAATTAATTAATTGTTTCAGGTACAAGGTGCTTGGCATGCCTAAAGCATAGTTGAGACTTTTAGACAATGGAAACCCAAATAATATTTTCTTTCTACAAACTAAGTGGTCCACTAACAGAGAAGTAATTCAAGAGAGGAATTGGAGAAGTGCAAAACATTCTTATCATGCAAGTTTGACTATGGTATCTTTCATGTTGGTTGTTCAATTGATGCAACAATATGCATAGTGTGAGTTGTCTTTAGTTAATAGTTCACTTCAAATACCTTTGAACATATTAAATGTGACACTATTAGACATGACCATGGAGAAATGACAATGGATGTCACTTCTTTATTTATCCTGCTATGTTATATTTAGAGAAACTATTGATTAACCGCCAAGCTGAAGAATTTGTATTTATCGAAGACTATACAAAATTGAGATGACAAAAGATGGATCTTTCATTATTGGGCAACTTATATTGTAATTGTATTTGGTACTAAAGAGTTCAGTGACATGTTTATGAGGCATTGTGAAGAAATGAAGAAGGTAACAAAAGGGGAAATGATTGCATTGATGTCAAGTGATCTATGCAAGGAATCTTCAAAGAAGTCTAAAGCATAAGGAAAAGAATTTACTTGTGTATTACATTAGCAACAAGGGTGGTAATGAGTTGGTCCATGCATACTCAAATTCCTAGGTGATGAAAAGATTGAATGCTTTTAACTCATGCAATGAACTAAAGACTTTGAAGATCATGAATAAAGAGTTATCATCTAAGAGCAAGTGACAAAAGAAGAAAATTTCATACAAGAGGAATCATTTTGATGTGGCAATCAAAAATCTTGAAGATATGAAGACTCTAACAAAGATATCAAAAGATGATCCTCATCTACTAGCCATGGATAAAGAAGATACATAAGGAAGTGATGGGATAGCTAAGTTCCTAACTTGTGAAACTCAAGAAGATAGAGAAAGTATGTCACCTAAGAAAATCAGGATACAAAGCATCAAGAAATGAAAGAGTATTAGAGAAAGGGAAAGCATGAAATAATCTTTTATAGGGGGAGCACTAGAGAATCTTCAACATGGGCAGAAGTGTATTCTTATGTATTTGATGCAATTTTTCAAATAGGGGTTTCTAATGATCCATTCATAAGTAGAAGTTTGATGGTCATCCCTTTTTTCCATTGATGTCAAAGGGGGAGAGATATAGAAAGAGGGAGAATTGGAAGATTTATGTTTCCATCAATGGCAAAGGGGGAGATTGTTGAAATGTTGTCATTGATGTCAAAGGCGCATTGATAATATCTTTGATGTCAAATGAGAGGCCTCCATCCAATACCATGTAAAGGAGCATAGGAGAGGGTTCAATATTTTATTGGGCTACAATGGCTACATTGGTGTTTAAAAAGTTGATTACATCCACCATGATATATAAAGAAATAATCCATGTTTGAGTGAGCATACAAAACTTGAAAGTTGAACCATCTTACTTTTAGCAAAACAATGGACAAGAAGGTTTAGATTATATGTGGATAATAATAGATAAGTATATCAAAGGATGAATGAGAATTCACATCATGGGATCGTTTGATGCTTGGTCAAAGCTATGGGAATATATGATGACTAATATCAACTAGAAGAAATAAGACAAACTCATGCATAACATGTGTCTCAACATCTCATAGTAGATTGGAATAAAGAACTTCAATCATGACTGGCATTGAAAGACATATTAAGAGAAGAAGACGAACTGAGTCTTAACTGATTCATTAACAAGTTCATGCGGGTCAATTGGTTAAGGAAAATATATATTTAATATGTTGGCCATTGTAAAATGAGGAGAAAATGGAATTAATAAGTGATCAAATTATAAAGAAACAATGATTAATCAACAACAAAGCAAAGGTCAATGTTTGGAAGCAACAATTCCTAGGAAAGAGTATTATAAGACAAGAAAATAAAACTAGAAAAGGACAAAACCTAGAAAAAGACAAACATTGGAAAAAGACAAAAAAAGAATAAAACAAAGATTAAAAAGTACAATTTGATTATAAGTTAATTCCTTCAAGAGGTGCAATTCAGATTTGAAGCCATATAAGACAAATTTAGAATAAAGGCAAAAATAGATAAGACAAGAAGAAATAAGACAAAATTAAAGTAAATAAACGATACAATTAATATTTTGATCTATTAATGGCAATGGTGATTACAAAGTAGTGCTTGGTAGTTTATTTGTTAAAAGGTGTGATTCTATATTTGGTCATAGGACAATAATAAATAAGAGTTTTGATTAACTTATGAAGTGGTTGAATTGAAAAGTCAGTAGTGATAAGTTTGAAGCAGAGATTACTTTAGAACCAAAAAGTGCAAACTTATAGAGAAATTTTTGTTATATGAAAAGACACGATGCTAAACAAACAAATCACTACATTATTGGAATTTGTCCTTTATGAGGAATAAAAGAAATAATTAATAAATAAAAAGTGACATGACTCTTTGAATAAAATATCCAATCAAAAGGATATGACTCTTGGAGATTTGAAGACATGAAAAGAGATTAAAATGGATGCAAGGTGTGAGTAAATAGTACGAGTATATAGAGGAAAAGGCTCTTTTGATCTGATTTATATCGGACTTAAAGGAGATAAACGAGACTCCTATATATATGTAAATGAAGAAGAAAGTAGTGTGAAGAATCTATGAACAATTTAAATTAGATTTAAAAAGGGAATTGGTGAAGATTCTAAAAGAGAGTGATATGCTTATTTTGTCACAAATTTGAGAAAGGCATTAAGGCAAATTTGTTATCAGTCCTATAGAAGACTTGAAGACAGATTTGTGGTCAGATCTATAGCAGTCTTGAAGGTAGATTTGTGAAGAGTTTTTCATAACATACTTGAGATCAATTTGAGAAGAAAAAATATAACATAAGTTGTGAAGAATAGGATCATCCATCATCCGTTAAAAGGTGGAATTTGAATGAGGGGTTGGTGCCTCTAGTGGGCAAGTGCTCACAAATAGTATGAGGGGTTGGTGCCTCTATTGGGAAAGGTTCTCACAAATAGAATGAGGGGTTGGTGCCTCTAGTGGCTTGATACCTACAAAATTGTAAAAGGAGTTTTCTATATATAAGGAAGCTATTTTACCATGGTTTTCTCTCATAAGGGTTTCCACATATATATCTTGTGTTCAACTTGTGTTCATAATAGTTAGATCTCATGTGAATGTTAGTATGCAATGAATATTTGAGATAAATTTATTTTCTTATAATATTAAGGTGAAAAAGTAAAAGTTTGTTATACTAATTCAAACCCCCCCTCTTAATCTAACTGTGTTCTCAACAATTTTGTGTCAAATACTACCACTCACAAGGTGATTAGAGCAATATGTTAGTGGCCCATATTGTTCAAAGATGTTGCGAGATGTGGTGATGTTAAAATATTTATAGGTAATAAGTTTGCAAGTGCACTCATCACATATATATTAGTTTAGGATCCATTTCAAGAATGGGATATTGATTTTGTTGGGGGGATTGTTAAAAAATGAGATAACAAATACAAATGGATTTTGGTGGCCACTAATTACTTTACCAAATAGGTGGAAGAAATCCTTACTACAAATACTACATCTAACATGTCGATTCACTTCCTACTAAACAACATAATCACAAGGTTTGGTATGCTTACAAAAATAATCGTTGATTATTCAATATATTTTTTATCGCATGACCCGATGGGTGTATTCTAACAATGTGATAAGTTTAAAACACTTTCCCCCTTATCATCCATAAGGGAATGGCCAAGCTAAATCTAGGAACAAATGCATCACGACCATTGTTTGGATTAAGGTGTCTCAACCTTAGAGTCCAAACATGTTTATTTTTTATTTTTTATACTGCACCCACTTTGGAAGTCCTAAAATTAGGGGACTAGTGTCATAGGTTGCTATGTTGGAACTATGACAATTTCTTTTATTTACCATGACGGTTAATAAATTGATGGAAGAGTCATGGAGAGTAATTATTTGGCAATTGGTATTTATGTGGAGTTCACTTTCGACAAGTGGTGTGAGGTAAGTGTTGCATATGGAAAGGTGACTATTATGGATGATTTATGCATTGTTGCATTGGAAGTTGCTATGTGCAACATGCCATGGGTTTAGCAAGTTGTTGATTATGACACCACATACCTATTTGGCATTTGAGTTGGTTTTCCAAACCATGGGTGCTTTTCGATTGTGTTGAGCTCTATAAATATGTGGTTTTTTAGTGTATTTTGTATGATAGGTTGGATAGCTTCTAAGAAGCTTTGATGTATCGAATATTTTTAGAATTATTTGTTGTTGTATTTACTCTTGAAGAGCATCAGTTCTAGGCATTGTATTGTAACTGTTGGTGTTGTTGATAATACAATTGAATCTAGCTTTTAGAGTGTGGGTTTTGTCTCAAAAGAGATTTCCCATGTATATCTGGTGTTATGGTTTTATTTGTTTAAATCTGACTTTTTATGTCTTTATCTAATTTGCCATAGTTTAAGAGTTTGTAAGAAATTTCTGCATCATCTCTCTTGTTAGATTTAGCATTCAGAAGCATTATTTCGCACTTTGTCTTCCTTTCAACCATCATCAAGAAGGCACTAGATTCAAATAAACAAAGATGGAAAAAGATAAGATTTAATTTTATTGTTTGGAAAGACATTATACCATAAGGTTATTAATAGGAGCATCTTTGGATTTCTTTTTAGAATAGAAGCCAAAAAGCCAATCAACCTTGAATTCCTTGTGTATGTTATTGTAGAAAAATGAAGGAGAAATAAATGATGTCATCTCCTTAAGAGTGCAAGAATTTATTAAACTTGAAGAAGCTAGAAGATCTACACATGAAAGAGGTCTACTTTAGCAACAAAAGATGAAAAAATGTTTGATAAGAGGACTATTCAAAGATAATTCTACTTAGGGGACATTGTTCTCATGTGGAATGCTAAGTCTAAAGATAAGGGCAAGCATGGAAAATTTGATTCCTTAGTGGTTGGACCTTATCAAGTTGCAAAGAAATGTGATCAAGGAAATTTCTACATCAAGAGTCTTGATGGAGAGTTCATGGAGCTTCTAGTTCATGGTCAAAATTTCAAGTAAGAGGCTCCTTTGGAGGTTAAGGATATAGTAATTTTCTTTGATTTTTTTTTTTGCATTATAAATATTGTGTCATGTGGGTGTTGTGTCCTTATGCAATTGTGACCCTTCTTGATCATGATGAAGTGTAGTATCCCTATTTTATCCCTTGTTTGTCATATACTTTTTGGTTTGCATCTTGATGATAGCTAGATTCTCATTGTGCCTACAAAAGGCACACATCCACAACCAATGTCAACATTAGAGCTCAATTTAATAGTGCCTACATATGATTAAGTATAGGGCCCCATGTTTATTTGACCTTATTGTAGTCATCATTTATAAACAACTTGAGGAAACTTTGAATGAATCTCCCTTGGTAAAAAAATTGAAGTCAAGGAGTGCTTGGATTGTTTTCTTCACTTTCTACAAAGTTGTAGACTTTTAGTGGACTACAAGACATTTCCAACCTACCTTGACTTCCTTTCCAACATAAAATATCGACAAGGTCTTGCGATTCCTTCTCCCTCTCCATTTCCTTAATTTATTCATGTTTTTGATAATTCAATGGACATGCAAACTTTCTCCTCATATACCAAACCTCCTCCCTTTCTCACATCTCTATGAATCTTCCATTTCTTCTCCTCTGTAGACTTTCAAAGTGATTTCAAACTTTTTGATCATCCACTTCCCTTTAGTTCCATAAGTTCATCCCACATCATTCTCATTCCTCCTTATGAAATTCATTTGCAACTCTAGATTTCCTCTAGTTATACTTCCACTTCTAACTATCAATCCTCCAAAATGTCCTTGTATTCCCTCCAAAATTTTCTTGTGAACTTAAGGAGTTCCATTCTGATGTCCAGTCTTCATGTCCACTTTTCTATTGGATTCTTAGAAAAGTCTCTTATTCCTTTGGCCCGTTGTTCCTTCTTGTGTAGAGTTCAAGCTAACTTTTGAACATTTGGCATCCAACCTCAACATTGTCTTCCCATGTACAATTTTGCATGTCCTCCCTATTGGATTTAGTTGTTCAACCCCACAAGCCCGTGAATCACGTACAAGAAAAAACACCTAAAGACAAGAAGTCGTGATTAATGTTATGCAACCTTGAGAGATTCATCCAAAGAGGAATTTGATATTGAGATTGACTTGTGATGAAATTGGATATATTACAATTAATTCTTATAAAAGAATAATGATAGAATCCTAGATGCAAACACTAGAGGAAGACTAAATTAGCTAGTGTCAAGTGTCACAATCATAATGAATGAGACAACTTAAGGTATTACTAGCCTAATTAAATAAAAGGAAAAAGAACCTAAGTTTAGCTTAAGTGAATAAAGTAATTAAAGGACCTAATTAATTAAATAATTAGATAATGTCCTAATTACTCCAACATTCCCCACACTTCAATCATTTCATTCACTGAATCCATCCTTTTGTACACTTTCAACACCATTAGCACTTCTTTGTTATGTCCATTCTTGATGTCTTGCTTAGCAACAAAAATCCACATCCCCTTTTTCACCCTCTTGACCTACATTTGAAATATTGTATTCCCTCTATTTGCCTCACGCACTTCTCAAATCCTCTCAATATAATGACTGGTTTTAACCGTACAACTAGTCCAATGGGTTGTCTTTCTTAATGCATCATCTCTATCTCAAGGGCATGGATTTTCTTGTAGATTCAATGATAATTGATGAAGATTTCCAAATTGCCACTAATGTAGGGATTGAGCTTTGATTCCCAATGAACTTCACACTTGATTCATATCTTCCACTACATGAATTTCATGGGTTTACCACATCTTACATGCCTTGATAATGTCTAGTTATTTATTGAATTTTCATAAGCAACTAAAGAAAGGTTTGTCTTATTTTGTGTGTACACTTTAAAATGCCATCAATAACTTTGGAGTGGATGCAATCATACCAAATAAATCTCTCAAATGTGTCTTGGTACTCATTGATCTCTCAAGGAAATGATCTATGTACAACAATGTATGGTTGTTGATGTCAAAGGAATGGTTTAGATGCATGACCATGTGAAATAATGCAAACAAGTAGGGGTGGCCTATGCAAGTTGTAATTCATCTTGTCTCCTCTTCCAAGATTGTGTTATAGTATGGAAAGGCATATATACTCAATTTTTCAATCAAGGAGGATGGAAAATAGGTTACATAGCTGAAACAAAAACCAATTCATAGAACATCATGGTTTCTTTCTAGCAAGCTAGGGCATTTCCTACATTATAACTTTCTAGTTTTCTCCCAAAGTTTAATGTCATACTACAAACCCAAATGAAATGTTTAAAATGTAAAAACTAAACATCTTTTTAATGACTTCATGAATATAATACAATTTTTTAAACTTCTTATTGATTTTCTTAATCATGTTTGTTGAGTCAAGTGTTTTTTTTACTACTTTGTCAACTAGAAGGCAATAAACCTCTTGTAAAGCTTTTGCAATGCATATTATTAAAATAACACAAAAAAATGTAGGTTTGTATGTGGATAACTCAGATAGATTCAATTAGATGTCCTACAAATTCATCTATCTACTTCGATGCACGCATAGTGTTGGAGTAATTTTAGGACAATTATCTCATTATTTATTAATTAGGTCCTTTAATTGCTTTTTCAATTAAGCTAAACTTAGGTGCTTTTTATTATCTGAGTTTTCTTTTATAACATTAGTTCTTGATGTAGTTGAGCTTAATTTAGCTCGTACTTTGCATTGCTTTAGGGTTTACACCTAGGGTTTCATTCATCTTTTATAAGGATTCATTCATTCATTGTAATTGCATCTCTCCAATCATTGTTTATGCAATAATATAAAATTCTCTAGATGCTATAAAGAATACAATCTTTACTTGATCTCTTTTGTGTGATAGGTGTTTTGCTTGTAGATGATTCTTGGCTCCTATGGTTGATCATCAACTTCTACATGGTATCAAAGAATTAGGTCTTGAGGGATCCAACCTAGGGTGAATTTTCTATGCACATTGGGCTCAAACAGAGGTTGTCATTGTGTTCACAGCAGTGAAAAACCCTAAGCGAGATTGTTGTTTCATCAAAATTGGAGCAGTTCAAAAATTGGGTCAAATTGGCCGAGGGCACAAAAATTGAGGCAACAGTGGAAGGTAGTTGAAAAATCTGAGCACTTTGACGCAAAACGGAGGTCACCATCGTGCTCAAGAGGCCCACAAATACTAAAATCACATATTAATTTGTCAAAATCAAAGATCGGAGAATTCTTTGCAAAAAAAATTTAGAAAGTTTCCATTTTTGAAAAGTTTTTGTTTTTGGAAAGTTTCCATTTTTAGAAAGTTTCTATTTTCAAAAACTTTCTATTTTTAGAAACTTTCCATTTCATGAAAATTTTTTATTTTTGGAAACATGTTTTTGGAAATTCTATTTTTGGAAAGTTTCTATGTTTAGAAATTTTCCATTTTAGGGAACCTTTGAAGCCCTAATTAACATGCAGATCATTTTTTGCCCATAACTTTGTCATACAGAGTCAAAATCGAGAAAACAAGATATTGTCAGGAAGCTGGTTCTGAAGTCGATCTGATTCTATAGGTGATTTGATGAGATTTTGCACCAATTTTTCATACCAAGCCTCTAAAGTTAGCCTTAACTTTTGTGCTTTAGGGGACATATCTTGCACATCTAGACTCTATTTTTCGACTTCTGCACATCGTCAAAAAGCTCTCGAAGTCCTCTATTCAAATCTCATATCCTTTTTTGCAAAATTTTCTTCAAGTTCTCAAAGATCTCAATTTTTTCCTTTTAGGCTACATGCAAATCGAATCTCTATTTGTATTGTGTGTTTATGTTTTTGTATCTTTTCTGGAGATTATTTTGAGGAGTAAATCATTTATAAGGGTTTTAGGTGTAAATATTATGGGAGCAATCAACATGGGCATGAACAATGTCCTAATTTATCACGTGCTACTTTTCAATTCTTGCTTGAGTGTGCATTAAAATCTCAAGTTGCTCCTTCTTCAGTTGTAGAGACAGTTGTTGTACATTTATTGATTGAGACTCTTATTCATTTTAAGTAGGATAATTCATCTATTTGTCTTCCTGACTAGGATTCCTATTTGACAAACATTACTTCATTGTTTGTGGAGTTTCATATTCAAATTCGGGAGACATATTTGAGGGTTTATCTCTCCTATTTGATGATAGTTGTGATGCACCTATTGTCACATCTTATTTGTCTTTGGAGCTTGTTCAAGACCAGTTTCTAATGGTTCCTTGTTTGTCACCTTCTATTGTGATTGGGTGGGCATGTACCTGATTGGTTTGTGGCATCATCTTTCAAGGTCTTGGTGACACATGAGCATATTTAAGAGAAATCATCATCCTACATTTGGATTTCGCTTCCTACTAGTTCTTATCCAAAATAGGAAGCATTCCTGAATTTATACTTGGTTTATCTTCTTAGTGGGAGAAATGTTCTTTGCAAGCACTCACCATTTCTGTGGGACATTATACATTGGGGGGTTGTGTATTCTCTCTCTTTCCTTCTTATGGAGGGATACTTGATTATATATACATAATGTATATATTTCTTGGGGTGTATCATTGAATCCTTCATGCATCATCTTGTTATTTTATTTTCTCTCTTTGGAGAGGAATTTTCTCTTGCCAAATATTCTCCTTTTCTCCAATTGTGAGAGTTGCATTGCTTTGCATTAGGTTGTATATGAATACATAATCAAGCCTAGTTGTGGGGACTCATTCATGCATGCATTTTGCATTCATCTATTGGCTTTTTATCTTATCCCTAAGTTAATCTTAAGGAAGGAGGGGGAGGGGAGGTGAGGGAAAAGGTTGTCGGAGTAATTTTAGGGTAATTATCTAATTATTTATTAATTAGGCCCTTTAATTGCTTTTTCACTTGAGCTAAACTTAGGTGTTTTTTATTATCTAGAGTTTGTTTTTCTAACTTTAGTTATAGATGTAGTCGATCTTAATTTAGCTCCTACTTTGCATTGCTTTAGTTCTCCTAGTTTTAGTATTAGGGTTTGCACCTAAGGTTTCATTCATCCTTTATAAGGATTCATTCATTCATTGTAATTGTATCCCTCTAATAATTGTTTGTGCAATAATATAGAATTCTTTGGTTGTTATAGAGCATACAATCTTTGTTTGATCTCTTTTGTGTGATAGGTGTTTTGCTTGTAGATGATTCTTGGCTCTTGTGGTTGATCATGAACTTCTACACAAAGCCTACCTTATACGTGGAATTCGAAGGCATAGTCCTCTTTTTACCTTGATTAAAATATCATATAGTGGATTTTATTTGGTGTTTCCCTTCAAATCATACAAGTTGTAACTCCATTGTTTCTTTATGCCCAACCTCCCATTTTTCCAACACAAACGAAACACATAAAATCAATCTTCTCTCATTGCCATGTTTTCATCTTGAATAGAAGTTTGCAAATACACAATATAATTCCCCTATTTTTTCCATAAGCTAGAATGGTATAAAGAAGAATTAATTAAATAATTAATTAATTAAATTTTTTTAAAGTAAAACTTAAAAGGTAACTTAAAAGTGTTCGAAGTGATTAATTTAATGTCTCTAAATTTAAAAGACAAAAATGTTCAAAGTGATTTATTTTTATGTCCCTCAGCTCATGGTGCACAAAACTAAACTTAAATTATAATTTTATAAATAAAAAAAATATTTTTTCATTTCCTCAAAATAAAGTTATAAATAAGAAAGAGTGTTTGGGAAAAAGACTACAATACTTTTTGAAGCAATCACATTTTCAATAAAGCACATTCTTCTTCTTTTTCTGGGGATGAAAACCCTTTCAAATTTTGAAGCTTTGAGGATGAAAATCCTTCTAGTTATCAGTGCTCTTCAACACGGGGATTGCAGTTGTGTTTCAATTGAAAAATATTTTAGTTTTTTTTGTTGTGATGACTTTTATTTATTTCCAATTTATTTGAATTCTTAGAATTATTTTCAGTATAGTGATATATTTTATTTTCGATTTCAAAGGCAAATTTTAATGAATTAGATTATGTTTGGCTTACTTTGCTAGAACTTTCCAACTATTAAATTTAGTCTTGCTAGAGTTTTAAGTCATCATAAACAGTCACGCACTAGTAATATATTGTATGTCATACTCTTATATGGAATTCACCATGCTTTATGGGGTCCATCTTATAATCCAGGTTATGTCTGAGTAGTGATTGCAAGGGCTGAAGACGAGACTGTTAATATTGCAGCACAGGGAACAACCTTGGCACACAATATTTCTACTGTCAAAGACAGCCACAATGTTGTTTGTATGTCTTTGCTAGATGTTGATTTACTTGGGCAACAGTAACTCAATTATTTCCTGTGGGTACTGCGACCTCTTAGCAAATGGTTGGTATTTGTCTCTTAGCTGGGTAATAAACGAATTAAGGATTTGTTGATCGCTGGATTTTACACACAACTTTATATTTATTTTTTCTATATGAATCGGGCATATTAATTGTGAAAGATATATTCAATAAAAATTTTGGTTATCCAAATTAAAATGACTATTATTTGAGGACCAGATTGAAGATCACCAATTTTCTACATGCCTATCTAACCTTTTTCTAGGTGCACCCTTTGTATTCGCTGCAGTTCCATGGTTTTTTTAACATCCAGTTTAAACTATAGTAGACCTCATACCCATATTTGTTTATAAATAAATTTTGGCCTTATAGGACATTTAAGGCCAAACTTCTTCAATTGATTAAAGCCATTCTATTTAGAGGTGTTGCCACAATCTAGTAATGCTATCAGGCGATTACTTTTAACAATTCAAGAGGATCACATAATTTGGTAATTAATTTCCTACACTGTTTCTCAGTTGTTTGACAAAATGTTTGATTGTAATTGTTGAAGAACAATAATCATTTTCACATTGTAATACTGGATAGCTTACTGCCAATAGTTCCGTTTTATATATTAAATATCCTGGCCGTTTCACCGCTGGATCCATTAAATTGTAAAAGGTCTTGGATGGTTCAAAATTAGACTCATTGCATTTCATTAAGTACTAATTTTCCATTGAGTCGTTAGCCGTTTAGGAATTGATCGAGTCTGCATGCAATCAACCATTTTGGCTTGATTGAATTCCATGTGTAATTTGCCACTGGCTATTGTATCTGCATTGTGATTGTAATTAGTCAACTAGCCACCAACATCTTTCAACTAATTTCTTTGTCCTCATTCTAAAAAGAGTTATAAATTGGGTGATCGCAAAAGTTTTATGATGATTTCAGCCAACACCCTACGAGGGTTATCACATTTACATTGTGTTGATTTTATTTTCTTTACTTCAACGCCTAGATGTTTGTAGTTGAAACAACATCTTTATACTCTTTACATGATTGTTCATCTACTTATGACTGTGCAATACCTTCATGCTGTCAATCAAACATATAGACACTTAGTAAAAGACATATAAGAACGTACTAATAAGAACGTTTTATGCACTGGGTATGGTTTGTTTTGACGTCTATTTTCATTCCTAGTAGTTATTTCTAATAGAAAACCTCAAGGAATAGCCCCTTGGCCTAGTAGAGCCTAAAGCTAAAGAAGGCATTACCCACATTAGCAAATTTATCCATTGTTCTCATTACATAATCATAAGTTATAGATCTTTTTCCCTAAGTTTGACACCATTGGCACTTAGAAAGTGACTTACTTTAGGGATTTGGGAGCTCACAACTTAAGCACCAACGTGATCTACTTGTTGGTTGTGTTGAACACACTGGATACTGAGAGGGGGGGAATCGGTAACTCATAATAGTTAAAATTTTCTACATCAACTTTTAATTCAAATCCTTGAATTAATCAACACCAATGAAAGATAAAGCAATCAACACAAATGCACAAGAGAACACTAGATATACATGGAAAACCCCACAAGGGAAAAACCATGGTGAGAATAGTTGCTTGGAGCTACTGTTCAAATCCAATCTCACAAGATAAAACAGATCTTACAACTTTGTTTTAGGGCTACAACTCAAGGAAGCTACAAATCCTTGAATATTACACACTTATAGAAGAGGCAACAACCTTTGAAAATAATGAACCACCTGCCTTAGAGGTTATGTGATACTGTTAAATTGAGTAGCTGAATATATATGCTAGATATGAATCTCCACAATCTCCAAAGTTTATGCACACTTGTGAATCTTGTATGAATCCAACTGTAAATTGGCTAGGAGGGTTTCCATCATGGCAATCTATTTCATTGTAGAGTTTTCGTCCTAGAGTAGAAAATGAATAGTTACTCACTCTCCAAATAGGGAATTTGAAATGAAAATGAAAAGAATGAACTTGGCCCTCTCAATTCTCCTTTTTATATGCTTTTCAAAATAAAATATTATTTTCCATAACTTTTTAATTTCTCACCTAAAGTGACTTTATAATTTAACATTATATTTTGGGCACCATTAAAGTTACTTTGTAATTTAAAATGTTCAACTTTATAAAAATTAACTAATTTTACAAGTCATTGAATTTAGACAACTTAATTTAATTAATTGTTCCCTTTTTACCTCCCAATTAACCAATGAGAATGAAAATAGGCTAAGGGTCTAAGGGGACATTACAAAACTCGCAACATAAAAAAACATGTGGAATTTAAAAAGACACATTTGTCTTCTAGTACTTTTGTCCTATTATATCATTATAGTCAAGACAAAGTTTGACATGCAAATGGACGTCACCACAAGCACACTCTACTAGCAAAACTCTAAACTTCTTGGAATGCTCAAGGTTGGTCAATAGTGACTTGGTTCTTGGCAATGAACTCTATTAGTGATGTAGTCCCCGTGATGCTTTCAAAAGTAATTTTTGACATTTCAAGAGTTCTCGGACTTTTTGGAGAAGCTGTCTATTTTTAGTAAGTGTCTCAATTGACTCCAATCATCATCCCAAGTCTATATAATCAGATTAGCATGATCAAAGTTCAATTATATACAGTTTCAGTGCCTTTTGCAACTTAGATAAAATGATTTAAATGTTATGCTTAAGTTTCTAATGTTTTATCATTTTAAAAAGGATATTATGTGCCTCAGAAGTGGAGACCTAGGGAAAATAAGTGTGGTGTCTACCCTTGATTTGACTTATTTTGACTAGAGTTGACTTTTTATATTATGCTTGATAGACTTATCTAGACTATATTTTGATGATTTGGATGACGATTACTCATGTGCTTCAGTGACTTATAATTGATGTTAGACACTATTGGACATATGCTATTTTGATTATCTATATGGATGTTGGTACTATCATGATTGATCATGTGATTTGATGATATATGTATTCGATGGATTTTATATGCTCACTATGTGATGGATTATTGATAGATTAGATTTACCATGGTTTTGATGATGATTATGATTACGCTAACCCTACTTCATGATTACATATGATGAGATGTTTATAAGATGTGTTTGACTATTGTTTGACTGTCTTCGTGACAGAGACAATTCCACATCACTCATTGCGAGTGGGATGTGTCATCACGATTCTTTATCACTTGCTTGTTCTATATGTGTATATGTATATGTGGTATTGTCGTTTTGTGGTTGCAGGATTTTGCAAGTACCAAACATTGACTCCACCTGGCTTCACAGGTTTGAGCGTGTCTTTAAATCCCAATGGTTATGTGGTTCAGAGATAGTATAAGTTCCCTGCACGTACTCTAGGTCTAAGATGTTCACCTTGTCAGGTTATTTTGATGTTAGCTGATTTGTTGATGTCTTATGTTATTTTGATTTCCCTTTTTGTTGGCCAAGTGTTGTGGTGTATTGGTTAAGTCTCTTCGTCATGATTTTCTGGAGATCAAATCCCTCTAGCTTCTTTTGTGTGAGTTTTAAGGTATGCGTTTCTCATTGTGTAATTGGATTTCTCCTTATAAGGAATTTATTTAAGTGAATAATGTATTTAATTTAATTGGCTTGATCTTTTATTTATTTATTCAATGAAGATTTATTTATTATTTGATCTATTTTAATGTTGAGTATTTGATATTTAATTTATTAGCTTTTATTTATTTGGTTCAATTGAGTTATTATTTATTGGAGTTTTATTTATTTAATTTAATTTATTGATTTCCTATTATTATTAATATTTATTTATAAATGCCTATGGTGGAAAATTATTTATTTAATGTTAAAGTGAATTTTATTTATTGAGTGATTATTTTACCCATTAAGTAATTAAAAGGGGCAACTTGTATTCTTTTATTTAAAAGTCAATTTCACCCCAGGTCAATGGTTTAATTTGTTGAACTTTGGGAAAGTAGGTAGAGAATATAATATTTTTGAATATTTTGATTGGAGGATGGTTTTGCTTGGTTTTGTTTTTATTTTTTTATTTTTGATAAATAGGCCTTCCTATGCATTCACGGGGGTTGGCATCTTTGATGAATGAATTTCTGAGATTGATTTGGAGATTGTTGGTGGTTGGATTCGAATTGGTTCAAAGGCTTGGACTGGTTTTTTTGTGGATTCTACATCAGATTTTCTTCCATTTTCTGCATTTTCCAAGTTGGTGGTTTTACCAGCACTTCGCATTGTTTTTTTTTTTAGATTGTCTATAAGGTGTCTAAAAGATTGTTTGGGGATTTAGAAAAGAATTTTAAATTGATTCTTATTTTCAAAAATCAGATTTGGAAGGGATTATTTTATTCTTCTTGTTTTTGAGAAATCAAGTTAAAATGTGAGAAATGGCTTCCTAGGTTAATTTGCTAGTTGCTTGCTTGTGTGGTACTTTCCAGATTAATTCATGTACCAGAGGCATTGTTGAGGGTGTTGATGATTTCTAGTTTTTTTTATATCTGATTTTATTTGATGTATTTTGTTGGTTTCAACCATTTTTACCTTCCTATGTTATTGGGGAAAGAATTGTGCTTTCATCCATATTGATGTGCTATGGTTGGTGAGTTGGAAGTGTTGTTGTTTGGGGCAGCAAGTGAGTTGGCCTTGCTGTGGTTTTACTTTCATTAATGACAACAAATTTTATGGCTTGATATGCCTATGTTTATTGTTGGCCAAGAGGCTCTTTTTTTTATGTTGTTGTAGTTTTGAGTGTGTGTCAAGTTTCCTTGTCATAAATCTTTATGAATATGAGTTTGGTTGTTTTGTTTTCAGTTTTGTCTCAGATTTGAATTAAAAGGTTTTTATGATATTTATGATGCTTTTCATTAATGGTTAATTATATCTTTTGATGTGGTATTGCCAAGAGGTTCATTGTGTTTTTGGCTACTTGAATATCCTTGTTTTGGTGAGTATGCCATTGGATGCATATGATTGTTATGTTGCAGATTTGTATTTTGTTTTAGAGTCTCTTGTGCTTTTGTTTGAAACCATGTTAGGGGGAGTGAGCTTCCTTAAAATGACCGGAGTCATGAGAGATAGGCTTGCATGATCCTAGTAAGGATGCATGGAGTCTAGACCACCAGGGCATAGTGGAAGTTTTTGTACAATGATGTTAAATAATTGATAACCTAATAATTAATGGGTTGGGTAGATAGATTCATTAATAAAGATAATAAGTGATGTGAGCCTCATGACTTGATCCTAAGGAGGATGTTTTAGGATAAGTACGAGAAGACCATTGCTATGGCAAGTCAATCTCCCTTGTTCTCTCATAGGTTGAGATGGCTCCACATGCTTATAAGGCTAGTGCCTTATGATATTATATATGTTATATTTGTTATAGGATGGCATGTGATGACACTCCACTCCTACATGTGTTTCCTTGGTGATTTATGCTTATGAATTGATAGTGCATTTTATGTCTTGTTGAGTTGTCACCTCTGGAAGTTGTTCTTGTTTGTGGTATTGGTTCTTGCATGAGAGCCCTTTGTGGTTTAAGTCTCTTGGTCATAGGTGCCATCTTAGGTTCAGAGTGTGTGTAGGGACCTTGTATCATCTCCTAGCACGGGGGGTGGATCCTTTGGTTCCACATGGTCGGGTTGCTGGTGTTTTTTGACCATTGCGTTGTTCTCTTGGATTCCTTCATGCGTGGATGTGGATTTTCTTCTTCATGGACGTTGGATGTACCTTGTAGTAGATTTATGTATTTGCATATGATGGACCTTTGTAATGTAATATCTTGAATGTAGGAAACTGGAAATTCATGTAGTAGGATGAGCTATGCTCATGTTGTAATTCATTGTAAATGAAATTGTGAAAATATGAAGGATGACATATAGAATTGTGATATGGATTGTAATATAATTGTATATTGTATAGTGCTGATTTGTAATAAGGATTTGTGATGTATATATGTCTAAAGAGATATGCTTTCATGTTCTTGTAAATGTAATGGAATTATGTTGGAATTGAAAAGGAAAAGAGCATTTAGATAGGAAAGTTAGGTTAGAACACATTTGGTTTTGGTGCATAAAATGAATGTAAGATATAGGAATTGTTTGGCAACTTAAAATAAGAATTTATTATATTAGTAAAATGATATAATGGCATACATATCATGAGGGATAAATAATGTAGTAGGTTGCATATCTCATGGTTAGGGAATTAAATATGATGCATGAAGCCAAGAGGGAATATGCTTATCATGTGTGAACAAGATGTCATTGTAGTAATGAACTAAGTAATGGCATTGAGGTACCCTAGGGAAAAGATAGGATGTTATGTTTATTTCCGCTTGCGTATTTAATGAAAAGTAAAGATGTTTTATGTTACATGTGATCAAATGGTCAATGAATGTGATTCAAATATTATTGTGTTGCATTAGTTATTATTAGATGTTAAATAATTTTTTTTTTTATCTCTGTTAGAATGTTAGTTGTTTTGTTTCTCTAGGGTATCTTGGTGGGCATTACAATAAAAAGACCTTACATGTGGAAAGTGTTATTAATCTTTTTAAAGGCAATTTTGAGTAAAAGAATTCTTATAATTTTAATTTGATATTTCCCTCCAAAAAGCTATATAAGGAGGTTGAAGGGCTCATTTTGGGATAGACTGGTCATTACCAAGCCTATTATGGCAATCCCCACTCAGATGTTATTATTTTCAATTTATTCTGTAGTGGTATAAAATAATACTTATTGTCTGCATATATCTAATTATGCTTCAAAAATTACAGATGTTACTAGAGAACATTTGACTGTAGTTGTAAACCATTTTTCATTTCAAAACTGTATCTTATTTGCATTTATTCTTTGTACCTACAATACTGCTCATTTTTTATTTATTTTTCCCTGGGTGAGAGACTCGTATATCTACTGAAATGAGAAAAGAAACACATAAGCTACAAGCAATATAAAAATGTTAGATAAATCATATTCTACATCATGAAATACGTCCAGTTTGTGATAAGTGGTCGTATAAATTTTCTATAGCATAAAATTGCAGCAAAATTGTAAACCAGAAACCAGAGCGGACCTCCACAAAATACCTGTACTGTTGCACCTCCGTGTGTTGAGGTATTCCTGCTGGCTGTATGTTGTTTGTGTGATTACTCTGTATTCTTGACAATGTCACGGGAAGGTTTTTGACCTCATTTTTACATACATCGCAAGTTTTATTTCCCTTAATTGTAAACCATTTAACAACACAATCTTCATGTGCAAGTGCAAGTTCACCTTTGCATCCACACTCCATTTTAAGAGTTATACCGCCCTCAGAAAGAGCAACCAAGCAAATTCTGCATACCGCTTCTTCCTCAGAAATTTGCTCGGTGCCATTGTTAATGTCTGTGAAAAAGATAATAGTTAAATTGTCTCATATGATATTCAGATTTGGTATTAAATAAATATAAAAGTTAATAGGCTGTCAAAAAAAGAACACTTTGATAATGGAAAAATGGAGATAGTACCAATATCTGTTGTTGAGATTTCCTTTTTGAACAGGCACTACACTTGCCTCCATGACATGAGTCACTGGTCTTAGTAACATGATGCAACCTGTAGATATCGTTCTCTACAACCGCAATGTTTTATTATTTAAGCGTATTGTTAGCAAACAAGAAATATCCACTCTGACTAATTGCAACCTTCAAAGCCTGAGAATGAAAAGCATTCCTTAAAGAGAAAAGAGTAGCATTTTTTATAGAAAACAAAAGCTACGGAATCCAGGTACAAGGAATATGTTAAAAAAATTCTCTTTGTTTGTCCTTCATTTTAATTCATTCTTCTGCCTTGTTTTCTCTCATTTGTTTTAGTTGCTGTTTGCAAATTGAAGAATTTATTCCTCAAACATGACGACTTTGCTTCTTTCGGAAGGTAATAGTACGGTATTAAGTATTAACCATAAATCTTCTATTATTCTAAGTTGCATCTATGAAGATATTGTGCGCTTCTTTTTGAACCTCTTGCCTCACCAGCTTGAAATTCATGTAAGGCAGCAATACTTTTACAGCACATGGTAGATCTATCTTTCTATTATTCTGATTTCTATTTCGATAAGAAGACCATCCATGTTCTACATTAAAAAAAAATAACAATTTTCAGCCATTTTTGGAGACCGTACCAGGTTCCCATTTCGAGCTATATTGCAAATAAGATAACACATGATTGGCACGATGAAGAGAAGTTACTATAGTGAGAGGGATAAGAACATTACAATAGGAAGGAAATCATTATCAGTATGAATTTGTTTATACTTCAGCATACAAGCATATTAAAACATTAAATTTGATCTTGCATCAAATACAATGGAAGTAAAATATAAAATCAAGCTAGAATTCTATGAATACAGAATGGAATATTGTGCATCTTCCTTGCATTTTTTCCAGGACTCATTCTCATACCATCCTCATAAAAATATCCTATATTTGAGGAAAAAAGGAAGGGTTTTGTTATGGGAATGTAATGCCACTAGAAGCTTGAAAATTTGAATCTTCCTTTTATTAAAATAGTATTGATAGAAATGATTTTGGGCTTTCTATCCAAATGAAAAAAACCAATGTGATATTTCCTTTTCAAATGAGCAAGTATAATTTCTAAGAAGAAATTCCTTTGTTAGATGATACTTAAGAGGTACAGGGCATTGTGAACAAATCAAGGATGGGTATATTTATAGAGGATTTGTATTTATTGCCTAAGAACTTGTTGAAATCCTTTATCAAGTGACCAACATTAGTGGAGTGTGAATTAAAACAAAACCATTGAACCACATTGACATGTACTTAGGCTATCGTACCCATACAAAAAATTCTGCTGTCAAATTTTGAAATCTAGTCATTTCAAAATTATGGTCATACTTGAACCCTTGTCATAGTCATCAATGTCACTTTTGTTAACTTTAGTCAATATCTTTGCATGGGCAACAAAAGGAGCTTTCCAATACATCTAGAAAGGCAAAGATTGAACTCAAAGAAGGAAAAAAGGCATAAATTTTGAGGCGTCAAAAAATGTTCTCCAATGCAATGGTGTGCGCCTTAATGAAGAAGTGCAACTTTTGCCAAAAGTCAAAACTGTCCATCACAATACAAAAGTGTGTGCCTAACCAAAGAAGAGTACAAATTAAAACTTGAAAAGATGTTTGTGAATGCAATGGCAGGTACCACTCCAAAGAGGTGCATTTTTATACCAATGTACAAGCGTGCAGCTATGTACTAGAGTGCAAAAAGTAAATTTCAAAACCAAAATACCATCCAATGCAATGTTGCATGCCTGTGTCAATATGTGTATACAAGTTAAAAGTGAATAACGTCGCCCAGCCTATTGGCATGTGCCCATGTGAAGACTTGCAAGTTATCAAAATGCAAAATAGTGCTTTCTAGTTATGTGGAGCACACCTTTGTGAAGTGAGACATGAAACATAAGGTTTCCAATTCAAGATTGTTGCTCCGTCAAGAAGTGCACGCTTAATAAAGAGGAAGCATAAAATCTTAAAAATAATAAATGCAGTTGTGTATCAGTGTGCCACATAGAAGACAAACATCATTTTCAAGACAAAAATAGTGCCCCCATCATATACCAATGCACACTCCAATGAAGGGTGCCAGATTTTTAGGTTTTCAAAAAACTGCAGGCATTTTCATTTTAACATTTAAAATCTTTGCACTGCCATAGACCAGCATGCGCCATTTAAAAGGCTATGTTTTTTAGCATTAAATTTGCACATTTGTACAAAAGTGTGCACCTTCTCAAAGGAAATACAATTTTTGGATTCGCTATATATAGGCATGATTGGAGAAGGAAAACGTAGAGCTGAAGTAGAAGGTTTGACCGTAAGTATATCATAAAATCTCCATCATAAATAGTTCTCAATTTTTTCATTCATCAAAATATGTCTATAGCTTTTCAGATTACCAGAGGAGTGAATCAGCTGGATTGCCTCTATTTCAATGGTTTTACGTTGACAAACTAGCATGCATGCCTATACTGAGTATATTTTTCAAGGCTTTGAAGAATCAAACTCTTATTTTCTCATATTTTGCTGAGCACGTAGGGTTTTCAATGGCAACATTCAGTCATCTTAATAATCAATACATTGCTGTTCACATCCTTTCAGGTTGCCAGGGTCTCAATTGTGACAAGTCCATTTTGGCGACCATTTCTTCACTGTTTCAGCAGATTTTCAGTCATCCAAAGAACAGGAGAGAAGCACTCAGAATCTCAGATTTTATCAGATATGTGACATCTTTGGTTATTATTTTCAAACGTCTGACAATGGTATTGCACAAAAGTTTTGTAACAGTCATAAAAGGATTTGTACTGCGCTCTTTGATCACTTAATATCTAAGTTGCTGAATCTTGGGGTTTTTCGGCTGATTGTGGGTATGAAACGTACCAGAATTGGATTCTGAAACGAATTTCTTATGGGTACATCCGGGTTTGCATTTTTAGATGCCGAAATGTTTAGTGATTCTAGTTTGATTTTTTTGATATTGAAAATTGAATTTAAATTAGTATATTATGTTTCAAAATTTGAAATTTATAATGGTTTTGTTTAGAATATGCATTGGTATATGACTCTATTTTTTAGCTATACATACATATGTATGTATGTATGTATGTATATGTACATGTATATATATATTTATATACATGCATATACATACACATATATATGTGTGTATGTGTATGTGTATGTGTATGTGTGTATATATATATATACA
Source organism: Cryptomeria japonica (assembly GCF_030272615.1). Lineage (NCBI taxonomy): Eukaryota > Viridiplantae > Streptophyta > Pinopsida > Cupressales > Cupressaceae > Cryptomeria > Cryptomeria japonica. The sequence goes on from NC_081409.1 coordinate 484,355,552, forward strand.
ATAAATGTACTGAATACGTACCCAACCCTAAAACAATTTCTGCCGTACCGACATTTCGTATCCACATACCCGTTACCGTTCCCATTCCCATACCCGATTTGACAACTTAACTTAATATACAAAGCAGCAGTTTTTCACACATGCTAGAGTTTAGAGTATCCAAAATTGTAGATTTTAACTAGGATTTGATGTAAAATGAACAATGGAAGTGAAATCAGATTCAAGGCACCAAAAATGGCCTAGAGTTTCAGAATTTCTTTAGTGTAATTGACATGGTTAGAATAAAGAAGCTTTATTAGAATAACCACTAAAAGTCAACTGTCAAATAGGGTTTTTTTTCCTCGAGCTATTTATAGTCATCAACATTTTTAAGGAGACAAGTATATTCTAAGAAACCTACAGTTATAAGCTTATCATTAGATCTGCTATTTTTAGATGATCTTCTTAAAGATCTAGTTTTATTGATAGTTATAAAAAATATATTTGAATATTTTCTCATTTATGGTGTAGAATTTATGGATCAAATTGTATAATAAACTTGTTTTGTGTGTTTTTTATAATAGCATAAAAGTGTGTGTTAGCTTTTTATAATTTTTCATACAAAGTCTAGTAACCATTATAAATGACATTCTTATTTAGTTTTGGAGTGGGAATTTATTCCTAGTTGTTCCTATAATTGTTGTTTGAAAGTCTTATGAGAGACATTGTGTATGTGTTTTTAAATAAATAAAATTGCTTTACTGAATTTGTGGGTTTTGTATTACAAGTTCTCATAAGGTTGGTGATAGTAATTTCTTATGCAATTCCTTGATTAATTTTACTTAATTGTGCATCTTTCATTTAAACCAATTTAATCCTTATGTTTTACTCACTTTTTCAATCTTTTCCTTTAGCCAAAAAGAGTGATCATTTATTAGCTTCTATAAGTGGATTGCTTTATAGGAAAAGACATAAAAATCTCACATTTTGAGCAAAATGTTGAATTGCCACCTTCCATTATTCGAGAACATAAAGTCCAATAGTTGCTATAATTTCCTTGCATTGTATATTCAAAATCACAAGAGTTATATTGTAAATATTGTTAAAAGCTAGAGGTTGTGTCCATAGGTTATAGGGTTTTTGTTTAATTTTTGTTATAGGGAGATTCTACTTCTAATTAGAAAAGGTTTTACTTTACATACCATCTCATTTTATGCCACACTAATATATGTGAATTAAAAATCGAACATAGACACCACCTTGACAAACTAAAAACAACAAAGAAAAATACAATTAAAAAATGTTCCTCAAAGTAAAAGAAAGTTAAACACATTTCATTTTGCCAAGAGAAAAACAACAAAAGAACAAGAAGACATAAATAAAAAGAAAAGCAAGCCAATGGGACTTAACAAGACATCAATTTATGGTAGAGAGTTCTAGGAAGAGAAGATCCTAGGAAAGAAAAATAAAGGAATGAAAGCACTAAAAACAAAATGAATCAATCAAAAGGATGAGGAAGAGAATTTAGGATCTATCATGTGCACTTGATGTAATTGCCAACACTAAGTATGTATATCCAACTGCATTCTTTCATTTTTTTTAAAGATTTTGTAGTTTGTTATTTGCAAAGCCTATTGACAAATTTTTCTAATGTTATTTCAGAATTAATTTGTTGATTGAAGGTTAATCAACATCAACTCATTCACATTGTGACTATCAATGGAACAAATCTGATCTAATCAACATGTTGAACCCTTCAGTGATGAAATTTTTCATTGTCCATTGCTTCGTGTTGAATAATGATTAACAAAATTAGTGTTTTGAATGGAAATCAAATGCTTTTTTACATTGTTTTTGTATGTAATGTCCATAATACTAAATATGAGGACATCTAAGTCTCCTTTCATCCTTGGGTGGGTTTCTGGACTTTCTCATACTATCATGTCTTGCTGTCATTCCCTATGTCATTCCTCCCACTTCCCTCCCCCACTTCTCCATCCACACATTCATTTTAAGGCCTTCTGGGCTTTCAATGATTGCCTAGCTCTACAAAAGTGTCAACGAAGTATTCTTACCCTCAAATCCCCATACCACCATTGTATTGTTGTTATCAACATAGAATCCTTGAAACCCTACCATCTTGCATTCTAACACCCTAGAAGCCCATCCCCAAAATCTCTAGCATCAGGGCTTTTGATAATTTTTTGCTTATCATCCAAGCATATATTTCCCCACAAACAACAAGTAAAGAAGAAGAAACTAGAAATAAGCTCAAAAGAAATGAGATATGTTTCTCTTAAAAGGAACCATGGAGAACCTAGTCATTGATTTTTGGTCAAGAAAAATTGCATTTTATAGAGATGATATCCAATGAGGAAATAGGATAAGAGGAACAAAAAACCAAAATTTGAAGGAAAGTGTATTGCCTCCCACATTCGCATTCTGCTAGCATTATTTTGATCCTTTGTCGATATTGTATATGGTGTTATTGGATTGTGCATAATATTATTCTTTTGTATTGGCATCATGTTGTAATGTCCCCATTTGGGATTTTCCTTAATTTAATCTTGAGACAACCATTCAGACTTAAAGTGAGAGCTGTAATATAAAATTTACCCAAAGTGAAGACACTTTATTATGATATTTAATTTAAATTTTTAAAAATAATTTAGAAGAATAAGACTTATCTTTATAGGTTTCCTGATTTATATACTTGAGAGTAGTTCTTCTATATTATAACCCTCTTCTCTACTAAAAAAAGATCCAAACATGAATGATATCGGAGGGCTCTACAACTGGTACAAATCCAGGAAGAAGGTCTTTTCACCCTCCTTGGATTTCGGACCTAGCTTGCTGGCGCTCGTGTGATTCCCTTGGTGTCCTGCGTCACTCTTGTGTGTGCTTAACGTCTTCCTCGTGTCACCTCCTTGGTGTTTGATTGATTTGTTTGTGGTTGCCTTGTGTTTCATTCTATTTGTTGCCTTGTTCCTTTGGTCTTTTCTTTCCCCTCTGCATGTTTTTCTTAACAGATTGCTCCTGGGCTTAGGTAGACAATCGTGCCCCTTCCCTAAGGCCGCTTGTGCGAAGGCGGATGGGTAGTGTGAATGGTGGGGAACCTAGTTGCAAGAATGATGAGGAGCATATCATTAATAATAGTGGGGGTTTAGAGAATGAAATTGTTAATTCGTAGAAGGGCAAGCATGAAAAACTCTCATACAAAGCAGTTGTCTTGGAGCAATCGGCCACGGTTTGCCCTCCTTCTTCTAGCTTCGATGGATCATTTTGCAGGCACAAGCACATGGATGCAGAGAATGATCTGGGAGGGTCCTCAACCGATGGAGATAGACTTGGATATGGTGATGGCAGCGCGACCGATGACCCCGGAGAGGGAGGAAATGGTAAGTCTCGTCCCCTCAGGTTGAAGACTCTTTCCTTGTCGCCAAATGAAGATATGATAAAAGCCATTAGGTCTAAGCAATCGCGATTAAGAAATATTGCAATTTTTTTGTATGCATGGATAGAGAGTCTTTGCCTTCATGGAAATTTTTTGATGATTGGATTGCAAATGTTTGGGGCAAGAAATTAGGTATTCATGTCAATTTTTGCAGAATGATTCAGAAGGGTTTATTTGTAATTTGTTTGAAATCTCATAATATGCAAGATAGGGTCTTGAAGAATTTTTTTGGAATGTTGGGCACTCCTTGTTTAGGGCATTTCCTTGGTCTCCTAAAGGAAATGTCGAGCAGGTTATTGTTCGCTCCTCCCCTAACTAGGTTGAAATTAAGAACCTCCAGCCTGAATTTTGGCGATTCATTCCTCAGATTCTGAAACCGTTGGGCTCGGTTCTACAAGTTGAGGAATCGAGAATCACTCTCCCTCACTTGAATACTAGGGCTCTTGTTGCACTTGATCCTGAGGTTGTGTTTCCCGACATTATCTCTCTTGATTTTGAAGGAGAAAGCTTTGCTTGGGAATTGTCCATGTTGGGCAATTTGGGGGCCTGTTTTTTCTGCAAAATTAATGGACATATGAGGAAGGATTGCCCTTCTCTGAAAAACTCTCACAATGCTAATTTTAACATTGCTTCTAAAGGCAATTTGAGAAGTGATATTGGTAAAATGCAAAATTCTGTTAATATAATTAAAGAAGGTAATAATTTACCAGTGGATATCTCATCTAACAATGGCATTGAGAAGGTCAATTTTGGCCTTGATTGCCCGACTGATGATAGTAATGGCAATAAATTTGTTAGTCTCTCCAATCCTCTATTTGAGGATGAGTATGAGGTTGTCCAAGCCTCTGTCATGAATGATCCCTCCAACATCCTTGTCGGGTGTCACCCAGTACAGGCTTATCTTCCTAATTGTGATCAGGTGAAGGTTATTAATCCCTCCCCTCATCCTAGAATGAATGCTCAACAACTTGCCCTTGCAAGTATTAAGGAGAAAGCTGGTTTAATAAGGAATGCCTTTCAAGTCCCATCTGAATTGAAGATGTGTAACTCCTTACCTGGTATCATGAACTCCATGGCGGATGTATCTTCTGATAAACACATTGTGCCCTTTGGTGCTGATGGTATGGCTATCAGTAATGTTGAGCAGTTTATAGAGGTTGTTAGTAAAAAGGTTAGCAAGAAAAGGAAAACATCTGATAGACAATCTCTCTCTAATGACAATAGTAAAAAAGGCAATGAGGTGCCACAGTGCTTTAATAGGTTGTACAAAAATAAAAAACCCTCCACCAAATAGTTTTATGATGATGCACATACATAGCTGGAATGTTAGGGGCTTGGAGATGTTTGATAGAAAATATGTGGTTAGGAAATGGTGTAATAGTATCAAGGAAAAAGATAGTATTTGCCTCCAAGAAATCAAAGTGGTAGGGTTCCATGCTTATACTATGTTGAAATTTTTGTGGGTTCAGGCCATAGGGTTCCACTCCAATCATGATCGAGGTAAAGGTGGTACTGCCATTTTGGTTAGTCCTAAGTGGGCTGATAAGATCATTGCTAATGGTGTTTCCCCCTGCCAAAGGCTTTGTGGGTCACTTTTAAAGAGAAAGAATGTGTTTTTGGTATTTGCAATATTTATGCTGCTAATGACTACAGAGATAGAGCCATTTTTTGGGATTGGTTGACAACCGATCTTCCGAATGCCCATTGGAGTTTTGTGGTGAGGACAAAAGTTGTGGCAATAAGCATTGTTGGAAGGGCAATGAACATTTCTTCTAGGCTAAGTTCAAGAGGAGATTTAATCTGGTAGATCCCCTGGAGAAGAAAAAGGGCTCCTTTTCTGGTATTTGATTCACATGGTGCAATAATCAAAGTGGTAAGCAGAGAATGTACAATTGGATAGATGCTATGCCGATGCTTCACTTTTTTCTTTCACCTCTCAGGGGGGGCAGACCCCTATTTGTGTTTCTCCTGCTAGTATCTCAGATCATTCTCCTATCTTTGTCATTGTTAATCTGGACCTTGATCCCTCCTCTGTGATCCAACCTAAAAGGGAGAATGGTTTCAAACTTAATGTCTCCTTGCTTAATGATGAGGACACTGGTGAGGCTATTAAGATGGTCTCCCAATTGAACAAGCTGTGTATTCCTAACCTCAAACCTCGAGAGCAATGGGAGGCTCTTACTGTTACTTGGAGGAAAATATTCCAGATCATAGGTAAGAAATATGCTATGGACAGGTCTAGAGAGGAATCTTTTCTTCAGATTAGGCTCAATGAGATTGAGAAGGAACTTCAGAGTAAGGCGCATGACCTAACCCTAGAAGGAGAGTTATCTTCGGTCAAAAATCTCCTAAGGAAATTGCAACACTTCAAGATCCAAGGGCAGAAGCTTAGAGCTAAAATGAACTGGCTTACAGGTGGTGATAAGGGAATCAACTACTTCTTCAATCTTATTAGAGCCAAGAATAGAAGGGAACTTATTGAAGACATTCAAGTCAACAACTCTATCACCAACGATTTGGTGTCCATTAAGGAGGCTTTCTTCAGTTTCTACAGTGGCCTCTTTTCTTTTGAACATGGTGTTATGAATCAAGAGGCCCTTGAGAAATGCTTGTTGTTAATCCCTAAGAAAATTTTATGTGAGGAGGCTAAGGCTCTGAGTCATAAGATCTCACTGGAGGAGATTAAGGGTGCTATCAATTCACTGGCTAATGGTAAGTCCCCAAGGTTAGATGGGTTACCTGCTAAATTCTATAAGAAGCACTCGGAATGGATAAGCTTGGAACTATTTGCCCTATATGAAGATGTATTTAAAGAAGGATCCCTTGGAGAGAACATCAATAAAGGTGTCATCAAATTGTTACCTAAATGGTTAAAAACTAGAGACCTATTACCCTACTGAATATCTCCTACAAAATTGTTGCAAAAGTATTAGCAAGGAGGATTGTTGGGTTATTGAACAACTTCATCTCTGCCACCCAGACTGGATTCATTAAAGGTAGATATATTCTAGAAAACTTGGTTACTAGTTGGGAGGCAATGCATTGGGCTAAAGCTGATAACCAGAATGTTGCAATGATTCTTTTGGACTTTGAGAAAGCATATGACAGAATTGAGTGGCCCTTCATTAGAGGAATGTTGCAAGCTTTTGATTTTCCTTCCTACTTCTGTAGATGGATTGATATTCTTTTTAAGGGTTCCTTCACAGTTGTTGAGGTTAATGGTGAATTCTCTGAACCTATCCCTCTAAGGAGGTCTATCAGGAAAGGTTTCCCCATTGCCTTGGCCTTGTTTGTCATTGTTGTTGATGCTCTTTTCTACATTATGAGGGCTCCTGCACTTGGGCCTTCTATCAGAGGACTTACTCTACCTAATGCTGATGATCTGATCAATGCCCAATTTGCTGATGATATTGCTTTATTTTTGGCTTTGAATGAGGAAAACTTTGATAATGCTATGAACAGACTACATTTTTTTTGCCTGGCCTCTGGAGCAAAGGTAGCTCCTCACAAATCTACAGTGCTTGGTTGGTCTGATGTTCCTCCAAGTTGGGTCCCGAACAAAGGTTGGCAGTGGGCAGGTCTGAATTCTATTGTAAGGTATCTTGGTATTCCCTTTGCTATTAACCCCTCTACTCAAGATGTGGCATTGGATATATTCTAAAATTGAGAGGAAGCATTTAAAATGGCAGACTCACCTTCTCTCCTTGGCTGGAAGAGTGCAAATTGTTCAAAAGATTCTTTCCTCTCATCATATCTACTGTGCCTCTACATGGGTGTTTGCTAACTACCAAACCAATAAGCTTGAGAAGATCACGAGGGACTTTCTATGGTCTGATGGGATGGGTCATAATAAGAGACATTGTGTGAATTGGAATTGGTGCTACAGACCAAGGATTATGGGCGGATTGGGTATCAAAGATAGCAGGGCCCATTGCCTTAGCCTCCAAATGGATTGTCAAAGCTTTGTATGGTAATGAATCTTGGAAGGTGCTAATCAGAAATAATATTGAAAGGTCAGTTATAAAAAAAGGCAAAAAGTGGAAGAATATCCCGTTATGATATTGTATTGGGGGATTATAACATGAAGGTGTTTGGTTCTAATGTATTTGCTTCACTATGGAAGGCATGGTCACAGGTAAGGAGGTTACTCCCTTCTAAGGATCCTATAGGCAACTCTCCTTCATATGTTGTTGTGGATAGATCTATCTGGTGGGGGGTGAACTTAAATAACAAACCTCTTGCTCTGACTCAAAGTTCCTCTGCTAAGATCTGGAATGAAAAAGGTATTTATTTTATTAGCAATGTACTGTTTGACAACCGACTTGGCTCTTGGACTGAGATCAGCTCTAAATATGGGATTCCTCCCTCACAAAAGAAAACTTACTCTCTTATAGGTAAGGCTACAGGTTGTTTCTTCCCAGGTAAGATTCTGGATACTGACTCTTTTTTGAAGCAACTAAAATGACTGGATGTTTCTTCTTTTTTGGACATTTCTACTAAGCAGATTTACATGATGTTGAAGGATGACTACTCAATCTTCACTCGAGTTAATCAGTGTTGGGGTCTTGATTGGCCTAAGTCCAGGTGGCAATTTGTTTTTGATTTTTTCTAGCATTCCCCCATTGATCCCAAGGAATCTTGTTTTAGATGGCTTCCTCTTTTGAAAAAATTAGTTGTTGGTTCTTTTTTACCTGCTAAGGGTCCTAAACTTAATAGGTGTGGTGTGTGTAATGTCCAGGAGTCTTTTGAACACTTGTTTTTTGAATGTGATTTTGCCCGTGGTGTGTGTCCATCTTCCTTAGCTCTCCTATTGTTTGGAACCATCGACCTGGTCCTTCTTGGAGTGAAATCCTTGATGGTTTTGTAGAATCTTTTGACCTTAGGATGAACCAGTTCTAGTATGTCCTATCTTGTGAAGTCTTGTGGTTTATCTGGAAAGAAAGAAATGGAGAGTTTTTTCAAAACAAGAGGAGGAGGCTTACTAGGTTTAATAGTAAACTCACACATTTTTACATTGTGTCTCAGGTTTTTGCTATCTTGGAGATCTTTCTAAAGACAAGTTCATGATTCTGGTCTGGGAAGGTACTCTTCAGATTTGCAAGTAAGATATCCAGTCTGTTCAATACTTCCAGAAACATATGGATATGCTACATCCGAAGGAGATTGAAGCATTGGCACAATATATGCAGAGACTCAAGCTTGAAGATCTAGATGAGCCTTCTCCTAGGATTGGGGAGAAAGTTTTAGGAGCTCATTGAACATTGTGGTCCATTTTGCTATATGTATACTGACACAGGAGGCAATTTTGCTATACTAATCATCTTATATATTGTTCATGATGTAAAACCAGGTGATCTGACACAGAGTTATGGCCCTTTTGATATACATGTAAAAATGATACTTAAATAGTAGAATACATGTAAAATGTAGGACACCAATCTGATGACATCTTCGGAATGGTTATGATGTATATGTTTATTATTAAATGTTAATATTTTAATATGTATTAGATTGAGGGATGGTGAACTTTCAGGGCGAGCGAGGTCTTGAGAGTGATGTGTTTGGCTTGCAGAGGGCTAGGTGTTGGGGAGATGAGGCGGAGTCTGATCTGCCCCCTCCAAAGGATCCTTTTGGCGCTCGAGCAGGGCATGTACCGTAATGGGTTTTTTAGGAGGGCAAGTGGGTTGATGTTTTGGCTTCGCCTGCTCATTTTTCGGAGGATAAAACATTTTAGTTTGGTTTCCCTTCTTCTACATATTTCAGAGGGTTTTTCCAGCGACATCAAAATCGGGCTCGAAATTTGGGGACATGGCAAAAGGGCAAACAAAATTGGAGGGTTTCTAAAAATAAGGTTCTGACTCACCTGGCGAATGCCTCTGCGAAATTGTTAAGGGATTCGGGGGGTCATTTGCAGAGTTTGGATTTGCCCTCGCAGCCTGCTCCGATTCTAATTCCGTTGATTGATGCCTTGGATGCCGTTTTGGGGAAGAAAGCTCTAGATCTTCAAGCTTTGGCAGTTGTGATTCAGGTTTGGGGAGATCCAATTCCTCTGTCCAAGCTTCATTATAAAATTCATGCACATTGGTATGGCACTTTGTACTTTCATGTTCTTTCTGCAAGCTCGTTTATTGTTGTGTTCGATTCTGCATCTGCTAGGGATAAGGCTTTATGCACTCCATTTTTTTGGCTTGGAAAAAACCTGATTTTTGTGGAAAGTTGGAAACCCTTTCTAGCAGCTTCTAGGGTTGGCCCAAAACAGGTTCCAATGTGGTTTAAACTTCCACTTTTACCATCTGAATTTATCGAATCTGATATATTAACTAGAATTGGGGATTCGTTGGGTAAATTTTTGATGTCTTGTTCATTGTTTGAGGATGAGGCACTGGTTGTCAAAATTTGTGTTTTAACTTGCCCTAAAATTCCTCCACCAAAGTTCTGTAATATTTGGTCTCCTTTTGGTTTGTGGCGTCAAAACCTGGTTAGGGATTCTGGGGTTTTTGGTTGCTCTGCTGTAGTTATGGATTCTCCAATGTTTTTCCACATGAAATCCATTCGTTTTGGTTCGGAGGGAGTTGATTCTCCATTTGATGAGAATGTGGAAGCTCTTACATGGAATAAAATCCAACTGTCTGGATTTGTTGTTAATCCTCCTTCCCTCGTGAACAAAACCTTCACTCCTACGGATACTGCAGTGGCTCTTAATAATTCTGTTCCTCCCCCGAGGATTGGACGGTCAAATGTTCTTCCTCTGAAAAAATCTAATATCACTATAAATATGGGATTGTCCTCTGAGCCTGAGGTTGTCCTGGGTAATATGTTAGGGGCTCAATCACGTATCCCTGGTGTTTTTCATAAAGATATGGGTGCTGAAACTACTTCAGCTGGGGGGATTTTCTTAGAACCTGCATCACAAGTTCCTGAGGTTTTGTTAGATAATGTCAATCCTATGGAGATTGATGTTATTCTAGATGAGCTTCTCATCGCTCGGGTTCAGGATTTAGTTAATACTAATAAGGTTCTTCTTGATTCTCCTTTAGCCAATAAGGTAGTCTCTTCGATTTCGATTGACTTGGGCAATTTGGAAAATGACTTGGCCACTTTTCCCACCAATAACTCTTTTGAGCTTCTTGATAGGGATAAGGCTTTGGTGACTTCAGGACTTGTGTCACCACTGGCTCTCGTGGTCTTAGATAAGGAGGAGGTTAGGATAGATAAGGCCATTGTGGCGGTCACTCCCGGGCTTCCTTTGGTACAAACTCCTCTTCTCCCTTCCTCACCCTTATCTACTCTAGGGAAGAGGGGTCGTAAGCCCAAGCATGTCAAGACCAAATTAGAAATTGATGTGGGAATCCAATCAACTATTTTATCTTCCTTGGAGACTTCGAAAAAGAAAAGATCAAAGAAACCCTTTATTCCACCTCTCACAAGAGCTTTAGCTACTAAACGAAGTCTACATAAGGTTTTTTCGGTAGGGTCGGTTTCTCCAGTTTCTTTAAATGCTTTGAGGGGAGCTGAAGCTTCCCCTCAGGACCAATGAGGATAATATCCTGGAATGTTAGGGGCTTAAACGCCCCTAACAAACGACGCTTGATTAAGTCACAATTGGACTTAATGAAGTGTGATTTGGTGTTGTTGCAAGAAACTAAGCTAAATCTATAGTCGACGGATAGGTTATTTTCTTGTTGGAAAGTATGAAATTTTTGCTCATCTCCCTCTTCAGGTGCGTAGAGTGGGTTGGCAGTTATTTGGAGAGATTTTGTTGTTCATTTCTCATCAATTGCCTCATCATCTAATTGGATGCTTGGGCTAGTTAAGGGTAGGACGTCAAATTTAAAGTTTTGGCTATTTAATGTTTATGGTCCTTCTGGGTTTCTAGAAAAAAGAATGCTTTGGAATTTCTTGGTTTCTCTTGCTTCTCCTCTGCGGAATGTTTTTCTGATTTTTGGGGGAGATTTCAATGCAATTACTAGTATGGATGAAAAGGCTGGGGGAATCATCCCTAATAAACATGCTATTTCAGACTTTTGCAACTTCATTCATTCCTTGAATTTAGTTGATTGCAAACCTCTTAATGGATCATTTACATGGACTAATATGCGAAGGGACTTTTGTCAGATTTCGGAAAGGCTGAATCGTTTTATGGTTTCGGATAATTGGTTTAGTTCGGGACAGGATTTTGTATCCTCAATTCTCCCCTTTACTGGCTCTGATCATTTCCCTATCCAATTCGATATTTTCGAGGATAGGGCTCCTAGAAAGTTACCTTTCAAGTTTGAGCCAATGTGGTTTAGGGATCAATCATTTTTGCCTTCCTTAAAATATTGGTGTAATTCAGCTTTTTTTTTTTTCCTGGGTCTAGGATGTTTCAACTAGTTAAGAAGTTGGGTTTTTTGAAGTCAAGAATAAAGGATTGGAATGTCCGGCACTTTAAGAATGTTTTTGGTGAAAAGGCCAGGATTCAGGAGGAAATTGAGCAACTTAATAAAAAAATTGTTGCTTCAGGTATGTCTTCTGCAATGTACGATGAGCTTAAGTTGTTGAACATACAGTTGAGTGAGACCCTGGCTAGGGAAGAATCTTATTGGAGGCAGAAGTCTAGGGACCTTTGGCTTTTTGAAGGTGATCGAAATACCAAATTCTTTCATTCCTCCTCTAAGCTCAAGAGACTTCGTAATCGAATCTCTTGTATTATTGACTCTAATGGTAATACTTTGATAGATGAAGACGAAATAGCTACCAAAGCTGTTAGATTTTTTAAATCTCTTCTCTCAGCAGAGCCGATGGTGGTTGATGATGAGTTTGTAAATTCGATCCCTCCTTTAGTCTCTCAAGAAGATAATAAGATGCTTATGGCCCCATTTTCATTAGCTGAATTGAAAGAGAGTCTTTTCCATGCACCCGGAAAAGGTGCTGGGACCGGATGGATTTACGGCATTATTCTTCCAGAAATGTTGGGACTTTATAGGGAAAGATGTGTTGCAAGCCTTGGAGGAGTCTAGAAGGAATAGGGCGATTCTAAGGGAAATTAATACTACTCTTATTGCTATTATCCCGAAAGTAGATAACCCTACCTCTTTTTTGGATTTTCGTCCAATTGCCCTATGTACCACCTTATACAAAATCTTTACTAAGGCAATTTCGGTTAGATTATCTAAACTCCTTCCTCAGATAATTTCGTTAGAGCAGGGTGGGTTTGTGCTTGGACGGGAAACTCCTGAAGGTGCCATTGTAGCTCACGAAATCCTGCACTGCATATCCCAGCAAAAGGTATCAGCAATGATTCTTAAACTAGACATGCTCAAAGCTTATGATCGTGTTAATTGGCAGTCCTTGCTCGTAGTCTTGAGCCGTTTAGGGTTTTCACGGTGTTGGGTTAAGTGGGTCTTTTCATGTATATCCTCTGCTCGCTTCTCAGTATTGATTAATGGGTCTCCCTTGGGTTTTTTTGCTTCCTCCCGGGGAATTAGGCAAGGAGATCCCTTATCTCCTTTTTTGTTTATTCTTTTGGTGGAAGCATTAAGTAGGGCTATATCTAATGCTACAGCATCGGGTTTATGGTCAGGTATCAGAGTGGATGGCCTCCCTTCTTCACAATCTCATTGCTTATTCGCTGATGATACGCTTTTGTTTGGGGAGGCCTCTATGAGGGGAGCTCGAGTTATTAAGAAAATTATCTCTGACTATTCAACCTTTTTTGGTCAAAAGGTTAACAAGCAGAAGTCCAAAATCTTTTTTGTGAATGTCCCCACTTTAGTTCGGGACAATCTTGCTCGCTTTTGGAGTTTTCAAGTTGGGTTTTTTCCCTGTATGTACTTAGGCATTCCTTTCTTTCTGGGATCAGATAAGATCTCCTTTTGGGATAAAGTTGTCCATTCTATCACCACCAGAATTTCCTCCTGGAATCATAAGTGGCTAACAATGGCTGGTAAGATCCTTCTTATCAAATCAGTTTTGAATGCCATACCTACATATCTCATGTCTATCCTACAGGCTCCCTCTCAGGTCGTTAAGAAGATTAAGGTTTCCCTTAGGTCCTTCCTTTGGAATGATAATTTAGGTGGGATACATAAGATTCCTCTTCTTGCTTGGGATAAAATTTGTCATCCCAAGGAGCTGGGGGGTGCGGGTATTCGTGATCTGGTTATTCAAAATAAGACATTGGGGGCTAAAATGATTTGGAAGTTATATGCAGCTCCCTGCAGTAAATGGGCCTCTGTCATGCTTGCTAAATATTCAAGGGGAACACCCAGGGAAAAGATTTTTACTGCAACATCCCTTCCGAGGGGCTCTGCGTTCCGGAATTTTCTAATTTCTTGTAGGGAGGTGGTTCTGCCACATTTATCTTGGGTTGTCCATAATGGGAGAAAGGCCCGTCTTTGGGATGAAGTTTGGAATGGGCATCCTGCTCTCTCAGCTATCCATGATTGGTCCCCTTTGTCGGATATCCTATTGAGCCTTTGGGGACCTTTTGTTGCAGACTATTTTACCATTGACACCTCAGGTCCATGTTTAGTGGCCAAATGGAAGGATATCCCTCCCCTGGCTATTAATATTGATATCGTTTTAGCTTTTGTAGAAGAACTTCGTAAGAGACCTTTAGTTTTCCATAATAAGGAGGATTCTTTGGTTTGGGTGAAAAATGCCTCAGGCTCCTATTCGGTAAAAGAGGGGTATAATTCTTTGATCCAGACCCCTATGTCTTTTTGCTGGCCTACTAAGCTATTCTGGCATTCTGCTTGTCTTCCAAAAGCAGGGGCTTTTGCCTGGCTGGCAGTCCAAGATTAAATCCTTACTGGAATGCGATTGGATAGGCTTGGGATTACGACGATGTTTCCTTGTGTCTTCTGTGGTTATTGTATGGAATCGGTGGATCACCTTTTCCTGCTATGTCCCTTTGCCTTTGAATGTTGATATTGGCTGTTTGGTATGTTAGGGTAGTCTTCTGCTCTCTGTTCAAGTCTACTTTCACAATTTCGGTCCTGGCCCTTGTTGTTTCCTGCTTCGTTCTATTCATCTCTTTGGATAGTTGCTCCATCTCTGGTGATTTGGAATCTTTGGCTTGAAAGAAATTCAAGAATCTTCAATCAGAAGTCTGCATCTTTGGCAGACATTATTGGTAAAATCCAAGCCTCCATTAGTGAAGTGGTTCTTTCTTTCATTCACAAAAAATTAGATCATCTTACAACCTTTTCCCATTGGGATAACTGGGTTACTTGGAGATGGCCTTCACTTCATTTAATGCCTTCTCATGGGGTTATATCAGATGCATTTTCTTTGCATCTTAAGCGTAAGATGGCTAAGTGGAGTTCTCCCCCTTTCCCTTCATTCAAACTTCAGTTTGATGGGGCCTCTAAGGGAAATCCAAGGAAGTCTGGGATTGGGGTAATTATCTTTGATCATTCTTCAAAAATCATCAAGGCAGTTGGTAAATATATTGGATATGGCACTAATAACATGGCTGAATTTTAGGCTCTATCCTTTGGACTTGATCTTGCTCATTCTCTAACATCAAGGATATTGTTATTGAAGGTGATTCAATGCTGGTTTGTCAGGCGGTTGCTGCCAAAAAGTGTTTCTCTTGGCACTTGCAGTATCTTTTGGAGCACATTCTCCTCCAACTTAGTGGTTTTTCTACTTTCTCGATCTCACACTGTTTTAGTGAGATTAATGTGTTTGTTGATTTTCTTGCAAATAAGGCTGTTAGTGAAGGTGCGGATTGTATAGAACTTGCCCCTTCGGACTTTCCTATCTCCTGCATGAAACTTCTATCTTAATAGTCTTTCTTGGAGTGGTTGTTCTTTCGTAAGTGCCTATAATGAGGGTGTTTGCCTTTGGGGCAATACCATTGTTATTGACATTTATTGGGAGAATCTCCTCATTACAAAAGGAGTTTTGTTGTTATCTTTGGAGAATCTCCTCGCCTCATGGGGAGTTTACTTCCTTGAATGGCTATAGGGGGGGGTGTTGTCTTGCCTTATGACAGCATCTCTGTTTTAGTCATTCCTGGTAGTAGTGCCTTATTGAGGAAGGAGGATGGAGGGGTAATTTAGGCCCAACTGACACTTATTTGATAGTGATTAGGGGCGGGGTTGTTTCTCATGTTTGTTCTATGATCACATTTTTTATTTTGGATACCCCTGTTGAGGGATATTCTCGTTCTTCTTCTATTAATTGGTGATTGCCTTTTGGTCTCTCCTTATCTATCAGCCTGTGGTATATTGGTTGGCATTTAGGGTGGCTGTGATCGTTTGGGTTTTGTGTCATTATGTTCCTAATTGGTAACTATTGGTATTTTGCTTGGCATTGTTTGGGTTTAGCATCGTGGCAGTTGGTTACCTCAGTTTTTCTTGGACTTCTTGGGACTATGTTGGTATTGGATATTCTATGCTACTCATTATGTTTCGTGGATGAGTTTGGGTACTATGCTTGGGTGCTTTGTTTTTTTTGGCAATCATTTCTCCTTGCGGATAGATGTGGGTGATCTTGTCATGAGTTTTTGTTTTCACGTTTGGTGCATTGTTCCTTCGGATGAATCATTATGCTTTGTGGGTGTCGTGTTGGTTAGACATTTGCCTTAGTGATTGGGCCTACTGTAAGTTATGCGAAGTTTCCATAATTTGTATGTGATCTCTTGCTGGGCGTTTTCTCTTATGATGGCCTGATAATCATACAGTGGTTATCCTCTTCTCTATTATATATTCTGGATAGGTGCTCAGGTATGGCACACATTCACCTGGTCCTTTTCTCTGTTACGCAATGCTCTGCATTATGTGGAGTTTCTTGGACAGAGTTGGTGGTTGGTGGCTTTTTATGAGGAATTGGAAAGCCCAGTTTGTTTGGTGGTGTAGATGGTTCCTTATTATGTTGTTACTGACATGGCTATTGCTTTGGTTTATTGTATGGATTGGTTTCACCCTGTTTCCTGAAGGTTGTCTCCGTCTTCCTCTACTTCTTATATGGATAGGCTTATGTATGCTAACCATTTTCATGTTGTCAGGTTTACTTTTCCTTGGTTCCCTTTTGGCTGTGTGTTTTTGTTCTTTGCAGGACCTTGGACTCATGTGGTGCATAAGTAGATTGATGTTTTGGTGCTAGCACTGGTCTTGTTTAAAATATGGTGGTTGCATTTTTGGGATGATACCTTCTCCACTGGATCACTACTTCATACAAGCTTTTTAAAGCTTCCTTTCTATCTAATGTAATTGATAATGTAATCAGGGTATTTTGGATTGCCTATGGGCTATTGTTATGGGTAGATAGGCTTATGTTTCAGAGCAATATTGAAGGGTTTTCTTACTGATTCTTTCCCCTTAGTGCTCATTGAACCAGACACCATGTAAAAAATATAAAATATTAATATAATTTTAGTGGGCCATCCACTTTTATCAAAATAAATAAATAAATAACAAAAATATTACTGCTTGTAACTTAATGACAGTTCTGATCTGACCTGCTGCTCTTATTCAGTGCTTTCCTAAGAAATAAGAAAATATATCTAAGATCTTCCTCCCTCCTTTTTTCCGACCTCTCGAATCTCTCTATATATGCACTTTTTATCCCGAAGAGACACGTCTTATTTAAAATAGATACCTCTTTGAAAAGAGGTATGCCTATTCCTTAGTTCTAATCGTTGCCATAGAGAATAATATAATGATTGTTTGCTTTATTAAACATACACTACCAATTAATGGTTTCCTTGTAATGTAATCGCATTTCTTGGATTTGATAATTATCAAACTAGTCGATATTTCAACCCACTCGTTTCCTTTTCGTTGTAAGCACTTGAATATACTTCAAATATTAATGGGTTGCCCCAACATTTGTTTATCTCTTTTCTTTATTCGCTGCCGTTGTAAGAATCATTTCTCCTATCGTAATTTTTACTGACGATTAATTGTTTAATTGCTATTATTTTAATGGTAATCGGCCTTATATTAATTAAGTTGCTGTTTCAATCGTGATCGCTGGGGTAGACTTGAATGATATCTTGGTGGAAACATCTATCGCTCTGTACAGGATCCAAATCTTAATACAATTGCTGACGGTGGACACATCATGAGGGTGTTGCCTTAATATCTTATGTGGAATCAATATCCATTAATCGTTGTTTACTGCATATCGTACTTCCACATAAGATATTGATTAATGGATCACTATTGTAAGTCTTTACTTAATATTCTTCGGTGCTGCTTTATTTGTGTGATACTGATATAAAATCCTCCTTAATTCTATATGGTGGCTCATATTAATTATTACAATACGTTACTCCTAATACTACTTATATTGCTGTCTATTGTGACACCAGCAGTTTACTAATATTTAATTTAATAATTAACTTTATTTATTGTTTAGAATGGTTACTATTCTATCATATATTGTTTTTTTATTGAATAGTTGTTTTTCTGAATTTATTTATTATCATATTTGTTTTCTAATTACTTTGTTATTTTGTCTATAATATAATATTGTAAAATTTATTTTATTATTTGATAAATATAAAATTAATATTAATATTTAATAAATATAAATTATATATTAAATCTTGTTTATTATTATTATTAAAATTTTATTTTATTCATTTTATTTGTTTATATATATATATAAAATAATTGTATTATTATTTATTATTACATTCTATTTTAGAGCGGGGACATCACACATACATGCTTATCATTGCAATGGCTTATACATGTAAATTTAGTGATGAATACGTATATGATGTTATGATGTTATTACATGATGTTTATATGATGGCATTGTGTTCACATTATGATGTATTGATTTATATGATGATTTGATGAGGCATTATCTTATTAACCATGATATTATGTGACCCTGATTGGGGGATGAGTATATATGTGCTTTTGCTATATCATACATGTACAAGTATATTGTGGTGTTTATTGAATGATGTAGGTATTAGGTATCAACTCCACTTGACGCCTCATGTCTGAGCGTACCCTCCCCAACGGTGGTTAATAGGAGATGTCACATTGGCCAAAAGTCCACCTTACCTTACCTATCATACTCAATGTAAGTATGTTTCTAGTAGTACACCCCGGATACCACAATTGATAATATGTCGGAAACCCACCATTTTATGTCAAAGATCAGTAAAGAGTGTCTTCTTATCTTTGTTTAAATATTATATTGTTGTAAAATTTAAATGTGGAATTGATTTCACGATTTTATAATGTGAATGGAAGTTCTAAATTATAACGGTGACTTTGAAGCAATTGTGAATTAAATGTTCTACAAAAGTTTTAAAGTGCTCTATTTATGCATTAGCAATTTCAAAATAATTAATTTAATTTCTTTATTTTCAAAAAAGTGAAATGGGTAGAAGGTAAATAGAGGAAAGGGAGTTCTTTTTTATTATTGTGCTATTTTGGGAGAGCAAAATGGAGGAGGAAAACCCTATAGCTGCAAATTTGTTTTGTTGATTGTGGGAGCTAGGATGGGAGGTTTTGCATGGGATTTGTTGCATTAGATTAGGAATTTGAAGGTGCTTGGACTTCTACAATGCTTTGTGCTTGCATTGTGTGTTTAGAGAACCATACATTTTAAAATTCAGCTGGCTAGAGGTAAAATCATTCCATTCCCTTTGCAATTTGTGATTTTCTGGTTGTTTCTTGTTTGAAGCAATGTTAAACAGAGTAACACAAACCTTTTCCTTGATCTAAATTGAACATTAAGTAGTTTATTTGTTTATTTGCATTCATTTGATGAAATTTTGCCCAAAAACGGATTCATGCTGCTCAATCTGCCCTAGGTTTTGCGAATTGAATATTTTATGTTAAAAGGGGGATATTGGGTGCATTTAGATCAAAAGAGTACTCTTAGAATTTTGTTTTCATGGCTTTCAAAATTTGATGAATTCTTGAGCCATTTTAATTGTAGAGCTGAAAATGACTAGTTTTTATGAAAATTATGAAATGCTAAGAAATTGTATAATTCTTGCCTTTTATATTCATTTATTGTGTGGAGGTATGCATATGTCTTGTAAAAATTGTAAACAGATCCATTTGGATCATGTGCCACAATGTAGCCCAAATTGAGAAAATGTGTAAGTGAAAAGTGAAAATAGCACTGCATGCAATTTATTCTACATTCAAATGGGAATGTGATGAGCTTCAGACTTAGGTACTAGAGGGTTATGGGAGTGGCTTCCAATGTGACCCCAACCCAAAGTGGTTGTGCATGGTTATCGCATGTGGAGGTTGTTTAATCAAGTGATAATTAATAAAACACATGGATAATTAACTAATCAAGATCATGGCTGCCCCGCACATGCCTTGAGTGCTAGTAAAGGTGAAGGATGTGATTGGGAAGACAAGTCCACTCTAGGAGCTATGATACTTATATGATTGAACATCCTTGTCTGTATGAGAGGGTCTTTAGTTCCATGTGGTAGCTAAGATTGTGCTCTGTGATAACACTCCCTAACTAGCTCTCTAGCAATTAGTCTTGGAGAACCCCAAGAATGTATCTTATGTTGTAATGTTATTCAATCCCAATCAGAAATTGCCTGCTAGAGAAGGAGTAGTGTATCATAGGAGTATGAACAACTGGATCCATTTCATTTTGAGGCGAGATGAAGGTTGGACTCGATTCCTCTTATTATAGCGTCATTCTAGCGTCATTCACAACTATCGAGTGGAGGGGGGGCTAGCAGGCTAATTAAATAAAGGCGGGGTATTATCTATTTTATTGGGTGATGTGTATTCTCTATGTTTGGTGTGAGTGTAAGCCTTTTCCCCTTGTGTTTATGATTATGAGTGCATGGGCCATATGACTATCTCCTAACACGGGGTGGACCTACGGGTTCCACATGGTCAGGTGGCATGGAACCACCATTGGGGACTAGAGGCTATGGACAAGATGTTGCACCAGATACTAGCTTCAACCATTCCTTATGCAACCCTTTGGTTTTATTCTTGAGAACATGTAAATCAGGACAATTGAGTCCCATGCAATGTAATTGTAACTATGATCATTGGACCTCTCTTGAAGAGGAATATGTAATGTGATGTAATTGGTATTCGATTGTCTCAATTGCGTGCTTTCGTGTTGGTGTTGAGCATGAAGTATCATATGCAATTTATTACTCTTATGCATGCTTAATTCTAGTTAAAATGAACGTAGGAATCTTTACTTTGGTTTTAATAAAACAGTTATGTTGTTAGATTAGACTTGATATTTTGTCATTTCTAAGTCCAAAAAGTCAGAAAATGGCTAAGTGTTTTGGGCGTTGTAGTCAGGTTTGTTCCTCGAAAAATTTGAAGTATGGGAATAAGGCCCAGTGCAACCCCAACCCTCAACCCCTTGAAAATATTTTTGTCATAGTTAAAATTTGCCTTAGTGTTTTTTGGGTTTTGAGGTTTGGGGATGAGCCTCAAGATGTTCAGTTTGAACAGTGTATCCCTGACCCATTACCGCCGAAAGTTTTTGTGAATTTTTGGGCTAACAACCACCAAAAATGTGCATTTTCGAGCTTGCACCCTCGAAAAGTTTTGTGAATTTGCAGGCTTGCACCCTTAAAAAGTTTTGTGAATTTTCGGGCTTGCACCCTTGAAATTTTTTGTCAATTTTCAAGCTTGCACCCTCGATTTTTTTGTGAATTTTTGGGCATGCAAACCCTCGATTTTTTGTGAATTTTTGGGCGTGCAAACCCAAAATTTTTTGTGAATTTTTGGGCTTGCACCCCCAAAATTGTTTGTGAATTGTCGGGCTTGCAACCCTAAATTTTTTTGGGCCTACAACCCTAACATGAAGTTTTAAGCTATCTAATTGGATACTGAATTTTACCCTAGCGATCTACATCTCGTGGATGAGGGACCCTTTTTGGGATGACCCTAGGAGTTCTAAGGTGTTCGTTTATGCCCTCTCATGTTCCCATGAGGTTGAGCTTGCTATAGTAAAGTGACAGTCTTTAGTTGATGCCTCCTTGCTTATGTAACAATGAGGTTGGCTAGTGAGTCCAATAATGACTGGTACTATATCTTGGTGTAATTTTTTTGTGAGATAGTTTCTTGTAGTTAAGTTTGTTACTCTGCTCTCATCTGTGTGAGACATTATGTTAATGTGATGTTTCAAAAAAAAAAAAAATTGTTAGCCTTGGTTTTTGCCTTAGTCCTTCAAACGAGGCATTACATTTGGTATCAGAGCACGTCATACACTCAGAGATTTGTCTTATGTGTTCTTACTATGTTTGGTGTGTGTTGTGTGTGCTTGTTATAATGGAATACTTTTTAATGATGCATAACTTTGTAACATTATGCCTTAGTATGGCTTTTAGACAAATCATGCTTAAACTAATTTTGGTAACATCGTGTATTATAGGGGATGCTTCCCAAGGATAGAGGTGGAGCTTGGGGTACTCAACAGAGTGTCTGACTCAATCCTAATCAAGATTAATTGTCAATAGAAACAAAATGCAAAAACCAGAGATTAGGTTAGGATGGAGGGCTCAAAGGACCTCAAGTTATTAATCTTCTCTAGGAGATAATTGCTTGATTGTGACCTCATCAAGAGGTATCCCATGAGGAAGAGTCTTGTCCTTCTAATCAAGGTAATCAAGATGGCAGAGGGGAAAGAGCTCGCTCTCATAGACCAAGTCATTTGAGGGTTGACAATAGAGGAGCACGACAACCCCATCGTAGGAGAGGCCAACTAGTGGTGGATGAGGAAAGTATTCTTGTAGGCCACATGAGAGACCTTAGAGCCCATCCACCCTCTTTTAATGGCCCTGGTGGAGGTACTGAGGCAGAGACCTAGTTAATTAACTTGGATCGGTGCTTTGCTTCTACATGGTGGCATATGGAGGAACAAAAGCGCCATCTTGGCATTGCCTCAATAGCATGGGAAATTTTCTTAGAGAGGTTTCATGCACACTATCTCTCTTGGATTACTATAGGTAGAGACATGTAGACAAGTTCCATAACATCATTTGTTAGGGATGGCAATTGATCAATATGTGAGTATTGCCAAAGATGAGGAGATGTTGGTACAGCATTTTGTAAGAGGCCTTATTGCTCAGATTAGTAGAGGTGTCTGAGTGTTTGAACCTAAGACTTTAGGGGCCATCGTAGAGAAGGAAAGATTAATAAAAAAGAGTGTGGCTCACGGATATGGAAGTTGGACTGGGGTACAAATTGGAAATCCAGCCTCATCAAGGTTAGGAGCATGAGGCTCTCAATATCAATCTTTGGAACCTCCTAAGGCATTGTTAGCACCCTCAAAGCCAAGACAACAACAACACCAATAGAAATAGGGGTAGAGAACCTCTTAGGCAGCAATCTCCTCCATCTCTGAGAGGTACCTCTTAATAGTACCTATTGTGAGGTATTCACACATCGCCCCATTGCAAATGGGGACCCCCACTTTTTTTCTACTTTCTAGGGTAGTGTTAGAAGTCCTTAGCTATTAGCCTTTGCATTGAAGAGGTATTGATAAAGAAACCCTTAATCAAGTCTAATCAACAACGCAAGTGTTTCCTTGGTCATCCGGGTGACATATATGTTACAGTGAGAGGTGACTTCTAGAGGCAAAATTTAACTAAGTATGCCAAAATTTCAAGTGCCCCTCTCTCAGAGCCAATTTCACTCCTATTGCCTCAAGTCGAGGGAGAAATCATATTCAAGGTGAGTTTTGATGTCTTATAGTATATAGAGGAATAAACTAAGGCATAAAGTAATAAGACTCAACTCAAAAGTGCATTTTCAAGCTACTTCAAGTGCTCAAGGTTGAGGGCGAAAAACTTCAAGTGCTCCTCTTGAGGAGTGAAATTCACTTCAAGTGCCCTTAGTTGAGAACGAAGTTCCTAGAATGCACCATGAGCCTAGTTTTAGCAAGCTTGAATGAATGGAATTAAGGTGAGTAAGCAAGAAAACACTAAGTGCCAAGTTTCAATCGACTTCAAGTGCATGTGATTTGGAGTGAACTTCATGTGCATGACCACAAGAGTGAACTTCAAGTGCATGGGTTTAAGAGTAAACTTCATGTGCATCACAGTTGAAGCAAATTTTACTTCATGAGCTCCACTCTCAGAGCGAAATTCCTCTAGAGGCCTTCCCTAAGGTTAGTTTGTTATGTTTTCATCAATGAATGGATAAAAGCTTTAAGGTGAATTTGATTTGTTACTTCAACAACTTGCATGGTCTTTACTTCTCAATTTACTTTCATGTTGATTAGATTGAATGGAGTAAATTGTTGAATGCATTTGGGTGGAATCCATTTAGTCCATACCACTAGTCTCTTGTTGATTGTAAGTGTGCCTTGTGTGGTCAACTGGAATGATACGAGAATATCTTCAAATTGTTATATATCCATTGTTTATGCATTAACTTGAATGGTAATCAATGTCTGATGATAATGATTTGAAAATCTTTGAATGTCCTTAGAAGATTGCATTGATTCAATTTGACGGTGAGACCTTGCCTAGTAAGATTCCATCGAATCATTCACTCTTCTCTTGCATTCTTAGGATTAGAATAGACTCCCTAAACCCCATGTCTTTTGCTCTTTTTTTTATTCTCCAAGCAAGTAGGTAGAATCTAAGTTCCAGTGATTCAAGCATTCAACAATTCAACGTAAGTCCCCTTGTGATTCCAATATAATCACATCAAACCAACGAGCTTATCCACACATCATGACCCGACATACAAGAACCTTAGAGTTGTCTCAAGTGATCCTTAAGCCAATCTTCAGCATTTGAGTAACTTTGATCAAGAGAGGATAAGATACTTGAGTATTTTATTCTGTATTCGCATGTGCATGAAAAACACATCAACAATACCGATGGCATCCGGTGGGTCAGGTTTTGAAACCCGAAGATGTCCTTCATGTGTCGCATGTCTACTAAATGCCTCAACTATTGCCTCCACCTCTTGCATGCATACATTCAGCTCACAATCGAGATGTGCACTCTCCTCGATCTCAATCACATCCCTAGCCTATCTATCCTCCTACGTAGTATTGCCCTCTTGGTCTTTGGGGGGGCCTTTTGCATGTTGCTCCACATGGATGCCTAGAGTAAGGCTTGGTGATGGTGGCGAGATGTTTGAAGTCCATGTTGTAATGTTATGACACCCTTGGTCCATTAGTGAGAACCAATCAAAGATATGTTCCATGGACTAGCGCTGCCCCAGTTGATCAAGGACAAAGCCAATGGTCATGAAGTGTTAAGTGTTTTCTTGTCAGGAGGTAGGTTCCAAGCCTTTTCCTTCGTGACCCTGGAATCCTAGAACCCCTGGGTTCCAAGCCTTTTTCTTCATGACCTCGGAATCCCAGAACCCCTAGGTTCCAATCCTTTTCCTTCATGGCCCTGGAATCTCGGAACCCCCAGGTTCCAAGCCATTTCCTTCATGACCTTGGAATCCCAAAACTCCCAGGTTCCAAGCCTTTTCCTTCATGACCCCGGAATCCCAAAACCCCTAGGTTCCAAGGCTTTTCCGTCAAGATCCCGAAATCCCAAAACCCCTAGGTTCCAATCCTTTTCCTTCATGACCTTGGAAACTCGGAATCCCTAGGTGTTTACTATTATATTTGATAAATTAAATATAGGACATAATAATATACATGACAATGCTTAGCAGACATAGCAGTAAAATATATCTTTATTTGCACATGCAATTATTACAGAGAAGAAGACTAGAGATGGTTGGCCAAGGATTATATTTCACCCAACTATATCGTACTACTTTCCTTAGCGATACACAACATATTTAAAAGGACCCATTGGTTGCCAAGCGGTACACAACCGTCAACTAGCCGACATATTAACTACCTGAGAGTGACAACCCACTTAATACAAACAATGAAGCCAAAAAATAGAGATTTCACTCCTACCACCTGCTTTTTCTGTCCTTCCCATATGGCCTAATAGACATCACGTACGGAAGAGTGTTGTTTCCATACGAGAAAGTCTTGTTGTAGCTGATTGTGTCGTACATGATGCAAGAGGATCCGCACGGAGATGAATGGCATCCACATAATGTAGCAATGATTGTATGGGGTCTTTAAGTGGGCCAAGAAAGTGTCATATAGAAAAATTAGAAGTTGACCCCATAGGAACAACCAAGGATAACTGTACAGACAAGGCATGGGATCTTTGTATGATGGAAAACTATCGTGCAATATAGACTGAAGCACATAGTCGTCGTACGGGGTAACAAAAAGGTCGTACAGGGTAACGCCAAAGTCGTATGAAGTGACAAAAACATTGCTGAAAGAGAACTACTAACTGTCGTATGAGATGAGTGGACCTGTGATGTCATACGGAATGAGAAATAAGATGCCATACAATGTGTACACTTGAATGTCGTACTCTACAAGTAAAATTTCATACACACGGGTTGATTGTGTGACCGTATGGGAAAAAGTCCTTGCAAGGTCCGTATGAGAGGATGGGATGGGCATACAAAAAATGGGGATGTCATACGTGATGAATGTCGTATGCAATAGTTATGTCGTATGTAATAGATGCCAAGGGGATGCCAAGGTGCCAGACTGCCATACAGGTTCAGGAACAACTTGCCCAGCAAGGAAATGACCACCTTGCCATACGGAATTCAATGGACATGACCATACAGTTACATGCCACCACCGTACGGAGTGGCCAAAGATGTGTCGTAAGGGAAGAACATAATGTTGTCGTACGGCGAAAAAATGTTGTATGGTGTGGAATGAAACAAGCTACCATGGTGTAAAATAGTAAGGAGTCCGTACAGGTGCAAGATGTCGTACACAATGTCATTGTACAGGTGCAAAATGAAATTGTCGTACGGGTGCAACCTAAAACTGCCATATACAATGTTGTACAAGTGCAAAATAAAATTGTCATATGGGTGCAACCTGAAATTGCCATACAAGGAAGTTGGGAGTATGAGCTTCTCCATAAATTTCTTTTGACGTTGATTTTCCTTCATAAGTACCTGTACACTCCACATTACATATTCTTCTCTTCGTACCGTCAGATGTATCCTTCATAACTTTAAATGCTTTCATTGGTTTCTCTTCACCAAGAGTTGTAGCTTCAAGAAAATTACATTTTGGTGAAAATACCTCGTAGTCCTCCAATTGCCAGTGGAATAGTCCATTCAGGGAACTCGTCTCACCTTTAGAGCAATCTTCTAGTTCGAGCACCCTTTCATCATTGGGTTCCATGCCTTTCCTCCCTTCGTCCATACTTAACTCTCCACCCTCAGACTCTTGAGCCGAAGGATGCCAGTTCTTCACTCACCGCCTGGTTCCTCAAGTCAATGACATGCATCCTCCCATCACTCTCGATCGAGAGTGTGTTCCGCTTCCAATTATGATTCGCCTTGGTAGTAATCAACCATCCCCTTCCGAGGAGTGCGTCATACGCCTTCTTTTGCAATGGGATGATTACAAAGTCCAAGAAAAATTGTTGTGTCCCAATCAAAATTTCACCTTCAATGTGTTGCTTCTTCAATGGCTGATGAATAACTTTTTTAAATCTTCACAAATCTGCAATAATCTTCTATATCCTCTTCTTTATCAAATCTGCATCTTCTCAATTCTTTATGTGTTTTCCTTCACATACAAATCTGTCTCTTTACATATCACAGTCTTCTCAACAACTTTGCGCATATTCCCTTGTACAAATCTGCTTATAATCTATTCATATATCTGTTGTTACTGCTCTTATATGGACTGATTTATCAACTTCTCCACATTCATATTGGTTTCAAAATATGTTCAATAACATCAACGAATCTTAGGATATAGATCTCTCTTAGATTGGCTTATAAATCTTTGTTTACTCTTCTCATAAATCTCTGTTCACTCTGCTCATAAATCTTCATAATTATGCATACGCCTCTTTTAGATATGTATATTGAATCTCTAATGTTCAACACATCCCTCTATAGATCTATGCTTGTATTCCTTACGTTCTGTCTTCATTAACATGTACCTCTTCCATTAACATCTATTGTTGCCTTTATATTTTCTTCTATCTGAATAATATTCTGTTATATTTCTTTTTCTCTATAATTTCACACTTCTCCACACACCAATTTCAACACAAAGTATAGTGCATATATACCTTCATATTTACAAAGGACATACCTCCTTCATAAGACACGTCTTTTGACACAGCCAATTTTACTTAGTGCTTGCGTAAATATCTTTAATTGCTACCTCTTATTATACTCATAGACAGTCGATTCAATCTATATAATTAACATTTGTTTGTCATGACACACAAAAAAAACGTGTTTTCTCATCAAATCACACCCTTTTGGAATACATCCATTCACATTTTAATCTCCCAAATTGTGTGTTATTATAAGTCGCACCTTATTAATATTGACTGTTTTGTTAAAGCCTTCAATTGCTGCTTAGTAATGATGGTTATTATAAACATATATATTCTTATGAGCACCGTTACCTTCAGCATTATCACCGCTGTCTATTATTTTCTCATCCTTTATTTTAATCATTGCTTACCAGTTTTATTCAGATGGCATGTAATGATTAAGTAATATTTTGCTTGAACTAACACATAACTTTGTTAATTGCTGTTTGTATAATATAAAGTCTTTTAGTGATTATACGTTGATTGTAATGTTTCTGAGTATTCTTTTTCTGTGTGGCAGCACGTCATTAATCGGCCTTCACATCTATTACTTGTATTCTTTTTCTCAAACAAGTCGCACCCTCCACAAGCTAATTTGCTGTCCATTTCAATTAATAGAACCGATTATTAATCACTGTTGAATATTTGCTGTTTCTAATCACATTATGAATCGCTTTGTATGAATCTGCTTCACTGCATATTATTTGGTTTCAAGTCGGCTGTTATTTGTATAAAGTCGGCTATATATAAGTCACCCAGTTTGAGATTATTCGTTGTTATTAAATAATTTTACTTGGTGCTAGTAATATACTCCCAATGTTTCCTTAATTTATCGCAGAAACCGTTCATTGTCTTCCTCTACAATATTGAAGCGATGGCCAATGAACATTTGTCTTTGCTGTATTAATAATTAGACATGTAGTCGCTGTCTTCCATTTTCTTATCTTTTCTAATATTTCAATCGCTGCATACTATAGTGATTGCCACTCTGTGGAGATAATGGAATAGATACAATAATCCTATTGAATCGCTTTTCTTCATAAGTAAACAGACAATTGAATAGCCTCTAGGCAATTCGCTGCTGCCTTAACGTAACAAGCAAACTATTCTTTCACTGTAATTCCAAAAGCATGATACCTTTCTTTCTTAAATTTTTACCTTGCCGAAATCTTCAAAGAGGAGCAACAGTCCCACACCAAGATATGGAACTAATGCCACTTTGAAAATAGCAGAATCATTATTGCCACATAGGTTGGAACTTTGACCATTATCATTGTCAGCCTTGTCTTCTAATTTGTATAGTCATTCGAAATACCATCCTTAAACAAGTGTAATCAGCCTTGTCTTCAATAAAGGTAGTCAGCCTTGCAAACTTGTCTATGTTATTAAGTCACTGCCTTATAGATCAATGATGATTGCTTCTTGACATTAATGACAACATCGTCTTCACTTCTTTGATATCAATGATAATATTTCTAAAAGAAATATCAAATGTGGCTGATGACTGATTGCAATTTGTACAGTTGCAGTGTCATTGAATGCTGATTTTGATGTATTTTAATGCCTTGTTGATTGGTTCAGTTGTTTCATCCATTCTTGTTGTAATGTTGGTTTCTAATGACAAACTGCACATTGAAAGATTTAGATCAGATTTATTACCAGCAAGAAACACTTATTTGCATTGTTAAGTTGTCCTTTCATTTGACATGATACTGTTATTAAATTGTTTGCCTAAGTCCTATTAAAAAAAAAAATCAGGGGTATATATTACATTTTTTAGATTGGATTAATAAATATATTGGTGGTCTGAAATCATCAAAGGACACATCATTATCGTTATTGGGGATCAAAACAATGAACATGTTGTCTAAACCCTTAAATAGTTTGTTTCTTTTTCTAGAACTCTATCAATTTTGAAATGTCCCTTTCCACGTTTTCATTCCAAGAGAACTTATTAGAATATTTAATTCTCGTAGGTTATAATCGAGAAAAGAGAATTAATTAATTTAATTATTTAATATTATTTTTCAAATTTTATTATAAGGGTAATATATTTTAATTAATTTAATAAAGTGTATAAAGTAACTTTAATGGTTATTTAAGTGAAATTTTAATAAAGTCACCTTATTATTCCTTCAGCTTAAATTTAAATAAAAAAAGAAGTGAGAAATTGTAAAATGCTCTAGAAGCTTCCCTGCAAGGTTATAGAAGAACATTGAGGGGTTCATTAAAGGCATGCTTAGTTATTTTCTCATATTGATTTGGAGAGCTTTTCAAAGCTTGTAACCCTAGGATGAAAATCCGAAGAGATTGTTGGTTTCAATAGTAAAACCATATATCCTAGCTAGTGTTGGAGTTTTCATTTAGAGATCTCACAATGGATTCAACAACGGAGCACACCAAATTCTGAAGTCACTTTCAGTGGTTTACATTGTTAAGTTTTTAGGAAATGGAAGATTATTACTGCTAAGGCATTATAGAGTTAAGTAATCTCACTCCTCTGGCACAACTTGGCAGGAAGAAGATTTTAGGTATATTAGATAGATGAGTTGTGGGTTTATGTGAGAATAATACCCACGAGTCATGGGCTTGACTTGGCATTTATTCCTAGTAGTTAGTCAATCTATTCATGCATATTGAAGGGGAGACATTTTATATGGTAGAGCTGCGATTTCATGTGAAACAGCTAGGACTTGTGTTGGTCACATAAAGGGTGTAGTAGGCCATGCGAGTCCTTGTGAGGGAATGCGTCAGAACAGAAATTCATAATGCTTATTTGGAGGACACCAGTTTGAGAGGAGGAAGAGTATCATGGGAACATATAGGTGACAAAGGCGTTTGGAAGCAATCTGAAGATCTACTTGTGTTTGTTGTTATGAACTCAAACAAGGACGTGCTGCTATCATTTCTATTTTATATGCATTGTTGCCAATAAATGTATGTAACATTCTATTAGTGTTAGCAACTTGCCAATGCTCAGCATTAATACCATCGAATATCAGGAAATATTTCTGCATTGGTCTTCTTGTATATGATGTTAGTAAAGCTTGTTGCTACATTAAAAAGTCTAGAGTTATATTTTATCTATTGCTCTGTCTATATTCATTATTGGCTTAATTTGTAAACTTTATTCTCTAATTCTGTTGTTCATATGCAAGTTTGTGGAAATATAATATATATGTTAAAACACAACAAACAATAAAATACGTTAAACCTACAAATATGAAACCATATATGTTGGAATATTGGTATTAATGTCAAAGGGCAGCAGGAAAGAACTAAAAAGACAGCAGGTCTAAATTAAAATATAGATTGCCTTTTTCATTAAATTTATTTATTGAGCACCTCAGTGTTATAGCTCGTTGGAAAGAGAATGGAAAGTTTTAAATGATGGGACACTTAAAAAGAAAGTTTAAATGCCGAAAATGTTTTAAAAGTAAATTGAATCACTTTTTGGAGTTAAAAGGCTACTAGGAAGTTTAATAAAGTGATTTTAAAGAGGAGTTTCTAGAAAGTTTTCTCAAAGGCTTCTAAAATGAGGAATTGGGAGCTCATTTGCTATGTTTTTTATTAGGAGTAAAACTAGTTTTGAAGGTGTTTCGCCTATGGAAACTATTTCAGAGACATAAGAAGTAAATGCACAGTACAGAATAAGAGATGCTAGTATGCCATAAGATAAGTGTTATAACTCCAAAGAACAAGTATATTTTCCTTCATATAGTCTCCAGTTACAATCATGATTTCCCGAGGAACAAGATACAATATATATAATACCCGAGGGGGTGCGACCAACCGTCGCGTCCAACTGCCCTTCGGGTGAACTAACTGACTCCCATAACACACAATTACTGATGATGACACAACATAATGACGACACAATAACATAATTGATTATTCTCAACTACATCATCCCCCCCCCAAAAAAGAACTCGTCTCCTGACGACTCAAAACAAAATAGGGATAGCATACATGACTATCAAAGACAGAATCAAGGAACAGAAGAAGAAGGGGGTTGAGACGGCGTCCTTGAATCCACAGCAGGTGGTGGGGCTGAGGAAGATGTTGATACCAGCTGTGCTCACAGGTCGTACACCTATTGTGTCTGTATCCTCAAGTCTCACTCTGCAATCTTCATGTTCTCTATGGCTAGCTTGACCATCCTGGCAGCCTCCAGTACCTTCTTCTCCTTCTCATCCATGGTCTCTCTAGCTTGCACCAAACTCGTACTCAGGGTCATCTTCTCCATTTTGGTGGCCTCCAACTCTGCTGCGAACTGGTCCCTCTCGGCAGTGAATTGAGCCCTCTCCGTGGTGAACCGAGCCCTTTCGGTTTCTAACTGAGCCCTCTCGGTGTCCAAGTCTTTCTGCAACTCCGCAACTCTGGTGGTCAGCTCCTCCTGAGCTCTCTCCGCGGCCACCCGGGCAATCTCATGCCCTGCAGAAATGTGCTTCGTATGGCGAAGAGTGTAATACTCCTCCCTAAAAGCCTGCTCAATCTGCCTCCCAAGAGACTCGACCCTACTCTCCACTACTGACTCCCTCACTGCCCATGCATTTAGCATCTCCGTTGTCTCAGTCTCTGACCATCCCCCTCTCTCAAAATAGGCAGCAAATGCCTGAGGACACCCCTCCCGTACAAACCTGAGCTCCGCTCCAACTCCTAGGTGGTGCTATCTGAGGCCTCTGCCTGTAGGGATGCTATGACCTTCCGCCCTCTGCGTACCTCGTCCTGTAGATAAGTCTGTACCATCTCCTAGAAGTATGTCTGCCCTCGACCAACCACATCCTGGAGGTAAGCCTCCACGTCTACCCTGCTTGGGTGCCTGCTCTTTGTGTGAACCTCCACTCTGTCTAACGAGACCTCTGGCTTCTGTTTAAGTGCCAACTCCTCCCCTGCACTTCTGTCGAATGTGCCATATCTCTAGGGGGATCATGGCTGTCTATGTCAACCACCTCTACGTCTACCTGAGGGTTCCTGCTCCCGGAAGTCACCCGTGGGGGAGAAATGGTAGTAGCCAGAGTAGGCGACATAGGTGTTATCTCCATCTCCCTCAGCCAACATTCCTCTTCGCCCATAGTACCTGTCTAATCCTTCCCCAATTCCTGCGCCTCTACAATGGGTAGGGACTCCCCCACACCCTCGGATGGTACTGCCTCTCTCACGTCCTCTGCTGCCACTACTGGCGGCACCATGTGAACTGGCGGCCTCTGCTGGTTGAAGGCAGGGATAGATGCAACCGTCACCATCGGTGGACTCAAGTGTGTTGAGGCTGTTAGCATGGGTGTAGCAAACAAGACTGGTGTGGATGCCCGTACGGTCTCTGCTAGGCTCTCCTCGCTATCTCCCTCTGAGTCACTCAAGGCCTTCGAGGTCTCATCCCTCCCACTATCAATATCCTCAAACTCTGACGCCTCCTGCCTTTGCCATTTCTCCCCACCCTGGGTACCAACCTTATGTCAAGATGCCTCCACTGAAAAATAGGCGGCTCGCCGGGTGCCAAGTTCCCCTCCGGCCGAATTTCCAGCTTGTCTGCTGGAAGCTGTGAAAGCGTCGCCTCCAGAAATAACCTGATGGCGTAGCGCGACATATAAAACGTGCAATGCTGCAATGTCAGGAACTCGAACATTCTGTTCGCCAGTACCAATGCCCAGTCATACTGTACCCCATTCATCAACCCGTTCATCAGGATGATTTGTGGGAGCGCTATGTCCGATGCCCGACTGGACCCTGTTAACCTGCTCTTGACCACATCCATGATGCAGCGCCATGACCCTTCTACCACAAAAGATTTCTTCATCCCTCTCCCCTTAGTGGCCTTGGCTATGGAATCAAATTCTATTGGTGTAAGATTTCTAGAGACCATGCGTATCCAATGTTCTTTTTGGTCCGTGTTCATCTTTGGGGCCTTCATATCTACTTTCTTCCCATTCCTCCCGGGTATGCCAAATACCCTGGTGAAGTCGACTGCCGTGAAGGAGACTGTGACTGTGTGCTTCATATACTCGAAAGTGCTTTTCCTGGTGTTGGGGTCGAATGCTGCTATCATTGTCCGCATCGGTGGCTCAAATTTCTTGATCGGAAAAACTGGCATCTGAACCACCCAATGCACTCCTGCCTTCCCTAACCATTTTTTTACGTCATGGTTGTCAGGGTTCTGTTGCCACCACCTCCTGCACTCTCCTCCATTAAATCCCTCGAATATAACCGTGTCGGCTGTAACCCTGGCTGTTGCTTTCCCTGTCAGTGGCTTCTTTTTGCTGCTACCGGCAACCCTCACCCCTAAAGGTAAAACCCTTGCCGTTTTATCCATGCTCTTCCGCAGATTCATCTTCCACTACCTTTTCCCTGCTGAATGCATTTCTCCTTCTTTCTGTCTTCAATGCCTGAGGTAGTTATGCCACCTTTCCCTTTATTCCCGGCTGTAATCTCTTTTTCCCTCGCGATTGTGTCTTTGGCTGGGCATGGGCACTTTTATTTGTTTTGGCTGGGCGTGGGCATTTTTTATTTGTTTTGGCTAGGCGTGGTTTTGTCGCGCATCTTTCACGGTGGACAACCACCACACGGTGGTCACCGGTGGTGGCCCCCCGACGGTGGTTCCACCATACAGTGGTCACCGGCGGTGGCCCCCCCGACGATGGTCCCACTGTATGGTGGTGCCATCGTGGCCACTTATTGTTTGTTTTTTGTTTTTTGTTTTTTTTTCGCTTTTTTTTTAATTTTAATTTTTTTAATTTTTTTTTTGTGTTACAGGTATCTTCGTCGGGCTGGGTGGGGTTTTCGTCGGGCTTGGTGGGGCCCGTGTCCTGTCTCCGTTCATGATAGATTTTCAGCTTGGACCCGTTGACGGCCTCTGGAATCTCCTTGCCGTCAAGCGTCCCCAATTTGACTGACCCATTCGCCCCAACCTCCCGGACTCTGTAGGGCTCCAGCCACTTTACTTTAAATTTCCTTGGTTTTATCTCATTTTTTCCATTATATTTCAACATCAACTGACTCGGGGTAAATCCCATCTTTCGGAGGTGCTTGTCGTGCCAGTGCTTCCTTCGTTGTTGCGCGACCTCGGTTGCCCATTGTGCCAGCATCCTCCGCTCCTCGAGTTTATTGAGGGCGTGCAATCGCTCTCGTATGCTTTCCATATCCCTGATTTTATTGTCAATAACAATTCGCAAACTTGGTACCATGAATTCCACATTGACTACGGCCTCCTGCCCATACATCAACTGGAAGGGTGTGTGGCCCGTGGTGGTCTTGTAGGTCGTGCGGTAGGCCCACAGGACCGACAATAACCTTTCCTCCCAATCCTCCCCTTCAACTCCACAAGACTTGTAGATAATCGTGACCAAGTTTTTGTTTGTGCCCTCGTCTTGTCCGTTCGCTCGAGGGTAGTAGGGACTCGACAAAGAATGAAATTTTTTGAATTCGGTCGTTAATAACTTTACCACATGGTTAACGAAATGTCCTCCTCTGTCACTGGTCAATTGAATAGGGATGTCGTATTTGGTAATAATCTGCTCATAGATGAATCTAGCCATACTTACTGCAGAGTTGTCCGGGAGAGCCCTAGCCTCCACCCATTTCGTTAAGTATTCTGTAGCGACCACAATGTAACGGCATCGGCGTGCACGATTGGCCTTGAGAGGCCCTATGAAGTCAAGTCCCCACCATTCGAATAGTTCTTGTGTGTGTGAAGGGTTTAAGGGCATAAAGTCCTGCTTCAAGGGTTTGCCTGCCCGTTGGCAAGTGTCACACCCCACGACCCACTCTCGAGCATCGTTGTATAGAGTGGACCACCATAGCCCTGCTAGCAACACCTTCCGTGCTGCCATGTCCAGGCCCATATGTCCACCTCTGGGGCCCTCATGTGCCTCCCTCAAGACACTGGGAACTTCCTCTTCCATAACGCAGCGCCTTAGTACTTGGTCCGCTCCCATTTTATATAGTAGGCCATTAATTAACAGGAAAGTCCTGCTCCTTAATACTAGTTTCCTTCGTTCCCCATGTCCTTCGAAAATCGAGATGACGACAGGTACTCCCCGATATTCTTGTACCACGAGGGAAGTACAGCTATCCGAAATAGGTGTGCATCTGGGAAGTCATCATTGAATCCCTCCAGAGGTTCCCCTGACTTGATCCGGGACAACTGATCTGCTATGACATGGCTCCGTCCCGGTCTCACCACGATTGTGAATGTGAACTCCTGAAGCAACAAGAGCCAATGACTTACCCTTCCCTGGATGATGGGCTTGTTCACCAAATACATAAGTGCCTGATGGTCTACATAAAAGGTGAATGGTGTGGCCAACAGGTAGTGCCTAAACTTCTTCACGGAGTAGACCATGCCGAGGGCCTCGCGCTTTGTGGTGCTATAGTTCTTCTCGGCCTTAGAGTGATGGAAAAATTGTTATTGATGTCAAAGTAATTTCTATGATTGCCTATACAGTTGATGGTCTATATGTATATGTATATAGTTGATATATAGAGAGTTGATGATGATGGTCACACAGTATTTTTGAATGCATATACTACAGCAGTGTATATGTATACACCTACAGCAGTCTATACATATACTAGCAACAGATGAACTATAGCAGATTATACATATATTCAGCATGTACACAGCACTATATATATATGTCTTGCTGGCAGCTAAATTACATTCTACAGTTCCAGACTGTATCATTAT
Source organism: Cryptomeria japonica (assembly GCF_030272615.1). Taxonomy (NCBI): domain Eukaryota; kingdom Viridiplantae; phylum Streptophyta; class Pinopsida; order Cupressales; family Cupressaceae; genus Cryptomeria; species Cryptomeria japonica. Next base: position 484,391,771 of record NC_081409.1, read on the forward strand.
ACGGTATCAGATTGCATAAATAAATATCAACAATATATATATGATATGATTACATTGGCAACATATAAAAATATTGTTGCACAGCAGTAACAATGATTGTGCATATCCAGACATTTAAAATGGCAGACTTTATCCACAAATCGACTTCATTAATCAGCATACACGGTGACTCCATGTTGCAAGACGACTTTATTGAAACACGCAAAAGGATAAGGCATCAATTTGAACAGCATATTATACACTACAGTGTGATTAGAATGGCCGACTCATATTAAAAGACAATGCAAATATTATTTTATGCAGACTTACAATGCTGTTGGGTATTCTACGACAGTCTCATTATGCAATCAATATAACATGTGGCGAAGATATCGTATTACTGTGTGTAATACGGGGGGAAGTTCATATATTATAAAACGTATCATTAGATATGTATTGATTGGTTTTAAATGCAAGAGTATAGACAGCGGTGGTACTATTTTTGTAATATCCCCACTTTGAAATAGAATTTAATAATAAATGATAATAATATCCCCACTTTGAAATAGAATTTAATAATAAATGATAATAATAAAATTAAAATATAAAATGATATAATTAAATATGATTAATAAAAAATTAATTAAGTTAATGAAAAGTCAAAAGACATGAAAGGAAAAGTTGTGACTCCCTCAACAATGATATATAAAAGGGAGAAAAAAACCTCATTTGAGAGGGGGGATAAATTTGTGGATGAGAAGTGCAGATTTGATTTAAATAATAAGTGTAGATCTGATTATGAAAGGTTGTGTCCCTTTCAAATGGTAAAAATAATGAAGAGTTACACTCTTTCAAAGGGTGCTAATGGTGAAAGGGTATGTCTCTTGCCAAAGGGCATACATGATGAAGAGGTGTGACCTCTCCCTCAAATTGAGAGATACAAAGGGAAGGAATCAAAAGCATCTAGTGAGATCACCATTGATAAGATCAGATCAGAATTATTATCAAGTTACAGGAAGTAACATTTGTGTTCTTTATGGTATGCCTCCCAATCTACAGGCGACATCTATAGTGCGAACTCCAACTGCAGGCTACAATCTGCGTACAGGTAAGGGGGGTAAAGAAGTCTTAAGGTATATATATGTGTGTGGATGTGTGTGCCACACACACACATATACATTTTTATGAATACATATATCTCTAATGATTACTTATATGAATGTAGCAATAAAGATAGGAATCTATGTAGAATATGTATGTATATATAGGATCATTAGAAAGATTAAAGAATATGTAAATGAAGACGTAAATTGTGGAATGGAAAACAGTAATGAATAATAAAATGTAATATTAATGTGATTATATGATGAAGGTTATAGGGAAGAAATTCCCTTAGCCTAATGGAGGGATTATGATAATCCCTGGAGGGCAGTATATACTGAATATCTATATGCATATATATGGCTTGGTTGACTAAGTTCATCCAAGAAGAGACGGATCTGGCCGGTCCCCTCTGAGGACTTGGATGATGGGATCATCCCAGGCAAGGAATTGACATAGGGTCTTCTTTGGATGGCTTGGGTGTAAGAGGTTACACCCAAGACAGGAATCGAATTAACCTTCGATTTCCTGGAGGGCTTGGATGTAAGAAATTACATTCAAGACAGGAGTCGAATTAACCTTCGATTTCCTAGAGGGCTTGGATGTAAGAAATTACATTCAAGACAGGAGTCGAATTAACCTTTGATTTCCTGGAGGGCTTGGATGTAAGAAATTACATTTAAGATAGGAGTCGAATTCACCTTCGACTTCCTAGAGGGCTTGGAACCAAGATGGGTTCCAAAAAGGCGAGCTTCACGGCCGCCTAAGGACATACTTTCGTATGGCAATCATATCCTTTTTATTAGATAAAAGTTGTGATTATGTTAACTAAGTATTTTAAAGTTAGATTGCAATTTAGATTACTTCTATATATATATGTTTGATGTATTCTAACAATCTATTTTGCAGGTTAATGATCTCTAACTAGTAGGGACATTACAGTGGTATCAGAGCAACGATCCTGCCATCCTGCAGGGTAAAGATGAATTGTTGAATCATTCTAGACAATAAGAAAAATCTGACAATACGTGTATTCATGTGTATGCTTTGTGTTTGTAATTATCCATGTGTATGCTTCGTGTTTTTCATGTGTATGCTCTTTGTTTTTTTATTCATATTCGTAGATGACTTAGTTTGAGAAAGTTAAAATCTACATTGCTTGAGGACAAGCAAATTTGGGAGGGGTGGACTCTAATATTCCCACTTTGAAATAGAATTTAATAATAAAATTAAAATATAAAATGATATAATTAAATATGATTAATAAAAAATTAATTAAGTTAATGAAAAGTCAAAAGACATGAAAGGAAAAGTTGTGACTCCCTCAACAATGATATATAAAAGGGAGAAGAAAACCTCATTTGAGAGGAGGGATAAATTTGTGGATGAGAAGTGCAGATTTGATTTAAATAATAAGTGTAGATCTGATTATGAAAGGTTGTGTCCCTTTCAAATGGTAGAAATAATGAAGAGTTACACTCTTTCAAAGAGTGCTAATGGTGAAAGGGTATGACTCTTGCCAAAGGGCATACATGATGAAGATGTGTGACCTCTCCCTCAAATTGAGAGATATAAAGGGAAGGAATCAAAACAATCTAGTGAGATCACCATTGATAAGATCAGATCAGAATTATTATCAAGTTACAAGAAGTAACATTTGTGTTCTTTATGGTATGCCTCCCAATTTGCAGGCAACATCTATAGTGCGAACTCCAACCGCAGGCTACAATCTGCGTACAGGTAAGAGTGGTTAAGAAGTCTTAAGGTATATATGTGTGTGGATGTGTGTGCCACACACACACATATACATTTTTATGAATACATATATCTCTAATGATTACTTATATGAATGTAGCAATAAAGATAGGAATCTATGTAGAATATGTATGTATATTTAGGATCATTAGAAAGATTAAAGAATATGTAAATGAAGACGTAAATTATGGAATGGAAAGCAGTAATGAATTATAAAATGTAATATTAATGTGATTATATGATGAAGGTTATAAGGAAGAAATTCCCTTAGCCTAATGGAGGGATTATGATAATCCCTGGAGGGCAGTATATACTGAATATCTATATGCATATATATGGCTTGGTTGACTAAGTTCATCCAAGAAGAGACGGATTTGGCCGGTCCCCTCTGAAGACTTGGATGATGGGATGCATCATCCAAGGCAAGGAATTGACATAGGGTCTTCCTTGGATGGCTTGGGTGTAAGAGGTTACACCCAAGACAGGAATCGAATTAACCTTCGATTTCCTGGAGGGCTTGGATGTAAGAAATTACATTCAAGACAGGAGTCGAATTAACCTTTGATTTCCTCGAGGGCTTGGATGTAAGAAATTACATTCAAGACAGGAGTCGAATTAACCTTTGATTTCCTGGAGGGCTTGGATGTAAGAAATTACATTCAAGATAGGAGTCGAATTCACCTTCGACTTCCTAGAGGGCTTGGAACCAAGATGGGTTCCAAGAAGGCGAGCTTCACGGCCGCCTAAGGACATACTTTCGTATGGCAATCGTATCCTTTTTATTAGATAAAAGTTGTGATTATGTTAACTAAGTATTTTAAAGTTAGATTGCAATTTAGATTACTTCTATATATATATGTTTGATGTATTCTAACAATCTATTTTGCAGGTTAATGATATCTAACTAGTAGGGACATTACAATTTTTCAGCCATATAAGTTAAATCGAACAATACTTACAAGCATCAAAGATTATAATAAACTGATACTTATAATCTTAAAACTATTTGCAACATAATAACATTTAGTCTAGCCGATAATTGTTAAACTAATCGGTAGTATTAAGTAAACCAGTCAAATAATTGGTGGTCAATATAAAATTACCGATGAAGTGTTGACCAATATAGAATCATCGATGATTAAATTAATCATATTTACTTTAATGAATTCCTTCTGCATAAGGACAAGATCAACGAATGTGTCTCCTCACGAAGAGGTAAAGATGAAGGCATATAAAGATACAATGAAAATCGATTTTTCTATGTGATGATGGTAAGATAATACATCGATTAATATATGCACCAAATCAAAAGGTGTGATGTGTGTAGTGTGGAGTACGTGATTAATACTGAAAGAAGAATAGCATGTACGTGTTGTGTGGAGATCAAAATAAAAGAATATAATTATGGAATTATAATTCAGAGATAAGTACAAACAAGGTTTATAAAGAAAAGACAAATCTTTGTGAGAAGGAGAATGTTTGTGTGCAGCCCTGCTGTGATCATCATTTGAGCAGTATTATTGTTCATCCTGGAGAAAAGATTGTGATCTGATTGATGCTACAGTTCTTCAACATTTCCAGCTTATCTGTGAATTAATTTTGTATTGTCAGATTTTGAGCAGAAGTCGGTGCTTCTTAAGTGTGAAGTTGGTGCTTCAATTGGGTGAAGTTGATGCTTTGTCCTTGTGAGTAGGTGCTCACTAAATCAGTTGGGGAGTTGATGCTTCCTGTGGGTTGGTGCTCACAAATCAGTTTTGGGAGTTGGTACTTCCAGTGGGTTGGTGCTCACAAACAAACTTAGGGGTTGGTGCCTCTAGTAGGTTGGTGCCTACGAATATTGTAATAGAAGAATTATATAAAAGCATTTATCGCCGTAGTTTTCTACCTCATTGGGTTTCCACGAGAAAAAGTATTGTGTTCTTTGTGTTCATTATAAATGTGTAATTCATTAAAGTTCCAGCGTTATTTCAGTTTGATTTTAAAAAGGTGTAAAATTATATAATGATACTCTCCTAAATGACACAATGTTAGCTTAAGATTAAAGAACACAAAAACACAGAAGACGTTAGCGTTAGTCAATCAAAAACCAAACACATGAAGGCATTCCAAAGGAGACACTAAAAACATGCTAATGAATCTAACTAAAGAAGTAAGACAATGAGATATCTCCAACTATCTCTCAACATGATATTAGTTCTTTCTCCCTTGTTCCTCTCCTCTCCAAGTTCCAAAATAGTGTAGCTCTCAGCAGCTTTTTTTGCACTATGGATGCTTATGGAGGATTGAGATTTGTAGAATAGCTCCAAACATGAAATGAAAAGCTATTTTTAATGCTAAAATGATTGATTTTACCAAAAAGACAAGATTTAGTTATGCTATGCTAAATGCTCTCTAAAATGGCTATAGTCTAAATGCTTACAAGTTTTCAGGATCTGAATTATGAAGAAATAGGCTCTATTTATAGGAAAAATGGAGCAATGGATGGCCAAGATTGAAAGGTTTAATCAAGGGTCAAGCTTGAAAGTTGGGGATCCATGTGCACAATTGGCACCAATGACATGGTGACAAGTGTCAACATAGGGTTGGGTTGAGAAAAAAGGTTGGAGGCATTAAAGGCCTGAGAAGACCTCATGGTTATCTAAAGGCTAAGGGTCAAGTCTAAGTTAGGTTTACCCACTGAATTAGGAGTTAATGCAAGGATAAACCTTTGTGCAAATGATTAAGAGATAATCATGGTCAAAGCATTAAAGGCCTGATGAGACCCTTGGGTTGGGTAGAGGTTGAGTCAAAACAAATGTTTTAACCATGTGGGAGGGTTGAATTAACCATTAATGGTTATTGGAGACTTTGGGGATTAAGTGGTTGAAAGTTGGAAGCCTTCAATGGTTATCAAAGACTTTGAGCCATTTAGTGGTTGAAGGTTGAAAGCCTTTAATGGTTATCAAAGACTTTTAGACTTTGAGAAGTGACTCCATTTTGCTTAGGAATGTGACAATAATTAGGGGATGGATTAGGCTAATTAGGAAGGGGTTAGAAGAATCTAGAAGGGGATTAGATTTTGCAAGTGGATTTGGTGGGTGAGGGAAAATAGGATTTTATTTAAAATAAAAATTCATTTATTTCAAAATATGTGCAAGTTGCATTTTTAGGAAAATGCAAGTGGGGTGGGGATAATGATTTAAATAAATGTTTTATTTAATTTATTTAAAAGAGGAAAAGGGGGATTTAATTAAATAAATTGATTTTATTTATTTAATTGATTTGTATTTGGTTTAATGAATTAATTAAAATAAATTGAATAATTTATTTAATTAATAGAAGAATGTTTGGGGATAAATTAATTAAATATTAATTTAATTAACTGATGGCTAGTGGATTTTTAATCAAATAAATACGAAATATTCATTTAATTAAAATGGACAGATTTATGTGACTTCATTTGCCCCTCTTTGAGACGGTGCGGTTTATCGCGTCGTTTCAAAGAAAGAAAAATAGGTGTGAAGAAATGCCCCATAAAATGTAAATTTAATGGGTGGTATGCCCCCTCGAGAGATAGGCCGAAAAATTTCAAAAAATCGGGCGATCTCTCGAAAAAGAATGAAAATTGGCAGGGTGGTAGAAGAGAAGTTCACGGTGACCACGGCGATGAGCGGGGCGAAGTTATAGTGACGGCGGGGGGTATAAATGGGGTGAAAGGGGTGAAGATAGGATCATTTGTGACCGCGACTAGTTGAAAACGAGAGCTCTGATAGCGACATTTGGAGGAGCAAAGAGGAGCTACGATGCCGTTTCCGATCACCGAGCACCGATTTGAGCGAGTGCGACGGTTCCAGCGCCCAGCCGACTACGGACCAGTGGTACGCAAATTCGAAAACTCACTTTTCAGGCATTTTTAATATGTTTTTAGCTGAGTCAAAGTCAAGTCGGAGCAAAAGCGCTGGAACAATGGTTTTAGCGCTTTTGCTCCATGAATTAGCGCTATTGAACCGCAATAGCGCTATTGGAGGCTAGTTTGAGCGCTTTTGAATGAATTAGCGCTAGTGGATACAAGTTTGAGCGCTTTTGACAAATTAGCGCTATAGTAGGGTTAATTGAGCGCTATGGACCCGTAATAGCGCTATTGTATAGCGGATGTAGCGCTTTTGGTTTTTTAGCGCTATTGTAGTCTAGTTTGAGCGCTATTGAGGTGGTTGTAGCGCTATTGTAGATAAAATAGCGCTTTTGCCTTAGTATAACGAGATGCCCCAGTTTTGGACAAAATAAATCTCTTGATGCCTAACGATTGATGGATGGCGAGGTGAAGTGGGAGTTGTTTTGAACCATAGCAGCCCGATGAGACTTAGGTCATTTGTTAGGATAAATGCCTGTTGAAGTCTAGGCGGCCATGATTGCTTACCTGTTGAGACCCGAAGATACTTGATCAAAGTATCTGATGATAGTCTAGGTTTAAACTTAAGAAAGTTTGATAACAAAACAACTGATGGTGGTTGGATGAATGTCTATGTGCAGGAGGATCTGCGCGTGTTGCAGTTACGCGAGTGCCACCCCGCGACACAGGGATTGCGAGATCGGTTGACACAGATAGAGATAGACTGTATTGCAGCTACTGGCCTCTACGAGGTAATGCATATGCCCGTGATTCGGATGAATCACGGCCTGATCACGGCATTGGCAGAGCGATGGCACAGTGAGACGTGCACGTTCCATCTAGCTCAGGGAGAGATGACGGTGACTTTAGAGGACGTGTGGCGTATCCTTTGGATTCCGATTCGGGGGCAGCTAGTGACATATGATAGATCCTAGGGGACGGTGTCTTGTCAACGGATATTTGATGAGGATGTATACATCGATGATGGCTCGATCGCATGGGAGGATATAGCGGCACTATATGAGCCCCTTCCAGCAGTATTGTCAGGGATCGTCGGAGGACTTCTGTGTCCCGACAGGCGGTCACATGGATTGGCGGTGGGATGGGGACAGGTGATAGAGATGATGGTGACTGAGGGGACCCGATATGCTTGGGGGCCGTGCGTGTTAGCGCACATGTATCAGGAGTTACACGAGGTAGTGTACAGAGGGCGGGGGTCGCTAGCAGTGGGCATGACGCTGCTGCATGTGTGGGCATGGGAGCACCTACCAGTGACTCGACCGGTGAGTCTCAGATTTCGAGCCGTGGACCAGCCATACATGTTTATGTATAGTGGCATGATGAGTCAGCCCCACTTGGGGAAGTTAGAGTGGTGGCGACGGGCATTGGATGACCTAGATGCAGTGATCTGGCGGCCATACTTAGAGTGTGAGCCATGGGAGGATGATGCAGAGGCACTACCGTATTGCTTCATGACCCGATTCCTCATTGGGAGGACCTCTTATCATGTGGAGAGACAGGTGCCAGGACGGGTGATGAGGCAGTTTGGACGGCAGCAGGGACTGCCTAGCGGATCAAGGGAGTATGCACGAGTGATCTGAGAGCGGTATGCATGGGGTCCAGTGCTACCGTATGATCAGGCACTGGCAGAGTTCTGGACACTGCAGGCGAGGCCATGGGACTTACGACCGAGGGTCGTGGATGCAGGGGTTACAGCAGAGTATACACAGTATCGGGCGGCGCACCCGATTCTACGGATATCAGACCTAGCTGAGCCGATCCCAGCATTTGAGGATGAGAGGGGACGGGGACGAGGACGGAGAGCAGGAGGTCGAGGAGGAGGAGGAGGAGGAGGTGGAGATGGAGGTGGTGGAGGAGATGGAGGTGGAGGAGGTGGAGGAGGAGGTGGAGGAGGTTTGGGGATGCCGAGGCAGCGGAGAGGGAGAGGTGGACTACCTCTGCAGATATCACAGGGACCTTTGATGCAGGGAGGAGTGCAGCTGAGTGGGAGGGGGATGGAGAGAGAGATCCCGATGGATACAGGTGCAGGGGAGGGACCTAGTGGTGGGGGTGATACAGGTGCAGCAGCCATGGATATGGGGGAGGGAGCTACTGGGGATCTGCAGGAGCATATGATAGGTTATTTGCAGACCCGGGTGGAGAGATTAGAGGCGGAGGTAGCAGCTAGGGATGTGCAGCTATTTGCACGTGAGTCGGAGCTGACAGTGGTGCTGCGGGAGAGAGATACTGCGGTGGAGAGATTGGCGGAGCTGCAGGAGAGAGTCTGAGCGGGAGTAGGAGCACAGGGTCCTACAGGGGAGATTATGAGGCAGTTTGGGCGAGCATAGGTTGAGATAGAGTATTGGCGAGGTTTATATGAGCAGGTTGTGCCATTCAGTCAGCGAGCTCTCAGTTATACCCAGATGCGGCAGACGAGATCCGAGCGATCACAGAGGATGCAGAGCAGTGGGGGAGTGATGGGTCCTTTGAGGCGGGATAGATTAGGAGATGCAGGAGGGAGTGGGGGTTCGATGAGGCCTCCACGGAGAGATGGATCAGGTGGTGCGGGTACCAGTGGTGGAGCAGGTAGGGGTGGTGCTGGTATAGCATCTGGCCAGAGCGGCATTTGAGAGAGCATTTTTGCATACATGTATTGTATCATTGTCTATTTTGGACTGTATCTTGGATGGCTCTTGGTATCCGATTTTGTAGACTTCATTGTACTCTTATATATGAGTTGATATATATGAGGAGATCCCATATTTGTGATGATTATGCATGTGATTATGTATGGATGTTTATGCATCATGATGATTTATTTCTTAGATGGATATGTGTACATGTATGCATTTGATGAGATGTTTCTTTTATGCATGTTTTTATGATGAGTTATGATGTTGTATACTGACATATGAATGCAGGTTTATATGTGTATGATGTATTTGATTTGTGATGTAATGCTTTATGTACGGAATGCCATGATGATGATGTATGCTTATGATGATTTATGAACAGGATTTATAGTGTTTCCTATTGCTATGCAATGATAAGATGATTTATATGATGATGTTAATGCAATGGTTTAGATGAATGATTTTATGTATGGATATGCATCTAGATGTGTTTAGATGAATGTAATATGGAGAAACAAAATGTAAAGTACAAATGTGTATATGATGATGTGGTAAATGAATGTAAATGGATAAACAAATGTAAAGTACAAGTGTTTATATGATAATGTGTTTTAAATGCATGCATACGTAAAATGGATATATGAAATGGTATGAACCAATGTTTTGTAAACAAATGGTCTTATGAAAAATGCGTTAAATATGTTTGTAAGTACAAATGATAATGGGATGATACAATAACTAATGGGTATAATATCTGCACCTTAATGTAATGATAATGAATGCAAGGTGAACGAAGCTTACGATGAGCATAATAAGATACTTAGTAATGAATGAATGCACCTTTTAACTATAAAGAAATGAATGCAAATGATAAATGAAGACAATAAAATGATAATGGATAATTAATATGAAATGAATGTTTATTAAATGATTTAATACAATCAAAGACAATTGAATCCCATGAATGGATCTAATTATTTATGATTGATGCAATGATGCAAATGATTTTAATGAAAACTAATGTCAACAATGAACTATATGCAATGTTTAAGTTTTTAACATGACATGAATGGACGTAATGCAAGATGCACCTAAATGTAATGATGATATGATCATGAAGAATGCAAGATCTTGTAAGACTTTGCATGATGCACTGATGATGTATCAGAGTACTCGGTCGTGATTTGTATCCAAGACCAGCTTTTAGTTATTTTTGCATGTAAATGCTACATATGAATGAATGGATGGGTGATATGCAACGGAATGCAAATGTATAAACAGATGAGGTGAAATGACGATCCATAGTGCTCTATTTTCATCATTGAGCTTTAAAATGTTGGAAGAGAATACAAGCATCTTGACACAATGATTCAAGATGACCTGAGTATTTCTTTCATGGATTTTAATATAGCAAGTTAATACAAGCAACTTGATATAAGGGTCAAGTCGACTAGAGTATTGCTTGCGGAACAAGCAAGGATTATCTCCTTTCATGCATGACTTGGATCGTCCTCCTTGATCTTAGGCTGATCATATCCTGAGACAAGTGCATACCGTACTAAGAAATAAAAACCTTTATCCAAATTGGATGAGGAGGAACCAAAGAATGAGCATTGTACCTGTAAACAAATAGTATATACATAAAGAATAAAGAAAATGGATCCTTGGTAATGGTTCATGCTCATATGGTCGAGGTATACGCTGTAGTCAGCAAGCCGTAGTGATTTATGACTGCATTTTGCATAAGATCACGTAGCTTAGTGAACTTCCCACGTAGACACCATTAGTACATGCCCTAGAACTTCATCGGAAATAATGCGCAAACGATACAAAACAATGCGGAAAGATTCTGATACAGATAAACAAACGATTGTACTCACAAATCAACCAGGTATTTGATAGCTTAACAGAATTTTCTTGTCAAAGAAAATGTCATCTTGTCTTTGTTTTTGATAAGGAAGGATGCATCCTTGTTTAAAGACAGGTTTTGATTGTTGATGTGGATTGTGTGGTTGATTGGTAAATGGTTATTGTGTGAGTAGTTTGTCGCAATGTTTGTTTTGTATCTGATCGGATGAGTATGTACAAGGTGTTGTCATGTTTTTGGGTGATTTTCGATGGTTTTTCCGATGTTTTTGGATTTTGTGAATCATTTTTGAATGTTTTTGGATTTTGTATTGTTTGTGAATTTTTTTTTTTTGATATTTTCTGATGATTGCCTGAATGAAGAGCATAATGATATACAAGATAATGTAGAATCCACTTCCATCACTAGGGTAAGGGTATTGCCCCCAGTTTGTAGACCTGACTATGAAAAGGTGGGATGCTAGACGCATGGAGTACTATCTTAATTGCAGATCAAATAACAAGCCATGGTTGGGATGGATGGATGTGTGTATGTATGAATGTGATCGCAACGAGCCTGAAAGATACTGGAGCCATTGCCTTTACGAGTGGCGCCTGTTTGCCAGGTTTTCGCCATCGCACTTACCCAAGGTGCCACCGGAGTGGTTGTTCACCGTTTGGATGCATGATTTTTCTTTACTTTTTTGAATGTTTTTGTATTTTCTTTAGGACATTTTCTGAATGTTTTTGGTATTTTCTGATATGCAGTGGAGCCTGATGCTCTATACACCTTAGGTATAAAACCTTTTGAGGTGCATGCTATTGATTGGATCTGCAAGTGGTTCTCCTTCTGAAGTAGCCAACTGATATGCCCCGGACCCGAATACAGCAGTGACAACATATGGGCCGAGCCAATTTGATTCAAACTTGCCTTGATGTTCTCTATTTGGTTGGTTGCGAGGATTCTCTCGAAGAACAAGATCACCTACCTCAAATGTACGAGATCTAACTCGGTGATTGTAGCTTCTACTCATGCGCTACTGATAGGCTTTGAGGTGATTGTATGCAGCTTGTCGCTTCTCGTCAAGTAACTCTAAGTCCTGAAGACGGGATACTCTATATGCTTCATCATTAATGAGATTATGCAAGGAAACCCGTAAGGATGGTATCTCGACCTCAATAGGCAAGATAGCTTCTGCACCATAGACCAATGAATAAGGAGTTGCACCTGTAGGGGTTCGAATGCTAGTTCGATATGCCCATAGCGCTGGATTCAATTGAACATGCCAATCACGATCGGCATCATTGACTGTCTTCTTTAGGATCCTCAATATGTTTTTATTGGATGCTTCGGCCTGACCATTGCCTTGTGGGTAATAGGGAGTGGAAAAGCGGTGTTGGATATGAAATTTCTCACAAAGTTCACGGACATCCTGATTTTTAAAAGGAAGACCATTATCTGTGACGATGGACATGGGTACACCATACCGGCAGATGATGTAATTGAGGATGAATGAGGCGATCTGCTTGCCGGTGACTTGGGTAAGTGGAACAGCTTCGATCCACTTTGTGAAATATTCGGTAGCGGTAATAATGAATTTATGGCCATTGGATGAAGATGGATGAATCTTACCCACAAGGTCAAGGCCCCATTGACAAAAAGGCCATGGTGTTGTGATTGGTTGCAGTTCCTGTGCTGGTGCATGTATCAGGTCACCGTGAACTTGACATTTCTTGCATTTCCTGACAAAGTAGTAGGAATCCTTTTCCATAGATGGCCAATAGTATCCAGCTCGCATGATCTTCTTGGCTAGTGATGGACCACTTGAGTGAGTCCCGCAAATTCCTTCATGTACCTCTTCCAAAACCTTTGTTATCTCATCTTGTTCCAGACATCGAAGGAGAGTACCATCAAGACTACGTCGGTATAGGGTTTCGGCAATAATGGTATATCGAGCAATTTGGCGAATGAAGGTTTTTCGTTGGTTATTTGATTGGTTGGGAGGAAGGGTATGATCGCGGAGATAGGTGTAGAACTCACCGTACCATGGGGATTCAGAACCAACAAGGCGACATATCATTTCAGATTCGGGGATATCATAAGCGGGGATCCAAAGCTGTTCTACCAAGAACTCGTAGCGTGTTGAATTCTGTGGAAGATCTAGTAGAGATGCGATGGTAGCCATAGCGTCAGCAGCTCGATTCTGATCTCTTGGTATCTGCTCAAAAGTGATAGTAGTAAATGATGTCTTTAGAGCGTCCACCATTTGCCTATATGGCATGAGTTTATCATCTTTGGTCTGATATTCATCTGTTGCTTGTCGAATGACTAGTTGGGAATCGCCATATACTTGCAGTTCTTGTAATTTCCATTGTATGGCTAGCCTGAGTCCTGTGATCAAAGCCTCATACTCTGCTATGTTGTTTGTGCATGGAAATGTGAGCCTGTAAGACTTCGGGATGCTATCACCTTGAGGTGTGATAAACAGAATGCCTGCCCCCGAGCCATGCCTAGTGTATGAACCATCAAAATATAGTTTCCATGGCTGTGCTTCTGTGATCATGAATATCTCTTCATCTGGAAAATTGGAAATGAGAGGATGATCGCCTATGAGTGGTGCATCGGCCAACTGATCTGCAATAACTTGCCCTTTGATAGCCTTACGGTCCACATACTCAATGTCAAATTCACTTAGAATCATCACCCATTTGGCCAAGTGACCTGTCAATGCTGCTTTGCTGAGTAAGTACTTGAGTGGATCAATCTTTGCGATGAGTTGTACCTTGTGTGTTAATAGATAGTGCCGCAATTTAGTGGCTGCCAAGATTACTGCTAGGCAAGCTCGCTCAATAGGTGTGTAATTGAGTTCATAGCCAATCAGTGTGCGAGAGATGTAGTATATAGCACATTCTTTGCCTTCTGCATTATGTTGTGCCAGTAGTACACCTAATGCTGTACTTGTCGCTGAGATATAAAGTAACAACGGTCTACTTGGATCTGGTGGCATCAGCAATGGTGGATTCATGAGATAGTCTTTAAGCGTCTGAAATGCTTGCTGGCATCTGTCATCCCACTGAAAGCGGATGTTCTTGTGTAGCAGGTGTGTGAATGGGTGACACTTATCAGCCAATTGTGCAATGAATCTTCGGATGGATTGAAGCCGTCCTTGTAGTGTCCTTAGCTGACTGATATTCTTTGGAGGTGGCATGTCCATTATTGCCTTAACCTTTGCTGGATCGACCTCAATGCCTTTGCTTGAGACAATGTATCCTAGAAGCTTCCCGGAGGTCACTCCAAAGACACATTTCTTTGGGTTGAGTCGAACATGATATTGTTCCAGTCTATCAAAGATTTGATCTAAGATGTGGAGATGTCCTTCTCTAGTAAGTGATTTTGCTAGTAAGTCATCCACATAATCTTCCATCATAGTATGCATCATGTCATGGAAGATGGTGGTCATTACTCTTTGATAGGTCGCTCCTGCATTCTTTAGACCAAAAGGCATTACATTCCAGCAGTATGTGCCCCATGGACATGTGAAGGCTGTCTTATGTTGATCTTCGGGTGCGATCTTTATCTGATTGTAGCCAGAAAAGCCATCCATGAGTGAAAGCATCGCATGTCCTGCTGTTAGATCCACTATGATGTCGATATTTGGTAGGGGAAAGTCATCCTTAGGACATGCCTTATTCAGATCTCTGAAGTCTGTACAAATGCGGATGCCCCCTTTTGGTTTGCCGACAGGCACAATATTGGAGATCCATTCTACATAATCAATTGGCCTAATGAAACCAACATCTAGGAGTTTCTTGAGTTCTGTTTTGACTAGCACTGCAATCTGAGGATGCATCTTACGAAGCTTCTGCTTGACAGGTTTGGCTCCTTCTGCTACGGTGAGGTGATGCATGACTAAATCAGGATCAAGCCCAGGCATGTCTGCATATGACCATGCGAAGTTGATCTGACGCTTCTGGAAGAACTCGATAAACTTAGGCTGTTCCTCTGGAGTGAGAAGAGATGCCAGATGTATGATATGAGGATTTTCAGGAGTCCCCACATTGTATTCATTGGTTTCCTCGATAAGAATCGTGGATCGTTCCTGTTGTGTACTAGCAGGGAGAATGTCAAACCCTTCATCCTCAGGCGCCTCAGAGAGGTTTTCACCGTTGGATACGCTCTTTCTTTTTACTTTTGTCGGATCAAACAGCGCCACAGTGTGGTTTTCACTGGAAGATCCATGTTTTATTGTTATGTTTTTGCAGCTGAAAGGTTTGGCATCCGCCCCGAAGTATGCTGCGCTATTAAGTTCAATGGCGAATCCAGCTTTGTGATCCCCGCTTGGTAGATTATCCCGTAATTCCAAAAAGTCAATGATAGCCTCATCGTTTTGGAAGAGATCAAGACATGGGGGATTTGGTTGGTTCCATTCGATGAGTTCAGGGTGGACAATGGGCATTACTTCATCGACTAGATTAAGTTCGTTAGAGGTATCAGTGAGGGTCAAGACAGTGTGGTGAAGGTCGTTGATGGTACTTTCCCTGTCAGAATCAGGCGTAGGATGAGACGTAGGGTCTGTGGAAGATGTTTCCAGCTCAGGAACCCAAGTGGTCTTTATCTGTGCTTCTCCGTAAATAGGGATGTCTTTGCATGGTGGAGGTGGTGATGTGTCTTCCTCATCTGAAGTATTAAGCTGTACAGAATCAAATTCCCACTCGTGTGAGTCGGTCTCTGAATCACTTTCCAGCATCCGATTGCTATACCATACTGGGATGTCTTTGGAGTTAAATATTGCAGGTTTGATTGGTTGATGTACCTTTGTAGTGATCGGTGTTGTAGGAATCGTGATGGGGTTTAATGGATTTGTCACTGGAAGTATCGGCAGTGTTGATTTAGTGACTTCTGTTGGAATGGCTGGTGCCATAGATGCTGCTGCGGGTTCCAATATAGTTGCTGCTACAAATGGTGTTCCTGATAGGATTACTGGTTCATTTGGTGGGATGAATGATATTGATGACGGTTGCGGTGGGGTTGTGAGCCTCGATGGGGCAGTGGGGATAATGTTTGATGGTGCTTTGATTATGAAAGGTGTCCTCTTTGCAGTAGGTGGGCAAAATGGTTTGCTGGGTTTTCCTTTGAACCTGAGTTTAGGAAGGACTTCTTTTTCAAAGCCTAGGCCTGTATTACCTTTGGGCTTGAATTCTGGTAGCAGAGGTTCATGTCGTCCTTGTTTGCAGTATCCCAAAGCACTCTGACCATCATATCCCATTCTTTGCATAATGAGGAGGCCTTTGCCATACTGTTCTGTAGGAAGTGTAACTCGCGGTTTATCAGTGGTGATGGGATCTTTATAGATCCATTCCGCTAGGTCCTCATCTTCTGTCTCTTCCTCTTGACTCTTTCCAAGGATGAAAGGCGTCAAGGCACATGCAGGCGTGATTAGTGGTTGCTGGAGTAACTGCTGTGGTTTACCATGTGTTCTAGGAGAAGTGGGCATTTGTCCCACACAAAAGAGCTGACTCAAGTTGTATTCTCTAGGACCTTCCTCTGCGACTTTCATCTTAAGCTTTTCTTGCTTGGGTATAGGGGTGTTTGAACTGGCAAGAGAGGCGGGATTTACATATGATGTGGAGGAAATGGCTTCTCTATTATTAGGAACAGTAATCTCCGGTTGATGGCTGATATTATGGCAAAATGCAAAGGGATTTGCATCGCCCAAGATTGTGATCTCTGCACCATTATGTGGGAACTTGATACATTGATGGTAGGTAGATGGAATGGCTTGCATGGCATGTATCCAAGGTCTCCCTAATAATAGATTATATGCCAGAGGAAGGTCCAGAACTTGACAAATGATGTGCTTTACCACGGGGCCTACTCGGATTGGTAGTACCACAGCTCCTTTGGATGAACGCTCTGCATCATCATAGGCCTTGATGGTGATCTTCTTGCGAGGATCCACTGATTCTATTGCATAACCCAATGCTGTGACCAACTGTAGTGTATAGATGTTTAGGCCTGCTCCATTATCTATCAAGACTCGCTTGATCCTGTGTTGGTTGACAAAGCCTTCAATGTGGAGTGAGGCGTTATGAGGTTGTTGGAACGAAGAGTTGTCACTTTCGGAAAAAGTGAGACAAGGTGATGACTTTAGATTTCCAACCATGGCTTGAAATTGGTCCGTGTTCAGGTTTGCAGGGACTGACGCCTCTTGGAGTGCTTGATCCAAGATTGTTTTATGAGATGGTGATAGGCGTAATAGCTCTAAAATGGATATAAGCGCAGGCGTTTTGTCTAATTGTTCCACAAGATTGTACTGCTTTGGGATGGAGGTGGTGCCTTGTGGAGCTGCCTTTATGGTAACTTTGCCGCGACGCGTAACAACATTGCAATTGGAGTTGGGATTTTTGAAGGTTATGGTTGCAATTTGTTCACTGGCATCATACAGATGATTTACAGTGTAGTTATACGCAGCCTGCGTATAATCAGTGGTATCAGTGCCTCGTCGGGAAGTGGAAGGACCCCTTTGATCTTGTGATGGAAGTGGATTCTTGAACATCTGATGATCATTATTGGTTGTTTTTGGGTCATGCCCTTCAATTTCAATTTCTCCTCGATCAATAAGATCCTGAATGAGATCTTTCAATCGGTGACAATTACTTGTCTTGTGTCCTCTTCCTTGATGGAACTCACAATGTTCAGTATCTCTCCACCATGCCGGTTTGACTTGAGGCTCATAATTTGATAACTTAGGTAAAGTGATCAAATTCTGAGAAATGAGTTGTCGCATCACTGTTTCAATGGGTTCCCCTAAGGGAGTGTATGTGCGTTTTTGTTTTTGTGGACGAGGTCTTGGTTCATCATGAGATGTGATGCGACCTTGATTAAGAGGAACATTTGTGTTATTTTGAGGTGGAGGATTTTGTCCTGCAAACCGAACCACAGGTTGTGCATTTTGGACAGTCCGAGCATCCACAACTCCATCGTTGACGATATTCTTATTCTTGTTCCAGAAGTTCGGTTTATCGCTATTGAAGCGCGGGCGAGGACCATCTTTTGGTTCATTAAAGATTTTGATGAGTCCTTTTTTGATGAGTGCCCTTTCACATTTTATACCTTTGGTGATCATATCGTTAAAAGAATCTATATCTTTGACATCCAGGTGAAATTCCATTTCTTCGTTTAAGTTGGAAATGAAAATTTCCACTAGTTCTCGTTCAGGTAACTAAAGAGAACGTCTGCTAGACATTTGGCGCCATCGTTGCAGGAATACTGAGAATAATTCACCTGGTTTTTGTTTGGTGTTGCATAGATCAGCCATGGTGATGTCGCGTTCAATGTTATAAGAGTAATGAGATAGGAACTTCTGGATGAATTCCTCAAATGTTCTTATGCCACCTGGTAGTCGGAAAAACCATGATGTGGTTGTTCCTCCCAAGCTTTGGGGAAAAAGGCGCATTAAGTATGTGTCTTCAGATGCGACTTCGAGACAAGCGGAATGAAATTCTCGGACATGATCGCGGGGATCTCCCTTTCCTCTATATTTTTTGAATTTTGGTGTTTCGAACCCACGTGGAAAGGGTGGCATATAAAGATTCCTATCAAACGGATAGGGACAGATGTCGTTAAGTGAGAATTGATTGGTCTTAACACCACTATGAAGTTGTTGGGCGAGATTCTCGACTTGTTGCCGCAACATCTCCATTTCATTTGGAGGAGGAGGTGGTGGGTTACCTCGAGGGATGTTATATCTGATGTGATTTCTACCTCTTTCCTCCTCATGGCGACTTTGTCTTTCTGATGCTTGTCTTAATTGGGCAAGATCAAATTCAGAGGGGAGTTTGGCTCCTTCTTGAGCAAGTCTTAAAAAGTGAGCATCCGCATTGCTCCTTAGTATTTCATCAAATAATCTGTTAAAATGAGGGTTATGCTGAACCCTTTCGATTGTTGAAGGAGTGGGAGTACTTGGGTTTTCGTCATTCACATTTCCTCCAAGTGCTTCTTGAAATTCATTGAGGTTGTCCTCTTCTTCCTCAATTTCTATTTCTCGCTGCCTTGATCGTGATCGGGTTTGAGCCATTTTGTTTGCAAGTTTGTTTTGAAGTTGATTGAAGATGATGATGAGTTGGTGATGAAATGAAAGATTGATGATTGGTGATTTGTGTTGTATGGGGATCTCTAGCACTTTAAGGTAAATGTAACCGAAATTCCTTCTTTGAATTGCTTGTTTGTTTTGATAAGATTTGATGTGATAAGGTGTAGAGAAATCTGAGATGTGTTACAGATTTTGACTACCTAGCAATGAGAGGATTCACTCATGAACTAGTTTTAACCTGCGTAGATGTGTCTCTTAGGATGAGCTTATCCTAGATGTAGAAACAATCTAAAAAGTGATGTGATGTGTTTGATTTCAAGCAATATCTAAAAAGGAATCTTGGGACAAGAACCTCTTAATGTTTTGAGAGTTTTGGGATGGATTGATGATGAAGTGATGATGTATGAGTGAGATAATGGATGTTTTTGTTTTTCAACTTCAATAAAAACTTTGGGTTATAAATGGGACAAACTCTACCTCTTCCCTTTCAGGTGTTGTAGGTATTTCTCGAGCTGTGTTGTAGGTGATGCAGATGTTGGGGAAAAAGTGGGGATTAATCTTTCCTCCTTGATTTTTGTGATAACTCAGAGCTCTATATTGCATAAAAGCTCTGCGGTTCAATGATTTTGAATCAAACTCGTTTGTTTTACTTTGAAGGTATAGACGCATGCGATGTAAAAAGACTCTATGGGAGACAAAGATTTGTCAATTGATATAGAAGAATTTCCTCCTTTTGATCAAAGCCTTTGAGCTCAATGGTCTCCTTTTCAAGTTGATATTCTGATGACACTTCTTCTTTCGCAAGATGTGAAGAATGGTCATAAAAGTTGTGACTCTGTGTTGTTTGCACTTTGTTTTTGGTATTTTTGGTTGTGTTGACAGATGTTGGATGAATACTTTGTTTTTGGGATTGATTTTCTGATTTTTCTTTGACAAGAAAACAAAGCAAGCACCCAAACACAAAATTGTAGCCTCAAAGGCACAAATGAGTATGGGTCTAGATCAACCCAATCCTTGGACTTGTTTTTGACCCTTCCTTTAGATTTATTTTAAGGTGTATTTCCAAAGCCTGAAGTCGGCTCAATTTGCACTAGGTCTGTAAAACGAACACACTTCAAACACTTTTTATCCCTAAGGTCAAATGGCCAGTTGTGATAAATTTAGCCCACATCTTGATATTTCTTCGACTTTGGTACTACATACCTTATGAATCCTGCCGTGGCAGGTAAGGATGTGATATACTAAGTCTTGCACGAGCATAACAAATAGATGATCCCTATGATGGGGGAGTCACCACTTTTATCAAGCCACAAGTGACTTTTCAAAAAGCTATGTTTCTACTCAAGGAAATATGTATGGTGAGTATCTTGGGAGCAAAACCATCTATGCTCTTGCATTAAATTATATCTCAAATATCCTCAATCAATAGAACGGGTGGGCTACTACTTAAAAATGTTTAGTCATGTTCGATGTTTTTGGACATAAGTTCATTCTGCAGTGACTCACTTAAGAGCCTTGTAACTGGTGGTGGGGCCCATTTGTCCTTTCGGCCAGTTACACTGTAGGAACAGCTATACCCAAGGCTACAGCTTTCGCTCTCACCTGATTTCTATAGCGGCTCGAAGGATTTACCGCTCGAGGTCGTTCCCAAGAGTATCGATCCCTTGGTAGGCCTCTCTTAAAAAATAAAATTTTGAGTGTTACTAACACTTTTCTCTTGCACCTAGGACCACGAGAGCCAAGGGAGAGGATAGTGTGTGTTAGAAGTAGGTCCACTTGACTGACCTTTGTGCACAAGCGTGCCAAACACGAAATTCACTTGTTCTTTTTAATCCATCATGGCAATATGATCTAACTATTTGGAGATGTTGCTCCAACAGTCATGGTGTTCTTTTTAACTTCAAAGGCAATGTGTTTTGTAATCTAGAATTGGGAAATCCTGGTCAACTTAATGAAAAACACGTTTTGCTTTGAAGGAAAATTTGTTTGCCAAAAAAAAAAAAATCAAAAACAAGTGGTTTGTTCTTTTTTTGCCCAAAAATTGAAGTGTGGCTTGTAAATTTTAGGTCCCAATTAATGCAATGAAATCAAATTTTGTGTTTGTTAATTTTAAGCACCAAAGAAAATGAGGCCTAACTAGAAAACAATGAAAAACTGTTTTTGTGTTTTTAAGTTCTTTTTAAGCACTTAAATGAAAATTTTTTGTGATTTTTGTTGGGTTGTTAACCTACACAAAGAAAAGAAACAAGTTAATAAAATCAATGCTCAAAGGGGGGGCTTCCACAAGCCTAAATTCTGATTTTTTGGTTACAAGTCAATTTGGGCGACACTCTGTCGCAATAGCGCTATTCTGTGTTTTTGCAGAAGCGCTGATTCATACAATAGCGCTAGTCTGCGTGATCAGAAGCGCTAATTTAAACGGTAGCGCTGAAAGAAGAGAAAAATCCGAGAAGACAAAAGCGCTAGAAGTGTGTCAATAGCGCTGAAACTGTGACAATAGCGCTAAAATGTTTCCAATAGCGCTGAAACATTTTCAATAGCGCTATCTTAGGATCAATAGCGCTAAAAGAAATTGTTGCAACAGCGCTAAAACGCGTTCAATAGCGCCGAAGCGCGACCTGTGTGGCAATTTCAACAAGCAAAATGTTAATTTCAAAAAAAAATGATCAGAAGGTTGCGTGTTCGATTCACGTCGGGTTCACCAAATGATGCTTTCCTAAATGACACAATGTTAGCTTAAGATTAAAGAACACAAAAACACAGAAGACGTTAGCGTTAGTCAATCAAAAACCAAACACATGAAGGCATTCCAAAGGAGACACTAAAAACATGCTAATGAATCTAACTAAAGAAGTAAGACAATGAGATATCTCCAACTATCTCTCAACATGATATTAGTTCTTTCTCCCTTGTTCCTCTCCTCTCCAAGTTCCAAAATAGTGTAGCTCTCAGCAGCTTTTTTTGCACTATGGATGCTTATGGAGGATTGAGATTTGTAGAATAGCTCCAAACATGAAATTAAAAGCTATTTTTAATGCTAAAATGATTGATTTTACCAAAAAGACAAGATTTAGTTATGCTATGCTAAATGCTCTCTAAAATGGCTATAGTCTAAATGCTTACAAGTTTTCAGGATCTGGATTATGAAGGAATGGGCTCTATTTATAGGAAAAATGGAGCAATGGATGGCCAGGATTGAAAGGTTTAATCAAGGGTCAAGCTTGAAAGTTGGGGATCCATGTGCACAATTGGCACCAATGACATGGTGACAAGTGTCAACATAGGGTTGGGTTGAGAAAAGAGGTTGGAGGCATTAAAGGCCTGAGAAGACCTCATGGTTATCTAAAGGCTAAGGGTCAAGTCTAAGTTAGGTTTACCCACTGAATTAGGAGTTAATGCAAGGATAAACCTTTGTGCAAATGATTAAGAGATAATCATGGTCAAAGCATTAAAGGCCTGATGAGACCCTTGGGTTGGGTAGAGGTTGAGTCAAAACAAATGTTTTAACCATGTGGGAGGGTTGAATTAACCATTAATGGTTATTGGAGACTTTGGGGATTAAGTGGTTGAAAGTTGGAAGCCTTCAATGGTTATCAAAGACTTTGAGCCATTTAGTGGTTGAAGGTTGAAAGCCTTTAATGGTTATCAAAGACTTTTAGACTTTGAGAAGTGACTCCATTTTGCTTAGGAATGTGACAATAATTAGGGGATGGATTAGGCTAATTAGGAAGGGGTTAGAAGAATCTAGAAGGGGATTAGATTTTGCAAGTAGATTTAGTGGGTGAGGGAAAATAGGATTTTATTTAAAATAAAAATTCATTTATTTCAAAATATGTGCAAGTTGCATTTGTAGGAAAATGCAAGTGGGGTGGGGATAATGATTTAAATAAATGTTTTATTTAATTTATTTAAAAGAGGAAAAGGGGGATTTAATTAAATAAATTGATTTTATTTATTTAATTGATTTGTATTTGGTTTAATGAATTAATTAAAATAAATTGAATAATTTATTTAATTAATAGAAGAATGTTTGGGGATAAATTAATTAAATATTAATTTAATTAACTGATGGCTAGTGGATTTTTAATCAAATAAATACGAAATATTCATTTAATTAAAATGGACAGATTTATGTGACTACATATAATATACTGATTCACCCCCCCCTCTCAGTATATTTGAGTGCTCTTCAATTGGTATTAGAGCAAGGTTCCTTTGGAGATAACCTTACAGCTTAAAGGAAGATCCTAAAGAGCACCATGGCAGATAATTATGCAGCAATTAGAAACCCAATCTTTGATGGGACAAATTATGCATTTTGGAGCATCAAGATGGAAGCCTACTTGAATGCACTTGGTTATGATGTTTGGCAATCTGTGGTAGATGGTTACTCACCTCCATCTAATCCTCCAACAGACCAAGCAGGAAAGAACAAAAGTGAGAATAATGCCAAAGCCAAACATGCTCTTCTATGTAGCCTTGCAGATTCTAGGTTCACAAAGGTCATGCATTGCAAATCAGCCAAAGAGATATGGAACAAATTGAAAGGTATTTATGAAGGGGATGAGAAAGTAAAAGAGGCCAAACTACAATCACATAGAACGAAATTTGAAAGCCTTACAATGAAGGAAGATGAAGACATAGCCACTTATTTTCAGCGTGTGGATGAAATTGTGAATGCAATCAGAGGACTAGGAGAAGATATTGAAGAAAAGGTCCTTGTTCGAAAATTGATAAGATCCTTGACAATGAAATTTGACTCCAAGATATCAACAATAGAAGAAATGAAAGATTTGGACAAGTTGACAAAAGATGAGTTGCATGGGATTCTCACAGCCTATGAAATGAGAGTTGAACACAAACCATCACAAAAGGAGGTATCCTTCAAAGCATCAAAGAAGGGTAAGAATAAAAATTATGTACCAAATGAAAGTGCAAGTAGTGAATCAGATGAGGCAGAAGCTTAATTCATGAGGAAGTTCAAAAAGGGTAAAGGCAAATACAAAGGCAAATTCCCATTCAAATGCTTCAATTGTGGCAAGGTTGGGCACTATGCTTCAAAGTGTCCCCAAAATGAAAGTGAAAATAATGAAGAGGAGAAGAAAAACTATTCAAAGAAGAAAGGAAAGAAATCCTTCAAGAAGAAATTTTCAAAACATAAGAAGAGCTTCTACTCTAGGCAAAGCTCTAGTTAATCAGAAGAAAACTTTGAAGATTGTACCAGCAGTGATGGTGAAGAGATCCTCTTCATGGCAATGAAAGTTGAAGATGATGAAGATGAGAAAGAAGCAGAACAAGAAGCTACTTGTGATGAAGAAGATGTAGATCTTGAAGAGGAGTTACATTATGCATATAAACAAAATGAAAAGCTAAAAAGAAGGGTCTCAAAATATAAGACACAATGGCAAGAATCAAGCAAGCTCATTGAAGACTTGAAAGTGCAACTAGAGGAAGCAAAGAGGAATGAGGAGGAAATAAAGAATCAGCTCAAAAGAAAGGAGGAAGAATGCAGCAAATTAGAATCAGAAATTGTCTCCTTAAGAAAGGATTCGGAGAAATTTCAAGAGTTTGACAACAACACCAAAAAGTTAGATAAACTTCTCAATTCACAAAGACCTACATCCAACAAAACAGGTCTTGGCCATATAGGAGATTAAAAAGCAAAGGCTACTAGTTCAAAAACCTTGGATACCTCATGGAAAGTAGTGGAGAATAAAAGAAAGAAGAATGTTCCTCAAAGAACTAATCCTCCTTCAAATGATTTGAAAAGATCTCACCTAAAGCAATCACATGTACCTAACAATTATTATCCATTCAATGGACATTGTTTTTCATGCTACAAGTTTGGTCATAAAGCAGTTAATTGCAGAAGTTACACTAGAAATGTTTCTAACCTTACTCAAAAGAATTACAATCCATTTTCTCCTCTCATGAATTATGATGTAATGTGTTGCAAATGTCACAATTTTGGGCATACAGCCCGGTTTTGCAGAACTATCTTTCCTAATCTACCAAAGCAAAATGAGAAGGAAGATGCACCTATCAAAAGGGAAGAAAAATCCAAAATGACTTGGAAGAAGAAACAGAAAGAAGAAAAAGAATCCTTATTTGTTCAAATAGCTCTCCATGCCAAGAACAAGAAGGATAGATGGTATGTGGACAGCGGATGCTCAAGACATATGACAGGTGACAAAAACAAATTTATCTCTTTTAAACCAACAGATGAAGGAACAGTAAGATTTGGTGATAACACAAAAAGAGAAATAAGAAGTAAAGGAACACTTAGCCTAGATCATGGAAAAACTAAAACTGAAAATGTGTTGTATGTCAAAGGTCTAAAAGAAAATTTGTTAAGTGTAAGCCAACTTTGTGACCAAGGGCATAGTGTAACTTTTTTGCCAAAGGGATGTGAGATTAAAAAGGATGGAAAAGTTATTGCAAATGCTCATAGAACTGCAAATAATTTATATATTCTAAATGAAATAAATGAAGAAACATGTAATCTTGTTCAAGAAGATGAAACTTGGTTGTGGCACAAAAGGCTAGGCCATCTTAACTTTGACAATCTTGTCAAAATCAGCAAAAAGGAAGCAGTGAGGGATATGCCTAGAATTACAAAGCCATCAAACATCATTTGCAAACAATGTCAACTTGGGAAACAAACCCGAGCAAGTTTTAAATCTAAAGAATACGCATCTTCAAAACCTCTAGAACTTATACATACAGATTTATGTGGATCAACCAGAACAAAAAGCTTGCAAGGAGAAAGGTATTTTATGTTATTAATAGATGATTATTCCCGGATGACCTGGGTTGCCTTTCTAAAGGAGAAATCAGAAGCTCTTGGAAAGTTTAAAGCTTTCAAAGAATTAGTTGAGAATGAAATGGATGCCAAAATAAAGTGTCTTAGATCAGATCGAGGAGGAGAATTCACCTCCAATGAGTTTGAAGATTTTTGCACAAAACATGGGATAAGAAGACAACTTTCAGCAGCAAGAACCCCACAACAAAATGGAGTTGTTGAAAGAAAAAATAGGACAGTCCAAGAAATGGCAAGAGCCATGTTGAATGAATCAAAAATTGCTGATACTTTTTGGAAAGAAGCTGTTCACACAGCTGTATACATCTTAAACAGGGCACAAATAAGGGTGAACAATGACAAGACAACTTATGAATTATGGAAAGGAAGGGCTGCAACTCTTGACTATTTTAGAATTTTTGGTAGCACATGCTATATTAGAAGGGATGAAGAAGATTAGGGCAAATTTGATGCTAGATCAAATGAAGGAATCTTCCTTGGATACTCCACAAAAAGCAAAGCATACAAATGCTATAACAAAAGACTTCACAAAATAGTTGAAAGTGCCAACGTGAAGATTGATGAAGGCAAACAATTTGAGGATATTGTAGAAGAGCATCCTAAGGAACAAATTGAAGAAGAAGAGTCAAAAGAAGAGAGTGAAAATGAGGAACAAGAAAGCTTTGAAACTCCATCAAAGACACCCTAAAAGACACCATCAAAAACACCATCAAAGTTTGTTAAAAGAAACTATCCAGAAGATTTGGTAATTGGAGACTTGGATACAAAAGTTCAAACAAGGAGAAGACTTGCCAACACAACCGAACGTGCCCATTTTTGTCTACTTTCCAAAATAGAACCAAAGAACTTTGATGAAGCTTGGAAGACAAGTGTTGGATAAATGTGATGAATGAAGAATTGGACCAGATTGAAAGGAATCACACATGGGAGCTTGTTCCAAGGCCCAAAAACAAAAATGTTATTGGAACCAAGTGGGTCTTTCGTAATAAAATGAATGAGGATGGTGAAATTACAAGAAATAAGGCAAGGCTTGTGTGCAAAGGTTATGCACAAGTGGAAGGGATTGATTTTGAAGAAACATTTGCCCCAGTTGCAAGATTAGAAGCCATCACAATGTTTCTAGCCCTTGCAAGTCATAAAGGTTTCAAGGTATACCAAATGGACGTAAAATCAGCCTTTCTAAATGGAGATTTAGAAGAGGAAGTGTATATTGAACAGTCTGAAGGATTCATTCTATCAAAACAAAAAGACTATGTGTGCAGATTAAAAAAGGCTCTCTATGGCCTCAAACAGGCCCCCAGAGCATGGTACTCCAGATTAAACAACTACCTTCAAAAACAAGGGTTCAAAAGAGGAGCTGCAGACAGTAATTTGTACTTCAAAGATGAAGGTAATGATTTGCTGATTGTAGTTGTATACGTAGATGATATAATTTTTGGTGGTAGCAAAAATAAGGTGTGTGAAGAATTTGCCTCTAATATGCAAAAAGAATTCGAAATGTCTATGCTTGGAGAACTTTCCTTCTTTTTGGGATTGCAGATTTTACAATCAAGTAATGGAATATTTCTTACACAAACAAATTATATTAAGGAGATATTGAGAAAATTTAGAATGGAGGATTGCCACCCTATGAGTACCCCCATGGTCACAAGTTGCAAGCTTAGTAAAGAAGATGAATCTCCTGATGCAGATCAAACTCAATATAGATCTATGATTGGGAGTCTTCTCTATGTGATAGCTACAAGGCTATCAAGCAGCACCAAAGGAAACACATGTGCAAGCAGTAAAAAGAATCTTCAAGTATTTGAAAGGTACTATGGATTTTGGGTTGTGGCATCCAAAGGGTGATGATTTCACTCTCAAAGCATACACAGATGCAGATTGGGCGGGTGACACGGATGATAGAAAAAGCACCAGTGGAGGGGCTTTCTTCCTTGGCAACAATCTTGTATCTTGGCTAAGCAAGAAACAAGCTTCAGTATCTCTGTCTGCTACAGAGGCAGAGTATATTGTAGCAGCAGCATGTTGTACCCAAGTATTGTGGATGAAACAAACCTTGCAAGATATTAAAGTTGAGTATGATCATCCTATCTCCATTTATTGTGATAATACGAGCGCCATCAGCATGTCAAAGAACCTAGTCATGCATTCTAGAACAAAGCACATTCCAATCAAAGTTCATTTTCTAAGGGAGCAGGTTTTTGAGCAGCAAGTAAGGTTGGAATATGTCCCAACCAAACAGCAGTTAGCAGATATTTTTACAAAGCCTCTTTCAAAAGAGACTTTTTGAGTACCTAAGAGAAAAATTAGGAGTAATATCACTCTCATCTTTTCATTAAAATGCAGGTTACATGCAGTAGAAGACCCCTTGCCATTGATGTCAAAGGGGGAGAAATTGGAGACAAGGGGAGCACTGGACTAAGGGGGAGCATTAATTGTCATTCATTTTAAAAGGTTGCCATCAATGACAAAGGGGGAGATTGATGGAAAAATTTTCATTGATGTCAAAGTAATTTCTGTGATTGCCTATACAGTTGATGGTCTATATGTATATGTATATAGTTGATATATAGAGAGTTGATGATGATGGTCACACAATATTTTTGAATGCATATACTACAGCAGTGTATATGTATGCACCTACTCCAGTCTATACATATACTAGCAACAAATGAACTATAGCAGATTATACATATATTCAGCATGTACACAGCACTATATATATTTGTCTTGCTGGCAGCTAAATTACATTCTACAGTTCCAGACTGTATCATTATACGGTGTTAGATTGCATAAATAAATATCAACAATATATATATGATATAATTACATTGGCAGCATATAAAAATATTGTTGCACAGCAGTAACAATGATTGTGCATATTGAAAGATCCCTGATGGATCTTTTAAGCTGACAGGCTGTAATTTTTAATTATTTGTTTTAAAATAATTTCTTCCAAAATAATGTTGTCGGCTGCAAGAAAGACCATCCACGCACAATGAAAAGAGATGGCTGATGAATACCAATCAACAACCCACATGCCAGCTGGAAGGAGGACGTACGGCTGCTGCAGTCACATCCAGGCAACCAAGGAACTCCCACGTGCTAAGCAATATACCCAACGACCAAAGCCAAATCTCTTCCAATGCTGAACTTGCACTCCAATCAAAGTCTGAAACCAAATGAAGTTGCTGAAACCTTCTATTGGGGTTTGCATCCCAATATCCAAGCCCTGGGGTTTGCGTCCCAGTTCTCCAGAAATTGCTCCTTAGAGCAAATTCACAAATGCCAAGTTTGAAGATGTAAAAAGATAACAAAATAATGAGCCAACATCTCCTTTTATCTCCATCTCAAAGCTACTCGAACCCTAAAGGGAGAATATGCTTTTACCTTTATTAAATAATGGCATATTCTTAATTAAAAAGGCCTTTATGTATAGGAAAAACACCCCTTTCGTCAAATAACAAAACTAAAGGTGCCAGAAGGTCTCCGGATGATGAAAATAAGTTATAATAATTCAGGACCTTTCCAATGAGCTATAACACATATGCCTGCCTGACCAGAAGAAGCCAAAATCCCCTTATTACTCCAATTAGCTATATAAATAGCTTTATTTAATTAATAAGACACTAACTTAGGAAGTATTAAAAATATATCCCAAATAGCCGTATAATGCTCCTCTGACTCCACAAGTCTGAAACGGAGCCTGCCACCTGTCTGTGACTGTTGTCGGAAATCATGGATCCTCGAGCAATCTTGTCCCTAAAATCTAGGGATGCTCCTAGAAGCTAGGAAACATACCCAAATCTCCTGAAACTGAACCCAAGGAATAGTCTCATGGTAACCCAACCCTGGGTACTGTCAAATCCTCCTAAATAGTAGGAATAGCCTCCACAAAAGAAGGAAATGCCTCCTAAAATTAAGGAACTGCTCCAAACTGGTCCACTACTGCCAGAATACCAAATTCCAAACACTGAATATCCTCACTGAGTCTCTATCCACCACTGTCAGCCTACAAGACCCCAAAATAAGCTGACTCACATGTCTCTACTAGACAAAGCTAAAGCATATCCAGACATTTAAAATGGTAGACTTTATCCACAAATCGACTACATTAATCAGCATACACGGTGATTCCATGTTGCAAGACGACTTCATTGAAACACGCAAAAGGATAAGGCATCAATTTGAACAGCATATTATACAATACAGTGTGATTAGAATGGCCGACTCATATTAAAAGACAATGTAAATATTATTTTATGCAGACTTACAATGTCGTTGGGTATTCTATGACAGTCTCATTATGCAGTCAATATAACATGTGGCAAAGATATCGTATTACTGTGTGTAATACGGGGGGAAGTTCATATATTATAAAACGTATCATTCGATATGTATTGATTGGTTTTAAATGCAAGAGTATAGACATCGGTGGTACTATTTTTCAGCCATATAAGTTAAATCGAACAATACTTACAAGCATCGAAGATTATAATAAACCGATACTTATAATCTTAAAACTATTTGCAACATAATAACATTTAGTCTAGCCGATAATTGTTAAACTAATCGGTAGTATTAAGTAGACTAGTCAAATAATTGGTGGTCAATATAAAATCACCGATGAAGTGTTGACCAATATAGAATCATCGATGATTAAATTAATCATATTTACTTTAATGAATTCCTTCTACATAAGGACAAGATCAACGGATGTGTCTCCTCACAAAGAGGTAAAGATGGAGGCATATAAAGATACATTGAAAATCAATTTTTCTGTGTGGTGATGGTAAGATAATACATCGATTAATATATGCACCAAATCAAAAGGTGTGTGATATGTGTGCAGTGTGGAGTACGTGATTAATAGTGAAAGAAGAATAGCATGTACGTGTGGTGTGGAGATCAAAATAAAAGAATATAATTCTAGAATTATAATTCGGAGATAAGTATAGACAAGGTTTATAATGAAAAGACAAATCTTTGTGAGAAGGAGAATGTGTGTGTGCAGCCCTGCTGTGATCATCATTTGAGCAGTATTATTGTTCATCCTAGAGAAAAGATTGTGATCTGATTGATGCTTCAGTTCTTCGACATTTCCAGCAGATCTGTGAATTAATTTTGTATTGTCAGATTTTGAGCAGAAGTCGATGCTTCTTAAGTGTGAAGTTGGTGCTTCAGTTGGGTGAAGTTGATGCTTTGTCCTTGTGAGTAGGTTCTCACTAAATCAATTGGGGAGTTGGTGCTTCCTGTGGGTTGGTGCTCACAAATCAGTTTTGGGAGTTGGTACTTCCAGTGGGTTGGTGCTCACAAACAAACTTAGGGGTTGGTGCCTCTAGTAGGTTGGTGCCTACGAATATTGTAATAGAAGAATTATATAAAAGCATTTATTGCCGTGGTTTTCTCCCTCATTGGGTTTCCACGAGAAAAAGTATTGTGTTCTTTGTGTTCATTATAAGTGTGTAATTCATTAAAGTTCCAGCGTTATTTCAGTTTGATTTTAAAAAGGGGTAAAATTATATAATACACTGATTCACCTCCCCCTTTCAGTATATTTGAGTGCTCTTCATAGAGAGCAATCTACTTGCAAAGTATATCGGGTGATCCAGCCCCTGCCCCCCTACCTGAGCTAGTGTAGCTCCAATGGCATAATTCGATGCATCCACATGGACGTGGAATTCCTTGTCCCAGTTCGGGTAGGTGAGTATGGGGGCTCCCAGCAACCTTGTCTTCAACTCTTCGAATGCGTCGCTCTATAGCTTCATCCAGACATATGGCTCCCCTTTCCGTGTAAGTCTGTCCAAGGGGTGGGACACTTCGGCAAAGTTCTTGATGAACCTCCTGTAGTACCCCACATGGCCAAGGAAAGAGTTCACTCCAGTGACGTCCGTCGGGGCTTCCATCTCTACTATGACTCTGATTTTGTTAGGGTCTGTTTTTAGTCCCTCCTTGCACACAATATGCCCGAGTAACCTTCCCTGCGGCACCATGAACCTACATTTTTTTGGATTGAGGGCTAGGCATGCCCTTTGACATCTCTCCATGCACTCCCCGAGGGCTTTGAGATGCATGTCCTAGCTGCTATAAATGGACCAATCGTCCAGGAAGGCCTTGAAGTTCCCTATAGACATCTTGTCAAAGATGTGCAAAATGATACGCTGGAAGGTCGCCGATGCATTACATAGGCCGAAGGGCATTCGATTGTATGCATATACATCGTCTTCCACTACGAAGGTTGTCTTTAGCTTGTCTTCTTGCGCAATGGATATCTGGTTGTACCCAGAGAACCCATCCATGAAGGAATACATCTCGTGTCCAGCCACTTCTTCTAGGATACTGTCGGTGAAGGGGATAGGAAAGGGGTCCTTGATGGTGGCCGCGTTCAGACACCGAAAGTTTACACAAATCTGGATCCGGTTGCCGTCCTTTTTGAGTGAGATCACAATGGGGGACACCCATTCACTTGTCTGTACTTTGAAAATTATCCCCGCTTCCAACATCCATTCAATTTCTTCATTCACCTATGCGGCATAGTTTTTATTCATACGGTAGGGTCGCTTCCTTACGGGTTGGGCTCCGGGTACCAATGTAATGCGATGTACGCATAGCTCCGAGGGTACACCCTTCAGGTCCTTGTAGGTCCACACGAACACATCCTTATATTCTAGAAAAATTTAAATGTTGTAGCCTTCAACACTGGGTTCCAGTCATCTCCCACAAGAATCTTCTTGGGATCGCTTGCCTCTCCTAATTTTGTCTCTTTCAACTTGGCTTCCTCGTATCTGATGGGTTCGTCTCTGGGAAACTAGTGTGTCGGAGTGTCATTCACACGGGCCTCCCCCTCCCTGTATTCTCCGTACTCTGGGGGGAATACCTCTGGTTGTTCTTCGATGCTCAACACATTACACGAGGGTGTGAACAATTCATAATCCCCCATCTGCCAATGGAAGAGGCCGTTCATAAAATCTCCGTCATCTCTCGAGCATGCTTCTAATTCTAGAACCCCTTCGCTGTTGGGCTCCATTCACCATCAACCTTCATCTTCCTCCCACCGGTCTCCATCCAACTCCAACTCCGAGGAGGATGCCAACTCCTGGCTCACCATCTGCGTTCGGAGGTCTATCACGTACTTTCTCTCCATGCTCTCTAACGAGAGTTATTTCTCTTCCAGTCATGCTTTGCCTTGGCGGCAATTAGCCACCCCTGTCCGAGGATGGCGTCGTACCCTTTTTGTTTTAACGGGATCACTACAAAATCCAGCATGAATGGCTGTGTGCTGATCATCACCTGTTGTGCCATGAGTGTCCCGAGGGGTTTAATCCCATGCTGGTCTACTCCCAATAGATTAAACGTGGGGGGCCACAATGTGGGCTTCCCCAATTTCTTCCATGTCTCCTTCGGGAGTACATTTACTCATGACCCTCTGTCCACGATGGTGTCCATCAGGGTGGTCCCAAGGATGCCCATTTCTACCACAGCTGGGTGGCATCCACTGTTAACAACTAACATTGGGTCGACCGTAGAGCTTTCTGCCTTCTTCGCTTGGTGACTTTGTGCGAGCACAACATTTAGGATAGCCATTTTTAAGTGCGGCATGGTTTTGAGGAGGTCTTGGACTCTCACAGGTACCTCCATTTGCAGGATTTGCCTCAGGATGTTGTCTTCCCCTTAGTCTGGGACGTGTTTGTGGCCTCCCCGCTATTTCTCTCTTGTGCAGTCATCTCCTTCGTAATCTCCGCCCTTGCTTCCCGTACTCATTCCATTTCTATGTGGGGGTCTGGGTAGGAGGCCATCTTTGCTTGTGCCCTCGTAACCGCCAATACCTCTGCGTGAGTGGGTTCAATGTTCAAAAGATTGACTCCGGGTTTCAGGCAGTTTGTATCCTCATGGTCCCCCGGTCCGCACCATCAGCAAAGATGTTGCTGGTTAGCCTCCTTCGTGCAATCTCGGGCGAAGTTCCCCCACTGACTGCAAGCCCTACACTGGATCATAGGTCGGCCCTTGGCATCATACTGGATACGGCTTCGGTTATTGTTATTATTATTATTATTCCTTCCGCCACGTCTATTGTCCCAGTACCCTCCAAAGGATGCCATTGTGTTGTTCTGCTGGGCCGTTACCCACTGGTGCGGATGTTGTGGCCTTCTCAGTGAATAGCACTTGTGCATTCTGTGTCTTCATGTTGTAGGGGCATTCCCTGGTGGGATGCCCCATCAACTGCCATATCTCACAATTGGCCTTCTTTGGGCATGAGCCTTTTGTGTGGTCATCCGTCTTACATTCCGTGCACCAAAGCTCCCCTTCGTCGGTCTTGCTCGGACCTCCCTTCATAAACTTCAGCTCTTTCATCATCCTTAGCATATCCTTCTGCAGGGCTTGCACCTTTTTGTCGGACTCGCCATCGCTGCTGCTTCCCTCGGAAGAGTCATTGTCCTCGGACGAGCTATCCTTCTTCTTTTTCTTCTTGGATGTCTTGGTCTCGCTCTCGAGATCCATCGCTCTATTATATGCATCTTCATACGAGGTTGGTGGAACAATTTTCATCTTCTTCCGGAGGGAGTGTTTCAATCCCTCCATGAACCATCTCTTTTTCAACCCATCCGCTAGTTGGTTCTCCATTTTCCCCAGTAGTTCCTTGAGCCGCCGACTATAGGCTCAGACAGTCTTGTTCTTGTTCTGCTTTGTGCCATAGATTTCGGCTACTATTTCATTGTCGTCTCTGAGGAGGCAGAACTCTATCTCGAACTCCTTCAGGTTGGGCCATGTGCCGACTTTGGCCTTATCCGTATCGGAGTACCAATGGATGGCCACTCCCCTTAAGGTTGCTGGAAATTGTGTTACCCATTCGTCCTGGTCGATAACACCATTTGCTGACCATATGG
Source organism: Cryptomeria japonica (assembly GCF_030272615.1). Lineage (NCBI taxonomy): Eukaryota > Viridiplantae > Streptophyta > Pinopsida > Cupressales > Cupressaceae > Cryptomeria > Cryptomeria japonica. The sequence continues at coordinate 484,426,750 of NC_081409.1, forward strand.
TTTCGCAAGTGCGGCAATGGCAGACGGGATCTTCCTTCCCGTCGCCGTTGAACTTCGGCAGCTTCTGCTTACTTGCCATCCCACCACTAGGTCTCGCTCCTCTGGTGCCTTGTGTGCTTGTACCTGGTGATCCTCCGCCTCTGCTCCTGCACCTAACCCTCCACTCGTGGGTCCTCCGGAGAAGGTTGCTGACCCGGAACCGAACAAATTGCCTCCCGTACGGTACCCTTGTGCTCCCCCAGCACCTTCGGCCGTACCGTCACCTTCGGTCGTCTCCCTCCGGTTGGTTGTCTCCCTTTGGTTGCCCTCCGAAATGGACGAGTTCTTTAGTAGGTCTCTGGTACTGTCGATCAAGTTTAGACTTCGCCTTGTTTGTTCCACCAACTCTTCGCGACTTCTTACCCTACAGTGATATTCTAGCGAACTGTAGAGTTCTCCTTCGGCACCCTCTGTGACTCCTAGGTTCCCTTCGAGTAACCCTACGACAGTGTAGAGAGTGTAATTCTCTCCGTCTATCTCTGCCTCCGCAACCTCCATGACACCTCCTGGGTTCCCTTTGAGCAACCCCTCGGCCAGTCGTCCCTCGGCAAGCTGCCTTAGCCTACGCATTTGTTCTATCTGCTATCTGAGATTCAACACTCTTTGTGCCACTTCCCATTCATCACTTTGTATCTTTTGATAATTTTTCCTTATTTAATATATTGGGCATAAATCACTTCCGTACATAGCAAGCACACACCATGTACACAAAACAAAAAAACTTTTATTATTTTCCCTTTCGGCCACAATTTATGTCAACGTTGTGCCGGGATTATTACAGTATTGCTTTATTCCTCCCGGAGGTTCAAGGTTCAATTTCCCCTTCGCCTCTTGCCATCACGCTCTACTTCCCAACGACGATTGTTTTCTTCTTACTGTTGGAGGACCTGTTGGCATCGCTCCTCACGGACTATCTCCTCCAGGCGGGTTCGTTGTGCCAGTGATGCCTGTGCAAGCAACCGAGGGAGGTGGTTCATCAACCGATTCGCTACGGGGCTAACTTCCAGTGCAGTCCACACGGCACTTGTTGGGACAACAGCCTCCGTGGCCTCTCTTCAGACATAGGTCTCGATGGTCGCCTAAAGCAGGATTGAGAATTCCCTCGTTGCAGTGTCCTCTTCATTGTAGAGTTCCGTTTGTGCGTCGTCGTCCTCTGGGTTAATCTCACCGACGGTTAGGCCCATCATGTCCATACGCCATCCGCTCCTTCCTTTCCCGAGTATGTCTAGGCAACGGCGCCAGATGTTTCGCCTATGGAAACTATTTCAAAGACATAAGAAGTAAATGCACAATATAGAATAAGAGATGCTAGTATGCCATAAGAAAAGTGTTATAACTCCAAAGAACAAGTATATTTTCCTTCATATACTCTCCAGTTACAATCATGATTTCCCGAGGGAACAAGATACAATATATAATACCCGAGGGGGTGCGACCAATCGTCGCATCCAACTGCCCTTCGGGTGAACTAACTGACTCCCATAACACACAATTACTGATGATGACACAACATAAAGACGACACAATAACATAATTGATTATTCTCGACTACAGAAGGGACCTGAACCCTTTACACAATGATTTTGCTGGAATCTAGAACCCTCTAACAAACGCTGCCAAAAGATAAACAAAAGGCAAATAGTTGCCTAACAGCAGCAGACCCATGGGATCAAATCATCATTAAAATTCCTGAAAAAAACCAAGGCTGAAGCCACCTAACACCTCAACTCATAAACTCTATCAATGGATTTTGAGAAGGCTCTCACCATGTTCATTATATTTTATCTATTGCTCTCAATATGTTTATTATCGGCTTAAGTTGTAAACTTAATGCTCTATCTCTGTTGTTCATATGCAAGTTTATGGAAATATAATATATATGCTAAAACACAACAAACAGTAAAATATGTTAAACCTACAAATATGAAACGATATATGTTGGAATATTGTCATTGATGTCAAAGGACAACAAGAAAGAACTAAAAAGACAGTAGGGCTAAATTAAAAACTTAGTTTTGGTGCCCAAATTAGAGAACTTGATTTTTCCTAAATACTTAAAAATAAAATAAAATATTGTATGTGCTAAAAGGGCCTACCTCATGCCTTGAGCACCCATTTTTTTGTGGCAATTGAAAACAAAATAAAAAATATATATTTGGGCTGATCCCATAAATTTCTGGTGTTGAAATTTTGAGATAGAAAATTAAATTAAATTAAATTCTACTGGCCAACCTTGTTAAATAGATTAAATAAATAATATTGCTTGCTGTTGGCAGACCTCTTGGAAGGTCATAACCATTGGGATGAAGAGGCATGTTTAAGAGTTATATAAGGAAGTTTTTTGAGGGACATTTATACATTAATTCATTAAATATCTTTCTTATGATTAAGAGCAGATTTATAAGCAGAGATCAGATATTTGAGAGTAGAGTTATGAGTAGAAATCAGATATTTTGAGAGCAGAAATCAGAGATAATTGGAGCAGACTTAATGCAGATTTTTGTGAAGATGCAGAGGAATATTGCAGACCAAAGAACAAAGTTCTAAGACAGATTTTTGATGAAATTGTGAGCATGTTGAAGGTGATCTAGAGCTGATTCAAAACATTATTATTACTTTGGGTTGGTGCCTTCTACTTTGCGAGATCGGGAGCTTGGTGGCTCTCATACAAATAGATTGGTGTCTCTTGCTGAGTTGATGCTCAATGGAGGGGATTGTTTTCTCATGTGTGTAGGTGCCTATGAATCTTGTAAGAAGATATACATAAAAGCAATATTTTGTCATGGTTTTCTTCCGAAAGGGTTTCCACATAAAATCATGTGTGCATCTTGTGTACTTTATTACTAGATCTTACTTGTGATTATTGCTCTATGATTGCTAGAGTTTAAATAAGTGAAAATTGTCATATACGGATTCACCCCCCTCTTAGTATAAGAGTGTGTTTGTAGAACACAAAAGTACTATTGAGGGGGGTGGCGGGAGGAGGGGTGAATCAGTGGTACACAGAAACATCAATCTGTCTTTAACAACTTTTAACTTTTAACAAGCTTCAATCTGAAAACTGAAAGACAAAAGAGATGCACAATAAAACACAACAAAAGATATACATGGAAACCCAAGATGGGAAAAACCATGGTGAGAACGCTGCTATGATCTACTGTCCTAATCTAGCCTCACAATCTATACTCCAATTACAATGTTTAAGGGCACCAATCTAAGGAGTTATCAAACCCCTGTCTATAAGTGCACCAACACTTTCAATCTCAAATCTTTGAGCACCAACTCAAATTTTTTAATCCTAAATCTTTGAGCACCAACTCAAGTTTTTGTGATACCAACTATTCAATACATTACAGAAGTTCAATTTCATAACAATTGCAGATTACAAATAACATCTTTTGAAGCTTCAAAATATTGACTTTATATGAACAATTTATCAAATTGCTAACTTCTGACTTTCTGTATGTTTAGATTTAGAAAGCTTCAAGTATGAATGCCATTCTGTGATCAATATATCTATACAGATCTGTTTGTAATTTATTAGAGCTTAACTTCAGATATTCCTTCTGTCTGTGAATCAACTTAGAACAGACATTAGACAAACTGTATTTCATGTGTGAATAAGAAAACAATATCTGCACTTCCAGAAGAGAAGAGAAACATAAACTTCTGAATACAAATCTGTATCTTACTCTTTAGATAGAATTGTTCAATGATAAAGAAATCTGAATATCTATTAATACCTTTGAATATCTGTATAATACCTTTCTTACGTGAGAAAAAGATACCTTGGTTGCAGTTTAAAATGATATATACTGTGCAATCTGACCATTCAAGACTTCGATCATAGCCTTTGTATGATACCCATTGTGTATGTATAGACATTGAAAACATTTGCAATCCACGACCTTGATGACTGTATATCCTTCTTGAACTATCAACACAGTAACATTCCTTTTGAATTCAACAAATGCTCTGAAATAATACACTTTTCTATCCAAGTCATTTACAATAACATCCTTAACCTTTTTAACCATCGACTCACCTCAACTTTAAATAGAACTGTGTCATAGTTCTAACTTATTCAAACAGTTACAACCGTAGTCTAACTACTTCAACTGAGTCACCTAATCTTCTTAACCAAATCAAACAAAATATAAAAACCAATCAACCGATGAAGAAGGATTATAAATACAGGAACCATATCAATGGTAACTTTCACGCCTGAAAGCAAATACATATTCACCTCTTCAAATGTTTTCATACCTAAAAAATGAATGTAGTTTGGCACTTAGTCTTCAACATTAATACGTGTTAAGAAGGGTAAACACATTAAGGCGACATTCTGCAGATCTGAGCACATACAAAGGTATAAGAACAAGTTCTTTCAATTATCTTTTAACATTATCATATTCTTAATGCTTCACCATATTCATGATGATTGATAGAACCTATTTATGTACAGCCGGAATAATGTGCAGATCCAGAATCACAAGAACAATAGAACATGTCTATGTACAACTGAAACATTAATGTGTAGATCCAAAATCACAAGAACAATACAGTGAAACCCCATTGGGTAAAGCATCTGAATTATATTTTGGTTTACAATTCAAACTTGTTGACATCAATGACAAGATTGCTGACAATCTCCCCCTTTGGCATTGATGTCAACAACCTGTTGTGACGTTTTCACACATCGCCCCATTGCAAATGGGGACCCATGTTTTTTGCTCATTTTTTTTTTGCTCGTTTTCGCTTTGCTTTTTAGGGTTTTGGTTTGAATCCAGTCGGTTTTGGGAGCTTTTTGAATTTCCTTTTCTAGAATGCAAATTTTGAATGCAATGAATTCGCCAGAATGGTCTAATTTTCAATTGGAATGTTGACGCAGAGTCTAAATTTGTCTAAGTGTTGATGATGAAACATGAATTTTGTCCAATTGAGTAATTTTGACCAAATTTTGACTTTTTTGATTTTTGATCCTAGGCATCTCAAATGATTTGTTTTCGCCTTGTGAAGTGTTAAAATGTGTAAAATCATGTTATTTTGGCCTGTAGGAGCAAAATCGCTCCTGTCCCTCAGTGAAGGATGGGAGCTCATTTTCAAATATCTCATCGTCCCTGCAGAGTCCAGACAAATTTCGAGTTGGAAATTATGGAGAACAGCGATATCTTTCCATTGAATATAAATTGAAGATTTTCATGAGCACAGAAATGCTTCCAGGAGGAAAATCGCTCCTGTCCCTCAGTGAAGGACCGGAGCTACAAATTCAATTTCACCTTGTCCTTGCAAGATTTTGATGACTTAGCAATTTGAAAGGGTCCAAAGGAAGATGCTTTGCCAAATGAATATAATTTGAGATGCAAAAATGAAGGAGAATGACCTAGAATGCCCAAATCGCTCCTGTCCCTCTCCAAGGGACCAGGGCGAGGTACCTTGTAGCTCTCGTCCCTCTCCCAGGGACCAGAGCGATTTCCTTCATTATGCAAAATCCAGACAAAGGTCAAGGCAAGTTTACGTTCAAAAACAAGGAAAAACATGAGATAAATGCGTTGAATATAAATTGAAGATTTTTGGGACGTCCATAACAGTGCTAAATGCCTAGTTCGCTCCTGTCCCTCAGGAAGGGACCAGAGCGATTTTTGATATAATTGATTTTATTGCAAAGTTACAAACAATGTCAAGGCATGAACGAATAGAGTGAAGAAGGACGAGTTCGTTGAATATAAACTCGGAACCTGGCAAGGTGAGATAAAGGCTACAAAAGGAGGATCGCTCCTGTCCCTCTCCAAGAGACAAGGGCGATACAAGGATGATGTTGCTTCCTACGGAAGTTCAAAGACGATCCAAGTTAAGTCAAGGTGGCGAGGGACACTTCAAGACTTTTTTTTAGCAAGCACAAACATTCAAAGGCCGTCGCAATGATGAAATTCGCACCCTATAGCCTAGATCGCTCCTGTCCCTCAGGAAGGGACCAGGGCGATGTTGAATGCATTGGTCATTTCATGCAAAATTTACGTAAGGACAAGACTTCGCAATGTTTTAGAGGGTCCAAGGCATCGTATGAAGATAATTCGCAAGGGTTTTCAACGTCCAAACATCGCCAAACAATGTAAAAGCCTCACATCGCTCCTGTCCTTTGGACAAGGACCAGGGCGATCTTATCAAAACACTCACGTTCCTTCAAGATCAAAGCAAAGCGAGGTTAGGAAGAGCGAAGGACGGCGTCTAGAAGACATTGCAAAGGAGATCAAAGTGTAAAGTTGCCAAGGTCAAGGAAAAGGAGACCATATCGCTCCTGTCCCTCTCCAAGGGACAAGGGCGATGATCCCTTTAAACGTCCAAACACCTCATGCAAACAAATGGAACAAGTGCAAAAGGAACGAACAAGGATGTTACTCACTTTACAATGAAAGAATGAGGTCGAAGATGCATAGTGAACGTGAAAATATGAAGATCGCTCCTGTCCTTTGGACAAGGACCAGGGCGATGAACACTCAAAGGCACTTAAGCACACGTGCAAAGCAATCAAATTCGAAGAGCCTAACAAAATGATCAATTTTTGAACGTGGAGATGAAGGAGTTGAACGTTGAAGTTGCAAGAATTATGACAAAATCATGGATCGCTCCTGTCCCTCTCCAAGGGACCAGGGCGATGAGGTACGTCCACTTCATTTTCATATTTTTGGCGCCAAATAAACATTTCAAATTTTCCTTAAATGCCAAAATCGATAAATTTTGAAAATCCTATTAAATTAGCATTTAATATAGCATTGATCATTTATTAATTATTTTGCCTTTATTAAAAATCGAAATTTTACAAATTAAAAAACGTTGGCAAATAATTAATTAAGTTTTTTAATAAAAATTGAGTGGAGCGCTTGATATTTATTTGTTTATTTTACCAAAAGTCGGCCTTTTACTTTATTTTAAATTCGCTTTTAATTACAAAGTCGGCCTAGTAGTAATTAAGGTGTGAGCGCTATAAAGGGAGGGTGAAAGATTTCATTTTTACATCACCTTTTTATCATTCAAATGCGATCAAAGGGAGAAGTGCGAAGTTGTATTCAAAGATGGCGAAATTGCTAACTTGAAGAGGAGATCACGTCCAAGACTTGAAGGGTGGCGAAGTTGATAAGAGGAACGTTCTTTTGAAGATCACGTCGAAGCCATCAAATTTTGATTTTTGCCTAGGCAAATTCTTTGTTTTGCATGTTAGAATTAAGCTCTCAAAAGAGGTATGGCGATGTGATCCCTTGCTTTGAATTTTGATCGTCATTGCCTTAAGCTTGAATTTTGAATTTTGTTTTTCCTAAGCTCAGTCGTTTTTTAGGAAATAATAACTCAAGGATTTATTATGAAGTTTCCTAAAAAATTAATTTAATCTATGCTATTCATTGCAAAATCATGTTACTAATTTTGAAATGTTGTGTAGGCATCGAATGAAGATCTCTTCAAGGAAAATCAAGCCGGATCAAGGACGGTCTTCGCCAGGACGGTCTTCGCTAGGACATGGGCAACCTCTTTCAATCCAACGTTCCAAGGCGAGGTACATCATCATCCTGCACATCAAGGACACAAGGAGTTAGAACAAGGGCTCGTTGAAGAAGCAAATAATTCCAGATGAATTAATTAAAGCAAGCTTCTCAACAACATCAAGTTGAATATCTACCAAGTTACAAGTGTCAAATGAGGTGGCGTCCTAGTCATCATTTCTCCAATCAGTGAGGTCCACCTCAGCATGTCCAGATTCAATGTACTTAACTCATGGAAGGTGGCACAAACTCCGATGTACCTACCCCGGCTATCCATTGGTCGATTTTTCTAGAAGGGACATGTGTCCAAGCAATACAATTTTGTCATTGGTCGAGCATTAAATGTTATGTAATGGTTGTAACAAACCCTAATTAGGGTTTTCATTGTTGAATCTTGGCCATTGATCTTGAATTGATCTAAGCCATCAAATTGTATTGTGGGCACTATATAAGCCCAGACATTTCATTTTGTAAGAATGAGAGTTAGAGAGAATTAGAGAGAGATAGTATAGAAATAGTTGAAAGTAGTTAGTAGATAGAGAGTAGAATAGGAGGACAAGGCAAGAAATTGTTGCCATTGATTGTAAACAAACTCCATTTTCATTGAAGTAATGGTGAAATATGTCGTTTTCTTGCAATTTGCATGGTTTCTTGTTGAAGTCTTCAATCTTAGATGGTAGATGATTAGATGAATGGAGGAAATGTGATTAATTGATGATGGAATTCGTATATCCATACTACTAGCAGTTTGTTGATTGCAGACTTGCCTTGTGTAGTCAACTGGAATCGTTCAGCTCAAGCTCAATTTCAATTTGTCGCTTCTTCATTGATATGCATCAACTTGGATGGTATCTATGCCTGCGGTGATGATTTGAACATCATAAAGCTTCCTTAGAAGATCGCACTAGCCTTGTGTAGATGTTCCATTGATGTCAAAACAAGACCTAGTTAGAGTTTCATCAAAAATCAAATCATTGCTCCTACATTCTTAGTATTAGGATTAGATCCTCTCTTCGCCCTTATCCTTTTTCCATTTTTTTAATCTAAGTTAGTAAGAGCCTGTGTCCAGCAAAGCAGATCGGAAGTTCAATGTAAGTCCCCTTGTGATCCCAGCAAATCACATCATACCACTGGAGCTTGTCCACACGTAGAGACCCTACATCAAAGAACCTTGGAGTCTACCTAACTAATCCTTTACGCGAATCTTCAGCAGTTAGAGACTATTTTCTCAAGAGAGGATAAGATGCCTATTGGTATTTTATTCTGTGTATGATGGTGTACAAAATACACGTCAACACAACCCCAATCTAAAAACAACATCTAAAACAAATCTAAAAATTAAGATCATTGTCAAATCTGATGTTGGAAACTAAAACAAACCAAAATCCGTGAAATCGGAACAAATCATGAAGTATCCCTGCCACATCAAAACACAGTAGCATCTGCAAAACAAATATACCTTTCTCCCCCTTTGACATCAATGACAAAGGGCTTGGGGATAACAAAGTTTGACAAGACGATGCTCCCCCTAAGCAGATGCTCACTCTTGAATAAAATTAGAGAGTAGATAATACCCCGGGCTTCCATCTATGTCTAGGCCAACCTTCACCAATCTGCCTAAACAAGCATTGTGCACCTTGTACCTCTCTCAAATTATAGACATTACCTTTTGTTCTTGTCCCTTTAGCAACCAACCTACCTGAATCAACCTTTTTAATTTCACACCTGTGAGCATTAAAGTTCACAAAATATCCATTATCACATAATTAGCTTACACTTAGCAAATTATACTTTAGGTTCTCAACATACCAAACATTACGTTCTTTGAAAGTATCATTAATACTTACAGAACCTTTACCTTGAATTTGTATGGACAATTTTTCACCAAACTTTACTACACCACCATTCCAATCAGTAAAGGTAATAAACTTATTCTTATCACCTGACATGTGATTTGAGCAACCACTATCTATGACCCAAAGATTTTTTCTCTTCGCATGAGGAGCAAACTGAGCAATCATGGACTCTTCTAACCTTTTGTCTTGTTTCTTCTTCCATACTTTCTTTGTTCCCATCTTGAAGAACCTGTTCCCGGCGCTTTTCTTTTTTGCAAAATTCATGTGACAATTTCTTGCAATACGACCAACATTCTGATAACTAAAACATATTATATTGAAATCCTTCAAGAAATCAAAAGAATTCCGACTAACAAAATTAACATTCCTTCATAGCACAACTCTGCAATTAACAACTTTATGACCAAAATAGTTACAAAGATTACAATAGCCATGAAAAGAATAATACTTGTTTGTTGTCAATCTTCTAGTAGGAGAATGCCATTGTGAATACCTTTGTTGTCTCTGAACTCTAACAAATTTATTGCTTTTGTCTTTGTAATCAAAACTTTGACATTGTTCAAAACCTAAACCTGATGCATTCTCATCTAACATGTTAGAACTTTTAACAAACTTTTCTTTTCTATCCGACTCACTTTTATATTGTTCTAAATCATGTTGTAAAGCCATTAATTTATCTTCCAAAACCATAAATTCTTCAGATTTAGAAAGAAATTTTGAATTTATTACCTCTTCCCTTTTCTTACCTTCTTCAATTTCACTTTTTAACTTGATAATTGTCTGATTTCCTTCTTCAAGTTCTTTCTTTAGGACTTCAACATCTATCAGTGTTGAAACCTTGTGCTGAGAGTTCTCCTTCTTCAATCTGTTGATTTCTTCAAGGGCACATAGTAGTTCTCCTTCAAGATTTATTTCACCTTCTTTGACATCATCTTCATCACTCTGATCTGGTGAACCAATTGCCATGAACAATACTTCACCATCGGATTCATTATAGTCCTCTGAATTTGAACTTCCTTTATTAACACACAAACTCTTCTTTTTCTTTGAGAAGTTTCGTTGTTTGTAGAAAGGTTTGCCTTTATACTTCCTGAAATTTTCCTCATTGTCTAGATCATCTTTGGTATAGGGACACTTAGCAGCAAAGTGTCCAGCTTTCCCACAATTGAAACATTTGAGGGGCAGTTTCCCTTTGCACTTTCTAAAACCTCTTTTAAGTTTCTTTATAAGTTCTGCAAGCTCTTCACTATCATCACTATCTGACTCTAAACTTCCTTCTTTTGCCTTCCTTGTTGCTTTGAATGCAGTTTCTCTTTTGATAGTTCCTTCATCAACAGTTCTCATCTCATAAGTAATTAGTATTCCATGTAAATCATCAATAGTAAGAGTTTTAAGATCCCTAGCTTCTTCGATAGCAGAAATCTTAGCATTATACCTTGAGGGTAATGATCTTAACACCTTTTGCACAACTGCTTTATCCTCCACTGCTTCTCCAAGGCCTTTAATAGCATTTATTGTCTCATCTACTCTTAACAAATATTCTGCGATTTTTTCTTCGTCCTTCATCTTTAAACATTCAAATCGAACTTCGTAGGTTTGAAGCTTGGCCTGTTTTACCTTGTCATCTCCTTCATAAATGCTCTTCAACTTGTCCCAAACCTCCTTGGTTGTTTTACAATGCATAACTTTAACAAACTCAGTGTTAGACAAACCATACAAAATAGCATTTTTAGCTTTGGTATTATTTTCATAATCCCTTTTCTCTGCAGGATCAGTTAAAGGAAACTTAGGCACAATAAAACCATTTTCTATTGTCGTCCAAACATCAAAACCTAAGGAAGAAATATAGCTCTCCATTCTAATGCTTCAAAACCCATAATTGGTGCCATCAAATAGTGGTGCCTTGTTAGAAGTTGAACCTTCCTGACAAGCCATGTGTTCTAATACCAAAATCTACTTAGACTGATTAGGTCTTTGTACAAGCACTGGCTCTAATACCAATTGTAGAACATAGAAGTATTACTAGGGGGAGGGGGAAGGCTGAATCAGTAGTACACAAAAACTTCAATCTTTCTTTAACAACTTTTAACTTTTAACAAGCTTCAATCTGAAAACCAAAAGACATAAAAGAGATGCACAATAAAACAAGACACAAGATTTACGTGGAAACCCAAAACCACGTGAGAACGCTACTAGGATCTACTGTCCTAATCCAGCCTCACAATCTATACTCCAATTACAATGTTTAAGGGCACCAACACTAAGGAGTTATCAAACCCTTGTCTATAAGTGCACCAACACTTTCAATCTCAAATCTTTGAGTACCAACTCAAACTTTTTAATCCCAAATCTTTGAGCAGCAACTCAAGTTTTTGTGATACCTATTACCAACTACTCAGTACATTAAAGAAGTTCAATTTCATAACAATTGCATATTACAGCTAAAATCTTTTGAAGCTTTCAAAATATTGACTTTATATGAACAATTTATCAAACTTCTAAACTTTATGTATGTTTAGAAAATTTCAAGTATAAATGGCATTTTGTGATCATTATATCTATACAGATCTGTTTATCATTTAATCAGCGCTTAACTTCAGATATTCCTTTTGCCTGTGATTCAACTTAGAACAGACATTAGACAAATTGTATTTCATGTGTGAATAAAAAAACAATATCTGCATTTCTAGAAGAGAAACATAAACTTTTGAATACAAATCTGTATCTTAACCTTTAGATAAAATTGTTCAATGATATAGAAATCTGAATATCTGTATAATACCTTTCTCATGTGAAAAAAAGATACCTTGGTTGCAGTTTAAAATGATATTTACTATGCAATCTGACCATTCACGACTTTGATCATAGCCTTTGTATGATACTCATTGTGTGTATGCATACACATCGAAAACATTTGCAATGCACGACCTTGATGATTGTATATCCTTCGTGAACTATCAACACAGTAACATTCCTTTTGAATTCAATGAATGCTTTTAAATAATACACTTTTCTATCCAAGTCATTTACAATAACATCCTTAACATTTTTAACCATCGACTCCCCTCAACTTTAAATAGAACTTTGTGATAGTACTAACTTATTCAAACAATTACAACCCTAACTACTTCAACCGAGTCACCTAATCTTCTTAACCAAAACAAACAAAATATAAAAACCACTCAACCGATGAAGAAGGATTATAAATAAAGCAATCATATTAATAGTAACTTTCATGCCTAAAAGCAAATACGTATTCACCTCTTCAAATGTTTTCATATCTGGAAAATGAATGTAATTTGGCACTTAGTCTTCCACATTAGTACGTGTTAAGAAGGGTAAACACATTAAGGTGGCATTCTGCAGATCTGAGCACATACAAAGGGAACTGGTCCTTTCAATTATCTTTAAACGTTATCATATTCTTAATGCTTTACCATATTCATGATGATTGATATAACCTATTTATGTACAACTGGAATAATGTGCAGATCCAGAATCACAACAATAGAACCTGTCTATGTACAACCGAAACAATAATGTACAGATCCAGAATCACAAGAACACTACAATGAAACCCCATTGGACAAGCATTTGAATTATATTTTGGTTTGCAATCCAAACCCATTGACATCAATGACAAGATTGTTGACAGTGTTTTCTTCAATTGGTATCAGAGAAGGTCTCTTCTATAAAGCCTAGCTGCTTGAATGGAGATCTTATAGAACACACATGGTCGGGCAAGAATCATATGGTTTCTAATCAAACTAGGCACCTCTATTTGATGGGACAAATTATGCGTTCTAGAGCATAAGGATGGAGACATTTAAATGCCCTATGTTACAGCATTTGGCAATTTGTAGAAAGAGGCTATACACCATGTGCCACTCCTCTAGCAGAACAAGATGAAAAGCCAAAAAGTGAGAATAACTCCAAAGCCAAGAATGCAATATTATGTGGTCTAGTCGAATCTGAATTTGTAAAGGTAATGTATTGCAAATTAGTGAAGGACATGTGGGATAAGTTCAAGAATATTTATAAGGAGATGATTAAGTAAAGAAAGCAAAGATGCAGACACATCGACAAAAAGCAAGCCATAAGGGATATGCCGAAAATTGAAAAGCTTTCAAATATTATTTGCAAACAATGTCAATATAGCAAACAGACAAGGACAAGCTTCAAACCTAAGGAGTATTCTATGACAAAGCCTTTGGAACTTGTTCACACTAATTTGTGTGCAGCCAACGAGGCCAAAAAGCTTGCTAGGAGAGAGTTATTTCATGTTGTTGATTGATGATTATTCTAGGATGACTTGGGCAGCTTTTCATAAAGAAAAATTTGATGCAATTGAGAAGTTGGCATTCAAAGCCTTAGTAGAGAATGAAGCAAAGTTAAAGATCAAATGCCTTACATCTGACAGAGGAGGAGAATTCACTTTCAAATAAATTTGAAGAATATTTTGAAAGGCGAGGAATAGATAGACAATATTCAGCTAAAAGAACTCCATAACAAAATGGAGTAGTTGAGAGAAAGAATAGAACAATTCAAGGAATGGCAAGAGCTATACTAAATGAATTAAAGGAACTTTTGTTGCATATTCGGGTTTCAATAGGACTGTTCTCCTTCTCGAGCCTATTTCAGCTTTGAGTGAGGTCTTTGTATCTCCTTTCCAACTTCTTCTTTGGGAGTTGTGGCAAAGTTTTAGGCATATTCTTCCTTTGGCTTTGGGGTTTTGTTTCAGTGTTGCAGATTCTTGTTCAATAACAAAAGAGTCGACCTTCCCTTCCAACAAGAAGATGAAATATAAGTATCATAAATATCAGAACGAGATTGCTCCTTCTCAAGTGAGCTCTCCAGTGGATGAGATCAAGGACACAAAGATCGGACATGTTGACATGTCTGAGTTTCTAGAAAGGGCAGAGGGATCACCAACCCATGGCATGCAATTGCTCTTGAATAGTCACATCCATTTGGTTTCCACTTTCCTTGTGGCTACCTTGGAGCCAGAATTTGTGCTTGCATGCGCTACTCATTTTGATATTAGATCTAGGACTATCAAGGATGATGATGGTAATATTATTATCAAATTGGATGCTACGACTATTGACAAGATCTTCAAGGTTCCTGCCACTCCAGTGTATGCTAATATCTCTATGAAGAGTGCTCTGGATCATTACAACCAGAAGAGGTCAGATTGCATAAGACATATCAACTCTAAATGGCTTAAAACTTCCAAGGCCTGTTTCTCAAGATGGCCCAAATTATATCGCTTTGATTTTATTGAAGAGGTCAGCGATATGATCATGCTTCTCAATGGAATAATGGGATTGAAGCATTCCAATGTGTTTGAGATCTGGATGTACAAGTACATCGTAGTCATGAGGAAAGGGCAATCTCACATCTTCTGGGGTGAAGTCATTAGTGATAACTTGTGTGAGTAGCTATCACAAGTCCCAACCACCCTCACCTTCTACATGAATTCGTACTTGGTGTACATAGCGGCATCACTTAGACAATGGTCTTTCTACCAAAGGTGACAAATCGTTGGTACTAGTATGGAGATATTATGAGCAACTCACTTTGAGGCCCAATAGAATTCATTATAGGAGGGTGCGGGATGCTTTCTTTGGCTATTTCATGTGCTTATTTGATAAAACACTAAAAAACAGAAGAGTGTCTGAGGCAGCCTGGAAGAAGGTGAATGAGTATGGATGTTTTGTTCCTACAGTTCCCAACTTTCACCTATGTGAGAGTTGGATGTTTTGAAGATCAGCCATACATGCTTCCAAGATATCCTACTGACAAGATCATTCTGATGGAGTTGTCTAGGCAGCTGATGACAGTTCATGGAGTCCAATTAGCCAATCATAAGCAAGGTATCAATATATCCTCTCATAGTCCATTGCAAATTGGTCCTTATTCTTTGACAACCACTGCTAGAGCCAAGGCAATGGAAACAAAACTTCAAGAAATCAAGTTGAAGAAGTTCAAGGCGAGGAAAGATTTTGACTATCGGGGAATGAAGGATAGAATCAAGAGAGCCTTCACTCATGTCCATCGCCTTGAGGATATATGGATTGATCTTCGAACAAAAGAGGATGTCAGGAGAATGGATTACAACAGGCTCACGTTAGAGCAGATTGTAGATTTGGATCTAACCAAGATCCTAAGGGTATGGTGGATGACGGGAAAATTCTTGACTTGGGGTATATAGAACAAAGAGTTGCTAAGACTCCTCTTCCATCTCCTCAATGGTCACAAAAGGAGTGTACTTCTATCTTTGACAGATTTCAGCCCATCCTTGCCAACACCAATGCTTGGCTAAAGAACAATGATGTCAAAATCATTAAGGTTAAAGGTGGGGTAGAACACGATTCAGATGGTCTAGTTGGGCATAGATCTGAAGTCAAGATCAAGTCCAAAGAAGGTGCTTCTTCTCCAAGCACTAGGATCAAGCTGAGGGTGAGTAGGGCTTTGGTCATCCCTCCACTAAAGATATCATTACAAGGAAAGGAAAAACCTGAGGTGCAAATTCATGTCATTGATCCTAAAAATGAAGTTCATGAGGAGAATATAGCAGGATCACCCCCTACTATGGATTCAGATTCTCCTCACACAGTCGTCCCCAATTATCGTTGGATGAACCTATGTCTCCAATTAACACGGATGTGGACTCCTCCACAGTTCATGTGGATCCTGTTGAACTAAGTACGTCTATTTGTACTAATGTATAAGTACCTGTAGAGACTTCTCATGGTGGCTTGGAGAATGTCTTTGATGTGAACCCCTCATATGTCATTTTGTCTTGCATATCACTTCATGAAGTTGATACTTCCGCCATAAGCTTCGATAAGTTCATGTCTGAAGCTAGTCATGATTTGTCGTCTGAGCAAACTCTTGTCGCTGTCCAGACCGAGGCTTCACCAAGAATGACAACTGTGGTACAGGCGGAGCCTGTTTCTTCACAAACCATAGTTGTTGTCCCAAATGCGAGCTCATTAGATCTACCTCCTTGGTTAAGTTCACTCACTGCTAAGAGGAAGAAGCAGGAGGTTTCTCTAGATGTATTTGACTTCCAACAGCTTAGAAAACCTAAGCCAAGGGCTGCTAAGAAGGCAAAGACAGTCTCGTGGGTGGTTGTGGACAGCAATAAAATGAAATATACAAAAGTGGCAAAGCCTCTAGTTGAGAAGCCTCCAAAAGAAATGCAACTATTTGATTACAAGCTCACAAGGGTGGAACTAGGAAAGAAAACACATGGTGGAATTATGCATGACGCTTGGGACTCTGTGGCTTCACTAGTTCAGAGTTATGGTGAGCTCCTAGCAAAGAAGGATAAGCTCAAGGAGGAGAATGTGCAACTCGTCTCAGTGATCCAAAAGATCACTAATTTCTCAGAAAAGGTTGATCCCTTGACCTCCTCCACTTTTAAAGAATCCATCAAGCAATTGGAGAAAGTCGATCGAAAGGCCAAGGCAGTTGATTCTTGGGTAGATCAATTAATTGATCAAAGTACTCAAATGGTGAAGAAAGCACTGCATGTGTTAAACAATGTGAGAGCAACGAAAATAAAGGTGAATTAGACTTTAGAGGCTTTTAGCCAAAGTCTAAAATCCATAGAGAAGGATTTGAGGATCTAGCATGAAATGGATCAAGTCAAGCTAGAAATCTTGTGCAGCAATATGGTGCTACCAAACAGGGAGAGGTATATCGAATTGGAAGAACTCATGGTTAACAAGTCACTCTTGCAAGATCTTAAGTCGTGATGGAGAATTGCTCACTAAAGATTTGATACTTACTGAATTGGTGTCAAGACTTCATCGGGAATTGGAATCAGAACCGTTTACCATAGCTTCAATCCACCGGTTTGTGAATTGCCAAGTTTTCCTTGATAAGATGCAAACTGTTCTTGAGGAACATATTTGCTATCATCATCAAGACTGTTGTTGTTGCAAGAAATACAATTGGTCCTAATCCTGATGAGTTGTAGATATCTATTGAAAGATTCCAGTCCTTCATGGCCAGAAATAGAAGGGAATAAGACGTGTCTCATGACACTTGAATTTTGTTTTATGTATTTGCTTTTTGACAAATTACATGTAGTGTCAAGACTTGTAATTACAAGTGGTCTTATAACTTGTTATTGCATGTAAACAAATTACAAGTTGGTTAGCAATAGAATTGTAATTTGAATAAGTCATAGTTAGTTAGTTAGTTGTGGAAAAAGTCTCAGTTAGTTATATTTTTCCCACATTTTGCTCTCAGACCCTCTCCTATATATACATGAGGGTGCCCTTTGTAATTTTTATCTTTTTCAAAAAGCAAGAAAACTCTGCAAGAATTTGCAATCATAAAGACTTTGAGCTTTATACTTGTAAACTATTTTTTCTCAAGTAATATCAAAAGGATTTTGAGTTTCAGACTTTGTGTTGAAACCATACTTTTATATCCATCGTGTTCTTGTGTCATAGTGGCATATTTTCTGCAATTGCTTAAGATTATAGCGAGATTGTTGAGAAGAGCTTTAACCTGATTTATTGCAGACTTTGTGCTGCAAATAGTGAGGGTTTAATTAGTATAGTTATGTGTTAAAAATTGAGAAGAGTTGCAAGAATTTGTGCTTGTGGTTGTTCCCATTTGAAGTAGTGCATCATATTTGTAGACTTTGCGTTGTTATATGCTGTATATTTTCTTGTTTTGATCATTTTGGAAAGGTAGATAGGACAGTGGGAATTAAGACTTTGAGCTTTGTTTCCATCTTCTTGTCTCGGAGGAAGTGACGGAAGACTTTGAGATTTCACGGAAACTTCTCTTCCTTTTTCTTTAAGTTCTTTTGTTATTATTAAAGTTCATTAAGTTGTTGCATCTGTTTTCAAAACTGCTATTTTTTTTCTAGGAAGAGGAAATAATATCATTCTTTCTGAAAAAAGAGAAAAGGACATCGTCCCACCCAAATTAGATTAGTGTTTAGTTAGTAATAGGGGGAGCCTTCCCTTAAATTAGAAGAGTTTTATACTCACACGTTGTGGTTGAAACCACAATTTTGCACACCTTCCTAGGTGTACAAAAATTTTAACTAACAGTTAAGAACCTCCATTGAAGGCTTATATTTGATTTCTCTTAGCAAACTTCTAAACCGATCTATTAAGGAACTCGTTCTCTTATTAGCATCATCTAGAATTGAAAGAACTCATAGGTTGGCAAGATACACTTCTCCGATACCATTGTAGTATGCTACCCTATTTGCTATCAGTTCTTTTTTGCACTTTCACTTTAGAGTAATTTCATCAAACAATTTGATTACATTTACTAACAAAGTACATTAGCTTATCGATTCATGAAAACTACCAATAGAAATAAATACTTGCAATAATGATCTGATTTGTTTCATTCATTCATAGCAAATAAATTTCTATAGAAAAGAAGCATTAACATCATCTATAACTGAAATACATGAACCATACAAACTGTTCATAAAATCGAGATGTTTTCACATATAACTTGGATATTACAATCAAGTACGCACTTAGCAAAAAGACTAAACATGGGTACCTTTAGAAATATGTGTCTTCTTGGTGCTAAAGATCTGTAATGTCTTCAAATTCGTCATCAAATGCTCATACCAAGATTACTACAGGTCATTCTAGTCATATCACAATCCACAAACCACCAAACCAAACCTTTAACCTTTAATACTCAAAATTGTAACTTAGAAGTCCGATCCAGCAACTAAATGTAAGGAAAAGAACAAGGGCAATTAACATTAGAGATTCTAGTCACTTCTTTTACCAACTGAACTGATTCAGATCTGTTAGGACCCCTTAAATGCCCTCCAAAAGATGATTTTGTACCCTTCAAATACAAGGAAATACCTCACAAATTCCCACATGCCAATACCCAAGTCGGGCACTACTTGCAAGGGGCAACTTGGGCCAGAAAAATAAATGCCAAACCAAAACTCACATATTGCATATGCAACCTCATCGCCTAGCCATAAGAAAACCTTTGAGACAATACCCAGAATAATATGTTTTATTTTCGTAGATATGAGCAAAAATGTGAATCTTGGGGTAGTTGGAATGGTACAACCAACACTAGAAAATGTCTTCAAAACTCTTGAAAATTGAACAACACCCATAAATACCAAACTAGAAATGCACTGCGAAATAATTGTAAGATATCTCCAATAAATACCAGCCAGAGTAGATCTTTTACTATTCTAGCTAGTCTTCTTCAAGAGGGATTTTGTCCTTCGGAAGGCTGAGATGGACCAAATCCAAATCCCTACCACGTAAGGTTTTCTTAGAGAGAAATATAAAAAATAATAAACTCAACATACCAAATGAGCTCTCCATCCCCCTTTATCTAAGGAACATTCTAGAAACTCCCTTTAAAAATCACTTTATTAATTTATTAAGCCTTTCCACTCCAAAAGGAATCCTTTCCCCCATGACGAGTTCCCCAAGTAGAGAAGGCATCCCCAAATTATGTTTAAGAAACTTTGGAGAGAAAAAAGGGAAAAATTGTTGTTGGAGGGAAAAAGAGAAATTCAAATTGAGGGCCCAAAAGGAAGTTACAAAACAAGGGCAAATTGGTCCTTTGCATCATCAATGATCATTTGTTTCTCATTCCATTTTAAAGGTAGAAGAATTTGGTGTAAAAGATCAAGACAATGAAAAAGCTCTTCGTTTCCGTTGCTGGATTTGAAAATGAAAACCATCTTGTCCATAAGAGATTGTTCCATCTGGGGGTTTTATTGGTGCTACTGCTGATTTGTTGAAAGATTAACTAAAAGGTTTTGAATTGTCAAAGATGTGATCGATTCATATATTCAGATAAATCAAATTGTTAATTTGTTTGTGGCTGTTGTGAAACAATATGAGGCCCTTTTTGCTGCTGCACAGATCGGGCCCAACATTCTGTAAGGGTTTCCAGCCTCTTTGTTTTCACACCTAGGGTTCTTGGCCGCCACACATTATTTCGAGATACCATACCATTTGGATATCAAATCTATTGTTAAAAGGGGTTTTAAGTAAATTTTGCTTCTACTACAATACTTTTGTACCACTGTGACAGTGCTGCACTACCGTATCACTACAGCTGCATATTCCACAAGTTGGATCTGCTGTTTAGTTTGGTCGTCTGAATAATACATTAATAAATATTTCTTCTTTACAACTTTGGAATGTTACGTGCAAAGGTTTTTCTCCAAACCCTTGCTACCCATTTGATATAAAGGGTATTGAATATTAATATTTAATGCTGCTGTCCAGCTTTCAGTAAATGACAGTTTTGGCTTATGTTCAGTGTCATGTTAAGAGGCTTCAATAACCAATATTGTTGAGCTTTCTTTTTTGTTCCACATTTCATAAGTGTTGCAAAGATAGAAAACCTAGAAAATTGGCAGGGGTGATAAAATATATGAAAAGGAACATTACTATTAACAAAAACTGATACATAAAAAAACACATAGAAGAAAGGTTCCTTTGAAAGAAGCAATGCATAAGAATAAAGGCAAAATGGCAAGCACAAATTTTTCTTTTCACCTTTCTCTATACACACCATCTCCACAAAGTAAACTGTGCTTATTTTGTGACATTTAAAGTGATATGTACTTCACACTAATGCAAAGTGCAATTATCACAGTCAAAGAAAACCTATAATAGAAAGTGCCTGTGCTATTGCAAATATAAAATGCATTTAGATCAGCTGCTATTACTAGTTATACAGAAATTTGTAATAGTGAAGATTAGAATCTTACAACAAGGGGAGAATGATCAGTACGTTGCTTCTGATAAGCTGCTTCAATATTTTGAGATAAAACCAGCGCAGGTGAAACTGGCATTGATGATGTTCTTTTCACAGACAATGGTACAATTACTCTTGATAGGTAAAATGACTTTGAAGCATAAAGTTTTGAATTATTCCTATAGCATTGTTTTGATTGTGACAACGCAGTGGGGGATATTAGGAAGTTTCTTTCATCCTCTGATGTAGATGCCGTGTGTTTAATGCTTGTCTTCTTTAGTAGCTTCCCAATAGAAAATTTGTGTGTCTGTGCTAGTTCAGAAACTGATGGGAGGCCTGGTTCAAGATAATTGATATCAAAATTGTCCATAGCTCTTAGTTGATCATGTAGTACAGAAGTCAATTCTTTATTCTTTAAGTCCCTTCCTTGCTCACTTGCCTGCAAACACCATTAACATTGGTTGAATAATGAACCTTAGTGCAGTGTAAAACTCAGTTCATATATTTAGCAAGAAATGTTCATAATAGTGATCAAATTAGGGAACACCTATACATGACAATCAAGTGAGATAATAAAAATAACAATTAAAAATCATTGGTACTACAAACAAAAAGAATCCCACGATAAAAGTTGGGAAAACATGCTGAATTCAACAATCACATTCTTTGAAGTGTTTTTCTCCTAAGTTGTACAACTAGAGACTATGGTCTAATATAGCATATGGACAGAAAACAAGTTAGTTAACAGCTACTCCATAAATTCTATTTCAGCAAAATTTAACTGTAAAAGAATGGCACATAATTAAAACCATAGTTGAAAAACTCGGACTCGGCAATGACTCGGCCAGCCCAAAAATTTTAAAAACTCGGGACTCGCCAAAAACTCGGGAAAAAATCGGCAATAACTCGGCAAATTTATCGAACATGTGAAAATATATAATTTCTTAAAATATATAATACTTTAAAAGATATTAATATTTAGATATTGTTATATTATTGTTAATATTAATTGTTATATTGATATTATATAAAGTCTAAATATTAATACATATTATTGTTATATTAATTTTTATAACAATGTCTAAAAATTAACATTATAATAATCAACACGTGCCCTTAATATTAATTGTAAATAGATTAATTATGATATATATGTAACACATTAATATTAAGTGTTAAAGTGATTGTTAAGTCTAAATGTTGTATTAATCGCAATATATTAATTACAACATTAATGGGTTGAAAACATTAATTTAGACAACATTAATGTATGAACAATGTGTTAATCTTCAATCATGGAGAATTAACAATGTGGTTTAACGGTAACCCTTGATCACTCAATGCGTGCCCTTTCTCAATTGCTTGTCATCTGCCAAACAAAGGCCAGAATGAATCTAAATCAATGTTTTTTTAACTGCAGCACTAAAACTGTCGACTTACCAAAAATATAGAAAATTTGGTGTTTGAGGTTCGCAAAAGCCCTTACGAGCCCTTTTTCCGTCGCGCCGAGCAATTTTATCATTTTCGCATTGCACACAATGTCTTTGTCGCAGCTTGAAACGCCCAAAAATGGGTAAAAAAATTAGGTTTCTGGATATTTAAATTTTTTTCCTTTTAAGTGGCGATTTTGACGCTGATTTCCTGCGATTTTAACCTCAACAAATCACTGTGATTTTTAGAATTACTCGGCCGCGAGTTATTTGTTGAGTGACTTGCAGTAAAAAATGACCCGCGAGTCTGCAAAAAAATCGCAGTGTCTTTCAACCTTGATTAAAACCATAATGCAGATAATTTAAGAAATCATGTCACTCAAGTCTTGTTTACTGTTATGAGAGAGCAGAAACAAAATTTTATATATTACTGCAATATTATCAATATTTATTTCAAAATAAAAACTTTGAATCTTGGAGTTTTTAAGGTTGTAAGACCTAGATCCATTTCTATGGTGTTCCTCGAAGATTGCTTAGCTTCAGCTCCTCGACATGAATTAGCAGATTGTGCTACTTATGGTGGACCATACAAATGGCCGGAGCATTTACTGATTGAATTGGGGCTCTATCATCATTTCTATGGATGCCATGCTCTCATACCTTTGCTTCAACTTTTGGCATGCATCATTGGATTGTGCAAGTTTGGGAGAGCATATGGTTGGAAGCTGTTGAATATTTTGTCACTGATGTCAAAGCTAGTCAATGATTTTCTTTATTAGTGGAATTATATTTTGTCCATGCTATTGTTTGATGAAATAAATATCATCTGCTGGACGTGGTAATTTATTGAGGTGATCTGGTATTATTCTTAGTATATGACGATTGCAAGTGTCTATATACTCTTAACAGTTTCAGATTTTGATTCTTGGCGGCACATTAATTTATTTATCCTTCTTGAGCGACGGCAGATTCTTCGTTTGACTGAGTAGGCCAGCTTATTCTTGACAACAATTGTGTAACATCAGCATTTAAAAAAGGAACCATTTTGAATTCTGAAGTAATTGATAAATACCTCAATCGTTCCTTCCTTGTTTAGAGTTTATGGAGACAAGCATGTATGCTACATGTTAATCTTTTCAAAATTATTTTTCTACTGTTAATCGTTGTCTTCATTTTTACTGTGGGATATATTTTGGTTGTCTTTTCAACTTGCTGCAGATAAGAAGTCAAGAACTATTTCAGCAGGATCTGTGTAATTTTTGTGTGGTGATTGAAGTGCTCAGTGTATTATGAAAAGTGTTAATAAGTTTCAATGCATTCGATTTTGTGCTTAAGTTGAGTGAAGTTGGTGCTTTGAGGAGAGTTGGTGCTCACTTATGTAATATGGATTGGTGCCCATTTCGTTAATGAAAGCTATTGAGCTACCGTAGTTTTTTTACCTAGAAAGGGTTTTCCACGTGAAATTTGGTGTTCTCCTTGTTAATGTTTTCTCTCTCTGTTCTATCTCTGTGTTTATGTGGTTTCATGTGTTTAAAAGTTCAAAATACTGATCAGTATTTTTTGTGTGCTCTTCAATTGGTTTCAAAGTAGGGTTCCTTTGAAAAAAGAGCTTAAATGCTTGGAGGTTGATTATGATTGCACACATGGGTTCTCATGAATATCATATTGATGAAGCAGAAGTGGGTTTTGAAGAAGAGCTAATAAGTGCTCTAAGTGAAATCAAGAGACTTAGAAAGAAAAATCAGACCTTGAAGTTGCTGCTACAAGAAGATAATGAGACGAAAGTCAAGACAACTCATGCTCTTGAAGAAGCAGAAAAATTGATAGTTGATTTGAAGGTTCAAGTTGAAGAAACAAAGAAAAGAGAAGAAGAAATTAGAAATCAACTTAAGTTCAAGGAAGAAAATTGTGAGAGACTTGAAGCTGAAATTGTTTCACTTAGAAAATTAGACAAATCTTTGACACAACTAAATCATGAGAAGACAAATGAGAAAAGATTCATGTCCTTGGATAATGTCATTGGCTCACAAATAATGTCTATTGATAAAGGTGGAGTTGGTCTTAAAGAAGGTCAAAGTTCTAAGTCTACAAAAGAAGAACAGTAGAAGACTTATGCGGACGGCACAAAGGATTCATCATCAAAAATCAGAAATAATGCTTTCAAAAGGCCTCCTATCTCAAGACAAGCACTTATGAACAGGTTTAATAATTCTTTCTTTTATGGTTATTGTTTCTCTTGCTTATTTTGGACACAAGGCAATCAACAATAGATTGTTTGCAAGAAATGATTTCAGACATATGAGTAGGAACTCTTTTGCTTCTTCAAGGAACTGCAATGTTATATGTTATAAATGTAATAACGTTGGCCACACTGCAAAAGTTTGTAAAAGTGGTATGGCAGAATTCTCTAAGCAGAACAAGAAGGTTGAAAAAGAGGGCAAAGCAAAGGAGGGTACTAAGGTTTGGAGGAAGAAGGAGAAAGATCTTTTAGTGGAACCCCTAATTGTGCAAATAGTCTTTCATGCACAAAATGAAAAAAACATATGGTATATAGACAGTGGTTGTTCTAGGCATATGATTGGAGACAAGAGCAAGTTTTTCACTCTCAAAACGACGAATAGAGAAAAAGTAAGATTTGGTGGTGATACATCTGCAAAAATCAAAGGTAAAGGTACCCTTGTTTTGGATGATGGTGAGAGAAAAGTTGAAAATGTTTTAGATGTAGAAGGTCTGAAACACAATCTATTAACTGTGACTCAATTGTGTGATCAAGGACACACTTTAGTTTCCAATTTAGATTGTTGTTAAATCAGTGAAGATGGTAAACATATTGCTGATGCAAGTAGAGCTGCTAACAATCTGTACATTCTTGATGATGTCAGAAGTGAGAAGTTGGGAGTGATTCCACTCCATCTTTGAATTATTGTTTTGACTCAGGGGGGGTTTTCATTGTCATATTCTTTCAGCCCCATTTCAGCTATGCAGGCTGATTTCAGTCATTGATATCAAAGGGGGAGTGGTTAGTTAGGGGGAGCAACATTTTTTCTTTCAGAGCAATTTTGGTTTCAGATGGAGTTGCCATCAATCACAAAGGGAGAGACTGTTAAATATTTTTTCATTGATGTCAAAGCGAGTCAGCGATTTTCTTAATTAGAGACAATGATATTTTATCCGTGCTATTGTTTGATGAAATAAATATCATCTGTTGGACATGGTAATTTATTGAGGCGATATCGTATTATTCTTAGTGTATGATGGCTGCAGGTAATTGTATACTCTGATAGTTTTAGACTTTGATTCTTGGCAGCACATTAATTTATTTATCCTTCTTGAGCGATGACAAATTCTTTGTTTGACTGTGAGTGGGGTGGCTTATTCCTAAAGACAGTTGTGTAATTTCAACATTAAGAAAGGAATCATTTTGAATTCTGAAGTAATTGATGAATACCTCAGTCGTTCCTTGTTTAGAGTTTATGGAGACAAGCATGTATGTTGCATGTTAAGCTTTTCAAGATTTTTTTTTTTCTATTAATCGTTGCCTTCATTTTTGGTGTGGGATATATTTTGGTTGTCTTTTCAACTTGTTGCAAATAAGAAGTCAAGAACTATTTTAGCGGGATGTGTGTAATTTTTGAATGGTGATTGAAGTGCTCAATGTATTATGAAAAGTGTTAATAAGTTTCAATGCATTCAAGTTTGTGTGAAAATTGAAGTTGGTGCTTCAAGGAGAGTTGGTGCTCTCTATAAGTTGGTGCTCAGTTATGTAATTTGGGTTGGTGTCCATTTTGTTAATGAAAGTTATTGATCTGTCATGGTTTTTTACCTGAAAGGGTTTTCCATGTGAAATTTGGTGTTCTCTTTGTTGATGTTTTCTCTCTCTATTCTATCTATTTGTTTATGTGGTTTTATGTGTTTAAAGAATCAAAATACAAATTCACCCACTCACCCCCTCCCCCACCCTAGTATTTTTAGTGTGCTCTTCAGAAGCATTGGGTGATTGGTAAGGTGACTAGGTCAGATTTTGATTTGGTACATTTTCCATCATTGTCTTGGAGACTCTTTTGGTATGCAATTCAAGGATTGGAAGGCTTTGAAGTTCAAACCCATTGGATCATACCCTACAGCTGGGCGCATATGGTGACCAAAAGGTATTTAATTCATAGTTGGCTTTAGCATCTCTTCTCATCATCACCTTTTTTATTATGAAATGACATCAAGGGGAATTTTAGTTTAACTCAACCTTTCTTTTCTGATGTCTTTGATTATGACTCCATTTGAGGAGGAACAATAGTGTTCTTAGCAAGTAAATACCACAATCCATGATTCCTCTTTAAGAAGAGATGTTGGAGGTAATGTCAAGCAAATAATTGCCACTTTCCTATGATCCCTCTAAACTATGTTTTAGGGTAGATGTTATGAGGTATAAAACTTGTCATATTGATCCCACCAAGTTAAGAATATTGTGATATACCCTCAGGATTGATGTTGGCATTGTAGGCCATAGGTTGTTTACACATTATAAGGAATATAAGGATAGTGTAGACGACAAATATGCCACTAATAATAAATAATACTTTGTTTATGTTTTGTTAATAATGGTAGTGTAATTAGTTCCTGAGAGTCGTGTTGGTTGTTGAAGCAGTCTTAATTAATTGTCTGGTACTATTTATATTGTTGTTCTATCAGGAACAGAGGATATTGATGATGTACAAACATTACACCTGAGAACAAAGGAATATCATTTTGCCATATTCTATGTTGAATACCTTTTGTTATCAGTTCCGTTATGTTTGTATGTTTTGTCTATTTCTTGTAAATTGAAGTTGTTCCATTCGGGAATAAACATTTTGGTGTCGTCGATTCAAATCTAGAGATCTGAGAGTACCCCGAGAGTGGTGCCAGGCATGGCAGAGTAATGGGTTGATCGTTTGAAAAAGAGATACCAACGAAGAAACACTGGAAGGCTGGTTGGCGCAAGACTTGGTAAACCTGTGGGGGGTTTCAGTCGATCAATACGTGCAGAGGGAAGCATGGGAGAGAGCGGTCCTTGAGAGAATGGTAGGCAACGAACTCTCAGTAAACCATACAGTCTGTGATCTTATTAGGAGAATTCTGAGATTGTTGGCACGAAATTTGATTGAACTACAAGACTAGCAGGAGGAAAGGAACCAAGAGTAGTGTCGGCAACAAATACTACAACGGTATGTAAAAAGGACCTGTAGGGAGGAAGAAGAGCGGGATATTGGCAGAAGTCGTACCCCTAGCAATTAATGCCCCTACGACCAAATAAGGACCGACGTACTAGAGACACTCGAGAGGAGGGGGAGGGATCTCTCCGCCTAAGAAAACAAAGTGAAAGAAGATGGTGATTATAGGGAATCGTCAAAGGGTCTGAGAGTCCAACGAGAATTAGGAGCCAGAGTGCCAGCCGAAGTCGTAGTCGAGAGAGAGAAAGACCATGTACCTGGAGTGAGTTGGAAGAGGTTGCCAGAAACCTGCCACTCTCAGACGATGAAGTGAAGATCTCACCGACCAGGCAAGTAACTGTTATCACAAAAGCTTGCACCCTTATTGAGCTATCAAGTCAGCAACCTTGTGAAACATGGAAACAACCCCGAAGTGTGGGACCTTGTGCAAGGGGATTAAATCTCCAGAGAAGGTCGGCTTCCTTCTCAATCCAAGTGCAGGTGTTGAACCAACTCAACACTTCAAAACTAACTCCTAGGCCTATCCTAACAAATTGCAGAGGTAAAGGGAAGAGAGAAATGCTTGAAATAAAAGGAGGTGATGCACCAAGAAGAGATTGTTCCTCTCCCTACCCAAAATAACACAAAAAATCAACTGAAACACCCAGGAGATGCACAAACTTCAGTTGTATGAGTGACCCCAATGCATGTATGAAGGTTAGGATTCACTGAATGCCAAGAGTGGAGAAGGTTTCCCACAAGTCACACTCAGAAATAAATTTAACACAACATATATGAGAGAAGAACCACAAAACATACACCTATGACGAAGGTAAGGAAACATACACAACATACATAAGTTGAAAGTAGGCAAGAATGGTGATTTCAATTAATTATAAGGCCAATGGCCAAACTTACAGTTGCACAAATGCAAGATAAATACAAGAGAAGTGGAAGAGCATGGAATGGCTCAAGCCAGCAGGGAGAGAACCCTCAATGAGGCTTAACAGCCTTTATATAGAAAAATGGTTACAAGAGTGATCATGACCCCTGTATGTCAATCTGGGAGTGCAGGGAAGTGCATGCACTTGACTTGTACATGCAAGCAACCTAGCCATACCCACAAAATGCAATTCTGAGAAGGGGGATTGACTGACCTTCCAAAGTCAGAGTATGCAATCATGACACAAGTCACCACAACAAGCATGGCCCCATACCTCCCTTGATGGAAAACCTGCCAAAAACATTAAATGCAACCTTGTAGCTCCACAAAAGCAAGTGCACAAGTCACAAAAACTGTCGGAGCACTTAAAGCCTTGAGTATCGATCACGCCATCTGGAAGTGTCGCCATTTGGAAGGAAGTCTGGGGACTTCGGAAACTCGGGTTCCTGAAGTGGGGAAGACAAGGAAAGAACTTCGGAACCTCGAGGTTCCAGAGTTCTGGGGAAGAAGGAAGAGACACAACAGGGAACTTCGAAACCTCGGGGTTCCAGAGTTCCGAAGAACTGAAAAAAGGGGCTAAAGAAGGAACTTCGGAACCTTGGGGTTTCAAAGTTCCGGGGGAACTAGAGAGAAAATGCAAGGAGGGAAGGAACTACGGAACCTTGGGGTTCCGGAGTTCTAGAGAGAAGAAAGGGAAGCAAAGGAAGAGAACTTCGGAACCTCAGGGTTCCGGAGTTCCGGAAAAAGGAAGGAAGAAAGGCTAGGAGGGATTCCGAAGTTCCGAAGAAGGCAAGGGAAAGGAACTTCAGAACCTCGGGGTTCCGGAGTTCCGGGGAACTAGAAGGAGGCAAGGAAAAGGCGGAACTGCGCAAGGAACTTCGGAACCTCGGAACTTCGGGGTTCCGGAGTTCTGGAGAACTAGAAAAGCGAGAGAAGACAAAGAGGAGGAACTTCGGAACCTCGGAGTTTCGGAATTCTGGGGAAGGAAGAAAAGGCCAAGGGAGGAACTTCCTCCGGACAAGGCAACACTTCACACTTCATGATTCTTCTGCTTTCTCTTTGATCAACTAGGGCAGCATTGGTCCATGGATCGTATCTCTGATTGGTTCTTATTGATGGACCAAGGGTGTCATAAAATGACAACATTTTTGGCGATTCCTACGAGATGCTTGCCTGCTAAGCATATAGATCAGTAGCCTGTGTAATCCATTGGGCACAAAGTCACAACTGCAAGAAAGAAGAAAATTCTCTCCGTAACCTTCAAAGGATCAAGATCAGCCATTCTGAAGGGGAACAGCCTGTGCTCGTGCACTTCTTAGAAAACAAGAAACCTAACTAATATTTACATTGTTATATAATAAGAGGTAACTGATGCTTTTGCCTCTGTCAAAGAGGAACCTTTTGAAGGAGTTGATCCCCCTCGTACCATTGTTACATTCACCATCTAGCTGCAATGGTTGAAATCTCTTGTATGCATGCATTAGATCACACATACTACTCATGTGGTGAAAGAACACTTCACCATTCACCTTGCCACCATAGGGAAGCCATAGAAAATAACCACTTGAGACATCCTGGGATGCATGAAGCATACACATAGTAGCAAGGGGGGAGTTTTTTAGGAGTCGGCTAGCATCAAATGAACTACTCCTTGCAAAAGAGAAGGCATCTCTTTTATACAAGGGAGAACCATTTTTTTCACAATAGCCGACCTCCTCTTGACGTCAGTCAAAACCAAAGGAAAAGTCCTCGAACTCACATAGTGATGAAAAGTATACCATCAAATTGGAAACTTTGAAGCTCGGGTATACTGTCAAGTTGAGCAACCAAAAGATCGTTGGCATGACCAACATGTTGTTGCTCAACGTAGTCAAACTTGGCATGTTGGTCCCAAGTGAAGCATTCAAACTTAGGCACATCATCCCTAATGCCAAAAGAAACATCTTCACCTTGAATGAAGACCTCATATTCAACATCATCACTTTCAAGGACAAGGGAGAACCAACAGACATCATAATCACATGTGCTGATATCCAACTCATCAGCACAAATCTCAAGTTTATGAGACACCTCACAAGATCTAAAATCTTTAGATTGTCTCTTTGTGTTTGTTTCCTCCTCCAGGCAACATAATGCAACAACCTCACGTTCCTGGCACGATCCATCTGCCATGCAATCTGCAGCAAAACCATTACCCCCTGTGCCTTCCTCAACACTAGCCTGTTGCTCTAGAGCTACCACCGGGGGAGGTGTAGACATATCCTTCTCCTCATGATCAATAAAGAAAGGAAGATTGTCAAATGAGAGGACAGTGTCCTCCTCTTTACCTTCACACTCCTCATGTTCAATGACCTACTGCTGCAACTGATTGTTCTCAATATCATCCTGCAGCATTACCGATTCCTCCTCCTTTAGAGCATATGCAAACTCCCCAATGGCTGATCGAACCCCTTCGTCATGATGAGGATGGGAACCATCCGTCCTCCATACAACAGGTCCGCCCTTAAAACGGGAAATAGCATCAGGAAAGGGCCTAGGTGGTGGGGTGTTTTGCAAAAGGCACTGAGGAGAAGGCTCTTGTATAACAACAGTTGGAGCTCCCTTGAAACTTGGAATTTTAAAACTAGGGGGGGTAGTTGAAGGCTTGGGAGGTCTCCCCTGCCTGAAGCTTGGGATTTCAAACTTAGGAACCCTAGGGGTAGAAACCTCCTCCTGTATGAACCACATCTCTATGGCTGCTAGTTGGTCAATTTCTTCCTTCCTAAGAGAGGCAAGTTGCTGAAGTGAAGTTGTTTGGGTTGAAACTAGGAGCAGTCCTAGTTCGGTCCTATTGGTAAGGAGGGGAAAAATGGCTGGCATTCTCATAGAATGGGGGTAAATAGAAGTTACAAACATGATATGAACTCATATTAAAGCATTTCAAAGAGATGGAGCTTGTTTAACAAAATGCTTAAAGAGAGCAGACAGACCCTCTCAACCAAAGACTGATAACATACCACAGATCTACCAAATGATTGCAGATTTGCCAGGAGCTTGAAAGATGTTGCCTCCAAAGGCTTGATGAATTGAAGAACACACCGAATACTCAGTTGGCTTGGGCTTAGGAATGCATGACTTCGGAACCTCGAGGTTCCGGAGTTGAGGACTTAGGCACTTTGGAACCTAGGGGTTCCGAGGAACTGGACCTATGAACTTCGGAACCTGGGGGTTCTGGAGTTTCGGAGGTGGTGACTTGGGAACCTAAGGGTTACGGGGTTGTGAAGTTCTAGAGTTGTGATGACTTGGGAACCTGGCGGTTCCGGACTTCCGGAGAAGGAACTTCGCATGAACAAGAACTGGACTTGTTGAGCAGAGTTGGCAAGTGCTTGAGAGATGACTGCCTCTAAAGGCTAAGACACTAAGAACATCAATGAATCCTTAGCATGTGCATCAAAAGTAAGTCCCACCGGGCATGCCAAAAACTGTTATCACAAAAGCTTGCACCCTTGCTGAGCTATCAACTCAGCAACCTTGTGAAACATGGAAATAACCCCAAAGTGTGGGACCTTGCGCAAGGGGGTTGAATCTCCAGAGAAGGTTGGCTTCCTTCTCAATCCAAGTGCAGGTGTTGAACCAACTCAATACTTCAAAACTAACTCCTAGGCCTATCCTAACAAATTACAGAGGTAAAGGGAAGAGAGAAATGCTTCAAATAAAATGAGGTGATGCACCAAGAAGAGATTGTTCCTCTCCCTACCCAAAATGACACAAAAGATCAACTGAAACACCCAGGAGATGCACAAACTTCAGTTGTATGACTGACCCCAATGCATGTATGAAGGTTAGGATTCACTGAATGCCAAGAGGGGAGAAGGTTTCCCACAAGTCACACTCAGAAATAAATTTAACACAACATATATGAGAGAAGAACCACAAAACATACACCTATGATGAAGGTAAGGAAACATACACACCATACATAAGTTGAAAGTAGGCAAGCATGGTGATTTCAATTAATTATAAGGCCAATGGCCAAACTTACAGTTGCACAAATGCAAGATAAATACAAGAGAAGTGGGAGAGCATGGAATGGCTCAAGCCAGTAGGGAGAGAACCCTTTACAATGAGGCTTAACAGCCTTTATATAGAAAAATGGTTACAAGAGTGATCATGACCCCTATATGTCAATCTGGGAGTGCAGGGAAGTGCATGCAGTTGACTTGTATATGCAAGCAACCTAGCTATACCCACAAAAGGCAATTCTGAGAAGGGTGGATTGACTGACCTTCCAAAGTCAGAGTATGCAATCATGACACAAGTCACCACAACAAGCATGGCCCCGTACCTCCCTTGATGGAAATCTTGCCAAAAACATTAAATGCACCCTTGTGACTCCACAAAAGTAGGTGCACAAGTCACAAAAACTGTCGGAGCACTTAAAGCCTTGAGTGTCGATCACGCCATCCGGAAGTGTCGCCAGTCGGAAGGAAGTCTGAGGACTTCGGAAACTCGGGTTCCCGAAGTGGGGAAGACAAGGAAAGAACTTCGGAACCTCAGAGTTCCAGAGATCCAGGGAAGAGGAAAGAGACGCAGTAGGGAACTTCGGAACCTCAGGGTTCCGGAGTTTCGAAGAACTGAAAAAAGGGGCTAAGGAAGGAACTTCCGAACCTCGGGGTTCTGAAGTTCCGAAGAACTGATAAAAGGGGCTAAGGAAGGAATTTCGGAACCTCGAGGTTCCAGAGAGAAGAAAGGGAAGCAAAGGAAGAGAACTTCGGAACCTCGGGGTTCCGGAGTTTCGGAGAAAGGAAGTAAGGAAGGCGGAACTGCGCAAGGAACTTCGGAACCTCGGGGTTCCGAAGTTCCGGAGAAGGGAAGAAGAAAAGAAAGGAAGGGTTCCGAAGTTCCAGAGAACTAGAAAAGCGAGAGAAGACAAAGAGGAGGGACTTCGAAACCTCAGGGTTCCAGAATTCCGGAGAAGGAAGAAAAGGCCAAGGGAGGAACTTCCTTCGGACAAGGCAACACTTTGCACTTCATGATTCTTCTGCTTTCTCTTTGATCAACTAGGGCAGCGCTGGTCCATGGATCGTATCTTTGATCGGTTGTTACTGATGGACCAAGGGTGTCATAAAATGACAACAGTAACCAAACAATACACTCTACTTCAAGCGAAGACTCTGAATGTACACACAGTACCAGTACCAACAGCCCGTCCATACAGTCGGTACGTGACGAAGGGGAAGAAAGGAACCTCCAGACTGAAGTTGCCGAACTTCTTGAAACAAACTTGCACCATATCAGGAACTTGTCCCTCACAGAAAATCCAAAGGCTCCAAGGAGAAGAGAGTATAGAAATGAAGAAGGTGACCAATGTGTAGAAGACGCGGAAGGTGGACGCGTAGAGAGCTCACATGTGACCGAGAGTGCAAGAGAGGCACAGGAAAGCGGACGAGAGCAAGACGGTCCAATCTGGTTGAATACACACATACATTCCAAGTGAAGACAATGTTGAACACCTAGGAGAGGTAAAAACTCTCGAAATTCATAGGGGATGGATCGAAGGATCCCGTATGCCATTGCAAGACCTGTATAACCATATAGGAGGCGAATGGTCAAGATGACCAAGATTACTAGCTGAAGGCATTTCTCGCCACCCTACGAGGAATTTCCATTGACTGGTATATAAACCTAGAGACTACGGACAAGGTGGGATGGACTGAACTAAAGAAGGCATTTCAAGAAGAATTCAAACTGTTGAGAGATAACAATGAGACTGTTGCAAAGATTTACAACACCAAACAAGGCAAAAACAAGAACGTACGAGCATACAATTGTAGGCTCAAGGAACTATTGAAGAAGATGGAAAACGAACCAGCAGATGGACTGAAGAAGCAATATTTCATCAAGGGATTGATTTTCTCCTTGAGGAAAAAAATGAAGGTGGGACCCCCATCCTTGTACACCAATGCTTACAATCAAGCAATGGAAATAGAAAGCAAGAATAAGACATCATGGGAAAAGAAGGCCAGTGATGATCATAGTACGAGAGAAAGCAGCTATGGAGAATAAAAAACTGTACAGGCCCTATGGAAGGATAATTTGTGGCCCTATGGAAGGATAATTTGTGGATGATGAAGGAGCTAAAGGCAGAGAAAGACAGCGGTAAGGACTGTAAAGAGTTGTGGTCCACCGACTGCAAGGTAGGTCATATAAAGGCTATTTGCCTGAAGAAGTCATTCTGCAACATCTGTTAGGTATTGGGACATTCCATCAAGGAATGCCCATACAATGTGAAAACAAGAAGCACACAAGTGCTCTTCGCCCAAGGGGAACAAACAACCCCTTCAACCACACCTCCAAAATTACTTGCCATCTCTAATGCATCTCTTGGAGGGTATTGAAATAACAGGTGAGGGAATAACAATAGCAACAACAACACCCCATGAAGGAGAATACAGTACGACACGAAGGGTAGACCCATGATCCAATGTCAAAGTTGCAATGAATGGGGTCACTTCGCATACGATTGTCAGAGTGGCCAAAGTAACAAGGCGGACTTGCTATGTAAATGGTGTGGACCTGAAAACCACAAAGACACTGATTGCCCGAAACAAAAAGGGTTGAACATGTTGGACGTGAAGGAGCCAGATGAGGAAGTACTGGCGACCACTAGACTCCAGACTAAGAAGGCAGTATATCTTGGCCCCCGTACGAAGAAGGAAAGACTTTAGGAAGCTAAGGCTAACATTGAACGGGCGATGGCAGAGGAGAGAAGGCTATCAAATGTGGCCGTCGGTACTCTACTGCAGTCAGAGTCGGAGAAAACTATCATGAGACAAATGTTGCAGGCCACTATACCCGTACAAGTATTCGGTCTTCTGCAAACAATGTCGAAACTGAAGATGGTCATTACCAACATAGTCGGTGACAACGCAGTTGGCCAGGAGCATAACAAGCCAACAGAGAAGCCAACAGGTAACCTGGTCACTGACCCAATGTTGTTGACGATGGGCATTGGAAGGAAGTCGGCCATAGTCAAGATGGAGATAATGGGATGCAAGTTGACAAATGCCATCATTGACAAAGGCTCTGGCGTGAACGTACTACCGGAGGAGACATGGAAGGTGCTTGGCAAGCCACCACTTTGGCCATTGACCTTCCATCTAGTAGGTGCTGACCAGCATGACATCAAACCACTTGGGATGCTCATAGCATAGAAGATTGCCATTGGCACTCAACATTTCTTTTTGGACTTTGTCGTCATCTCGCTGGAGAAGAAGATGTACGACACCCTTCTCGGAAGGGGTTGGCTGATAATAGCAGAGGCAAACCACAATTAGAAGAAGAATACACTCTCCATCAAGAGTGATGGGAGGAAGTACGTCATCGACTTGCAGAGCCAGGCAATAAGCTAGGAGTTGGCATCGGACTCAAAGTCCAAGAATGGAGAATTTGGGATGGAGGATGGAAGGTTAATGGAACCCAATGACAAAGGAGTGTTAGAAATTGGAAGTTGCTCGAAGGATGAGACAAGCTCTCTCAACAGATTGTTCCATTGGCAAATGGAGGACTAAGAAGTCTTCCACCCCAAGTGTAACATGTTGCAAATTGGGAAGATTGAAGAAATTGGTATGAAGGATGCTGGGGAGATTGAAGAAGTTGGTACAGAGAAGGCCACCTTCCCTCCAAAATAAAGAGAGTACAAGGAAGGAGTATAAGAGTAGATGATCCGCTTGCTCACCAATTCAAGAGGGATAAAATGATAAAGTATGAGGAACCAAACATAAAGAAGGTCGACCTAGGAGAACAAGACAACCCGAAGGTGATACTGGTAGGGAATGACTGGAACCTTGTACTTAAGGCCGTAGCATTCAGAATCTTTATGGAATATAAAGATGTCTTCGCATGGCCATACAAGGACCTTAAAGGGATACCTCTAGATCTGTGCGTACATAGGATCCCTGTTGAACTAGGTGCACAACCCATATGGAAGAGACCGCACATAATGAATAAAAATTATGCACCGAAAGTGTAGGAAAAGATTGAGAAGATACTAGAAGTTGGTATCATTTTCAAAGTAGAGACAAGTGAGTGGGTCTCACCGATTGTGATATCCCTCAAAAAAGAAGCAAATCAAATCCGAATCTGTGTGGACTTTCGGTGTCTTAACGCAGTCACAATCAAAGATCCCTTCCCGATTCCCTTTACCGATAGCATACTAGAGGATGTGGCAGGCCACAAGATGTACTCATTCATGGACGGGTTTTCCGGGTACAACCAAATTAGCATTGCTAAGGAAGACAAACTAAAGACCACGTTTGTGGTGGAAGATGGAGTGTACGCATACAATCGAATGTCGTTCGGTTTGTGCAACACTTCAGCCACCTTCCAAAGGATAATATTGCATATCTTCGACAAAATGTCCGTGGGCAACTTCAAGACTTTTTTGGATGAGTGGATGATTGTTTTATTTATAGTGCCTAGGAGACCCACCTCACTACGCTGAGGGAATGTATGGAGAGGTGTCAGAGGGCATGGTTGTCTCTCAACCCGAAGAAATGTCGGTTCATGGTACCGCAAGGTAAGCTGCTTGGTCACATAGTCTATAAGGAGGGATTGAAGAAGGACCCGGACAAGGCGAGGATCATCGTTAAGAAGGAGAGTCTGGAGGATGTGACAGGAGTCAAATCCTTCCTTGGACATGTTGGCTATTATCGGAGGTTCATCATGGGCTTCTATTGTGTGTTGCACACGCTCCTTGTCGTCGACAGGGTCCCCCTTCCTTTTTTGGGCCTTTCCGTCTCCGCCCTGTTGAGTTTCGTGCAGAGCCTCTCACGTCCTTTCTAGCGAGCTTGCGATTAGTCCATGAGATGATGATGTTGAACAAAGGAGCCGGTGATTCCATTAGGTCAGTTGAACCCTTAGGCACGAATTCCAAGGGATTGTTCAAGCTCATGAAATCGCCTTAAATAGGCATGGGATGTTAGAGACTGGCGAAATCCGTCAAGTAAGGGATAATGCGTCTGAAGGTCACATGAGGACCCAAAGACGCCAATTTTCACATAAGAATAATGGGAGAGATTACGTGATTTTTTTTTTACAAGTTTGCGGGATTTGTATGAATGGCGATTTTCGCTAGCTGAAAGGTAAAAGAGGGGCGAAATCATTAAAGTGCCTCAAGGTGCCAAAATTGACAAAACTCACCCAAGTGCTGAAGCTCGCACTCCTTGGCGAAATTCAGACCTTCAGGCTAAAATGCCAGAAAATTAGAAACCTTTACAAAATGGCCAGAAGGGCCGAAATGAGAGGAAAAGTGAAAAAGTTGACGAAATGGCCGAAAGGGCCGAAATTTTGGACTTTCAGGCGAAATGCAAGAAAGTTAGAAAATTTGCAAAATGGCCAAAAAGGCCGAAATTCGGACCTTTAGGCCGAAATGCCAAAAGAAGGAAGTTTGCAAATAACTAAAAAGGTCCGAAATTCTCCAATAACACTTAAAATTGCGAAATTTTCAAAGCACTTGAAATCGCCAAAATTGACAAAGGGCGTTAAAGGTCCGAACTTTGTGAAAATCCCAAAATCACCGAAAATCACGTGAAGGTAAAAAGCGTGGAAAATCTAAAATGTTTGCAAAATTGTCAAAACGCTGAAGTTTTGCAAACCACACCAACTCCCGAAAATCGCGATTTCTTCGGAGATTGCAAGGTTGGCAAAGGGGGTCATAGTGTCGTAGTTTTCAAAATCCCCATCATGTTATAAAAGAGAAACATCGAAGTTTAACAAAGCGTCGAAAATCGCATTATAGGGTGAGAGTGTGTGAAAGGAAAATTGGCAAAACGCCTCAGAATGCCAAAAATCGTGATTTAGGGTAAATACGAAAGAAGGTTTAAAGTTTTAAATGGTTTTCAAAACGCTCAGATTCACCGAAGTTTGCCATCCGCAACCCCTATTCAGAATCACGTTTCAACTAGGTTACCCAGGTTAAACTTGCAAAACGCCCAAGGTTAGAAATCGCTGAAGCAAATCGCCCATATCGCCAAGGTAATTAAAATCGCTAAGTCTCAAATTCAAATTCAAAGGAAAATTGCAAATTCTTTTCAAGCCATAGGCACGAGAATTTGAATTAGAAAGTTGACCATTGAAATTCAAAATTTTCATAACTCTCCCATCCGTTCTTGCAAGGCAAATCGTGCAATTTCTCGCCATTCATTTTCACCAAGTAAGTACGCTTTACCTCTCTCGATCGTCTAAAGTATTTGTAAATTGGATAGATGTGTGTGCAGGAAAATTGATTAAAATGCTTAAATCTTGAGAATCGCATCTTTTCGTTTATAAGGCATCATGCAAAGCAATCGAAATCAGAATTTACTCCTAAGATTTACCCAGAAATTGCATTTTCAAACTTAGGAAAATTTCTCAAGCTTTGTCCATTTTTGAAAATTGATCCTGAAAATGCCTAAGAATAAATCCACAATCGAAAGCTTCATAACTATTCATGTTTAAATCAATCAAGCTTTAAGCTAACAATATCATGTTGTTTCCAATTCAATTTTTGAATTAATCCTTGAATGCTGGCATATTCTCTATCTAACCTGCTTTACTTCCCTTTTATCGCCTCGTAATCCGCATCCGATTGTGCAGGATAAATGCCTAAATCAGCAGTAGAATCATTAAAGATGCTTGCTACAGCCGAGACATCGCGAGCATCCAAATCAGATATCCCTCGCCGAGTCGAAAGGATGAAGTACCAGTATCAAAGAGGGGGATTGAGGGAGTCAAAAGTTCAGAGTGTCTGGGACATTGTCGATGATACTGACCTAGGCCATATCGATATCCAATATTTCAGGAGCCGAGTCTTCTCCCCTAATGCCTACGGCAGGCCTAGACAGATGATGGAAAGTGGCATCGCCCAAGCAACGGGATTTCCCCTAGCAGTGCAAAACTATGAGTTAGTAGTGGAGGCTGCTCGGCATTACCAACCAGATTCTAGATTGGTGCTCCTCGAGGACATGGTCCTCGCTAATTTCACTCCTGAAGCCATTGGCGACGCATTCGACATTCCCTTCCCAAACAATCCCACAGCCACGACTATAGATGAAGTGTAGGGGGCGTATGATATGAATCCTGCCAGATGCAGAACACTGATCAATGAAGAGTGGTACAAGGAGAGAAGGCCTCCAAGCATCAAAATTGGGAAAAAGACCCCAAGAAGTGACTTTCACAATGAGCATGGGGACATGGTTACATTGCTCAGCAGGGTTATGGGACTTCCCAAATCCAACTACTTTGAAGAGTGGATGTTTTATTTCATAGAGCAAGTCTTCACTTGGAAGTCCAAGTTTGACTGGGCCCAGATTATAAGCGACAACATCCACACTCAGCTAATTGAACTCGAGACAAAGAAGTACTTCACTATGACCTCCTATTTGGTCTATATGTTCGCCAGGAACCAACCACTGCAAGGTTTAATAATGAAAGGTGAAATTGGGAATGGACCTGATTAGGTAAAAGCATATGATTGTTACCCACAGCTTCACTATCAGGATATAGCTCAGAGGGAAAAGAACAGCCCGGCTTATGCAATTGGCCAGTATGAGCACGTCAATGACGCCTTCACAATGCGCTTGGTCAGGCTTATGCAAGGAGGATTACACATAAGGCTCTTGGAGCAAGATACTATTCTAGTACAGAGATACGGAGCCTGGTTTATCCAGTTCCCAAGGTTCTCCTATATCCGGATAGCTGGCTTTGATGGTGCCCCTCTCCGGCTTCCACGGTACCCAACCGACAAGATAGTTCTCATGGAGGTCGCAAGGCAGTCACATCCGGTCGGTAGCTTACTCAGAGACAGCAAACAGACTGGATTTGCATTCCCCATGATTATAGGCAACCAGGATGTCCATCTAAAGACCCCCACCCAAGCAGAGGAATCCTTCGCAAAGCTGGCCTCCTATGGCCTACAGGCGCATTTTCCAAGGAAATGCTTCGATCACGACAATCTGGCAAAGAGAGCCTATGGTAGGCGGTATAGAGCAAAGGAATCAGTTGAAGATTATTGGAAAAACTACTCTAATGACTATGAGGTCCGAAGGTGTGAATGCTCAAGGCTGAGTGTGCAGCAAATGCGACTCTATGAATATCGTCGGGTCCCAGATCAACTCACAGATTTGAGAAATTGTCTGCAGGTCCAGGAATTTGAGGCAGTAAGACATCTTTTGCCAAGCGTTGATTGGTCGCAGGACCCAATCACTAATTTTGAGGTAGTCATGGCAGCCCCAGGAAGATATACAGACCAATGGTTGCATCAGCAGATTGAGCGACTAATTCATGAAGGAGTCCAGTTCACTTACCACTTAATGGGTAGCCTTGATTCTCAGTCCTCCGAAGATGAGGGAACTTCCAGTGCACCTAGGGAAGAAATTGAAAAGCCCGAGAAAAGGAAGAAAGCTAAAGCCAGCAGAGGAACTTGGACATCCAAGAGAACAAGAAGGGAAAAGATTCCAATTAGGAGACTAGAGGTCACTTCATCGTCAAAGGACCCCAGTTCGTCCGATGATGTAGTAGAACTAGATTATATACCTGCTCCGCCTTCCCAGAGCAATATTGATGCATTTGGAGTTGATGACCCTCCCGCACCCGACTGCTAGACGCCGAGCTAAGTCATTGAATCGGCCGAGCCGGGTAACCAAATTGAGGAAGGAGAGATTCCATCCATTTAGGGGATCGAAGTACATGAACCTACCCAACAAAGCCGCCATGAATTGCTGCTCCACAATGCTACTAAAGATGACTCTACTGTTGAAGGAGAGAAAAAGATAGAGGAGACCCGTGAGCTCGAAAAGACTGAAGAGCAACCATCACATGAAGGTACTAGGCAATTGTTCAGTGAAGTGGGAGAAAACTCTGCTGCAAGCAAAGAGCTTGACACCTCCTCCACTCCTCCCGTAATGGAACAGCTGCAAATTTGTGATGAGGCGACTGAAAACATCAAAGAACAGAGTGCAAATTTAACCATAGCATCAGCCCAGACTGTACCTCAAGAATGGTTAATTGCTCGAGCTCAACGCAAAGCTGCCACAAAGCCACCCATCGATTTGGAGGACATCTTCTCACATATAGATCAAGCTAAAGCCAAGGGGAAGAAAAAGCCCAAGGCATATTCCTGGATGACCAAAGATGAGCAAAGGAACCGTACTCTTCACATCGCCACCCTGCCTGTAGACAAGCCAGCAGATCAGATTACACTGGCAGATTATAGCATCACGACTGTCCCCATCGAACGAGCCACTAAGGAACAAGAAAAGGAGGAATTCAAGGATTTAGTACAGAACATGCTCAGGCAACTTGAAGAGATAACAGTTGAAAAGGACACGTATCGAGCTCGTGCCGAGCAGGCCGAGGGATACATCGATCAACTCCTGAGACCATTGCACAATGCTTCCGAATCCCACATTCCACCGACGGCCTTGGCACAGAGGACCACAACAGAATTTGAAGGAGTACGGGATACTGCAAGGGCTGTCAGAGAATGGATACAAGGCATCAAAGGGAGGGGAG
The DNA here is from genome assembly GCF_030272615.1 of Cryptomeria japonica. Lineage (NCBI taxonomy): Eukaryota > Viridiplantae > Streptophyta > Pinopsida > Cupressales > Cupressaceae > Cryptomeria > Cryptomeria japonica. The sequence goes on from NC_081409.1 coordinate 484,469,017, forward strand.
AACGAATCCTCGAAAAAGTAAAAGAGATGGCTCACCATCGAGAGACCACCCTGGTCCGGCTATTAGAGGTATAGAGGGAATCCCTTAGAATGCATGAAGTGGCTGCCACTACTCTTCCCCTCATGAGAGCTCTCTTCTGGACCTATGCACACATTCCTGCATTGTCCACCATCCTAGATCCTTATAACATCAGCACTCTTAAGGAATGGTACTGGACTATAAACATGAAGAATTACACAAGAGAGATCATTGATAAAGAACACGATGCATGCGAGGCGATTCTGAAAACCATGCAAGAACTCGGCAAAACGATCCTCCGATCAATGGTCTCGGGATGGCAAAATGACCTATCCGATGAAGTGATACAGCCAAACTGGGAGGAAAGACTAGGGATGGATAGGATCACCTATTCCGCTAAGGACCTGAGTTTTGCTGGTCAATTCCAATCAGACATGTTGTGCTTCGAGCGTAATCGTTCCAGCGGGAAGGATGGTTTGAAGCACGTAGACCAATACCTTGAAGGCATGCAGTATAAAGTTCGTCATCCTCCTATGCCTCCATTTAGTTTGCTATTCCAATTGTGCCTCAGGTTCCAGGAATATGTTCGTGAGGAACGTACAGCAGGTCGGGACCTTTGGCAAGAATATTTGCACATCGAGGATGAATTCCTAGAAAAGGGGTGTGAAGTTGAAAAAGAAAAAGCGCTCTCCTAAAGTGTTTTTTCCTTTTTAGTTTTGAAAAGTGCACTTTTTGGTCAAAGGGTCATGTTTGACTTCCAAGTCAACTAAATGTAAAACTTTATGTGTATGCACCTTTTGGATTATTTTGGATAAGTTCTAATTACCTTTTTGGGTATTTATTACTCCCTTTGGGGTAGTTGCTGATATTTTGCCTCCCATTTATGGGTATGGGCAGCCATGTTTTATGGATGAATCTGGGCCATTTGTTTAGATTAAATCTTGGCCATTCATCAATTTTTGAAGTCTATTTAAGGGACTGGTTTTCCCTCATTTTGTAAGAAGTTCATGGATTGTTGCTGAAGCTCTGGCGAAATTTATAGGATTTAATGCAAAGTTAAGACTGTTTCAAGTTTCCTTGTGAGTGCATGGTCTCCTTATTCATTAATTTAGAATTTTCAGTTATGTTTCTTTCCTTTATATAGCATTTTCTAAGTAAACATCCGATAGAGTCCTTTCTATTCATACCGTTAGGGAATGGCTAATTGTCTTTCCTTCTGCATGGTTAATCTGAACCTTTCATATGCTTAGTTCAGTTATTGAATGCTCACTGAATGAATGTCAAAGTTCTGATGTTGTATTTAATAGCATGAAAATTCAATTTTCCCTTGAAGATCACACTAGATTGATGCAAGTATTGTGCTTAAATGGCTGGTAATGCTTAATCTAGTTATTTGGAGGTGTCTGTCTGTTTATTGAATCTTCTTAGTTAAACTTTATATTTTCTGTACCTCTCTCTCTCTCTATCCCTCTTTTTCCCTTTTTTTACCAAGAGAATCCGCAGTCCTGCTGAAAACAGTATCAACCCAACTTAAATCATTCGATAAGCGAGACTATTTAAGTTCTAGGGAACTCATCCAGCAATTGCCTATTTCACCGTAAGTCCCCTTGTGTTTCCAACAAAAACACATCAAACCACTGAGTAATCCCGCAATCAAGACCTGACAAACGAAACCTTGAGGTTGTCCCCTTTGATCAAACGTAAGAAATAGCATTAGGGATTTCCTTATGTCAAGAGAGGATAGGATACTCAGCGAGTTCATTCTATTCTGTGTTGGCCATATGGAGTTTGTAGCAATGCGATTTCAGACACATCAACAGCTTCACACAGATTTCATATCCGTTGGACGCATTGACAAGGGTGAACTGTTTGTGTGGGGAACAGAGTAAGAGGGGCGTTCAGGAAACTTAAGTCCAGGTTGGTAAGCACACCTATCCTAGCATACCAGACTGGGACAAAGAGTTTCACGTGCATGTAGATACTTCCAAGTATGCCATCGGTGCCACATTGGCACAGACAAGTATGGAAGGGCTAGACCACCCCATTTTCTTCACCAGCTGCCTACTCTTCAAGGTCAAACAAAACTATAACACAATGGAGAGGGACGTATTGGGCATGGTATACTCTGTGCAAAAGTTTCGGCACTACCTGTTGGTGACATCGTTCACCTTCTACGTAGATCACCAAGCGCTAATGTACCTAGTAAACAAACCAATCATCCAAGGGAGGGTGAGTAGGTGGTTACTCCTGCTGCAGGAGTTCACCCTCACCATCGTGGTATGGCCTCGAAAGAGCAACATCATAGCATACCAACTCTCAAGGATCAGGTCAAGAGAGCCTTTGGAAGGGGTGAATGAAGACTTCCCCAACGCCCACTTGTTCTAGATTGCTACATTGCCACCCTGGTACAAAAGCATCAGAGTACCTGTCTACCTCCACATTTCCAAGGGACATGCCACCAAGCGAACGAAGGAAGTTGGCCTTCAAGTGTAAAACCTTTTAGCTCATCAACAGGTTGTATAAGATGGGACCAGATCAACTCCTACAAAGATGTGTGATGCAGGAGGAGATCCTAGGAGTGTTAAAAGAGTCGCATGAAGGGTTAGCTGGAGGCCACATGGGTCCAGATGCCACCGCACAGAAAGTGCTAGTGGCAAAACAATGGTGGCCAACCCTACACACAGACGCTCGAGAGTGGGTGCTCAAGTGACACATGCTAGAGGGCTGACAGGCCACTAAAAAGGGATTTCATGCCCCTGTTCCCTTCGCAACCACAAGAACTATTCAAAAGATGGTGTCTCGACTTTGTTGGGCCATTGAAAGTGAGTAATATGCACTGATGTAGGTACATTTTAGTGGCAACAGAATACCTTACGAAGTGGGCAAAGGCAAGGGCACTATCGAACAACACTGCAGTTAGCATAGCAAAATTCCTCTACGAACAAATTGTTACGCAGTTCGACATCCCCATCCATATCACAAGCGATCGGGGGGTACACTTTGTGAATCATGTCATTCGAGCAATGATGGTAGAGTTCAAAATATTCCATAATTTGTCAAGACCATACTACCCTTGAGCCAACGAACAAGCAGAATCTACAAATAAGGGGCTAGTGTCAATCATATACAAGTCATGCGGAGTGGAGCAGGAGGATTGGGAAGAAAGACTCCCAACCATACTATGGGTATATTGCACCACGTACAAGGCGACAATGGGACACACCTCATTCCAATTTATGTGAGAACGAGAAGCAATGGTGCCAGGAAAGTACACCATACTAAGCCTAAGGATTGTAGTGGAAAACTGTTTGGGCGATGCGGAGAGCTTGAACAAATGACTTTTAAATCTGACTAAGCTAGACGAATGAAGGATGACGGCGCAGTAGGTGACGAAGGTGGCTAAACAGTGACGAAAGTGTTGGCATGACAAGCATCTCCAATGGATGAACTTCCGGACGGGACAATTGGTGCTAAAATATAACAGTCGTAATGAATTCTAACCTGTGAAGTTCGGAATTCGTTGGTTGGGGCCGTATAAAACCAGGGAAGTCGGCTTGAATGGGGCAATTAAATTATTCACTCTGGACGACAACCCCATCCAAGATCTTGGAAATGGATCGAAGTTGATAATCTACAGAGAAAGGGAGAGGCCAACTGTGGCATTAAATATGTTGGGATATGCAACCCATCGAGATTGGACAATTGGACGAAGTGATGAACTTGAAAAAGACCTTGTAATCACTAAAAATTGTATAGGCCAGACATGGACTAGGCCAAGACAATGATAGCACTAGAGGAAAGGCTGGCAAGAAAGAGTGTGGATGGCGTCGCAGTCCCAAGAGTTTACAAACTCCTTACCAATGCACTATTTGGCACACCTACACTATGGGTGCGGATGAATGGCTACTGGAAGTGGAAGGCGCCATCTGAGGGGAGGCGCCAAGGATACGTGGCATACGACATTGATGAAGAAGCCAAGAGGAAACACAAGGAAGAACAAGCTGAGAAGGGGGAAGTCCAAGAAGAGGAGTTGGAAGAAGAGATAGACCTGGAGGAGTATGTAGCTACTATCGGGCCTTGTCTCAAAATGGTGGTTAAAGAAGATGATGTGTTTGTGGTTGAATGAGACGAGCATAACAAGTGTATCATTAACAGATGCGTAGACAAAGGGAGAGAGCCCCCAACCTTGCCTACCTTGAACTCACTATGGAAGGTCATTTTGAACCCCATAAAACCACCAACAATCAACGGAGAGGAAGTAGTTTGGTACCACAAATACAGAAGCCGGTACATAGATGGAAATTATAAAGGAATTGGACCAGCGCCCCTCGCTGACAAATTATTTGACTTCGAGTATATTGGAACCTGTTGTGAAAATCAATGCTACAAGACACCACTAGGACCCTGTTGGTGGCAGTACACATCGAAGGTCAAGGTCAAACCCAATGTGGAATCGACAGGGACCAAAAGGAAGGTTGATGAGGAAGAGAAAGAACCGTAGAAAAAACAAAAAGGCGACGGAGAGGAGTACAAAGCCAAGAAGGGTACGAAAAGGAAGAATGGCTGCCAAATTGTGAAGACCAAACGATTCAAATAGAAGCATACTAGAAAACAAGGAAACACGGAGGTAAGCCCAAGTCAAAAAGCAAAAAAATTAAAAGGTATGATTTTTCTTAAAAAATTGAAGGTCAAAAAGTTAATAATGAAAAGGACATGAAAAATATTTTTCGAGAGATTAAAAAATTGGTGGAAAAGAAAGTAGAAATGATGAAATGGAAGGAAAAAATAAAGGAGAGAAAAAAGATAAAAGACTCTCAAAAAGAGAATAGATAAAATAAAAAAGAACTATTTTGTAAAAGGTTAATTAAATAGTTGTTGCTAACCCTAACCCTGACACCCATTATAAAACTTCACAAAGCAGCCATTTAGTCCCAAAATGTAGGAAAGAAGAATTGGAGTCCGAAACAAAGCACCAAGCAAGAGAATTTATGGAAGAGCAGAAGGGACCTCGTACGAAAGATCGTACATCGTATAGAAGCCTTTGGGTTGGAGCCATATGTCGTATGGATGCGGAACATAGTGCACGTAGGGGTTGTTGTATGAACGCAAAACATATTGCATACAAGGGTTGTCGTATGAACGAAGAGGCTAGTGCATGTAGGGGTTTGCAGAGGTTTTCCATACGTCATATAGACACAAGGAGGCCACCAACCATACAGAGCAGCATCGTACAAAATCTCAATTGTACGAATATAGACCGTACGCCAATGCCATCGTACGAACCAATACCATATGAAAAAGAGGAAAAACTTGCCATCTAGAAGGGAGCGCACGAGTCCGTATGAGGGACAAGAATCTCGTACATTGAGGGTCTCTATGGATCAGGGGGAGACTCCATATGCTCATGGGAGAGAATGGCTTGGACCTAATAAAGAGTCGGCTCATGGGGGCTAGCAGAGCTTTAGATATTGCAGTTTGGATGATTTGACTAATGAATGGGATCACGACTGGCACCGTCTATGGTTGGATGACTGTGAACTCTTGAGCACAAGACGTTCTACATGGGCCATCATGCCATTGGACTCTTTTAGGAGTCATTGTGCACACAAGTACCTATGGATAGAAGGGGGCGATTCCAACCCCCCAGCCGAGTAGAACCAAATAAGCCTGCAATGTTTTACTAGATTCATTTTGACACATAGTCAAAGACTACTCTCAGCCTCGATTGAAGAGATGACAGAAAATGCAGGATATGGAGCCAAGTGCCGAAGAGGAAGGTGTTGAAGATGAGAGAAGCCAGGGCAAAGAAGAGGAAGACACGATGGATGTTTCATCCACTGAGAGCGAGAGCAAAGATAATTCAATCTGAGTGGCCGTACATGAGGACGAAGGGGAAATTCAGCCTAAGCAGGAGGCAATGGAGAATATATCAACCGAGAGGGATGAATCGCCCATGGGGAGAAATGACTCGGTTGAAGGAGTGTTGCAACTGCAGAAGGTTACTGAGGCACAGCCGAAGGTTCCTACCATGCCGAGAGGTTCAAGTTGTACCATCACCTTTGCACGAGCCAAGCTATCCCTAACAGCACATCTAATTTCACCCAGTTCAGTCATATGGATTGCAATACTGGAAGGGTTGCAGGAGGTCACCCCTATGGCTATTGCGTGGCAAAACAAACCTCCCCATACTAATGTCATACCAGTTGATAGTAACGTCACAATGGCCACCATACTAGTTGCCCTACCGGTTGCTAGTGTACCAGTGGCCGCTACTAGTACACTAGTTGCTAGGACCATAGTAGGGGAGACCATGGGTGTACCTACAACGCCAAGCTGGGAGGTTGATGTTGCGGTAGACAGTTGGCTAGGTACATTTGTTGTGGCACCCAACACACCTCCACCAGCCTCACCACGATCAATTAAAGGCAACCACCTTGAGGAGTTACAGTCGGAGGGTGGAAGGGCATAATAGATGGAGATGGAATTTCATCTAGAGATCGGTAGGACGGAGGAAGGGATTCTCCAAAGAGAGCAAATGGTCATAGACCTTGAGTATGAAAGCACACATCTGGGGGAGACCAAGTTGGTAACAAAGGAATCCAAACGGAAGGAGGAGAGTTGCATTGAGAGCTATGTTCAGGTTTCAAAACCCTAGGAGGTTGATGTTGCGGTAGACAGTTGGCTAGGTACATTTGTTGTGGCACCCAGCACACCTCCACCAACTTCACCACGATCAATTAAAGGCAACCACCTTGAGGAGTTACAGTCAGAGGGTGGAAGGGCAGAATAGATGGAGATGGAATTTCATCTAGAGATCAGTAGGAAGGAGGAAGGGATTCTCGAGAGCGAGCAAATGGTCAGAGACCTTGAGTATGAAAGCACACATCTGGGGGAGACCAAGTTGGTAACAGAGGAATCTAAACGAAGGGAGGAGAGTTGCATTGAGAGCTATGTTCAAGTTTCAAAACCTGACCCATAGGATGCCCTTGAGTCTGTACGTAAATAGCTCCCAAAGTTAGATGATATTGCGTCGGTCACCCGAGGGATTGCAGAGTTAGCTAGGCAAGTAGAGATTACTTTTGTATAGGAGGTTGAGAGGCTCCTTGCCTTCATGAGGGGTGGCTGTGAGGAGGATTTCGTACAACTCTTCACGCATCGTGGATGGGCAGTCATGGAGGCTCTGGAGGTGCTAGAGACTTGACGTTGAGTTTAGACAAAGGGTCAGGGTGGACTCTTGATCATCTTGCAGGTCATGGAGAGCTCCTTCAGGGAGACATTTTACTAGATGCAGAGGGCAATACAATCGGCCAAAGAGGCTGAGCAGAGAAAGTACTTGCAGCAATACAAGAGAAGTTGGCACTCCAGGAGATGCTTACTAGAATAGAACAACAGTTGTGAGCGGCCCTTGAGGAGGAGATGGAGCGGCAAAAAGAACTTGTAGCAAAACAGGATACTGAGTTGGCTGAGGTGAAGGAACCCTTACCTCAATTACAACACGGCACCTGCGACAACAGCGTTCGACGTTCTCACCTACTCTAGGGACACCTTCTCACCTTCCTAGCTCATAGTAGTTGTGTAGAATCAGCCCCATTTTGATGTGTTTATGTGCGGCAAAGTCCTTAGGGTAAGACTCTACCATGTAGAAACACATAAAAAGAAAAAACAAATTAAAAACTTAAGTGTTTTCACTAGACCAAAAGGTCATTATATTTGCCTCACTACCCTAAAAGTTCATTTTTATTGTTTGCAAACATGAGAGAAGAAGAGGCATTTGGGGAAAAATATTGAGGCATTGAAGAGCAGACGAGTAGATCGATTGAAGAGGAGATAGTGATTGTTGATTGTTTGTGCAAGTTAGTAGCTTGCATTCACACATTTAAAGGAGTTAAAGAAAGATTTGGAGGAGGTTTCTACAAATTTGAAGGTGATTTCTTCAATTTTGGAACAAATTTGAAAAGGTAAATTACATTTTTTTGTTGTTTTTTTATTTTTTTACTTTCATATTTCCATTTTATTGTACATTTGTTTTTGTTTTGTTTCATTTATGTTGATGGAAAAAATAAGAAACCCTAGTTTTGTTTATTCTTTATTTTATTTATTTTTAACTTAATTAGAATGTGTAGATGTCGATTTTTTTCATTTATAATATATTGCAGCTTAATTTCTCAGCCTACTAGTAGTGGTAGTGGTGCCCCAAAGGTAGACCCAATTAGAAAGGATAAGGCTTGGAAACATGCCATCCTTGGATCAAAAAAGGAAAAGTAATATGTTTTCATTGCAAAACGAAATATAGTGAGGGAGGTATTAACCAGCTGAAATATCACATTGCACAAATACATGCCATGATGCCAAAGCATGCAAAAGAGCACCCTCTGAAGCTATGCGTGAAGTGCAAGGTCAATTAGAGGAATTTGAAAAGAAAAAAGAATTAAAAAGGAAGCAAATGGAGAAATGGCAAACATTGGTGGAGAGGCTTCTTCAAATCCTCGACCTCCATTTCCTACATCTAGAAGTAGTGGTAGTGCGAGTGTGAGCATTGGGCCTCAGTTTCATAAAAATAAATCCACATTAGATTCACTTTTTGTTCCACGCACGACTCTGAATGCCCAACGATCGCTTGAGAGCATGGATTGGAATAAGAAGAAGTGTGACGTTGCGAAAAATGCAATTGGAGATTTTTGGTTCTACAACACCATTCCATTTCATGCAGAGAGGTATTCATTATTATTTTGATTTCTGCCTTGATTTTTTTGCTTTTAAGAAATTAAGAGTATGTACATTGATTATTTTAACTTTCAAAGTTACAAGTAAAACTTAATAGTTAATAGTAAATACTTATTCTATTTATTTAATTTGTTTTAGGTCTCCTTATTGGCAAATTATGGTGGATGGCAAAAAAATTTGTTGTCCGGAGTTCAAAGCCCCTAATGATGAGGAGATAAAAGGTCCTGTTGGAACCCTAAAATTTGCAATTTTTAGAATTCCAAATTCCAAGACAAGGAACAAGAAAAATTCTAAATATATATATAAATATATATATACATATATATATATATATATATATATAGAATAGGTACAAGTAATATATTTTATATTTGTTGCACAATATGAAACCATAACATAAACACAATAATGGGCATAAAAAATGGAGTGTGAAGCACCAAAGGGGGTATTTACATCATTTAAAGACCATTTATCCATTATATACCCATAAAATAGCATAAAGTGACAATTAATTACATAAACTAAGGCAATTTCGGGATTTGGAATTATTTTTATTTAAAAGGGGGGTGTCTTTTCACCCAAAGGGGTATGAAAACCATTCAAACACATATATATGTGTGATGTAAAATGTAAAGAAAAAAAACAAAAAGAGAGAATAGAGATACAAGAGGTGGAGGCAATTTTGTACTTATAAACTTTTTATCAAAAATAACCAGTTGCATTTTCTTTCTCATATGTGTTGAGAGTTAACATATTTTTAGAAGGCAGTTGCTTATGATATTATCTAAAAGTGGATAAGGTTATTCGTGTTCTTCCAGTAAAATTTTGTGTTTTATATTGTAGATTTGGATCAAAAAGATTTACTTGCGAATTGTAATTGTTCTTTGTATTTCTTCCTTGGATGGTCTCTTAAAAGTTAGGGTTAAATTCATTCAAGCAGTTTACAATATAGACATTGAACTAGAGCTCATAAGAAACAGTAATTGACAGACTCATCGAGAGGTGGTGGGATTAAAAACTGTCTCATAAGTTTACACAATAAGTCCTGAAGAAATATAAGACTCTGTAGCCCAAATAGGAGGAAAGGCACTTATCATTTGTAAACAAACCCTTTAACCATACCAATTACCCTTTACCTTTAAGCATTAGGATTAGTAGAGTAGGTATAGTAGGTAATTTAGCCAAAGTGTAACATATATACTTTTGTAAGATACATAGATCAATACACACATCTGAAATCAGTCTGTTTAAGAAACTTATGCCATTCTGAGACTAGGAGATATCAGATTAAGACACTAAATCTGCTATAAAAAGCATTAGTTGAAGGAACAACTAGTGAGTAGGTATACCCGCCTAGGTCCTGCAGAGCCTAAAGTGAGAGAGTTGGTAACCAAATAGGTTCACTCTATAAGTTGGCCAAGTCAATTGGAGGGTTTGATCATAGGAGTTGGCATTTCCTTAGAACCTATCCAATCAGCTGATTTGAGACCCAACAGGTCCTATTTTGAGTCAAAAGGTGGTTGATGTCAAAGCCACAATTGCCGAGCAGCGTGAGGTATGGAGGAGGAAGGGTCGCACCATCATGACTGATGGCTGGACCAACAAAAGAAATAGAACAGTGCTACATCTTCTTGTCTCCTCATTGGGTAATTGTACTTTGTATTTTGTCAACTATATTGATTTAGTGATTAAGTTTTTTAAGTTTTATTTTACTAAAATCGTTGTTTATCTTTCTTAGGTAGCACAATGTTTTTGAGGTCAATTGATGCTTCAGAAAAAATGAAAAATGTTGAATATCTTTGTGGGGTGTTGGAGGTGGGTGAGGAGAATGTGATACATATAGTGACAGATAATGAAGCAAATTATGTTTTTGCAGGTAAACTTCTTATGCAGAGGCACCCCACCTTGTTTTGGACCCCTTGTGCTGCTCATTGCCTTGACCTCATATAGGAAGATCTTGGCAAAATTCCCTAGATTAAAACATGTGTAGAGAACGCAAGGAATATTTGCAAATATGTAGTGTCCATCCTTGACTGGACTTTTGTTTCATGCATGATAGACTTGTTTAGACTCTTCATGATGCTATGTGTGTTTCAGTTACTTATTTATGATGTTGGACATTATGTGGACTTATGCCATTTTGATGATTATATGAATTATGGTACCAGCATTATTGATCATATGGTTAGATGGATATGTGTTTGATGGATTTTTTATGTATACATATGTTTGGTGGTTTTACATGCCTCACTGTATTGATGGATTATGATGGATTATGCATTTGATGATATTATAGATGTGCTAACCCTATTTTATGGATGTATATGATGAGATGTTTGTATGAAGTGTTTGATCATTGTTTGCCTGTCTTTGTGGAAGAGACAACGTCGCATCACCCATTGCGAGCGGGATGTGTCGTTGCGAATCTCTATCACTTGCTTTCCTTATATGTATATGTATAGATGTATTGTCATTTTGTGGTTGCAGGATTTGCAAGTACCAAACACTAACTCCACTTGGCTCCACAAGTCTGAGCGTGTTTTTAATCCCAATGGTATATGTTGTTCAGATATGACATAAGTTCCCCTCACATACTCTCGGTCTAAGTTGATTACTGTGAGTCGTCAACATCTTGGCGTAATCCACCATGTCAGTCAGTCAGTTAGGTCTTCTTGGCTTCGTGAGTATGTTGTATGTGCTAGTTTATTTAATTGTGCGATTAATTATGTGATCTTTGATGTGTGGTTTTCTATAGTTAATAATGTCTAATTTAATATATTAAATTATTGGCTTTTGATTATTTAATTATTTGATAATTAATGTTTATTTATTTTATGTTGTTTAAGATCTATTCAATATTTATTGTTTAATCCTTATTTGAAGTTTGATCATTTATTTGATATTTATTATTTATTTATGTTTATTTATTGTTGATAGTTTTATTTATTTATTTAGTGTTTAATGTTTAATTGCATTATGAGCTTTGATTTATTTAATGGTTAATTCCCATTTAGATTATTTAATTTATAGTCTATGCCTTATTTATATAGTTTGATTTAAATGTATTTGAAGAATAAATACTTTGGAATAAATAAATATCCCCACTTATATGGGTAACATGTTTTATATTTATTTCATCTACCTTTTATTCTCATTGGGTGAATTTGAAATGGGAGATAAAATTATAATATAAGATGGTAGGTAAAATACACTCCATAAAGGAATATTTTGATTGGTCAGGAGTGTGGCTAGGGTTTTAGAGTTTTGAATGGCTTTTTATTTGGTTTTACGAGCTTGTTCTCGGATTGGATTCTTGGGAAGTTTTTTACAAAATTTTGATTGTTGGTGTTTGGCTTTGGATTTTTGGAGCTTTTGCTGGTTTGGTTTTTGGATTTGGAGCTCTACTTCAACCTTCTTCCATCACACAGGGTGCAGGTTGGAGCTCTTTGTCCCTTGCTTTTTTAGTTTTAGTTTCTTCTGTGTATGCTCCGTGTCTGCAAATGTCTTCCGAGAGCTGGATAGAAAATATTTCATTTTGTAAAGTTTAATATAGTTTTCAAAAAAATATTTGGGGATAGAACTATATATTATATGGCTGGCTATTCACAGTTTTTTTTTATGGAAAATATAATGCTTTCTCTGTGTTGTGCCATTCAAGGCATTCACTCTGGTTTTGGCTAGGAGATTGATTGTATTTCTTTCTTGCACTGTGATTTACCTTGCTGGATGTATATATCATTTTCACTACCCAGATTTATGTTGTTGGGTATTGGAGGATCTCTATGTGAAACTCTCCATTTGGCCATGCCGTACAAGAGCTTTCGCAGAGATCCTTCTTCAATACCGCCATCTAGCCATGTCGTATATCACGTTATGTACTATGACTAGATCATCCTTCTACACATGGGACTGAGTCTTTTTGCTTTTGCTACTGCTTGATGATGCCATGGCTCCTACTGTGAAGATTGTTCCTTGTCTTGGGGGTTTCCAAAGATAACCTTTACCATTCTGCAATTAAATTTTACATGTGGCAAGGTGCATTTTTGTTTGGTCGTGCTTCTGTATAACTTCCTAGCTACTACGTGTGCACTAGAGAAACCATTTTCCTGTTCGCCCTGGTTGGATGGTTTCTTCTCCAATTTGTATGGACTCCTTTGGTATGGTCGCAATCCCTATGTACCACATACAAGCTCCTCTTCTCTATACATCCTTTTGGTGTTTCCTTCTTGACTGTACGGACATGTCTCTTTGCGATGCAGAGCTATCTCTTGGCCGTATGGCCTTTCCTCCTACTAGTCATACGGGTGTTCCTATTGCTGGGCATATAGTCTGTCAATCTACTCGGCATACGATCTTTCTTCCCCATTTGTATGATGCTAAGTTCTCCTTTTGTGTACAGGCTCCTTTCTTTCACCGTCCATACGATGTTCTACTTTCGAGCATACGCTTTAACACCCCCGTACAAAATAATCTCTTGACCAATGTGCAGGTTATTGTCCCCATATGGAATGATCTCCTCACCCGTACAAATGTCTATCTCCTTTCATCAACGTCCTCCTATCGCATATAGATATCGTACGATGTGCTGAGGTTGTTACGTTCTGGTTGGTGCACGGATGCAGTTCTCCCCCGACGGCATGTTGATTCCGTACAGTGCAAAATTCCCCTTCCAAATTTCGAACTTCCTTCAACTTTTGTGAATTCCATACGACGTACCGATGAACTTCACCCTCCAAGTTTTGTGAATTCCGTATGGCGAACAGATAGAATTTTTCCCTCCACAAGATCCGTATAGTGTGTGGGCTAAATCTACTGAAATTTGTACTGGCTCCAATGTTCTTCGCCTCCTCCAATTGCCTTCCCTTCCTTTGAAACAAAATGGATACACTTGGGAGTGTTTATACTTTCGTGTTAGGGTTACAAGGGCAAATTTTATTAATTCTATAATAAATAACCTTTTCGTTACTTCATTTATTTTGCCCTATTGATGGCTTTTTATTTTTTCCCTCTCCTTTATATTTTCTTGCCACCTTATACATTTTACATTTTATTCCATTAGTTTTCTAATTTTACCCATGAAAATAACTCTTTGCTTTCTTTTCATCTCCAACTTTCTAACCTTCAATATTTAAAAAAAAATCATACCTTTTAATTTTTTTATTTGGACTTACTCCTATATTTCCTTGTTCTTTAGTCCACTTCCCTTTGAATTATCTAGTCTTTACAATTTGGTAGCCATTCTTCCTTTTTGTATCCTTCCTGGCTTTGTACTTCTCTCCGTTGCCTTTTTTTTTGTGGCTCCTCATCTTCCTCATCAACTTTTCTTTTTGTTCCTATTGGTTCCACATTGGATCAGACCTTGACCTTCGATGCATGCCGCCACCAACAGGTTCCCAATGGTGTCGTGTAGCATTCATTTTTACAACAGGTTCCAATGTACTCGAGGTCAAATAATTTGTCAACAAGGGGCGTTGGTCCAATTCCTTTATAGCCTCCATCTACATACCGACTCCCATACTTATGGTACCAAACTGCTTCCTCTCTGTTGACTGTTGATGGTTCTATAGGGTTCAAAATGACCTTCCATAGTGAGTTCGAAGTGGGGAGGGGTGGGGGCCTCTTCCCTTCCTTGTGGCATTGTCGGATAATCTCCTCGTTATGTCCGTCTCTCTCAGCGACAAACAAGTCGTCCGCCTTTGACACCATCTTCAAGCATGGCCCCAAGGTGGCACCATAGTCCTCTAGGTTGATTTCCTCCTCCAAGTCCTCGTCCCTAACCTCTCCCTTGGTTGCTTGCTCCTCCTTCCACTTCCTTTCCTCCTCGTCTATGTCATATGTGACATAACCCGTACGTTGTCCCTCATACGATGCCTTCCACCTCCAGTATCCATTCATCCGCACCCATAGTGCGGGTGTGCCAAACAGTGCATTCATAAGGTGCTTGTGGACTCTCGGAACCACAACGCCATCCACATTCTTCCTTGCCAGCCTTTCCTCTTGTGCTATTATTGGCTTGGCCTAGTCCACATCCGACCTGTACGGTTCTTCGGTGATTACAGGGTCTTCTTCGAGTTCATCACTTTGTCCAATTGTCCAATTTGCACGGGTTGCATGTCCCAACATATTTATTGCCACCATCAACCTCTCCCTTTCTCTGTAGATCTTTAACTTCGATCCATTTACAAGATCTTGGATGGGATTGTCGTCTAGAGTTGATAATTTAATTGCCCCATTCATTGACTTCCTTGACTTTATACGGTCCCAACCAACGAACCCTGAACTTCCCAGGTTGGAGTTCATTATAGCCATTATATTTTAGCACCAATTGTCCCGGTCAGAAATTCATCCATCAGAGGTGCTTGTCGTGCCAGAACTTTCGTCGCCATTTAGCCACCTCTGTCACACACTGCGTTGTCATCCTTTGTTCGTCTAGCTTAGAGGTTTTCCTTTTAAGAGCCAACTTCCTTCTTTCTCTTGGCAGCATGTCCCTGGGAAATGTGGAGGTAGACAAGTACTCACAAATGCTTTTGTACCAGGGCGCTAACGCATTGATTTGAAACAAGTAGGCTATGACGTGGCTCTTTCTAGGTCGTACCACAATGGTGAAGGTGAACTCCTACAACAGGAGTAACCACCTACTCACCCTCCCTTGGATGATTGGTTTGTTCACTAGTTACATTAGCGCTTGGTGATCTAAGTAGAAAGTGAATGGTGTCGCGACAAGGTAGTGTTGAAACTTTTGTACTGAGTATACCATGCCCAATGCCTCCCTCTTTGTTGTGCTATAGTTTCGTTCGGCCTTGGAGAGTAGGCGGTTGGCCAAAAAAATGGGGTGGTCTAGCCCTCCCGTACCTGCCTATGCCAACGTGGCGCCAATGGTGAAGTTGGAAGCATCTACAGGTATGTGCAATTCCTTGTCCTAGTCGAGGTATGCCAGGATAGGTGCACTTACCAGCCTTGACTTCAGTTTCCTGAACGCCTCCTCTTGCTCTATTCCCCACATGAACAATTCACCCTTGTCAATGCGTCCAATGGACATGACATCTATGTGAAGCCCTTGATGAACCTTTGGTAATAGCCCACGTGTCTGAGGAAGGATTTGACTCTTGTCACATCCTCTAGACTCTCCATCTTAACGATGACCTCCACCTTGTCAGGGTCCGTCTTTGATCCCTCCTTATAGACTGTGACCAAGTAGTTTGCCTTGTGGTACCATGAATCAACATTTCTTTGGGTTGAGAGCCAACAGTACTGTTGGTGTCTGTTTTATCATCTACCAAACATTACGATAGGATACCCGAAGGTATTCTATCCTCTCCTGAAAAATCACTACTGATTCCAAGGTCTATATGTGCGAACAAGCAACTTTAGTGGAATAGCTTCTTGGGTAGTGTATGCTGAAATTTTCAAGGGGGACTTATGTTTGACAAGTATTTTTTGAACTGCTGGACTTAGATGGATTTAGCAATTTAGGCTCTTCTTTTTTTTTGGATTTTCTGGGATTTAGACTTTCAAAAGACAGGGAAAAAGAGATAGGGTTTAGGAAGGCTAATCTAATCCTACGAATTCTGGAGACGGTGTCAATTGGGTGCTCTCGGGAAACCAAACCTTGCTTCGCCACACTAGGGACAACTACACAAGGCCGGTGCAATCTTCAATGGGTTGTGCTTATGATCGAGATGTTGGGATGCATAGGGGATAGGCTCAAACTAACTTTGCATGGTAGAATGGAAATCATCCATTTACCAAAAGTATGAGCGGAGACACACCATCGATTGATACTTATCAAATCCTTCATTCAAATTAACAACAATGAAAGCAAATCTAGATTAATTTTAACTAAGTGTTGAGGCAATTGAAACCATGCAAATCATTCAAATAATAGAGATTACAAAGCAACGCACATGCAATATATTATCTGGAAATGACCTTAAGCAACAATACATCAAAAACCTCACCCTTTTCAAATGAGAGGAGGCAATCTTATATAGTTTCTCAAAAATAAATGAATGGCCGAGATCAAACAGTGATCAAGGGCCAAGATTGAAAGTCCTAAACCCTAATTAGGGTTTCCCGAAATACTATCAGTTCAAGCAAATGAAAGAGTGACAAGTGGCGTAGCTGCTAATTTTACTGAGGTGAGTGGCCACTTTCCTCTTTCAGAGATTCAACGTATCTAGACACAATGAGCTTGACCTCCTCCATGGTGACACTTGGCAAACCGCCAATCTGGAAGTCGATGAGGTCAACATCGTCGGTGCATGTGGCAAGGATGCCTTCCCACTCCACTGCTTGGGTGAGGAAGTTCTCATCGATGGAGAGGAAGTTTGCAATCTTCGAAAGATCGCCTTTGTTAATCATCCCTGAATCTCGGAAGAAGCTTGCCTGAATCCTGGCTCTCAGGTTCTCTGCTTGTAAATGCTTCTCCCTTAGGCTTTCCTTCTTCCAAATCTCTAACGCCACACAGAATACCTTGCCCAGGATCTCTCTAACCCTTTCCTTTGTCTCAAAACACTTGGTCTCGGATTTCTTCAGAACCTCAATCCGAGTGACCAAAGCATAGTACCACGTGCTGAAGTCATACCTGTCTCCTGTCTGTATGATGCCTACATCCACTAAGCTCCTCTTTGACATGCCTTGGATAACCTTCAGGTGAGGGAGTATTTAATTCTGAATTTCATCCACTTCTTCCCAATTGGATGCTAGATCCTGGATACGATCAATCAACAAAGAAGTTGCCTCATGTGCCAATACTAAGTTTTCTACCAGGGTGTCAGCACGTATCAAAGCGTCTAAAGTCCATTCCTTTTCTTGAGTGTATGATCCCTTCATATCATCATTGTCCTTCATTGATCCCTGCTGAAGAGGCTGTGGTGGAGTAGCCGGGACTTCATGGTTGAGCGGGCTGGTAAGATGGAGAACATACTTCTTCCACTGTTGGTTCTCTTCTTCCACTTTCTTCCTCTTTTCCTTTTCATGAGCCAGCCTCGTCTTTAGAATGTTGCAGGAGTCATCAAAATATTGGATCTCCTGGTCCTGGTTAGGCTTACCCATCTCTATGGTGGTAATCTTGTAATCATCTGCGGTGACATTGTCCTAATCATCTGCGGTGACATTGTCCCTAGTCTTCCCTTCTTTGGGCACTGCTATTTGGATTGTCCTGAATCCGGCACTGTCTCTCTGAATCAGGGAAACTTCCTGGCTGGTTTGGGCGATTTAGCTATAGCGAGTTCATTCACCTTCTCCAAGAATGTTGCGGTGACCTCCTCGGTTGAGTGGGCCTCCTTGGGTACCTTGGCCTTTATCCTTGCTCTCAACCAATCCGGAATGGTTGATTGTTCTACAGTGTTCCGATCAAACTCATCATCTACCTCTCCTGGGTTCGCTGGTATGCCATCCAAGAAGATTGTAGGGGCTTCAATCTGCCCCCTGTTTGGAGTTCGGAAGACCTTCTCCACCACTTCCTCAACTGGCTGGGAAAGCACTCTTACTTCATCATCAATCACATAGATGTTCATCTGTTGCTCCCCAATTGTACTCTGATCAGGCGCAATGGAAGCAACACTTAGGATGGAGTGACTTTCGCTGGATTCTCTTCTCTCACCTACAACCCTTTTCCCTGTGACCTTTGTGGAGCTTCCACCCAACTCCTTACTCTTTCGAGACCCAACACTTTCTGGATTCCGAGCATCATCGGCGGAGGTACAAGGATGGACGGACAGAGTATCATCTACTCCCATTAATTCATAAGTTAAAACCACACCTTTGGCCTTCAACTGTTTTGTCTTTTCAGACGCCCACCACCTTGAGTACTCAACCACCGACCTCATGAGGTCTGCTAGATCTGATTTTTCTCCCTCTGTCCAATCTATCAAGACTAAGGGTTCATTCTTCATCTTCTCAAAACTTGGCTGCTGAAGTTCTAGGCTTTCTTCTACCTGATCGGCAACTTTGAATACTTCCATTGCTCTCACCATACTCAAAGGAATTCTTGACCAGAACCTCTTTCGGATCTCGAAACTATCGGCTGCATTGGCCCAGTAGTCTTCTAAATCCAGTCTGTGCTCAAACGTTGTCCCTTCGATCTTCTTTATCCTATGGAATGGATCAAAATCTTTTCTTGCCTTGTATTGATAGAAGGGATACCAGGCCAGTTCTTTCTCCGCGGTGGCTGCAGCCTGTGATGATGGACATGTTTCCAGCCCATTACCAATTTTAAGTGAGGATGTCCCTGCCTTCTTCTGCTTATCCCTTTGAATCACTATATACTCCTCCAATTGTCTCACAACCTCGAGCAACACCACTCAGTTGGTAGGGTAAGCTAGAAGCTTGTATGGAGGCCCGAAGAATCCCTGAATTCGGAGGTAAGTGAACTTTGGATATTGGATGTACCAACACCCGAACCGACCGATGAAGTCCATAGACTCTTGAGAGAGCCTCTGGTGCAGGCCACCTTGAAGGGTCCGGGTAATGTGCATCAAGAAGGTATCATTCACCCTTTTGAAATGGAACTTCTCCTCCATGTGGAGCTGGGGATAGCAATCATATACTGGAAATTGGTTCTCCTTGTTCCCAACTTCTCGTCTACAAGTGAGACCTCTATACCTGTAGGTCCTGGCTAAAGAATAGAACAAGTAAGAACTCATGAAGAAAGTCCTATTCGCCTCCAGATTCCTTAGCTGGCTGTCTAGGTTGTCGCTGATCATATGGGCCCAGTCTATCATTTTTACTCCATTGATTATTTCATTAATGAAACAATACATCCAGGGTTCGAATGGAGCTCCCTGAGGATTTCCTATTATTCTATTGAGCAGGACAATCATGTCCCCAATGTCCTCCTTGAAGTATGCTCGCACTAGGCTCTTCCTCTGGAGTTTGGAGGCGCCCTTCCTCGGCTTGTCTAGCCAGGAATGGTTAACTATGGCATCATATTCCTCCAGGTGGTCATGGTACAGACTGTCAGCTTCGTCCTTTGTCATATATACTGCGTTGTGGTACTCAGGGATGCTGATGGCCTCTCTGATGGCCTCATCGCTGACATTCGCCAACACTCTTCCATCAGGTGCAATGATATCCTTACTGATGGGGTTGTAGTGTTTGGCACATTCAACTACTAGTTCATTGCACTGCATGGTGGGGAGGAAGCCAGCAGCGTGCACGATACCACTCTTCATCATTTTTCGCGCAATCGTGGTAGGCACAAGGTTGTCCAGACCAAACATTCGCTTCTTAAACTCCCTCAGATTGATGTGTCTGAGGTTGGTGTTGCTGATGTTCTTCCACTTTGAAGTCATCCTCGACTCTGGAGGAGCATCTTTGTCTACCTGGAATTTCATAATGTATAAGGCTTGCAGGCAAACAATGGAAATTTTAAAGTTAGAAAATGATTTGCAAAGTCTTGAAAATAACGGGGCTGTGAAATGGCTAAGTGTTGGAAAATTTCCCATTTTTTTTTTTATTCTCATACTTAGCCATAAAAATCGAATTTCCACCTTAAAACCCTCAGTCTTAAGGCTGGCTGAAGTTACCATCAAGCGCTAAAACTTTCAAAAAATTTCATACTTTAACACAAAAAAATATTTTATTTTATTTTTTTCCAAAAAAAATTTGAAAAAATATTTCTTAAGTTCTTGAAAATATTCAGAAAAATCCACGAATCTGCATTATGAATCAGATTTCACCTTCGAATGTGCAGAAACAGGGCTAGAAATCTTCTCGAAAATATTCAGGAAAATTCAGCAAAGGTTAAATAATCTTCTCACACCTTGATTATCTTCCAAAAATCTGGTCTAAAGCGATTATCCAGCTTCCAAAAATGTCAAAATCCTTGTCCAGACAATCTTCGAACTGAACTTTTATCAAGCTTTCCTTAGTAATTTCGAAGTTGTTGATGTAATAATGAAGTTAATAATGAAGTCTTTGTAGGTAAGGTTAAATTCTCAAGTAGAAACCTTTAAAATATACTTCTAATTTCATCTCCAGTCCTTTTAGAAACCTTTTTTGTCATGTTTCCAATTTTGAAAATATCTTCCAAAAGTTTCCATTTTGGTTTATAAGTTCGAAATATTAATTGATCCTCCAATATTCTTCTCTGGAAACTTTCTATTTTGGTTGAGGTTGGAAAATATCTGACAATCCATGAATTTCCCTTTTTAGAAACTTTCCATTTTGACTTTCAAGTTTGATATCTTTGTTAATCTTTCAACATTCTCTTCCAGAAAACTTTCTATTTTGGTCTTCGAATTCGAAATTTTGAATGTTTTATGACATCATGTTGACTGTTTGACTTTTCAATGTGTAGGTGGAATTTTTTGAATTTTGAATTTCCATTTTCAAGTTTTGGCGCACTTTGCCAACCTCTCCAAGGTATGGCGGACTTTGGCTAGAGCTCCTTCATGACCTCCATTCAAGTGAAAATTTGGCTAAGGCATTGGGGCGGACTTTGACCCTTGCTCCCACATGGCCTCCTTCACCTTGGCGGACTTTGGTGTTGACTCCTCCATGGCCTCTCTCCTACCTTGGCGGACTTTTAGACTTGGCTCCTCCATGGCTTTCTTACTTTGGGCGGACTTTGGTGGCCTCTCCCCTTGTGAAGATCTTGGGCGGACTTTGAACACATCTCCAGTATGGCCTCCAACCTTGGCGGACTTTAGACTTGGCACCCACATGACCTCTCTAGCCCTTGGGCGGACTTTAGACTTGGCATCTCTTGCTTGACTGTCCTAAGGCATGGCGGACTTTGGCCTTAGCTCCCACATGACCCCTTTAGGCCTTGGGTGGACTTTAGACTTCCCTCCTCTTGCTTGGGCGGACTTTGGTGGTGCTGGCCATCATGGCCTCTTCAACACATGGCAGACTTCTGGCTTGGCACCCATGTGACCCCCAAAGTCATGGCAGACTTCAGGCAAGGCTCCTTCATGGCCTCTCTTGCATCGTGGTGGGGTTTGAACCTGCAAAAATACTTCAAAACCCTTGTTAGCCAGACTTAGAATAATTTTCAGAGAAATTTCAAAATTTCACAGTTTAGTCTAATTTAATCGGATTAATTTGAAATTTGAAATCCATGCCTAGGTGGATCATCTAAAGCAGCAAAAAGCCTAAAATCTAGGGATTTAGCTTTTTAGGTCAAAACTTGGAATTTTCGAGTTCCCGTCGAAGCAGGTCAGTGGTGCAAGTGCAAACCCTAGGTTTGCATCCCGAAAAAGCAAAAAAGCCTAAAATCTAGGGATTTAGCTTTTTTAGGTCAAAACTTGGAATTTTCGAGTTCCGGTCGAAGCTAGTCAATGGTATCAATGCAAACCCTAGGTTCCCATTCTGAAAAAACAAAAAGCCTAAAATCTAGGGATTTAGTTTTTTAGGTCAAAACTTGGAATTTTTGAGTTCCAGTCGAAGCTGGTCAGTGGTGCAAGTGTAAACCCTAGGTTTGCATCCCGAAAAAGCAAAAAGCAGACATCCCTAAAAAATAGGAAAAACTTTCTAAAAATAGCCATACCGGGGATCGGGTTGAAAATGCCAAAAACAAAACTTCCTAAAAAATAGGAAAAAGCAAAAAAGCAAACTTTCCAAAAATAGAAAGTTGTCCAAATTCGTCCAAATCGATTGCGATCTTCATCCTTTGGCCTTTCTAAGCAATCTGGTGGTGTTCACACTTCGGAATCACATAACTTGCAAAAACTAACTTTCAATCATCAGGGCCTGAAATGCTCTGAACTGGACAAGGCTTGGTGAAACTGCAGCAAAAGGTCATAGGACACTAACAAAACCCTAGAAAGAAGGAAAAGAGAGGGTCCCCATTTGCAATGGGGCGATGTGTGAAAAAGGTCACAACAGGTCCCTTCTAACACTTCTCCGTACATTCCCTCAGCACAATGAGGTGGGTCTCCTATCCATTGTAAATAGACCAGTAATCCAAAAAAGCCTTAAAAGTGCCCACGAACATTTTGTCAAAAATGTGCAATATTATCTTTTGGAAGGTGGTTGGAATGTTGCATAGCTCAAACGACATCTAATTGTACGCATACACTCCATCCTCCACCACGAACGTGGTCTTCAATTTGTCTTCCTTAACGATGTTGATCCGGTTGTACTCTGAAAACCCATCCATGAGTGAGTACATCTCATGGCCTACCACCTCCTTCAGTATGCTATCCGCAAACAAGATCAAAAAGGGGTCTTTGATTGTGACCGCATTAAGGCACCGAAAGTCCACACAAATCCAAATTTGATTTGCTTCCTTCTTCAGGGATATCATGATCAGTGAAACCCACTCACTTGTTTCTACTTTGAAAATGATACTAGCTTCCAACATCTTCTCAATTTCTTCTTGCACTTTCACCACATAACTTTTATTCATTCTACATGGTCTCTTTCGTACGGGTTGTGCACTCGGTACAAGAGGTAGACTATGCTCGCACAGCTCCAGGGATACCCCTTTAAGGTCCTTGTACGTCCATGCAAAGACATTGTTGTACTCCATGAAGATTCTAAATGCTATTGCCTTGAGCACGAGGTTCCATTCGTCTCATACCAATATCACCTTTGGGTTGTCTTGTTCCCCTAGGCCAACCTTCTTTATGTTTGGTTCCTCATACCTTATCATCTTATCCCTCTCGAACCAGTGATCAAGTGAATCAACTACTCTCGCCACTCCCTCGTACTCTCCGTAATCTATAGGGAAGGTGGCCATTTCTTGATCAATTTCTTCGATCTCCCTAGCAACTTCTTAAATCTCCCTAATCTGCAGTATGTTACACTTGAGGTGAAAGACTTCATAGTCCTCCATCTGCCAATGAAACAACACATTAAGGGAGCTTGTCTCATCCTCCGAGTAACTTCCAAATTCCAACACCCCTTCATTATTAGGTTCTATTGTCCCTTCTTCCTCCGTCTCAAACTCTCCATTCTCGGACTCTGAGTCCGATGCCAACTCCTTTCTTACTGCCTAACTTCGTAGTTCAATGACATACTTCCTCTCGTCACTCTCAATGGAGAGTGTATTCTTTTTCCAATTGTAGTTTGCCTTCGCCATGATTAGCCAGCCTCTTCCGAGGAGGATGTCATATGCCTTCTCCAATGGAATGACGACAAAGTCTAGAAAGAAATGTTGGGTGCAAATGGTGACCTTCTATGCCATGAGCATCCCGAGTGGTTTGATGTTGTGCTGGTCAGCACCTACCAGATGGAATGTTGGTGGCCAAAGTGTTGGCTTGCCAAGCCCCTTCCATTTCTCCTCCAGTAGTATGTTCATGCTCGAGCCTTCGTCGACGATGGTGTTTGTCAACTTGCATCACATTATCTCCATCTTGACTACGGCTGGTTTCCTCCTAATGCCCATCGTTAGCAATAGCGGGTCAGTTGGCTTCTCTGTTGGGTCATTGGGCTCCTGGCCAACTATGTCATCATCGACTATGTTGGTAATGGCCATGTTTAGTTGTGGCATGGTTTGCAGAAGGTCAGATACATGTACGGGTACAATGGCCTCCAACATCTATCTCATGATAGTTTTCTTTGACTCGGACCATAGTGGAGTACTAGCGGCCTCACTCGACACCCTTCTTTCCTCTGCCATCATCCATTCAACGTCAGCCTTAGCCTCCTGAAGTCTTTCCTTCTTCGTACGAGGGTCGAGATATACTACCTTCTTGGTCTAGAGGCTAGTAATTGCCAGTACTTCCTCATCTGGCTCCTTCATATCCAACATATTCCCGACTTTCTGTTTCGGACAATTGATGTCTTCGTGGTTTCCAGGTCCACACCATTTGCATAGCAACCCTGCATTGTTAATTTGGCCACTCCGACAATCCCGCGTGAAGTGACCCCATTCATTACAACTCCAGCATTTGATCATTGATCTACCCTTCGCGTCATACTGTATTCTCCTTCATGGAGTGTTGTTATTGCTGCTATTATTATGCCCTCGCCTGTTATTTCGATACCCTCCAGGAGATGCATTAGAGTTGGTAGGTGGTTTTGGAGCTATGGCTGGAGGGGTTGTTTGTTCCCCTTGGGCGAAGAGCACTTGCATGCCTCTTGTTTTGAGGTTGTACGAGCATTCCTTGATGGAATGTCCCAATACCTGACAGATGTTACAAAATGACTTCTTTGGGCAAGTAGCCTTTGTATGACCTTTAGCCTTGCAGACAATACACCACAACTCTTTACTGTCCTTACCGCCCTCTTTCTTTGCCTTTAGCTCCTTCATCATTCACAACATATCCCTTTGTAGGGCTTGTACAGTCTTTAATTCACCGTCGTTGCTTTCTCTAGTACTATCATCATCACTGGTCTTTTTCTTTCCCCGGGATGTCTTAATCTCGCTTTTAATGTCCATCGCCCGATTGTAAGCATCAACATACAAGGATGGTGGCACCACCTTCCTTTTTTCCTTCAAGGAAGGAATCAATCCTTCAACAAGCCACCGTTTGTTGAGTCCATCTGCAGGTTTGTTTTCCATCTTACTCAACAATTCCTTGAGTCTACAATTGTATGCTCTTACATTCTCGTTCTTCCCTTGTCTGGTGTTGTAAATTTCTGCCACAATCTCATTATCATCCCTAAGCAGTTTGAATTTGTATTGAAATGCTTTCCAGTTCACTCCATCCCACCTTGTGCTTAGCCTCTAGGTCTATATACCAGTCGATGGCAATTCCCTGCAGGGTAACTGGAAATGCCTTTAGCCAATAATCCTGGTCATCTGGACCATTCGCCCCCCATATTGTTATACAAGTCTTACAATGGTGTACTGAATCCTTCAATCCATCCCCTGTGAATTTGGGGAGTTTTTGCCTCTCCTGGGTATTCAACATTGTCTTCACTTGGAAGGTATCGTGTGTATTCGACTAGATGGGACCATCTTTCTCTCGTATGTGTTCCTGTGCCTCTCTTGCACTCTCAGCCACATGTGATCTCTCTATGCGTCCACCTTCTGCCTCTTCTACACCTTGGTCACCTTCTTCGCTTCTATATTCTCTCCTCCCTAGAAACTTCGGCTCAGGCGCCCTATTCTTGGTTGCCCGATGAGGGATAGATTCCCAATACGGTATAGGTTTGTGTCAAAAAGTTCGAGAACTTCTATATACAAGTTGCTTTCTTCTTCGTCACATACGGACTGTACAGATGAGTTGTTAATATTGGTACTAGATTTGGAGTCTTCGCTTGAAGTAAAGCGTACGGTTTGGCTACTAGTTTGGTCGACGAGATCTTCACTTACTTCATCAGTGGTAGGTTTCTAGCAACCATCTCCAACTCACTCTACTTATGTGGTCATTCTTTCTCCCGACTATGGCTTCGACTGGAACTCTGACTCCTCCTTCTCGTTGGACTTGTTGAACCTTCGACAATTCCTCATAACCATCGTCTCCTCTTAGTTTGCTCTCTCAGGTGGATAGATCTTCTTACCAATCTCTCCGCTTCCACTCAGGTGTTTCTGGTATGTCAACCTTTATTTGGTCGTAGGGGCATTATTTGTTGGGGGTATGACATGTGCCAATATCCTGCTCTTCTTCCTCCCTACGAGTCCTCTCTTCGTATCGTTGTAGTATTTGTTGCCAACTTTGCTCTCAATTAGTTTCCACTCGTTTCTCTTTCAATTCAATCAAGTTTCGTGCCAACTTTTATAAGATATATCTTTTATTGGTCCTCACATATATTCACACTTCAATAATATTCTTTGTATTTTTTACATATCCATTTGATACATTTGTTTTCTTCCACACTACATCTGCTCTGAAATCTTCTACCATTCTGAATGATATTTCATATTTTGACACACTTATCTAACTCCAAGTTTATCTCTTTTATACCCCATCGTATGACTTTATGAATAGAGGTGACTCTCCAATAAAGGGTTGACTTTATAAACAGTAATATACATCAAAAAGGGAGGCAGCTATTATGTACTAATATCCTCCTTAACAAAAGCGCTTAATGTGCAGGTTGCTCTCCTAAACAAATGTTTAATTGTTGTCATTAAGTGAGCAGATGTTTAATATGTCTTTAAACTTCCAGCTCTGCCTTTCAGTTGTCTTTGTTTATTTTTACTAAACAAGCACTACCTTTTTAGTAATACAAATAGCTGCTCTTATTGTGTCTTACCCATTTTTGTTTTTCTCTTTTCTTGTCCTCTTCTTTTGTCTTATTCATTTTTGTTTTATGCAGTTTTTGCCTTGTTCTTTTGTCTTATTCACTATGAGTTGCTGTTTTGAATTAATTACTCCTTGCTTCACATTAATCGCTGATCTTGGGTGTTTTAATACAGATTTTAACTGAGTGCTACCATTCTTAGCTAACTTTCAAATATCTGAATCTAATTACTATAAATGTGAATTTGACATTCTTTTCCATTTCTAATATGCATTCAACTTCTGTATATTTATCAAGTGATAAATATACTAATGTGATTCAACTTCTAGCGTGCTAAGGCTTGATTTATTCTTTACTTCCTCAATCAAATTTCTGTGTCCTTTTTGGTCCATACTAGTTGCCATATCTTGAATGAAGTCGGCCAACTTTGTATACAGCATTTATATCATAAACTTGCATACCTTGCAAAGTGATGTGATCTTCTTTAGATGTAAACAAAGTTTAGTGGCCTTTGGCCTTAATAACAGAACCATTACTTGAACCATCACTCTCATCTATATACTTTTCGATCCTTGTAATGTCCTCCTTTTGCCTTAAGATTAATTAAATAATTAAAAGCATGTTTAATTATTTAATAAGCCATTAATGTAATTATTTGGTGCAGTCACCGGTTAGGAGGGACCTCAAAGAGATCAATCTGGACCGGGCAGCAAGAGTAAACACAATGGAAACAAGAGGCTATGATGGAGGCAATGCAGAACTGAATGAATGAGATCATGAAAACTGATTACAGATAATCGATAACATCCGGGTTACAAGATTCGTCTCACTGACCTACTACAAACATGCTTAATTATATAACAGGTCACTCCTGAACCTCCAAACCTAAGATCTATCTGATTTTCCTTCTAACTAACTTCTAATGCTCAATTACAATGATTTATACAATCCAAAGGGATCCGGTCATCCCTAAAAAGATCAAATGCCGAAGAACAAGATCAAATGTGTAAAACCAATAGGTCGGCCTCCACTAAAGAGATTCCTCCGGAAAATCCAAAGGATGAAGTGCGGATCAAAGGGAAGGTCGGCCACATGCCAAGGAACATCGGAATCAACACACAAGGCTCCGCAAGCTACGGAAGGGATCCGGTAGATTCACCAATGCAAATAGGTCCAAACGGTTCCGGTGTCAGAAAACTATCTCGAAATCTAGAATTGGTAACTTGCCGGAAAATGATCCAAATGCTCCACGGTTTAGGAATAAGGAATATGATCATGTCCTTAAGCAAAATCCAACTCCACAAGATCCGATGAGCCAATGTAAGAAAATGCAGAATGAAATGCTAAAACTGCAAAACAGAAAACAAACAGAAAAGAAATGTTTTTGGTTGATGCAAGATTGCCAAGAACCGAGGATACTCCTGCATCATTATTTAATATTATTCCTTTTTTAAAAGTACATCATAAGGATAATATTATATAATTACTTAAGTGACTTAATAAAGTGGGAAATCAAATAAAGTTACCTTTAATTCAAAGGTGAAAAGAAATGGAAATGAAAAGGCAAGAGGAAATGGAAGGCCAGGGGACATTCAAAAAGTTATAAAAGAGCATTGAGAGGATTATTGGAGGATGTTGGGTTTACTCATTTCTTGGTTGTAACCCTGTGAGACTCTGGAGATTTGGACTTGGTCCATATCAAGCTTCCTGAGGACAAAATCCTTCTTGAAGAAGACTAGCTACGATGGTGAAAGATCTACTTTGGTTGGTGTTTGCTGGAGATATTAGATAGATCTACTGTTGATATGTGGATTTCCAATTCTTTTGTACATCCTATATCTATGATTGGGAAGTTTTTCAGTGCATCCAATCTTTTTGTAAGTTTTGTGGCCACAATTGGAAAGATAATTTTGTTGTTTTTTTTTGCTGGAAGTTGTAATGATTTATCTATTTTGATGGCAATATTCATATATAATTTCAAATTGCTATTCTAGTTTGTTATTATATGTTTTACAATATAATCTATGTGCAAAGATATTGGATAAAAAGAAATTAAGTTTTCATGCAAACTGTTTGTTTAAATTCCTATGGAACGTTTGGTAAAATCTGGAGCAAAAATCCATAGGGGGTATTTCAATGGTATCAGAGCCAGTTTTTTTGCCAACCTGTGAGGTTTCATGAGTGACACAGAAGTGCATGCTTTGATTGATAAACATTTGGTGATTTCTGGAGACAAATTTGCAGATAAGTCTAATAATAAAGATTTTCCCTGGGTCGAAGTATTTTATATCTGTGGTTTGGGAAACAATTAATATTTGTTTTGAGTATTATTATTACCTTGTTGAGGTTTGCCGTAATATTTTGTGGGTCCGATTAATGTGGCAAATATGTGTATTTTTATTATTTGGGCGTAAAGGCTTTATGCAAAGGGAGTTGATATTTGATTAATAACGTGAGTTGTGTCTGCCATTTCATTGCATTGGCGGCTATTGGGGAAATCGTGGGATGATTAATACTTGCAAATGTTAGTTAGCGAAGTGGCCATTTTAAATATTGGTGAGAAGTATATGAATTATGGTTTCTGATTATTGTAAGATTTCTAACTGAAATTATTGGGGACCAATATATATCCCAAAGAATGAAAGCTCTGTGAATAACGATTTGAGCCAATAGCATTCATGTCGTGGAAGCCAAATACCTGATCGTGATTATTCATTTTGGTCTCCCGCCTCATCAATACATTTGTCAAGACCTTTGGAGTGATCTAGACAGTAAAGGATCATTAGAAGTGACTGTGGAGGGAATTGTCACCTATCTGCCAACTGCCAAACAAGTATCGAGTGTTAGATATTTGTGGCGGAGCCTAATGAAAGCCAAATATCAATATTGATATGATTCAAAAAGGAAACGATTTTGAAAAATAAATTTTGTGAAAGGGGTCCTAGAGCCACATCTACATTTGTGTAATGTCCCCTTTTGGGATCGCCCTGAATCTTGCCCTTGTAAATATCAAAGTTTGCTAATTTTCACCCTTATTAATTCTGATATTAGATATTGATCCATTGACTTTCTTGTCTTCTTTATCTTATGGATGGTTCCTCCAATTCCCCCTTCTCAATTGAATTAATCTCTTCTTTATATCTTCATTTGTGGGAAGTCACAACTCTTCATAAGAAATGAGTCATCACTCTTCATTGCTGCCCTTTGAGAATAATAAATTACTCTTCAAATTGATCTCCCTTGGATGTCCTCCTCAAATGAGACTTTCTCCTTTTTATATCCTCCAATGTGAGGGAGAGGTCACACCTCTTCATCATGTATGCCCCTTTGGCAAGAGACACACCCTTTCCACCATTAGCACCCTTTGAAAGAGTGCAACTCTTTATTATTTCTGCCTTTGGAAAGGAACACAACCTTTCACATTCAGATCTGCACTTCTTATTTATATCAGATCTGCACTTCCAATTCCCCAAATTATCCCCTCAAATGAGGTTCTCTTCTCCTTTTTATATCTCATGTTTGAGGGAGTCACAACTTTTCATTTCATGTCTTTGAACATTTATTAACTTAATTAAAATTTAATTGTATTCTTTTGTATTTTAATTTTAACACGAAGTATACATGAAGTAGACACATGGATATATTCAAATACAAGCATACACATGTAGATATAGTTTACTTGGTCCACAAGAAGCAAGAACGTCCAACCAAGACCGAATCTATCCCTTGAGCCAATCAATCTATCATTTTACCCACGAGAGGCAGGAGAGTCCAACCAAGACCAGAACCATCTCTCGGAGTAACCAATACACGAGGCAGGAGCCCAACCAGGACTAGAACCATCTATTGGGCCAATTCACTTTATCCACAAGAGCTAGGAGCGTCCAACTAGGACCAAAACCATCTCTTGGGCCAATTCACTTTATCCACAAGAGGCAGAAGCGTCCAACCAAGACCATAACCATCTCTTGGGCCTATTCTTTTTACCCACAAGAGGCAGGAGCGTCCAACCAGGACCAGAAGCATCTCTTGAGGTAATCATTATTCCATAATTCACAATAAATCTTTTCCACAAATCTGCTATAAAGTCTTCCATAATCTAATCATAAGATTGTCATAAAGTATCCACAATCTCTTCTCAAAAGTATGTTACCAGCTCTTCATGTACTTCACCTTAGATCTCCATAATATTCTCTCTTAATCTAGTGTATATATTATATACTTGATTGTCTTCTTTGCACAATACACATATGTTTAACTATCTCTCATATTGTCTTGCCATTGTCATTTAGTTGTTGCCATCTTTTTGGACAAAATTAATACATCCCTTCTCATTGATTAGAATGCATAAACGATTTATCCTTACCCTATAGGCTCGCAAGATCATGCTTTAATACCACTTGTAATGTCCCCTTTTGGGATTGCCCTAAATCTTGCCCTTGTAAATATCAAAGTTTGCTAATTTTAACCTTATTAATTCTGATATTAGATATTGATCCATTGACTTTCTTGTCTTCTTTGATCTTATGGATGGTTCCTCCAATTCCCCCTTCTTAATTGAATTAATCTCTTCTTTATATCTTCATTTGTGGGAAGTCACAACTCTTCATAAGAAATGAGTCATCACTCTTCATTGCTGCCCTTTGAGAATAATAAATTACTCTTCAAATTGATCTCCCTTGGATGTCTTCCTCAAATGTGACTTTCTCCTTTTTATATCCTCCAATGTGAGGGAGAGGTCACACCTCTTCATCATGTATGCCCCTTTGGCAAGAGACACCCTTTCCACCATTAGCACCCTTTGAAAGAGCGCAACTCTTCATTATTTCTGCCTTTGGAAAGGAACGAAACCTTTCACATTCAGATCTGCACTTTTGATTGTTAATGTTTGTAACTTCAGAAGATATAATTTCTGCAATGGTTGAAATTCTTCTTATTGTTGCTCTCTTCACCTTGCTGCATCTTTTCTCTGTTCGTAATCTTGTGACCTTGCTGGAAATGGTTCTGCCTCTGCTCTTATCGTATTTTGCACTTATGAATACTGTGTATCTTCTACGATCCATTTTCTATTTCTTGCAGGAAGATATTATTTCACGACTTCATTCATATTGCCCTCCGTCGATGTGTGAGACTCTTGCGTGTCATGGAACAAGTGTCGTTTGTTGGTGGAGAGGAGTTTTGAGTTATTTTGTAACTGATGTTGAGTTGTGGCGTTTTTGTTTTACCACTTTCATCCTTCCCGTGCAGTTCTTCCGTAATGGGTGCGATGTATAAAGCTGGAGTGGTGTATAGCGTTTTTCTTAAAGAAAGACATTTTATTTATATGTTCGATCCTCAGTTGAGAAGAGGTTCGAAGAATACGATCTCTGCAGCTTCAGTGAATTGTTCCGACTTTTATATAATCTGTGTATATGATTGATGAGTGATTGCTATATGTTGAAAAGGATATTTGTTATATGAATGGTAGTAGCCATTCTTCAGAAGTTTTATTTTATTATTACGTGATTGTCAAAGTGACAACAAACAATGCTAGTGTGAAAGTATTGTATCAAATTGGTGTTGATAATAAAGTTCGATTTTGTGTGGTTGGGTTTTTTACCCTTAGGTGGAGGGTTTTCCTAGGATAAGCTTTTGTGTTTTGTGTTCTTGTGTAAATTCTTGTTTCAGACTCTTAGTTATAACTTTCTGGTTCTAAATTTTAACATGGTATCAAAGCGGGTCTAAAGAAAAGATTCAGAACTAGATTGCTTAGTTTTGAAATATTCTTTGCTTGAGCATTAGATTGTTTATTTCAAGTTTTCAACAATAGTGAATGGACTCAAAGTTGAAGACAGACTGGATGGTGCAGCTAATTATACTTTATGGAAATTCAGAGTTCTTATTGTGCTTGAAGAGAATAATCTTCTCAACTATGTGAAGTCTGTTGTAGATGAACCTTCAATGATTCTGAGAAAGCACAATGGAGGAAAAATAAATTCATGACAAGAAAGATTCTAATTGATTCTGTTAAGGATCATGTGGTACCTGTTATATCCAAGTTGGATTCAGCCAAAGAGATGTTCGAGTGTCTTCAAAGTTTATATGAATTCAACAGCACTAGTAGAGCTCTAGACCTGAGACGTCAACTTCTTCAAATCAAAATGGCTAGAGGTGAAAATGTTGTTTCTCTCTTTATGAAGATTACGGAATTGAAGGATCAGCTCAATGCTACTGGAGATTCTATTGACGATAAAGACCTAGTTATCCTGGCCATGAATGGTCTTCCTCACTCTTGGGAATCTTTCATTCAAGGTATTAGTGGAAGAAATGAACTACCCAAGTTTGATCGATTGAGAGTTGATTGTATTCAAGAGGAATGCAGACTGGAGACAAGAGGAATTGGGCAAAAATCTAATCATGAAGATCATGTTCTTGCTGCCCATACTTCTAGAAGAAAAGGAAGGAAAGGAAACTTCAAAAGGAACAGAGATAGGAATTCTGATTCAGCTCCTGAATATAAGAAGAGAAAGGATCTCTCTAGGGTTCAATGCTTCAGAAGTGACAATTTTGGTCACTTTGCTAGAGAATGTCCTTTGAGACCTATTGTCCTCATTTTTGTTTTCAAAAATGTAGACTATTACATAGAATTTTTTGTCAAAAAATGAAAATTTTACTCTATGGCATGCTTCTCGAGGTAGAATTTTTCTCTACCCCTAGACTGGACTAATCCTCAAACCACGTTTCAAATTTCATCCCGTTTTGAGTTCGTTTGCTTTTTTTTTCCTTCAATTTCGAGTTTTTTCTCCTTGACTGAAGGTGGGAAAATTTTCCTTAAGTGGCAAGTTTTAATCTTCTCTTGTTTTAGTGTTGTAGGGAAATTTAAAGTCAATTAAAAGTGCACTTTATGTAATTTTTAAACTTGTAACTTACTTTTTATTTTGCCCCTTGTTCCTTTTTATCTTTTAAGTCATTCTAGGAACTTTTTGAACATATTACAAGTGAACTTTAAATTATAAAGTTAAAATAAAACTTGTAATTTATTTAAAAAGTTTCACTTAAGTGATTTTAAGTTATGGTAGGGGTTTTCTCCTCCATTAACAAGTTTTATAAAGTCACTTTAAGTTGTAATAGGGATTTTATTTCCCTATTACAAGTTCTATTTTTAAGTTAAGTTATTTTTATGATTTGTTAAAGGGATTTTATTTTCCCTTTACTAGTCTTTTGTTGAGTTGCTTAAAACTTGTAAAGGGAGTTTTATTTCCCTATTACATGTATTTTAAAACTTGTAGTTTTCTCTCACAAACCCGATTTTGCCTTAATGCATGAAAAGTGAACATGTTAAAACTTGCAAATAGGTTTTAGAAACCCAATTTCATATGTTCTTGGCAAATTTTAAACTTGTTGCCTTTCTCCAAGAACCCGACCAGCTATTGAAGTTGAATTTGTTGAAGGATTCAAACGATTTTTGTGGAGAGATTTTAGGAGGAAGCTGTTTTGAATCCTAAGCGATTTTTATGCATTTTGAAACTCTTTTTGTGCCATATGGAAGTCGTTTTTGCTGGTTCAAAGGCGTTAAAACAGCAAATACGTGTTCTTCAAATGCCATGATTTACCTCATGAAAATGCCACGATAACTCCTTCTCCTAAGTCGTTTTGGCTTCTCTTACCTAGACGTGGAGATCGGAAGCTTGATTTGACCGATTCTTCATGCATTTGTTAGGCGTTTTGCTGCATATGGCATTTTTGAAAAAATGTGGCTAGGGTTTGAATCTTCTTCTTTTGTCTATTTAAGAGATTCATTCTCTTCTTTTAAGGATTGCTTCTTGTTCTTGGGAGGTTGGTTTTGTTGGTCAAGGGATGTTTTCTTATCTTGTTCTTACTTTCATCTATTTTTTAGTTTGTTTTAGTTTCCTTGATCAAGTTATATATATGTTAGTTTTGTTTTGCTCTTGCTTAAAATCTGTTTTGTGAGAGATTTTCCCCTTTGTTCCAAGTTTACAAAGCAATTTGCAAATTGCATTGTCTTTCCCCATTTTTCCTCTTTGCTTGCATTCGGGTTTCAAAAACCCGATTGCAAGTGAGATGAAAATAGTTGATCTACCCCTTTGGTTAAAAAATCTTAACCATCTTTTGTTGAAATTCCAAGTTTCAAAGTTGGAAAAATGCTCATCCTTTCAAAATCGGGTTTTTAAAAACTTAATTACAAGTTGAAAGTTCTTCCCATTTTCATAAATATGATCTTCCCAAAATCTTTTCATTTTTACTCATATTCATTGCCATCATCCGTACATACCATTCCCACCATTTCCTACATGTCAAAATCTCATTTTTCACTCACTCCTTCATTTTCCTTTTTACAAGTATATTTGCATTCGGGTTTCAAAAGCCCAATTGCACGTTTGTTCTTCCCCACTTGTATACTTGTAAAATGTTGCCCAAGATCCGAAATTGGTCAAAAGCCAAGTTCCAAGCAACCCTATTTATTTCCCATCTTCCTCTCACAAAGTTGTGAAGTGCAAGAGTTAGATTTTTTCCCATTTGAAGAGGAAAGATGATAGTTGCAGCTGATCTTGATGTTGCTTTGACACTTTTACGTCTTCATCGCAGCATACCAGGTTGTTCTTCAATGTCAGATTCACCATCATCTTCCCCTCCAAAGAAGATGAAATACAAATTTGATAAGTAACAAAATGAGGTCTCCCCTTCACAAGTTTCCTCTCCTATGGATCATATCAAGGATACAGAAATAGGGCATGTTGACATGTCAGATTTCATCAAAAGGGTGGAGGATCCAAAGGATAGCAATAGGCAACGATTGTTAGAGAGCCATATTCACCATGCTTCTTCTTTTCTAGTGGCTGCCCTACAACCCGAGTTCGTTCTTGCTTGTGCTCACCATTTTGACAAGGAGACAAGGACCATCAAGAATGATGATGGAGAAGCCATAATCCGTCTTGATGCGGAAACCATTAAGAAAGTTTTCAGAATCCCATCTGCTGCCCTATACATGGAGATTTCCAACAGTAGTGCAGCTAATTACTATGCCAAAAGGGAAAAGGATTGCAAGCGCCACATTAACAGGTGGATTCATGAACCACGGGTAGCTCTCACAAGGTGGGCCAAATTGCATCGTTGTAATTTCAAGTGGCAAATCGGAGACACCATCACTCTCCTTAGAAGGATGTATCGGTTTGGAACATTCTAATGTTTTCGAACCCTGGATGTATCAATTTATCATGTTCATGAGGTAGTCCCATCACATCTCTTGGGGAGAAGTAATCAGTGATCCTAATCTGAAGTTATTTATTCATTGTTATGGATTGATCCTATTAAAAAACCTGTTGGAGGTTGAAATACGATGAGTTTTCTTTCATTTAAAGTTGATTTGAGGTCCTTCCATGTTTTGTGGTGAAAGATTGAATTATTTCTTTGAAAACTGCCAAAACCCTGCCTAGGGTTAACCCATTTTGGTAAAACAATCATATCTTTTGTTTTAACAATTGGATCTTTCTGAAAATTGGGGAAAAGTTTTGTATCGAACCCATCTACAATCCGACCACAGAGATTGGATTCATGAGCAATATTGCAAAAGTTATTCACGACTGTTCATCACAGTTTATAACCAAAAATCAGACAAGGTAATGGTTTGGACAGTCATAGTTTGCTTAATCCATTAAGATATGAATTCATGCTGTTAACAAGTCTTTGTATTGACCTTAGAAGATGTTTAGAACCCTCTCATAACATTGGCAAGTGCAAGGAAGGGATTTTAATCATCTTACTATGGTTTGGCAGTGAAGTCATATGACTGTCATAAATTGGACAGTGTCTCAGACGTAGTAACCAGCAGTCTACAAGATTTTGCAAAGAACCTAAATGGGGTGTAGTTTTGTTGTTAGTCTGAGATAGGATGTTGGATAGTGTGTTAGGCTCCTATACTTACCATAGAAGTCATTTTGGGAAGGCCTAATAAAGAGTTTTACCACATAGAGTCGACTGTCCTAAAAGAGGGATTGGCTGTCATAATCTTAGTTTCAGTCCTAAACTTAGTCATATGGTTAATCATGGTTGTTCATGTGAGGGGTTAAAGAGTATGAGTTGGTGTTTGGTATCTATTGAAGATTTTGTCTTGTAAGGGTGTTTTGATGATTGAAAAGAGTCTAGTGAAGAGCGTTAAGCCATTGTTGTGAAATATGTCTGATTGGCATTGATATGTTTCCCAAGTTTGTGTGCATCCTATAAGCCTCTGCATCATATTGGTATCAGAGCCCAGAAAGTCTGGGTAGAGAGTGTTTGTAGTGGTTTTTGAGTCAGGTTGAAGGGATAACCTGGTTAGTGGTTGTCAAGAGACTAGGTAGTGGAAAAGATGAGAAAGACCTAGGTGAGGCAAAGATGAAGTTGACACCAGCAGAGAAAGAGTTGTGGAATGCATGGAAGGCTTATTCGGATGTAGAAAAGAAAGGAGAAGAAGAGAGAAAGAGAAAAGAGGAAGAAAAGAGGAAGAGGAAAGAAGAAGGAGGAAGAGGATAGAGGAAGAAGAGAGAGAATGGAAAATGAAGTTACAAGAGTTGGAACAAGGCTTGGACAACTAGACAGAGTGGATTAGGAAGCTATGGCTCTTACCAATCAAGGCCAAGATAAAGTGGCCCATAAAAAAGATCATCCAGAAGAGGAAAAGGCAAACAGAGATAGCAGCACAAGGGGCAAAGGTAGAATCTGAACCTGTTGTCCAAGATGAGCAAGGTACATTACAAATGCTTGATAATCTTTTTGAAGATGAACAAATTAATTTGCTTGTTGATGAATCAAAGCAAAGGCATGTTGATGTTGATATTCATGATGAGGTTATTGTTGATGGACAAAAAGATGATGGTAATTGCCGATGGATCTCATGTTGAGACTGTTGTTTGTGCTCAAGAAGTGGATGTGATTGTTGTTGGTGGTTCAATAGGCAAGGATTACACTATGAATGTTCCTACTATGAATGTCATAGATGGACAAGTTGATGTCTATGATGAACCTACTAATGAAGGTGTTGCAATTCTGATTTCTAACAAGTTATATGCAGGTTTGCAATGAACAACGAAGACATCCATGTAGACATGGAGATGTATGTTGAAGACTTGGAGTTTTGGAATCTAGAGGTTGAGAAACTATTGGGTAAAAGAAGGCATCAGAAGAAGAAAAAGGGGAAAGAACCAAATTTTCTTGCAGGAATCAAGCATCATGTGCAAAAGAACTAGAAGACCAGGAAGAAGAAGCAAGTCATTCAATGGGACTTGAATTCTTTGTCCCCCGGGAGTATGGTGTAGGAGCACCTATTTGAAGACATGCCTCCATGAGGCCAATCAAAGTTTTTTAATGTTTTGTTTATGTTTTGTGTTTAAATAAACTTCTAATAATCATTTGAGATCAGTTTGGATCATTTTGTAAGGCATTATAAGCCATTTGTTCAATGTAGACCTATGAGGTCCCAAGAAAGTCAAAGTTGGTCAAAGTTTATAAAAGTACTCAATAAGGGTTGGAATGATGTCTAAATGTCATATTTGACATGTCTAAGAAGTATTAGGAAGAGTTTGAGTCATTTGGACAAAAAATGTCAAAAATGTAAAAATCGTCAAAATGTTACAAAAAGTTGCTTGACAACTTTGCAACTTTGCAAAAAGTTGTCAAAATAAAAAATGGGTGGTTAGAATCAGTTGGATTCGGTTTGGGGTTGGCTTTGGATTTATAGATTATATATGTGAGTGTGGAGGTTGAATCCAAGGTTGGTTGGTGTGTTTTGGAAAAATGAAGATCAATAAAATGTTATTTTGTAATGCTATATTCTGACATTTTTGCTGATCTGAAGTTATTTATTCATTGTTATGGATTGATCCTATTATGAAACCTGTTGGAGGTTGAAATATGATGATTTTTATTTCATTTAAAGTTGATTTGAGGTCCTTCCATTTTCTGTGGTGAAAGATCAAATTATTTCTTTGAAAACTGTCAAAACCTACCTAGGGTTAACCCGTTTTGGTAAAACAATCATATCTTTTGTTTTAACCGTTGGATCTTTCTGAAAATTGGGGAAAAGTTATGTATCGAACCCATCTACAATCTGACCACAGAGATTGGCTTCATGAGCAATATTGAAAAAGTTATTCACGACTGTTCATCACAGTTTATAACCAAAAATCAGACAAGGTAATGGTTTGGACAGTCATAGTTTGCTTAATCCATTAAGATATGAATTCATGCTGTTAACAAGTCTTTGTATTGACCTTAGAAGATGTTTAGAACCCTCTCATAACATTGGCAGGTGCAAGGAAGGGATTTTAATCATCTTACTATGGTTTGGTAGTGAAGTCATATGACTGTCATAAATTGGACAATGTCTCAGACGTAGTAACCAGCAGTCTACAAGATTTTGCAAAGAACCTAAATTGGGTGTATTTTTTTTGTTAGTCTGAGATAGGATGGAGGATAGTGTGTTAGACTCCTATACTATCATAGAAGTCATTTTGGGAAGGCCTACTAAAGAGTTTTACCACTTAGAGCCGACTGTCCTAAAAGAGGGATTGGCTGTCATAATCTTAGTTTCAGTCCTAAACTTAGTCATATGGTTAATCATGGTTGTTCATGTGAGGAGTTAAAGAGTATGAGTTGGTGTTTGGTGTCTATTGAAGATTTTGTCTTGTAAGGGTGTTTTGAAGATTGAGAAGAGTCTAGTGAAGAGTGTTAAGCCATTGTTGTGAAATATGCCTGATTGGCATTGATATGTTTCCCAAGTTTGTGTGCATCCTATAAGCCTCTGCATCAAAGAGACCTCATAAGTTTGCAGGATATGTTGCTTTAATGAATCACTTTATTGAATCTGAGCCTTCAAGTTTTGAAGTGGCTTCAAAACAGCAAGTATGGAGAGATGCAATGTTGGAAGAATATCAATCCATCATCAATAGTGACGTTACCTCAAGATAAATCTGTTGTTTCTTCTAAGTGGCTGTTCAAAATTAAACATGCAGCTGATGGAAGTATTGAAAAATATAAAGCTAGATTTGTAGGTAGAGGGTTTTCTCAAAAGGAAGGTATAGATTATGAGAATACCTTTTCTCCTGTAGCTCGATACACTTCAATCAGAACTATTATTGCTATTGCAGCTGTTAAAGGGTGGAAATAGCATCAGATGGATGTAAAGACAGCATTCTTGAATGGTGTAATTGAAGAAGAAGTTTTTATCGAGCAGCCAGATGATTTTGTGATTCATGAGAAAGAATCACATGTATGTAGATTGAAGAAGGCCTTATATGGCCTTAAGCAAGCTCTGCGTGCGTGGTATGAAAGAATTGATCATTATTTGTTGAGCTAGAGTTTTCTCAAAAATGATGCAGATCCAAATATTTACTTCAAGGTAATTGATGATAAAGCCTTAATTCTAGTTCTTTATGTTGATGATTTATTTCTTACTGGAGAGGATGATCACATTGCTAGATGTAAGAAAGAGTTAGCTTCTTAATTCGAGATGAAAGATCTTGGTTTGATGCATTATTTCCTTGGTTTAGAAGTGTGGCAAAGATCAAATGAAGTCATATTGAGTCAAGGGAAATATGCCAATGACATTTTGAAAAGAATTGGTATGATAGATTGCAAGTCTATGGAAACTCCCATGGAAGCAAATCTGAAGAAGTTACATGAGGTTGCAACTAGTTCAGATTTAGTTGATCCTACTATGTATAGGCAATTGATTGGATCATTGATGTATTTAGTCAATACAAGGCCTGACATATGTTATGCGGTTAACACTCTCGGTAAGTTTATGTGTGAGCCTAGACAGATTCATTTTGTTGCAGCTAAACATATATTGAGATATGTGTGTGGTACAATGGGATATGGTCTGAAATATACTTCTTGTGAAGGTCT
This sequence comes from Cryptomeria japonica, assembly GCF_030272615.1. Classification (NCBI taxonomy): domain Eukaryota; kingdom Viridiplantae; phylum Streptophyta; class Pinopsida; order Cupressales; family Cupressaceae; genus Cryptomeria; species Cryptomeria japonica. Next base: position 484,509,721 of record NC_081409.1, read on the forward strand.
GAAATTGCAAGGTTTTTCTTATTCAAATTGGGCAGGATGTGTACCTGACAGGAAGAGCACTTCTGATTGTTGTTTCAGCTTAGGTTTTGCTATGATTTCTTGGTGCAGCAGGAAGCAATCATGTGTGGCCCAAAGTACAACAGAAGTTGAATATGTTGCAGCTGTTGTAGCTGCTCAAGAAGCAGTGTGGCTTCAAAAATTTTTTGCAGGACTGTCTGGGCAGCCTTTGGAACCAACTATAATAGTCGGTGACAACCAAAGTTGTATAAAGATTTCAGTTAATCCTGTTTTCCATGATAGATTCAAGCATGTGGAGATCAAGTTTTATTATTTAAGGGATATGGTTTAAGGAAAGTTGTTGAACTCAAGTACATTTGTACAGATGAGCGGATACCTGACATTCTCACCAAGCCACTTCCTAGAGTGAAGTTTTCTTATTTTCGAGATAAGCTTGGTATTGTGCAAAATGATGCTCTTGCTAAGAGAGAGTCTCAACTTTAGTGATTTTCATTTATTGTTGTAATGCATTTTTCTCTGTGATGGAGAAATTTGAGGTGAAAGCCCTTGTAATGCATTTTTCTCTGTGACAGAGAAATTTGAGGTGAAAGCCCTTGGTGCTCTTTCCACTTATGGGGGTAGCCATAGTGGATGTCATGTTGAGAGACTCCATGACAACATCACGTTGAGAGACTTTGTGATGAGAGCTTGTGTTATTTCACTCATGGGAGTAGCCATGGTGAACATCATGTTGAGTGAATCCATGATGCCTATCACATTGAGAGAATCCGTGATTAAGTTTTGTTGTTTATGGGTGTAGCCAGTGTGTTTGTCATGTTGAGAGACTCCATGACTTGAATATCAGTATATTGTATCTTCTTTGTTAGGAGGGAGTGTTAATGTTTGTAACTTCAGAAGATATAATTTCTGCAATGGTTGTAATTCTTCTTATTGTTGCTCTCTTCACCTTGTTGCATCTCTTCTCTGTTCGTAATCTTGTGACCTTGCTCGAAATGGTTCTGCCTCTTCTCTTATCGTATTTTGCACTTATGAATACCGTGTATCTTCTGCGATCCATTTTCTATTTCTTGCGGGTAGATATTATTTCACGACTTCATTCATATTGCCCTCTGTCGGTGTGTGAGACTCTTGCGTGTCATGGAACAGGTGTCATTTGTCGGTGGAGAGGAGTTTCGAGTTATTTTGTAACTAATGCTGAGTTGTGGTGTTTTTGTTTTACCGCTTTCATCCTTCCCATGCACATCTTCTTCCGTAATGGTTGCGGTGTATCGAGCTGGAGTAGTGTATAGCGTTTTTCTTAAAGAAAGACATTTTATTTATATTTTTGATCCTCAGTCTAGAAGAGGTTCGAAGAATACGATCTCTGCAGCTTCAGCGAATTGTTCCAACTTTTATATAATCTATGTGTATATGATTGATGAGTGATTGCTATATGTTGAAAAGGATATTTGTAATATGAATGGTAGTAGCCATTCTTTAGAAGTTTTATTTTATTATTCTGTGATTGTTAAAGTGGCAACAATTGGTGCTAGTGTGAAAGCATTGTATCAAATTGGTGTTGATAATAAAGTTCGATTTTGTGTGGCTGGGTTTTCACCCTCAGGTGGAGGGTTTTCCCAGGATAAACTTTTGTGTTTTGTGTTCTTGTGTAAATTCTTGTTTCAGATTCTTAGTTTTAACTTTCTGGTTATAAATTTTAACACTGATTCCCCAGATTATCCCCTCAAATGAGGTTCTCTTCTCCCTTTTATATCTCATGTTTGAGGGAGTCACAACTTTTCATTTCAGGTCTTTGAACATTCATTAACTTAATTAAAATTTAATTATATTTAATTGTATTCTTTTGTATTTTAATTTTAATTTTATTATTATGATTTATTATTAAATTTTATTTCAAAGTGGGGACATTACAATTTGTCGGCTTAGTTATATGCAGTTCAAGAATAATAAGAAACAACGGTAGCCGGCAGTATTAATATTGTGAGAGCCAAATACAAAGTCACAAACACTTATTGGAACTGATTTCTCTTCTGCAAACATAAGGACCTTTTCACTAATCTGATGAAAATAATAATTGAGGGGAGCTCGATGTGAGTTGAAGCTTCATCTATGTTGGCAACAGAATTGGAGGAGCCATTTGTATATCATTTCGATTCATCATCACCAGAGCGGCTACAATAGTCAAGCACATTTTTGTGGAGATTGGATAGTGGCAATTCGCACTTGGACGGGCATTAGAAATTGTAAGTTTGCGCCTTCTAATGCAAACTAATGTGTTCCTAATCACAACTCATCATTGTGGCCACTATATGAACAGAGTGACGAGTCTGAAGTATTTTGGAGATTCACAGAATTCAATTCAGGGGCATACACAGAACACTTCCAAATTCAAGGAGCTAAAAACGGGTATTTTAGAACACAAGCTTTCTTGCCTTCAATTTTGTCAATCGCACAACTCTAATTATTTGTTTCCCATATTCACAAATGTGTATTTGTTGTATCCAAGCCTTTTTAGCAAGGAGGGTGGGCCTATTCTATGGGGGCTATTATTTTGGTGGGCATTTTCAACAAAACTACGTAATATCACCCCCTATTCAAAGTTGTAGGCCCCAAAGTGGGGGGGGTTAGGTAGGAGCTTATCATCGGCATCACCCACTTCTTTTCATTTACCATTTTTGCAACTAAGATATATAGGGCATGACTGGCTAGTGATGCGTCTAATAAAAAATTGTAATCCAAATGATTTCATGAATGGAAGGATTGATTATATTATGAACCAGTTGTTTTTGAATTATCTGTATGTACTCAGTTGTTATATTTGGAAAATTAATTTGGAAATCGAGCATTGGGAGTATTTTTGCAAGCTTGGTATCTTACAGTGGTATTGGAATGAGGGACTATGTTTGTGGCGATGGTTATTGCTGGTGTTATCCTTGAATCGTTGTTTGTTGGTTCTGTATAATTATAACGAGAATTTATATTGTCTAATCTGTGTTGCTCAGTGTGAATCCAAACTAAGGAAAATATGTTCTGAACAATTAAGTGGAGACTACCCAAATGTTATCACACCATATCAGACAGAAAAGAGTATTGCTGCTAATATACCTACATGAGTTGCTATCTTGATTTGACTGGGGCGTGATTAAAATGTTGCGCATAGAATGATCATAAATCCAGCTTAACATCCTTGCTTGGACGTCGATAGAATTGGAGATATTACTAGTTTTACTTGGTTCACTTTTTGGTATTTTGTCTATTGAATTTTAAATGCTCGTTTAACCACAGGCAATGATTTGCCCTCCCAACCATAAACAATTCCCAATTGTCTCCCCCGAGCATCCTGGTATGTCAATTTGCAATTGTATTCCGTTGTTATTATACTTTATTGAATGAGATCACATATCTCATTATATATGCGAGAGGTGACTTTTCACCAAGGGTCGCCACACTTCACATGTGACCCTATTAATTTAATTATTATATTATTACATAATAATATAGTTATATCATCTCATAAGAATAATATAATTATCACGTAATAATATAATATTATTATCTTACAATAATAATATAATAATTATATTATCAATCACAATAATTGTATCATCAATATAATTATTATAATATCAATAATTATATTATAACAATATTATAGTAATATAATTATATTACCATACTAATTAGAATATAATTATATTATCTCAACCTTTATGTTATCTATGTCGGCCTAAAGGAATCCAACCATAGCTGTAATAACATTAACACTCCCTCTTAGCTAGGGAGGAATCCTTCTCGAATTTATATTTAATGAAGCACTTCTTCATTTGGTCAACCTAAACAAGGATTCAAATTTAGCTATAAACATCAACACTCCCTCTTAGCTAGGGAGGAATCCTTCTTGATATCTGAGTCACATAGTGACATCTACCATGGCTACTCCCATAGGGTGGATCCATCATGGCTACACCCATGAGTGGAAATACAAATGAACACAACCACCATGGCTACTCCCATGAATGGTGAAAGAATAGATATCACCTCACTGTGATATCAACCATTATTGTAATGATTGACCACAATGGCTACGTTCATATGTGGAAAGGAAAGGTATCACCTCTTTGTGATATCAACCATCATGGCTTATCCATATGTATCACCTCACGTGATATCCACCATTATGACTTATATATAAACATCTCCTCATGTAATATCCACCGTTATGGCTTATCCATAGATATCACCTCACGTGGTATCCACCATGATGGCTTATCCATAGATATCACCTTACGAGATATCAACCATTATTGTGAGATCGTCACCTCACAATGATGGTAAGAAGCACAAGTGTTCATCATTGTGAGATCGTCACCTCACAATGATATTCACCATGGCTCATCCAGAGGGTAAACACACAAGTACAAGAAAATCACCACAGACTCTCTCACGTGGTGTTGTCATGGCATCACACACATGGCATCCACCATGAACCATATCAGAGGGTGGAGATAAGGGCTTACACCTCAAGTCTCTCTCAAGGAAAAATGCATTAACAAGAGTTTACACTTTAAACTTCTCTCTCAAAGAGAAGAATGCATTAGTATAAAATATAAATATATATCAATAATGTTGAGACTCAATCTCAGCTAGGGCTTCATTTTCCAACATACCAAGCTTATCTCGAAAGTACACAAACTTTATCCTGGAGAGAGGCTTGGTGAGAATATATGTCGTCTACTCATCAGTGCTAATGTGTCTCAGTTGAATAGCATTCCTTTGCACCATATCTCTAATATAGTGATATTGGATTTCCACATGCTTTGTCCTATTATGAAATACAAGGTTGGAGTTTGCATCACACTTGGTGAGTCCCAAGCTCATCAAGTATCCATCTATTCAGGAATATCACGACCTACGAGTCAGCATAAAGGCCTCCATCCTACATTCATGGGACTCCATCCCATGAATCATAATCCTCTGACTGATCAGTAAAGAAACTATATCGGCATGGTCCACTCCCTCTGAACCAATATGACCAAGATCCTCAGATGTCAACCAAAGCACATCCTCTTAGCTGCTCCCTCTGAAGCTGAAATGTCAGGCTCCCTCTGAATGTTAATTCTTCCTTTTCGAAGAAACATCTCCAACCACCAACTCAATCTCATGATAGCAGTTATCAAGTTCTTCCTTCCTTGAATGATTATGTATCCAGGAAGGCAATCACTGCATAATAACCTCAACATATTCTGTCGCATTTTTATTTTTTTGGGCAGACACTGCATAATAACCTCAACATCCTGGTCAAAGACAACAGCAAGAATCTGATCGGCCTCATCCAACACAATAAATTGAACATCCGACAAAATTATAGAACCTTGATTCATTAGATCAATTATGCGAGCAGGAGTTCCAACAACCACATCCAAGCCCCTTCTGATAATGTGAATTTGGCTACATATCAGTACCCCACCATAGCAACAAGGCGTATCAAGACACGGTGTATATCATAGAAGAATCTGGAGAGACACAATAAAGTCTTCTCATACTAATTCACCAGATCGAACAAAGCATTGATCTTTAATCCCAGGTGCAAGTTTGCAGCCCATTTGAAAATGCTAGTAGAAACCTTACCTCGCACTTGATAGCCACATGGCTGGGCATTTATATCATAATCTTTATTGAAATGGAAAGGAAATATTTTACATACGGTTCCAATGCATTCTCTGTCCGACTTTGAATAGGCACGATATCCGTTTGGTGCTTGTATTCTGGGCGCAAGCATCAATATCTCTCGAGGCTGTCTACTTCAGCGTTTCCTGATATTATTTCGGCTTCATCTGTTGAAAGATAGCCCTTAATGAATGCCCTTTCCTGTGACCGCTTCGAATCTTTATTTCTTCAGGCCCGATACTTCAATATCCCCTGTTATGTGAATATGCTGAACTTGAATGGTTTTTCTGCCTGCAGCGCCTGTATATGGTTCATGCTCCCATTGCCTCTATTTGCATCGAACTCGGGCTTTGCCCTGTCGTAAGACAAAGGCAAAGAAAGGAAGTCACTATCCCACCTGCAACAATGGACTCCCTTGATTTGACTTGGAGTTTATTCCACACAAACTATGCACCAAAACTATTCACCAAGCTTACGACAATAATTCCAGGGTTTCTTAACAGTAACTCTTTTGATAATCAATCTGAAACCTGTGCCAAGAATGATATCCTGCAGAATGAAAGGAAGAACCGATGCCTGTAGAATGCCTTCCCACGATAATTAGCAGAGTCAGACCATACAATTATTTCTTCCGAAGGGAATGTTTCAACCTTTAAAAATAACATTCAAAATACTTCGCAAACCCGGAAGGTTGGAGCCTTCGATATAAATAATATGCCCTCATGGGAATTTGTTCAAACTATTCGCTAATAGATTATTATTCCCACGACTTTCTATTTATCAGGCTTTTAATTTATTTCCTTGCTTCAAATCGATTCCTCCTCAATGTGCAACATCACTCCTCCCAAATAAATATGAATCATTATTAAATAGACGGCGGATATAAGTTTCTATAATATCGACAAATATTACTCAGACCTTAATAAACGTGGATGTCAATATTAATACTCCATGGAGCAAATATCATATTCTGAATATAATAACCTTATTATCTGATAGCAAATGCTAGTATACACTATAATACATGACTCGGTGGCACTCCCTATGTTACTGGATCGATCATCTTTCTTTTTTTGGATCCTCCTGTATATTGTCTTTTCTGTCTCCAACTCTATGAGGTTCTCGAAGGAAGAAATGCTGAAATATAATTGCTCCTTTGATGCATCGCACATATCCTCCTATTCGATCCGCTGACAGTATAATCGCTAGCGGTAATATAATAATGCCTCGCTTGTCTATGGAGTACGATATACAGACGACCTTATCTGATATATGTGTATGTACTCATATCCATTGAATACCGTGTTTTTCAGCTCATTTTGTTCGATAGAAAATTCAGAAGGGAGAGAACATGATGTTTGGAAGGAAATCATTTCTATTGTCTTTTATCCCTTGCTCGCGAATCTGTCTCGGCTTTTGCAAAGAATCACATCCGGTGGTTTCAATAGTGATCACTACAACTCATATGAAGACCAGGAATATATATGTTACGAAAGTATTTCGCCCGACAATATTCTTCATGTTGAATTGACTCCAAACCAATTTCCATCCCTTTCCACCAGCCATGAAATATTTCTAAAACCTCAGAGGTCTAGTAGAGAACCAGCTCTGATACCATGTTGAATTTTAAATGCTCGTTTAACCACAAGCAATGATTTTCCCTCCCAACCATAGACAATTCCCAATTGTCTCCCCCGAGCATCTTGGTATGTCAATCTACAATCGTATTCCATTGTTATTATACCTTATTGAATGAGATCACATATCTCATTATATATGCAAGAGGTGACTTTTCACCAGGGGTCACCACACTCCACATGTGACCCTATTATTTTAATAATTATATTATTACATAATAATATAGTTATATCATCTCACAATAATAATATAATTATCACATAATAATTTAATATTATTATCTTACAATAATAATATAATTATTATATTATTAATATAATTATTATATTATCAATCACAATAATTGTATCATCAATATAATTATTATAATATCAATAATTGTATTATCACTATATTATAATAATATAATTATATTATCACACTAATTATAATATAATTATATTATCTCAACCTTTATATTATCTATGTCGGCCTGAAGGAATCCGACCATTAGCTATAATAACATTAACATTGTCTTCTATGAATGCTACTTGTATAAACCTGGATGATCAATTTAAATCTGCTATCTCCAGTTGCTGGTATACCAAGAGAAAGGTGCAAAAAATTGGTCTAGTTCTGTCAGAGTTGAGAGTTCTAATTTTCAGATTGAAGTATGGTTTCGATGTTAGCAGAAGCTTTAAGAGATGCTGGTATCAAACTCTATACACGAACTAAATCAGGAGATGTTTTCATTATCCTGAAACGATTGGAAGGATATTTAGGCTTAGTGGGACAGTCACCTCCAAATCTATTGGAAAAAGCTCTTGTTCCAACAGTGACAGTCACCTCCAAATCTGTTGGAAAAAGCTCTTGTTCCAACAGTGGCTTTTGTCTTGTCGTCCACCAAAGCTCTACACAAGCAAGACATTGAAAACTCTAAATGGTAGAAGATATCCATATTACACTGCTAGAGATCCCAGGTTCGAACAGCATAGAGCCTCTGCTGGGAACCATACTCAATCGCTTGTAAGTTGAATTTGCCCTCTCCATCAAAAGGCAATAATAGGTAAGCTCCGCTTGATTTAATCTATTCATAGTGTTCCTTTAGGGTGTATCAAGGGGCTTCCTTAGGAGGTAATCCTGAAACAATTTGATGATCTCTCTTTGCTATGTCTAAGGTCGATAGTAGGAAGGCCGTGGGAACGAAAGACATAAACTCATTTACATGGTCTTTTATTTCCATATTAACAATTATCACTAGACAGGTAACATGTGATTGGTAAGCAGATAAATCTTCCAAAAATCTTGAAACATTTAACTTGAAACATTTTGTAACACACTAAGAGATCTTGCCAGAACAATGATTTTAAGGTTACTTCGTCATATTTATGAGATTTTGGAAGGGTGACAAACATATATCCTTCTTGAAGAGGGTTGATAGTCTACCTCACTTAGGAAGATTTAAGGACAATGGTTGCCTTTCAGTAATCTGTTCCTCCCATACACAGAAACATGATGAAAACAGGATATCAGGTATTACTTGCAGCTACCAAGTGTTCTACAGATTTTATTTAAAAGTTGTCATGGGCTATTGCTGAGCACTTACGACTGAAGAACCTGATATGAGATGGATGAGAAACAAAAAAAGCATTAACAGCATTGCTAAATTTATGAGCCTCAACAGTTAATAGCACCATTAAACATTCAAATGTAATGTGACTTGTATCTTCTACTGTTTCAAATACTTACATATTTGTTATTTAATATAAGAATATTTTTCTACATTTTTTTATTTTGTTAGGAAGCCAGTTGAGATATGTCCCTTGAGATCTGCACTGTGTGAGAGAGAGATCCTTCTAACTCAGATGATAGATATGAGGGTTATATATTACCCCTAATTTGCCAGCGAAATGTACTTAAGGCCACTCCCTCACGGTGATGTCATTTGGGTACTGAAACTGGTAGACTGAATCAAAACTGTTGAGATGTAATATATGCTTCTTATAGACTGGGGAAAACAGGTAGTTGAATCGAATCGGCATGCAGTGCTATTTTTTTCATTCAACGAAATTTTAATAAATACTCAACTTAAAAGAGAACATCCAGCTAAGAGCTTAACTGACTTTCCTTCTACTTATCGTAATGGCAATCGGGCTATATTTAGATAAAATCAAAGGATACAAGGTTCAATCATACAAAGCTAGTAAATCGGACATATCGCATGCAATGAAATTATGTGCTTCCCTCGAAATTCAAATTCAAAAGATAACATGCAATCATACAGGAAGGAAGAAATTATATAAAGAAGCATATAATCTTTCTTGGCATGCAAATTGCCTCAACTGTGATTTGAAAAACAAGGATTTAAAATCCGTTAGGATCACGTAAAGTGCACAATTGAAGTAAATTAAATTGTTCAGGAGCACCTTTTGGGCATTAGTAAATATCATTTCCTCCGCTTCCTCGCAGGCACTCACGATTTCCATTCTGCTCTAATAATGGCAGTCTGGATTGATTAACATGAGCTTTCCCTTGATAACATTTTAATTTCTGGTTTATCGCTTTTCACTTTCACTGTAACCATGATCCAAAAAGCTCGCACTAAGGAAAACGTTATACGAATGGCCTGCTCTATTTGTGACGCGCCATCTATTCCACCAAATCCCGTGCTTATAAAAATTTGAAAAGTATTGTCCACCCGTATAATGGAAAATAAACTTTACCCAAGTCTGATTGAATAAACGCAACTATCACGGCATAGATCAATTCAGATTAATTAATTCAGTCTGGGGAGTATATAATGCAGATTTCTTTTTAAATTAAAATAATATGTCAATTTTGTGAGGGGTCATTTTTTACTACAAGCATGGATCTTATTTGTGGCGCTTGATCTGATATGCATGTCAAAGATACAACTAATTGTTTTAGACATTGTTTAATGAATATTTTTTCACACCTCAGTATAATGTATAAAGGTATTGTTCTTTTAGGAACATAGTTTTTTCGTGGGATCCCATCAAATATGGTATAGTATAGCATGATGTTTTTTATAATCAATACTCTATCAAAAGTATAATTAGTTGAGTAGTAGTATCAAAACAAAAGCGTTAAAAAATTTTGTATTATATATATATAAAAAGACAATTATATATAAAGAGGCAATATACACACTAATTTCTATAAAGATATTGTAGTTTGAGTATTTTGTAAATGTTGAATACTGTCAAACTTCTTTGTTTTAGACATGACATGGGCATGTAATCATGTGAATCAAGGATGCCATGAAAGTACGATATAGGAAAGACATAGACTAGATGGCTAGAAGGAGTATTAGGATTAAAAGATAAATAATGAGAAGACATTTCTAAATCCATAGTGTTCTAGAGTGAATTAGGGATATAAAAGTATGCAGCAAATCTGTGAAGGAAGTATAATGCCAACAAGATGAGTTAAACCATTGTGGATATTAACCACATAGGAACAACCTAAACTCAATAATCATCAATATGTCATCATCTCAATATTTATAGTTTATAATTAAAAATGACCTCAAATGTGAAGATGCATTGATAGTTCCATCAGAGTTGTCATATCATAGCTCTTTAGTGACACTTATAATATCCACATTGAATAAAAGGTAAGGCAATGAGGAATAAATGAGGTCTATATGAGAAGCCAATGAATTCTCATCAATATATAAACTATCATTATTTAAAATAGGCCTATGTGAAAGACTAGATCATAAATTTTCATAGATTCTATTGGATCTCAAATCAACAGATTGGATAGATTCTAAGGAAATGCCAACTCCTATGATCAAACCCTCCAATTGACTTGGCCAACTTATAGAGTGAACCTATGTGGTTACTAACTCCCTCACTTCAGGCTCTGCAAGACCTAGGCGGTTATACCTATTCACTAGTGGCTTTCAATGACTAATGTTTTTTATAGCAAATTGTTTATCTTAATCTAACTTCCTCCTATCTCAGAATGGCATAGGTTCCTAGGATGGGTGGCTTTTAGATGAGTACAAGATTGTTGTTGTGGAAGCTATTCGATCTTTGTATTTGAAGTTTATAAGTATGTATACTATTGCTAACTGGTTTTATGTGTCCTACTCAGCTAGTCCTATTTCTTTAATGTAAAAGTAATTAATATGGTAAAGGTTGTGATTTGTGAATGACCAGTGTCTTTCCTGTTATTTGGGCTACAGAGTCTTATATTTCCCTAGGACTTAATGTATGATTTGTGAGACAGTTTTTAAACCTAACCCCTTTGGTAAATATGTCAGTTACTGTTTCTTATGAGATCTGCTAAATGTTTATATCATAAACCGCCTGAATGAATTTAACCCTAACCTTAAGAGACCATTCAAGGAAGAACTACAAGGAACAATTACAATCCACGAGTAGATCTTTTTAATCCAAATTTATAATATAGGAACATAAACTTCACTGTAAGAATACGAATAACCTTATCTCCTTTAGATAATATCACAAACAACTGCCTACAGAAAATGAGATAATCCACAACACATATGCAGAGAAAAACGACTGATTTTATTAAAGCTTCCAAAATGGTACAATAGTATGCCAGAGGCTATAGTATTTGTCTGATATCTTCTATTCTAATCATGACTCCATTTTATAAAATTTGCTAATATAAATAAGTGAGCAACACCTATTCTATGAGAAGTTATGTCTCTTCATCATTAACAACCTAATTACAATTGCTTAACAAAGTGAAAGATAAAGAGATTAAGCATGCCAAGATGATTAATATAATTGTCACTCGTATAGCATCTAACAGCCACACTCTTTCTTTTCATATCTGTCTCTAATGAAAAAAGATCAAACACTGCCTAGTTGACATGTGGGGCTACATCTTCATCTTGGTTAAATCGGGCCATGACTTTCTCCTTAATCTATGCAAATTCCTTTTGCCATTGCTCCAATGGAGCCAGTTCACCATCCTTGTAGACAACCGGTATTGTTGCAACACAGTCTTCATCCAATGTTTGGAGATCTTTATTCAGTGTGTCTATGTATTTGTCATGCTCCATCGGATATTGGTCTCCTTGAACTCTTTCTTCTGCAGTCATGGCCTCATTGTCCTTCAATACATCTTGCAATCTCGCCTTTAATTCTCTCATGTTCTTTTAGAGCTTTTCCAGTCCTTGAATTCCAAGGGCTCTTCTTGCGAATCCAATTCTGAATTGTCTGGCTCTGAATCGCTCTCTGTGAATTCTCTTAAGCACTATCAACAACGTCTCCTACTTCATCAATTCATTGAGCATTTATGGTGAATTTCATAGTTAATAATTCCAGTAAAGCAATGATCACACAGATATTCGTTTGAATTTATGGTGATGTGACTTTACTGAGATTTGTTTTGATCTTCGCGGCAACGGGTAATCATTTGTCTAGCAGTGCTTTGAATTTTTCACTGACGCTTATTCAACCTTACACCTGTGTTGTACTTCAATGAAATCACATGTCTTGATGGCTTTATCTCACCATATTCCATCGACATCATTCTTTATTTCGGTGAAATTGACATCATTGTCGGCTATTCTCTTGGTCTCATCGATATCTTTATTTCATCAAAGCCTTGCTATAAGTGTTTATGTCGGTATAATGTTTTATCAATTCATCGAAATCTTCTTTTTCGATGAAAATGCTTTTATCGCTAAGTCCCTCCGTCATTTTATCGATGTTAGAATTCCATCGAAACAGTTCTTCATTATCCGGCCTTTGTACTAGCGTCGATGATATTTCCTCTTTTGGTAAAAGAAAAATATTCTTCTTCAACCCTTTATGTTCTGTCGATAACAAGTCATCAATGGAAATTTCTCATGTTTCATCGATCTTTTATCCTTCGATGAGAAAGCTACCTTCGGTCAACATCCTTTGTGCCTCTTCGATATGCTCCTTTTCCTTAAAATAGCTTCGTCGATAAGATATCTGTGGGTTCCTTCGATTTTGTTCTTTCGGCCAAACTTCTTCCCTCGGCGAGCTGTTCACATGTCTCATCGATACTATAGTTTCATCAAAGCTCTTTATTTCATCGGAGAGACCACTCCTAATTTCCTCAATGTGCTTTAGGTCGATGGAACTAATGTTTTCGGTGAATCCTTTTGGAAGCCCATCGCGGCCAAGATTTGTTCGATAAATCACTTTATCAATAGGATAGTGGTAGGCTTCTTCGATAGAGTCATTTCGGTCAGACTGGGTGTTTCGGTGAAGGATTAGTATGTATATCCAATGGCCTTGGTTTGAGCGATAATTTTTAGGATTCTGATGTTGATGGAAATGCCAAGGGTTCTATCGAAATTCTTAAGGACATACTTGATTCCATTTTTTTCAAGAAAACTTATGTAGCTTCTAATGAAACCACGGGATTCCATTGATTTAAATTCAATGCTCAACAGATTCAACATGAGATAGATAAAAGAAATCATCACTAGACTCATTAACATGTATGAAAGTTGATAATGCATTCAAAGTGCATATGAATCTATGGCCATAGAGCTAACTAACATTTAAGGAATGGATCATCATGTAACATACTAATGTTATGTATAGTGGAATTGCATTATAAATCATTGCTTAGTGTATGCTCATCATTATCATAGGGTATAAGATCATCATGGAAGGTATAGATAAATATTATAAATATCACTCATATAATAGGATAAGGACCAACCAACTCAATCAAGCATGGAAAGTATAAGATATGGTTAATAAAACCTCCATAGAAGATATTAGCGTCCATATCATACACATCTCACATGTTTATCAAGAAAAGATATGTCATGTGATATAAATGATAAGATGGTGCAAGAAATCTAGGTTCACAAGCAATCCTATATCGCCCTAAAATAATAAAGGTAATTTGGGAAGAATTTTTGTTTTGATGTGTGCTTTTAGGTGAAAAGGTACATTTGGGTGAATTGGATTGTCAAAAGATTGCTCCATCTAACTTCAATATCATACAACATAGTTATATACTCAACAACATACCATCTTTGGCAGAAATAGAAATTTACTTAATGGCAACTTACACTATCATCTTTAACAACAAACCTTTTTTAAGACTTAGTCAACAAGGTGATTAACTTCAAAAACAACTATCATCTTCAGCAACATTTGGATAACTTTGGTAGCAAGCTATGAATGATTATTATCAAAGACGAATCCAGTGACATGGATCTCAAAGAATGCTTCACATCATCTTCATCCATATCAACTTTTGTGAAACCTTCAATTGTGATAGGGATCATATTTTTCTCATATCAATCTCCCAAAAATATTTTATCAAACACTCCAAAATTATTAAAGCTTCTTCATTATTTCAATTGTGATCGAGCAAAGCAGATAGAGAGTTTTGAATAACATGTATTAGCTAAAAATGGCCCAGATATAACTTAGAGCTATGGCTAAGACAAGGGTCATGATGTTTTCAATTCATCCAAGTCATCATGTGGCATTTAAACAAAATAAATCAATTAAAAACCTTTCTAAACTAGTAGTGTCTTAGACTAAGAAAAATAAAGAATATTTATCCAAGGCCAAAATAAAATTATGAGGTATATTGTGAAAATAAAATCCAACCATCTAAGCTTAAAGAGGCATTGGAGGAATAATGGAACAATAGAATATAACTAGAAAATTAATATTAATTAGATGGTTTGTCCATTCAAAAAATATATAACAAAGTTAAGTTATATTTAGTTTGTAATAGTCGAGGTATTTTCATTTTCAACATGATTGTAACCCTTGAAAGAAGATTTAATTTTAATGCAAGAAAATTTGATTATTGTTGCATCTAGTGTGTGATTATTGTTTAAAGTTTGTTAGGCTATTAGGTTAGGTTGAGTTTAGCTTGGCACCCTAATCTAGACTTCACCAAGTAGTCCTTGGGTCATATTTTTTCTTGGATTGTGTCTTGAAAATGATCTAGAAAAAAATTGATGTGTAAATTATTGCAATTACAAAGAGCTACAAGGAGAAGTCATAATGCATATAGGAAGATTGAGAGAACATAAGGTTGCAAATATAATAAAAAAATTTAGAGGAATTATAGATAGGTTGGGTGCAAAGGAGACACCACAGAGAAGAGAAGTATGTTTCGATGATGTAAGTGATAATGAAGAAGTAGAAGGTCAAGAACTTCAATTAGAACACCTAATGGATGAACCTAAAAGATTTTTTTAAACTTTTGTAAACATGGGTAGTAAACCAAAGTTGAATACCCTTTTTCCAATAGAAGTCTAAGCATTACAGAGCTTATAGACTAGATTATGAAAATAGATAAGTATTTATAGTATGTATTGATGGAGGATATTAATAAAGTGACATTTAATTGCACTTAACTAAAAGGCCATGCATTCTTGTGGTGGGATAATGTACAAATATAGATCATAAATAAGAGTTAATGAGAGAACATAATCTTGGGATCAAATGATTGTAAAATTGATGACCTAGTTCATATTATTAGATTATCCAATAAGTATATTTAGCAAGTTGCAAAGCCTAAAGAAAAAGAAGATGAATGTCAAAGACTATATATAGGAATTTTACAAGCTTGACATTTAGATTGGCCATTTATAGGATGAAAGAGGAAATAATTTTAATATCTATTCAAGATGAGTTTAGCATTATTAAAGTGAATTTAGTCTAGTAGATACGTATCTATATGCTTTTAAGGTGGAAGAGAAGTTAGTAAGGATACGTTAAAATAATTATAGAGAAAAGAGAAGGTTATCTAGAGGAAGAGAACAATCAAATAACGAAAAAGTACAACATTTAAATGAAGGATAACCTAAATGTTATCACTAAGGTTCACACCCTAGCTAAACCTAGACTTAGCTAACCTGTGAAACATGGGACTACTTTTAGGTTGTGTGTATCCTATAACAAAAGTAGACCTCCAAATGAAGGGTTGGTTCCTTTGCAAAACTTTCTATAAACTACTAAATTTGATGAGGTAAAGGGGTAGAAGGATAACTTTTTAAACTGAGAACTACTAATACTAAAAGGTGATGTACCATAAATAAGATCTGAAATGATTGGTTTTTTTTTTCCTTACAACTTGACTCACTTGGATCCTGATAAGTTCACAAATCAGTTTAAGCTATGCTGATCATAAACATTTCATGTGAAGGCTTTGTTTCTCGGTTGTGTTTGAAGATGAAAAAGATCATACAACTACAACTTATTGAAAGGCAGGGCGTGTGCACAAAGATGGTGGTCAGAAAAGTGGACACCACCCAAAAAAAACATGGAAAAACAAGCAGCGTGTATGCGGTTTTAAAATTTGAAATTCTCACTTACGCGCTTAGGTTTGTTCTTCCCGAGCCTAGAAAAGGTAGCGCGTACGCATTGCTTTTAGGAAAATGAGCGCATACGTGCTACGCCTAGGAAAATGAGCGCATACGCGCTAATAATCCAAATAAAACCATGTATGCGGTGCTTGGTAAAAAAAGTTTTTAAAAAAAAACTGGGTCTCATTTACCCATGAATAGCGCGTTTTTAACTTCGTTTTTTCCCCATTTCCTCTACTAAACCACGAATGGGGTGCTAGTTTTGTCCTCCAAGCTATGGATCAAGGTTAGTTTTTTTTAATTTTTGTCTTTCTTTTTGGTTTATGCAATTTGTTTTATATTTTGAATTTAATTTCATTAATTTTGATTAGGTTTTTTCATTTTTTGTTTCAAAAACCAGATTCTTCTAATCCAGAACAAGAACAACCAAATGCACCTCCTGAAAACCCACAAGAACAACCAAATGTACCTCTTGAAAAAACACAAGAACAACCCCCAATTCCTCCTTTTGACCGCACACCCGAAACACGGGAAGAATTAATTAATCAGTTAGGACAAAATACGTCTAAAATCAATAGACTGATTGTTAAATTGAAAACTTTTGAACTTGACCATCATCAATCCCTCGCCACTAGCCTAGAAACATTAGTTAGTGGTGCCATAGCTATTTCCACATAAATTACCAAATGGGGAAGCTTTAGGGATAGGTGTCGTCAATTCTATGCCAATGGGCTATCATACGATGGAGTAAAAAACAAAAATATTACTAAACAACAATTATGTGCCCTTTTTGTTGATCCCAAAACTGGTCAGTCATTACCTCTTAATGCAAAGAGGTTTCCCATACATTGGTATACCAATGTGCAGATGAAGAATCTTTTTTGGCAGAGGTGGTGGATGGTCTTTGATGATCCACCTTGTAATAATTATGAGGTACCATTATATTTTTGAGAAAAATATATTGTGAGTTTGTGCTCAATGTGCGGCCAAACTATTTTGACATGAGAGAGTTTCATGTTAGAGGTGGTGGCTCTGCCCAAGATAGACTTGGAGCCCGTAGGCGATTACCCGCAAAGAGTCGCCGCCCCCTAGCACCCAAACCCAAGGTGCATCAGGTTGTCCCATTAGAGATGAAAGAATCGATGGAGCTACAGACTCTTCCGGCGGCCACAACATTGATTGGTGCCATCATCCAACATGGGACGTCATTAGCATACCCTATTGTATTGGATGATGAGCCATTAGAGGGGCGACATAGAGCCCATCCAGCATATGTGTGTCAGTTGCTCGGGGATATGCTTGGGGATAGATGATGCAATTGGTGTAGATGGATCCTCATATCATCTATGCATGATTTGCGGTTTTAGATGTCAGGCTCACAATGTTGAGGATGTCGCGCTGACAGATGAGTTGATGGACATGGTGTTTGCCCATGAGCCACAGACATAGGTGTGTTGATTTGAATTCATAACATTTTATTTATCAGTCACTTTAAATTTGTAATTACATAAATGAATTTTCATTTATACATCGACTTAAATTTAGACAAATAATATGCATTTCAAGATGCAGTAGCAGTATCCCATACACCTCCCCCAGTTACTATAGCTGCAACTTCGATGCCTGAGGTATAAATTTTGTAACATGTTAAAATAGAATAGTACACTTTGAATTCAAAAAAATACAAGATATACTAACTATCTTTAATGCTTGGTCCAATTTCTGGTTTGTAGGTGTTGACAGGGGACGAAATGTCCCAGATTGATGACATCATGCTCTCAGCGATCGATTTTGGCCTACAAGGCTATACGGTATCATATTTTGTACAACTCTTTTTATGTATTATTTTGATGGAATATGCAAGTCATTTCATTTTAGATTTTTAAAATTATGTTTAATTTACTATCTGTACTAATATCTCATGTTAATTTTGTTTTTTTAGGGTACCCCCTCCGCGTCTAGGGCTCGTCCTAAGAAAAAGAATTCCTCGAAGACGCCAAAACGTGGGAAGAAGGTAATTGAACACATTTTTAGTTGTACAATTGTTTGAAAATTTTGAAATCAAGTATTAGTTGGGGTTTGTAGATTGATTAGTGTTTTTTTGTCTATTTTACATTTACAGCGGCCATTGAGCTTTGTGGATTTGTTGAATGCACCTGATTCACCCACTGATCAAGAGAGGGCGGAGGTATGTATCTCTACTTTATTTTCTTGATGTCATGATTATATGCACGCGTACATGTGAACTTGTGATATATTATAAAATATAATTTTTCATACAGGAAATATCCATACCTATTTCATCAATGGCGAACCCTCCTCCTTGCACTGGAGAAGCATCTCAGGATCCAGTACACTTTTGTTTGATATGTAAAATTAATTGTTTTTAACCTTCAATACTTATCATTATATTAATTGTAATTAATCTTTGAACATTTTTTGTATAGGTAATAGCGATAGTTTCTACATTGATGGTGAGCCATCCTCAGTCCATTGGAGAAGCATCTCAGGCACAGGTGCGTCATTGTTCTCTATATTGTAGCTTTTAAGTGTTTTTGATATATTTATGTTAGTACATTGTATTAATGGTACATTTAATCTACAATAGACCCCTTCACGGTACGGCCATAACGTGGATCCAATTAAGTATGTCTTCAAGAAAACTCCTAAGAGTGAGAAGGAGAGGAGAGTGAAGACATTAGCTCCTACATCAGCCGATGAGGTAATCTACATTTCAATTGCAAAGGAATTAAAGTTAAATGCATAGTTATGTTGTTAATTGTGAACTATTTTCTACAAAAGAATTCTAACTTGGCTTTTGAATTGTGGTTTTGCAGCCATCTACAGAGCTGTGTACTGCATCGAAGAGGCTTGATTTTGATGATCCACCACAAGTTTAGGATCATCTAGTCTTTGTTTTGGTCATAGAATGACCAATACATGTAGATATATTCTACATTTTTATTGTATATCGATTTGGACATGGCATATGCCACATTTTTGTAATACTTGTATTGACTTGGCAGACATGCCTTTATATATATATATATAAATATTGATATTCGATCCAATAAATGTGTAATGAGTTCATTATTTTGTATTCGTTGTATTTTGTGGTTGTCCTTTTATAAATTTAAATGAATATTTGCATATGTAATCAACAATATGAATATAAACAACAAAAATATATGATATAAAACATTGCAATCGTGGAATATGATTTGATTAAATTTCTAAAATGTTGAATTAACCATACAAAACTCCTTGTATTCAGTTCATTATTGTGTATTCACTATATTTGGTGGCTGCCCTTTTATAAATTTAAATGAATATTTGCATATGTAATCAACAGTATGAATATAAACAACAAAAATCGACAATGAATATAAACAATGTGTTTGGTGCGAGAGTGCCCTCACGCTTGCAATGGTCAAATTTTGTTTGTCGTGTGCACAAACCAATGTTGCGAGTGCGTCCGAGTGGGTAGGTTTATGCTAGGCATGCCCCTATTGTGCATCCCAAAGCGCCGGAACGTCGAGAGTCATACCGTACCAGTGCGATCTCTCAATTGCCCTGAGTCCAAAAAATTGTCAAAATTTGACGGACTGTTTCTTCAAATCCAGGACACATATGGTCGATTTGTTTGATCCTGTGGGGTCGTGTGAGGATCCTCTACAATGGCCTATATTGGTTTTCGACAAATTGGAGCCATTTTCAATTATTAGCAATTTTTCGCCTACTCCAAAAACTGTCAGTTGCAAGCAATGCAAAGTTGCAAGATTGGCTGGAATTGATTTGGTTTGTCATGTGCACAAACTGACGTTGCGAGAACGTCCAGGTGGGCATGTTTACTCTAGGCATGCCTTTGTTGTGCATCCCAAAGCGCTGGAACGTTGAGAGTCATATCGTACCGGTGCGATCTCTCAATTGCCCTGAGACTAAAAAATTGTCAAAATTTGACGGATTGTTTCTTCAAATTCAGGACACATATGGTTGATCCGTTTGATCTCGTGGGGTCGTGTGAGGCTCCTCTACAATGGCCTATCTCGGTTTTCGACGAATCAGAGCCATTTTCGATTATTAGCATTTTTTCGCTTGCTCCAAAACCGTTAGTTGCAAGATTGGCTAGAATTGATTCGGTTCGTCATGTGCACAAACTGACATCACGAGTGCATCTGGGTGGGCAGGTTTACGCTAGGCATGCCCCTGTCGTGCATCCCAAAGCACCAGAACGTCAAGAGTCATACCGTACTGGTGCGATCTCTCAAGTGCTTTGAGTCCAAAAAATTATCAAAACTTGACGGACTATTTCTTCCAATCCAGGACACATATGGTTGATCCTTTTGAACCCGTGGGGTCATGTGAGGTTCCTCTACAATTTCCTCTCTCAGTTTTTGATGACTCAGAGCCATTTTCGAATGGTAACATTTTTTCGCTTGCTGCAAAAGTCGTCAGTTGCATGCAATGCAAAGTTGCAGGATTGGCTAGAATTGATTTAGTTCGTCGTGTGCACAAACCGACGTCACGAGCATGTTCAGGTGGGCAGTTTTACGATAGGCATGCCCCTGTCGTGCATCCCAAAGCACCAGAACATCGAGTGCCATACCCTACCGACGCAATGTAGAAGTTGCTTGACAACTTTTTTGACAATTTTTTTGACAACAATGACAATTTTTGCTCAAATTGTATATAGTCTCAATCTATGACCCCTATGACCTGATAATGACTCAAATAATTCTCCATGATTATACAAGAATCAAGAATGCTCATGATTGACTAGGGACACATCACATATACTCAAAACATAGTCACAAAACATTGACACACAAAATAGTCACAAAACATTGTCACATATTATTCAAAAATTTGCCTCTAAATATGGTCAAATCAGCTCTTGGCTATTTGATTATACAAAAAAATGTCTTACAAATCACCTCATGGGTTTTTATACAAAATTTAGCATTACAATATGTGCAATTCAACTCATCGCCATTTTAATATACAAATCATCTCATGGGACTTTATACAAAATTTGGCATTACAATATGTGCGATTCAGCTCATCACCATTTTAATATACAAAATTTGGCATGTACATATGTACAAATCAGCTCATTGTCATTTAAATATACAAAAGTATGCCCCTAAACTTGTAAAAATCAGCTCATGGGCATTTATATATACAAAAAATGAATATAGAACAATTCGTCAACGATTTACACAAAATTCTCAAAATCATCCTACTCTGAACCGTAGAATCAATCAAGTGAGCCTTCAGGATCGGCTCTAACCTGTAATGTGTCAAGTATTGCCTCGTGGTCAGATTCACAAACTTTCCATAAAATCTTCTTATGAGGTCTACCACAATACTTCATCAAATGAATATTTGTTGCAACAACAAGGTTAGAGAAAGGAAGAATATGTCTGTGTGTTTCGAAGTCCTCGAAAAACCAAACATCGGATTTCTTGATAGGGTATCTCCAAAGCCATGTTCCTATCATGACAACAGACCCTATTGGGTACTCAATACCCTCTCCGTCAATGATTGTGGTTGTCAATTTTCTTTTAGGCTCAACACAACGACACAAATAGTAATCTGTTCCTTCTTCACTGTTCTCTTCTGCAACAACTGCATACACATGATCTGCATTTTATAAAGTGTTAATTAATACCAAAAATAAAGTATGATGTACAACAAAATGAACCAAAAAGAATACTTGAAAAAAATTAACTCAAAAAATCACCTGAATCCACTAGATTAGATACATGGTCAAAATCCACTAATGTCTCCATCTGGCTCAATTGTAGTGCTTTGGGAATTTGATATGAATCAATGAGAACCAATGGTCTACAAGACCATTTGTCAACCCACTCTTGTGATTCACATTCTTCCCACAAACAATACATGCATGAAGAGCAAAAACATACCATCTGTCTCGTATAAATTACCAGTGAACTTGAATTTGAACTCATAAATGAATGCATGTCACTCGATCCTACAACTATACAACAATCTACATAGTTTTCAATGTTAGATTCAGTGATCAACCAAAAATATCTACGAACCATTGATGTACCTAGATTACCTAGACCCATCGTAGACTTACACCATCGCACAATTGTTTATGCATCTACCAACTCAGCACCACCTTCGTACTTCAATTCTTCCCTAGCTAGGGCTCTTTTCACACATGCTCCTGCACCATCGTGCTCTCCCTTACCATGTCCAGCCTCAGTGAAATTCCAAAAATGTTGTACACCGCATGTCATATGCATCCTTGTCAACCAATAAAACATCCTTGCATTCTTGAATTGTGCGGTGCAATTATTTGACCATATTAAGTGTCAATTGTATCGTATGTTCCTTTCCTATAAACTATCATAGAAAACTTTAAAGCATCCTTGTACAAACTTTGATGAATGAGTACGATCATCACTTATGTAGAAGTGATACTCTCTTACAACCTTTCTATCCTCCTCTGTGCTATCATCTGCATGCATGAATGTTATGTGTACAAAAATAGAAACTTGTGTAGAGTGATAATACATGGATTGCACTTCATTTTGAGGTTGTAGTGTATAATTTTCAGCGAAATCAACTATAGAGACAATGGTGGCAAGAGGAAATGTGTCCTTACATAACTTGAATTGTTCATCTAACCATCAAGCTCTATGTGTATGCATTATGTACTCATAAACTAGTTTCTCTTGAAACATTTTCATAAATTGAGCTACACATATATCATTTTTCACCAGCTCACATCTCTTCAAATATTTTCCATCTTTAACTCCATATGTGACTATCTTGTATTTTCCGAAAGAAACTAGTTTCGTACCAATTTCATGTGTGTTGTTCAAATGTACGCATCTTGGTAAATGCTGCAAACCACCACATATAGCACAAGAACCTTCCAAACAAGACATCTTATAATAAATGCAACCATCATGTCTATTACATAGCACATTTGAAATAAATTCTCTTACCGACTTAAGAGGTGCTTGTATATTACATTCCTACAAAACATCGTTAGTGTGCAAAGTAAAACAAATATGATGAAAAATATCATAATG
This sequence comes from Cryptomeria japonica, assembly GCF_030272615.1. Lineage (NCBI taxonomy): Eukaryota > Viridiplantae > Streptophyta > Pinopsida > Cupressales > Cupressaceae > Cryptomeria > Cryptomeria japonica. The sequence continues at coordinate 484,533,418 of NC_081409.1, forward strand.
CATGGAAAATTCAATATGCATCCTACAACAACACGTGGTGTGTACATGATTAATCTTAATATAAAAAGGTTTTTCCATTTCAAAAAATCTTTGAGAAATTCTTATTTGAGGAAACTTTTGAAGGAATCTTTCATAAAATTTAGTTTGAGTCATATCCAAATAGTGTTTGGCATGTGGCTCACAATTTGTAGACCCAATTCGCCTCTAACAACATCTCTTTGGTTGGGCGATACTCTTGTGTTGTCATGCCAAAAATTTTCAATTAATGTTTTTAGTGCATCAACAACAACCTTGTCTTTGCGTGGTAGTCTACCTGAGAATGCCCAAAGAGAATTATTGTTAGGTTCCTCTATTTGTTCCTGCCTTTTTAATGCTTTACTTACTGTTGTTCTACTAACGTTTAATGACTTACTTGTTTTGTTTATCAAACAATTATTTTTTATTTTCTTGCTCATTATGGTTGATGTAATGACACGTCGAGTAGCGTTAGAATCTTTACTACGTGATTTTGAATCAATAGATTTATATGTATCAAATAGATTTCTGACAATAGTTCTTTCACTGTTACTTTCAGATGATCTTAGGCCTAGAATTTTCATTGTCTCTCTAAAATTCAAATTTTTAATCATTTGAACAATTAATTGACATCTTGCGGTTTGATTTAAGTTTTTAAAATAGTTTTGTCATATTCTTTTAACCATTCTCCTACAAGTTCGTCCATTCATTTTATTGGGCATTGACTTCAATATATTCTCATCAATGTCAATTAGATACTTTGGTTTCCTACGAATGATTCTAGGAGGTGTTAACATTGGTGCATTATGTACATTCAATTCATCAAGTAGAGAAGGTGTAATATGTTCATCATTTAATTGATTATTCAATGTGGTATCTTCTTCAATTGCATTAGGTTCAAACGGTATATCAAATGTTTCTTCTTCAATTACATTAGGTGCATTATATTCGTTTGGTAAATCGAATTGAGATGTTGAGGATGACATACCTTCTTCTCCCATTGTTCTTATGTCACGCAATTTCTTCATACATTGCCTTTGTCTTTCCTTTTGAGCCTCTCGTTGTTCCATCGTTTCTCGCTTGTTCTTTCCCATGGTTGATATCGGTTGTCCTAAATAGAATCATATTACATATATATATAAAGAAAAGTTCATAAACAAACAAACAACCATAAATATGCATCTTAACACTATTTTTTTGAATCAAACTATTAAACAATCACAATTCAATCATTTGAAATCATGCAAAAACAAAAAAATAATAAAAACAACAATTCAATCATTTGAAATCATGCAAAAACAAAAAATTCGCTTACTTTTATGTATACAACAGTGATATAAGTGCAGACACAGTTCCAATGGGGCCTTCAACGACCTTAAAAACTTCTTTTGAGGTCGTTGAGGCTCTTGGGCAACTAAAACTATGTCTATAAACCACGTACGCGCTACATTAATAACCGCGTACGTGCTATTAGACCATAAAATATTGGCAAGCCCAACGGTATTCTTTTTTCCCATTCTGGACTGATAAGTAGCACGTATGCGCTACTAAGCCTAAAAAATGTTATCGCAAGGTAACAAATAATGGGAATAGTACCCCGTACATGCTTATGAGTAATAAGTACCGCGTACGCGCTCCTTTGCCTTAAAAAATTTATGGCAGGGCAGTGAACTAATAGTTTAAGTACCCCGTACGCGCTATTGGTAGTAGAAAAGATGTGAATGAAAAGGGAGAGAGAGAGAGAGAGAGAGAGAGAGAGAGAGAGGAGAGAGAGAGAGAGAGAGAGAGAGAGAGAGAGAGAGAGAGAGGAGGGGGGATAGTGGGAGAGAAGAAGGGGTATGGAGGAAGGAAGAGGGAAGAGGAAGAGGGAGAGAGAGAGGGAAGGAGGGAGAGAGAGAGAGAGAGAGAGAGAGAGAGAGAGAGAGAGAGGGAGAGAGGTAGAGGGAGGGAGGAGAGGGAGAGAAGAGGGGGGGGTGGGAGAGAAGAAGGGGTATGGAGGAAGGGAGAGGGAGAGAGAGAGAGAGAGAGAGAGAGAGAGAGGAGAGAGAGAGAGAGAGAGAGAGAGAGAGAGAGAGAGAGAGAGAGAGAGAGGTAGTGGGAGGGAGAGAGGGAGAGAAGAGGGGGGGAGGGTGTGGTGGAACCTAAAATTACAGGCAAAAACTGGGTAATTGATAACTGGATTGCTCAGGTTGGACAATCAAAAAATTATTCTACAGGGAGTATATCTTACCCAAGAATATTTTTTGTAATGTGATTATATTTTGCATATAAATGATTTAAAGATAAAATATATTTTTACAAAAGGGCAGGGAGAGGGAGTTGAACACTCAACCTCTCAACCCGACCTTCCTAACTACCCATACCTACCCTCCCCTTTTACCAATTGCTCTATTGTATTACTTGAAAATGTTTATTAGGGTAAATTACTATGGATAATAATTTGCAAATATTTCCACAAGATTTTAATTTATTAAAGTAATCTTGAAATGTGGAAATACATTTTGAAATATGTGATTTAAATAAATTATTTTTACCCTAAAACATTGGTAAAATATATATTAGGGTAAAATGTTATTTCATATAAATGGATCTTATTTTGAAAAATATGTTAAAAAGGTGTGAAATGTACTAATGAAGAAAATTGAATTTTGATATTGTTATTACCTTTCTTACTCTCTCATAAATTAATTTTGCCCTTAATCACTAAATTAAATACTTTAGGGTGAATTTTATGTATTAAGAGATTAATTAAAGGATAAATATTTATTACAATGTTGTTTTATGTGCAGAAAGCTAAAAAATTTGGGCAAACATTAGAAAGGGGGTATTCTTCATCCAAGATTACATTTTGACATTTTTTTTGTGATATAATATTTTTAATTATTACTTGTGAAAGGCATTTTGATATTTATAGCATCTTGATATACTTATGCAAGTAGTATTTTCTTTTTGCCTTTTAAGAAATTATAATTGTAATATTTTTTATCAAAAGGGAAAATATATGTGGTATTGGATGACCAAAATAGAGTTTGATATATATTACTATGTCATTTTATATTCTCTTAATATTATTTTCACCCTAGGTAAATAATTTCAACATATTCATTAGGGTGAGTCATTTAATGCTTGATTTATTTTTGCAAAGGTTATTTCATATGATATAATATTTCCCACCCAAATTAAAGATTACCAAAAGGTGAGAAAGTATTGTAACATTATCAGAAGGGAAGTATTTTCTTTTACTTACTATACAAAATCTTTTACCTTATGTTATTTAATAAAAACTATTATTGGAATAAATATTTACAAGTGTTTAATACTTTGATTTAAGTGAATTATTGTAAATAAGTATTTTACATAGGGTAAAATGAGTATTGCCTAATCTAAAGTGGAATATATTTAATCTTTAATTAATAAGGGATTTGATTGGTTTATTTTATGTGCAGGAGATATTGAATATTTACGGGAAGTATTATCAAAGCGGAGGATAAAGGATATATTATTAAAGCTTTTATTATTAAAGCTTTATTTAGTGTGTATTTTAGGGATTCAAATGTAATCATCTCTGTAAACCAAAGGGTGTGTCCTTTGGAAAAACAACTGTCTCTAACTCCCTCCTGTATGCGAAAGGGTGTGTCCTTTCACATATGTCTTTTGGATCAGGTATTTATAGGGAGTCTTTTTCAATTAAAAAAGGGGGAGACAATTCACAATCTATCAGGTTGCCAGTAGGGGCTATGGGATGTCTGTATTGGAGAAGTCTGTAGGAATGGAAGTATCATTTTGAGCAATCACTATGTAATGGAGTATCTGTAAGTGTAGCTATTGTATGCATTCACTCTCCAAAAATTAATATACAAGATTCGTTGTTTCAATTCCAAAATTCGTGTATACTTTTGTGTTGATGAATTTCATTTTGTCCTCTTGATAAATCCGATAAAGGGTTTAATACAGTGTGCCACCACAAGCTGTTATAATTGAATATAAGATTGGCTTCTTCATGTTCTTATAGCACTTAATGGAACCTCTGTATTGATAGTCTTGTGTTACAAGTTGCCTGAAAACTGTCTCAAGAGTTTAATTGAATTATTTGTCCACAAAGTATCGTGCATATTCCTGGATAGAGGTACTGGTCTGTTATTTATTTATGAGATTTTGATTTGTATGCATAAGGTCCTTACATGGAAACATTCTTCCATATCCTATTTGAACTAATCATTGCAGATTTCATTCAAGTCCTGAAAGCATTTCATTTTCAATATACAATATCTTTAACATACACTTTTATTCATATTCAGTTTTCAGTTTTCAAAGTATTTAGCTAAAGCACATGATATAGCATAGTTGCAGAACACTAATTTGCCAGTTGTGTAAACTTGCTTAGAGGCTTAAATCCACATTTAAATAACTCTTTTGTGCTTGAGAGGGAAGGGTACACCCGCCTAGGTCTTGTGGAGCCTGAAGTGCGGAGGGATTTGGTCTTCGACCATCCCTGTTCGTTGGCCAAGGCTGATTGGATTTCCTAAGGAGTTAGCAAGTCTTTGGGTTTTCCAATCTGCGGTTTTGGGCACCAACAGGGTGGGAGAGAAGGGGGGGGGAGGAAGGTAGAGAGAGGGAGAGAGGTAGAGGGAGGGAGAGAGAGAAAGAGAAGAGGGGGGTGGGAGAGAAGAAGGGGTATGGAGGAAGGGAGAGGGAGAGTAGGGGGAGGGAGGGAGAGGAGAGAGGAGAGGGAGAGAGAGAGGGGGGAGGGAGAGGGAGGGAGAGGAGAGGGGAGAGGGAGAGAGAGGGAGAGAGAAGAAGGGGTATGGAGGAAGGAGAGGGAGGGAGGGAGAGAGAGAGAGAGAGAGAGGAGAGAGAGAGAGAGAGAGAGAGAGAGAGAGAGAGAGAGAGAAGAAGAAGGGGTATGGAGGAAGGGAGAGGAAGAGAGGGAAGGAGGGAGAGGGAGAGAGAGGGAGAGAGGGAGAGAATAGGGGGGAAGGGAGAGGTAGAGGGAGAGGTAGAGGGAGGGAGAGAGGGAGAGAAGGGGGAGGGAAGGTAGAGAGAGGGAGAGAGGTAGAGGGAGGAGAGAGAGAGAGAGAGAGAGAGAGAGAGAGAGAGAGAGAGAGAGAGAGAGAGAGAGAGAGAGAGAGAGAGAGAGAGAGGGGGGTGGGAGAGAAGAAGAGGTGTGGAGGAAGGGAGAGGGAGAGTAGGGGGAGGGAGGGAGAGGAGAGAGGAGAGGGAGAGAGAGGGAGAGGGGTAGAGAAGAGGGGGGAGGGAGAGGGAGAGAGGGAGAGAGGTAGAGAGAGAGAGAGAGAGAGAAGAAGGGGTATGGAGGAAGGGAGAGGGAGAGTAGGGGGAGGGAGGGAGAGGAGAGGGAGGGAGAGAGAGGGAGAGAGAGAGAGAGAGAGAGAGAGAGAGAGAAGAGGGGGGTGGGAGAGAAGAAGGGGAGAGAGAGAGAGAGAGAGAAGAGGGGGGGGTGGGAGAGAAGAAGGGGTATGGAGGAAGGGAGAGGGAGAGTAGGGGGAGGGAGAGGAGAGGAGAGGGGAGAGGGAGAGAGAGGGAGAGGAGAGGGAGAGAGGGAGAGAGGGGAGAGGGAGAGGAGGAGAGAGAGGGAGAGAGAGGGAAGGAGGGGGAGAGAGAGAGAGAGAGAAGAGAGAGAGAGAGAGAGAGAGAGGGGGGGGGAGGAAAGGTAGAGAGAGGGAGAGAGGTAGAGGGAGGGAGAGAGGGAGAGAAGAGGGGGAAAGGTGGGAGAGAAGAAGGGGTATGGAGGAAGGGAGAGGGAGAGTAAGGGGGAGGGAGGGAGAGGAGAGGGGAGAGGGAGAGAGAGAGAGAGGGGGGAGGGAGGGGGAGGGAGAGGAGAGAAGAGGGGGGAGGGAGGGAAGAGTGAGAGAGAGAGAGAGAGAGAGAGAGAGAGAGAGAGAGAGGAGATGAGAGGAGAGAGAGAGAGGAGGGGTTCTTAAGGGGTCACAGGACATCATATGACCTTTTAGGAAACAAGACGGACCTCTAATGACACCTAAGGGGTCATATGGTGGGCTAATAAAATGATATATTAAATTTAAGTTATGAATAGAAACATCATACAACGAGACTCCCAATGCGAACAAACAACGAGGCTTTGCTAAAAAGCAAGTGTAAGAGCTTGACCTACCCCTAAGAGTACTGCCTAAGTTCTAAAACATATGATTGCTATTAAATTTGCAAGGTTATAAGACTGATCTCGATTGTGACTATACGAATTACACACAATTTCTTTCATGGGTATGTACCTTTCCAAGCTGTTTGACAAGTGATGATCATCATATACTACCACTGCCATGCATACAACAAACTTTAATTTCTTTAGGTGACAGGAGTTGTTGTAACAACATGGGAACTCTCGCATACCCACTATTATCATTCTACAGGACATCATCTGTGTTACTCTCCCTCTTTCTCTTCCTACCTGTTGTTTTCTTCTGTTGGTTTGTTGACACTATTTTCCACATCTGCTCAGCTCATTAAAAACACATTTGAGAAGAATATTGCTACAGGTTTCCTTGTTTGTCACGGTAATACACCCGTGGTTCAATTTCAAACCCTATTCCTCCTATTCAATAAACACACACACAAATCCATCAGTCATCGAGACTCCAAGCGAACAAACAACGAGGCTTCGCTTAAAAGCAAGTGTAAGAGCTTGACCTATAACCCTAAGAGTACTGCCTAAGTTCTAAAACATATGATGCTATTAAATTTGCAAATTTATAAGACTGATCTCGATTGTGACTATAAGAATTACACACTTGATTTCTTTCATGGGAATGTACCGTTCCAAGTTGTTTGACAAGTGATGATCATCATATACTACCACTGCCAAGCATACAACAAACTTTAATTTCTTTAGGTGACAAGCGTTGTGTAACAACATGGGAACTCTCGCATACCCACCACTATCATTCTACACGACATCATCTGTGTTACTCTCCCTCTTTCTCTTCCTACCTGTTGTTTCCTTCTGAAAAACATATTGTAGGTACTCTGACTCATCATGTTGCTTTGTTGACACTATTTTCCACATCTGCTCTACTCATTAAAAACACATTCGAGAAGAATATTGCTACAGGTTTCCTTGTTTGTCACGGTAATACACCCGTGGTTCAATTTCAAACCCTATTCCTCCTATTCAATATACACACACAAATCCATCAGTCAATTTTCTTAGGAGAGCATGCATGATAAAAATCAAAGAGGAAGTTGCAGACAAGAAATAAATTCACTTACTTCTATAGAAGTGCAGATACAGTTGCAGTGGGGTATGGAGGGGGGGAGGGAGAGAAGAAGAGAAAGATGGATGGGGAGAGAGAGAGAGAGAGAGAGGCACCTTGTATGTGTTTGAGAGGGGGAGACAATACACTTACATGTGTATATATGTTTAATATATATATATATATATATATATATTATATGTATATAAACATATTATATATACAATATCATATTATACACATATTATATATTACATATATTATATGTATATACACATATTATATATAGAATATCATATTATACAATAGCGCATATGCGCTGCTTACACTATAAGTACCTCATATGCATTTTTTAAACCATAAGTACCCCATACGCGCTTTTGACTATTTAGGCTTGGAAATAGGCCTAGATGACAAAGCTATGGTTTGGAAGTTTGATTTCCTTCCATTTCTCTCATTTTTGACGTGTTTTATTTTATCAACTTTGTCATCATCAGGTTTACACTTCATCAAGTGGGTATTTCTAAAATTGCCACCATATTTTCATCCATCTTCTGGGCTTTCTAACCATATAATTTTTTTTCAATTTGAACAACAATAACATATTATTATTGAATTTCTTTTACCAGTGTCTCCATAGTTCTCACAGACATAGGTGCACCATTTTTTGAATAACTTTTGATATACTTATCCAAATTTAAAAAACTTTATATATTATTCTAGTGCACTTGATTATTTACAATTTTTTAAAAAAAATTGTATTTTCGATTTGTTTAGTGCAACTTATGTTTCGTGCACGAACAGGTACCTAATTTTCAGGATGTGCTCGATTGGAAAAATCATTAAACAAAAAATTACAAAAAAATACACATCTTCTAATGCTCACTCTTAACTATTTTTCTGCCAAAAGATTTGTCAAAATACTAAATCTAACTATGACTTTTTTGATGCGCACGTCAGACACTGTTATGTTTTTCAGAAAAAATTAGGGTCAATTTTTCGTGCGCGAAGGATTTGACCCCCTTAATCTTATCCAATTTTGAAAACGTTTAATAGTTTGGAAACTAGATTCAGAGTACTACAATATTTGTTCTTTGATTATCTTCATATCTTGAGTGGATGACTTTCAAATTTTGCCTCCAAGTTCAGGTTCACCTGATTTCAGAAAAAAAGTGTCCACTTATACCCCCCTTTTTGACCACCATCTTTGTGCACTTACCCGGCAAGTTAACACAACCCATAACTTGATCTAAGCATCATTGCATTGCTTGTTTAACATTGTGCAGATGATAAAGAGAACAAAGGACTTGAAATGAAACATAATGCAATCTTAAGATAACATACAACTACAATGATTTGACAAGAAACATGAGCAGGACAATAGATCTTTATTGATTGTCAAGAAAAGACTTATTACAATACATAGAAACATCTCTGATTTTTATACAAAAAAGGTTACAAGGTGTAACACAGTTGAGTACATGGAGAAATCAGAGAAAAACTCAATACAATGCTCAAAAGGATGTGCTACAAACTCAAAGAAACTGAGTTACAAGATCAACTTTTTGTTGCTATACAGAGAAGAAGCACTTCAAAGAAAAGGTGAAGTTGCCTTTATTGGAAAGAAGCTCTAGATTTTTGAATTCAAAATTCTAGCTCTTCCTTGAACTTGATGTCTCATTTACCTCTTCATGACTGAAAGTGACTAACTGAGCGAACTGAAGATGTAGGTGTGTTGGCTCCAAACTCTCCTCCGAATCAGGTGTTTGACTGAAATTAACTCCTTGAAATTAGGATGAAGAAAATTTTGAATTTCAGAATCACCTTGTTGGGTCGAGCAGACTTGAAAATCCCACAAAATTTTGGTTGGAACTCAGAGAAGCTCACATTTAACTCATTTGAAACCCTTCTTGACTGATGCTTAACTCATGTGCAGTCTTAAACTGGGATCTAACTGTTGGTTCCACCTCCAAAAGTCCTCATTTTTAGGCCTCCAACTGTTCCTTGTCACTGTCTTTGTTCTCTTACTTGGCACTTAAGTCTGCTTTGCTATCTTTGATTCAAAACTCTAACTCTTTTGAGAAATCATTTGCTTTCCCTATACCACTGTTGTCTACTACTTTTCTCAGTGATTGAAGATTATCACTATCTTATGAGTTCCTTTCATTATTTAAGGGCACTTGGACTGTGTCATGGAGGTTCTGAGACTATTTTTTGTCAGGCATCATAACAACTTTATTCACTATCTCTACTTGGAAGCTTTATTCACTGTCCTTTGTAGCATCTCAAACCTTTGTTATCATCACATGATACTTTTACATCCATTAGGTATCTTCATTATCTGCCATTCTCACTGTTTTGAAGACTTAAATGCTGCAAGTGAAATCTTAATGTTGCTCACTGTGTTTAGAATCTTGGTATGGAATCTTCCTAAGCCGTACACTTTCAATGCAATGTCCTTTAACTAGGATGCAAACAATAATCAATGGCTTCAAGAACTCAAATGCATTGTTATGATTGTTAGAAAGACATTGATCTTTGTGTTTAAACAAAAGGAACAATCTCAGACACTTTTTATCTCTACTTTGGTTGCTATCTCGGATTGCATCCTTGATCCCTTGTGCCCTCCATCATGTCTCTTTTACAGTGATTTTAATTCTATTCCATATACTATGATGAATCTATCTTTGTTTCCTTTAAATTTTATCTGAGACTGAGAACTCCTCCTCTCATGGAAATCTAGTGGGCTATGCTTTATAACTAATTCAAACAGTCTTCTCATACTGTCCCTGGTCTGTGACCATTACATTGGTTCATGTGACAAACATCTCATTCTTAGACTTGGATTGACCTCCAGGTTATCTTGACATCTTCCTACTGGTCCTAGCTATGGCAGATTTTCTTTGCTTTGTCATAATCACTGTATCCTTTGGCTCTGAACTCATACTGCTCTTTGACCTGATTTAGGACTGTGATCCTCATGTGACTGTCTTTTGCGTTATTGACTAGGGCCTTTGTTGTCTTAGATCTACCTTATGACTGCTATGGCTTTACTATTCTTATGACTGCATTCATGCAACAGTAACTGTTCTATGATATTTGGGACATGCTAAGACATCACTATGAGGCTATTATATATTATTGTTTTGTGACTGTCCCTTCACTTTTTGTTCTCAAAAACCTCTACAAGTATAGATGGTGGCTCCACCATGATACATTGAAAACAACAACATGCTTTCTTAACTCTTCTGTGTAAGCCCTCTGATATGCTCACTGGCAAAACTTTGTTCATTGTTTTTATGTCACAGACTGCATTCCTATCCCTACATATATATTTCCAAGCATGCATTGAGTTGTTTAGGCACTTACATGCTATGGATTTCACTTGGTAGGGCATTGGGTTCCATTTTGACAAGGGTTTTCTTCTTGATGGCACTATCAATGACTGCAAATCATTCTTTGTGACTGTATTGAAGCCCTCTTTATATCCTTTCCTTCGGCTACTAAAACCATATCACAGTCTGATAAAGGGCTTATTTTGTTGTCCGCCATTGCCATGTAACTATACCTTGTGAGTATTGGATCTTTGGGCAATGATCTTTACTTGTATTGGTATCTTTGTCTCATATTTGTATCTTGTTTGTGACCTCTGTTATGACTGTTTTGAATTCACTATTAAGATAGTAAACAATGCTTCCCTTACATATCACTTAGGACTGCATTTTCGTTCCATGATCATCAAGACACTATATTCTCAAACAATCTTTCACATATACTGAGATCATAGCCTCATCACATCAACTATCTTCACGGCTAGTAAATATATGCCCTTTCTCTACTCTTAAACATGTGAACTGCACATGAGGGGTTTGATTTGCTCCTTTGCCCTTTAGGCATCACTGTCTTGGTCTTCTAGTGCTCTACAATCACTGCATCTTTGGATTGCTCTATTCCCTGCCATTCATTAGTCTGAGACTATTCTTGGAACTACTGTTGCTATTGTCTTATACTCCTATTAACACCTTTGAACACCTTTGTTCTAGGCATTACATTCCTCTATTGTTGACTGCTATTCTTGATGTTGATCATAAAATCTTCATATCTTTTTGGGTTGTACTCTAGGACCCTAACTCATAAATTAGTCAACTCGTGGAATAGTCATAAAGAAATAGAAATAAACGCAATAGAGAAAATGGAAAGAACTCTTTCATTTACCTTTGAGCTTTCAAACCCAAATGTCCTCATTAGAACCCATAATCCGATATCAATAGTGAAAGAAACGTCATGGGCATGAAGATCACGCATGTCCTTGCAAGCATGAGATAAATGCCAAAAGGAAGACATGTTAAGTGAAAGTAGGTTCTGGTTAGGCTCTAAAACTCTACCTCATATCTGTGGACCTTTACTCTTCCTTGTTGTATGCATGAAGAACTAGTGTTCTTGTTTAGATATCTGCAGTTCCTATTAAGTTCCTCTTAATGATCTGTTGTTTACTCCCTTTATCCACGATGTTCTTTATTAGATTCGTTGTCCTCTTCATCTTAACTGCTTTTCACAGGGAAGGAACTGCTGCTATAACTCATGAGCCACTGTTATTTGACTGAAACTTCTCATTTTTGGCGGCCATGGAGAAGTAAAACTCAGAACTAGGTCTTTCTTTAAAAAAGAAACTGTAGTTTACTCCCTTTACCTGAGTTTTCTTTACCTGATCACGGGTTCAACCTTAAGTATTTTCCTCTGATAACTAAAGTATACAGTGTGAATATTTAACGGAAATTTCCCTCCAAAACACAAAAACTCAATTCTAACAAGAAGCCACGTGATTCCTTCCATTCAAGTTGCTTTTGGAAAAGGTTTTTGACAATGGAATAAAGCATAATGAAGGAATTTTGATATTTTAAATCAATGATAAAGCCTTTGATACGGAATAACTTTTCAAGACCAAAAGGATAAACCTTTACGAGAACAAAATTTGCTTCACTTATGGACCTTAAGACTCAGATCAAAACTCTTAACACAATTTAGACCAAAGGATTAAATTGGATAACACTATTACTACTTAGAATAATAAGTTCATTCAAAACATAAGAGGAAGAGAAAATTCCTCATGAAAGAAAAGGTTATAATGGAAAAGGAAGAGGTTATCATGGAAGATAGAGAGGTATGGAATTCATTAATACTTAGTATAGGTGGTGAAAACTATCCACAAGTATAGTAGAATAATGGTAAAGTCAATGATGCAAGAAATCATATTGCTCAAGTGGTCATGAAGAGTGTTATTGAACCAATTAATGAAGAGCATCAGATGATATAGAGAAAGCGTTTATTTAGAGTTGTATATAAATATAGAGGGAAATATTAAAAATTTATTATTGAAATAAAACATAGATAAATTGGAGTCTAAGTAGATATTAGAAAATCTTAGATTGAAGAAAATTGAGAACCTAAATATATACAAGGTTTTATGGCTACTGTTGATCCCCAATAAGGTTTTCACCTTAAGTACAGGGTAGTCGAGAAGTTTCACAGTGGTGGGATAGGATGCGACCTATGGAATGACCTTCAAGATTTTAGAAGCCCACTCTTTGAATTTCTAAGGGGGTAAAGGGAAGGGATAAATCACAACCGAAATCAAAGGATTCTAAAAAAGGAAGCTTCAATGAATACAAAGCTCTTAAAACACTTTAAACATTCCATGAAATGGTGTTAGAGAGTCTACTTATTTTACAAATCAAGCATAGTGTGCTATTTATCCATAATCTTTAGAAAGAGAACATGGCACACAAAGTGAAAAGGGTATAAGCTGTCATATTCAAATCCTATTTATGAGGGTAGCGTAAAGGCCAAGTAAAATTATTAATCTGAACAACTTTTTTGTGAATATGGTATAGTCTAGATCTTTTCTTTATGAAATCTAAAAGAGTATGAGACAATGAGACAATTGTCTATAGAGATTGGGGTTCTTGGAACAGAGATTACACTTCATGAAAGAAGGGACAACATAAACCTTATTCTTTAAGAAAAGAGAAACATTAAGCATGGAATATTATTTCTACAATATAAGGTTTAAAAGAGCCTTGATGTGTTTTTCAATTTATAATTAAAATATTTGCACATTAGAAATATGCATGTGAGGTTGAACGGCTCTGCTACTTTGGTGTGTGCGTGTGATTAATTCCTTCTTCCTCCAAATAGAATGGGCACAAAAGTATATGAATGGATTAAGCTATGTGGATGGACCCAACCTCCCATAGCTAATCAGATAGAGTCTTTCTATCAGACAAGCGTCTATAACCCCGACAAGGATATCACCCTGGTATCCATCAAACATTTATCTATTTCCAGACAAGTGTCTATAGCCCCGATAGGGTTACTCGCATCACCTATATTTATTGCTATATATTTATTTTTGGAACAAGCCTTAACCTTTTGCTTTTACTTTTAAAGGGCACTTTAAAACCACTTCACATGTTGGAAATCAGAATGGTAGCAGGGCGACCTTTGGATTTTTCACTTAATCCACCACATATTGATTTGTTGGACAGAGATCCATAGGAGTATTAAATATAAATTTATGCTAAGGATTCACAAAGATGTCACATGTAATGACAAGACATCTAAAAGGACAAAAAAATTAATTGTATATAAAAAAAGAAATCACCAAGAAGAAAACAAATCTTATATTGTAAAGATAGTATTAAATGTCATAATACTTTACCTAAGGCATACGATTTACATCATCTCAGGGGTCATGCAAAGGAATATTTGCATTGGGAATCCATCACCCTTGGGACTACCACTTCATGCCACCTCTTTCTTGGGAATGGTTCTTGCTAAATTAACTACAAGAGTAAAGGCTGACTCGTGCAAAAAGATTGGCCCGTCTATAAAAGCAAACCTCTGCTAATATTGAGGTCATTTCAAAATCAAGCTACTTATGAAGTGATTAGCTGAGAGGAAATTCATTGCAGTATTATGATGGATAATACTCTTGTAAGGTTGTCAACGACGAAGGTCTAATAGGTCTTCTTGGGGAGAATCAATGACGTTTGCCTTGAGCATTTTTTAGGGATAGACAATGACCTGGTTATTGCATTAGTGAAATGGATACTTGGAGAAGACTTCCTCGCCAATGAGGATAGATATTGAGTTGACACAAACATTGTGTCACGTTTTGTAGGGTCATTGCTAGATTTGGGTGAACCAATGCCCATTATAGCCAGAATGAACCGTTGGCTATTTGGGGATGATCTTATTGGTGAGCTAGCCCGCGTTCCGAGGTATGCACAATATGGGGTTGGGCTGAAAGCCTTTATAGAAATACACGTGGTTGTCCCATGGCTTCCAGTTGTTAGCAATTTTTGCCCATGTGGCTTGAAGAACATCAAGATCGTTCGTCCCTGCATGCAAATTTCTCAAACGACTTTTGGGAGAGAACCCAACGCTAGGTATGGAATGGATAGAAGAGTTCAGGACCATGGTTTCTAACCAAAACATGGATTTTGAAGGGGATGAGTGGTCAAATGATTTTGAGGATGAGCACGAGGATGATAGTCAAAATATGCCTGATTAACTTGGGGTCTGGGTCTGTCTTCTCCCACTAGATGTTGCATACATCAATGTGAAAAGAAAAACAACATACTTTTGTGATTTTGCCTCTTTTTTGGAATATATATATACATACATATACACACACACATATGTATGTATGTACATATATTATACACACACACACATTTATATACATACATACATATACATACATACATACATACATACATATACATATATATATACATATATATATATACATATACATATACATATACATATACACATACACATACACATACATATACAAATATATATATATACATATACAAATATATATATACATATACATATACATAGACATATACACATACACATAGACATATACATATACAAATATACATATACATATACATATATACATATACATATATGTATATATACATATATACATATATGTATATATACATATATGTAGATATATGTATATGTATACATATATGTATATATATGTATATGTATACATATAGATGTATACATATATATGTATATGTATACATATATGTATATGTATACATATATGTATATGTATACATATATGTGTATACATATATATATACATGTAATACATACATACATACATATACATACATACATACATATACATACACACATACATATACATATATTTATACATGTACATACATATATAGACAGTATACATACATACATATATGTATGTATATGTATGTATGCATGTATATGTATGTATGTATATATATGTGTGTATATGTATGTATGCATGTATATGTATGTATGTATATATATGTATGCATATGTATGTTTATATATATATATATATATGTATGTATGCATATATATGTGTGTATATATATATACATACATACATACATATATATATATATGTGTACATACATATATATACATATGTATATATATACACATACATATATACACATACATATATATACATACATATATACACATATATATGTATATATGTATATACGCATATGTTTATGTATATGTATATACATTTATATATATATACATATACATATACATACATATATATATATATACATATATACATATATATGTATATATATATGCATATATATGTATATATATATGCATATATATGTATGTATGTATATATAGAATGAGTATCATTTTCTTCTTTTCTTTCTTTAGATTAGTGAAAAATGCATGCAATTTCACTTTAATGATGCATAAGACAAATTTATCTATAAACAAATGAAGGCTACCATTCATTGCATACAACAACTAGTGAATGGGAAGAGGATACATGTCTACTTTGTACAATCGTTTACTTTGACATTTTTCCTCTCTTTTTTTTGGGAACTTTTGGTATTTCTTGCATCATGTAATGTCACTTTCATTTTTTCCAAAAGAAGTCCAAGGAATTTTGAGAAATAATCTACAAATGCCATAAGAAAATAAATGTTTCCACCAAACAAAACACGTGCATGAAGCACTTAGGGAAAACAAAAGCTATACATGCCTACCCACAAGGACAAGCAAAGGTGCAGTAGCGCTTCTTTCAAAAAAGAAACTGCTAACCCTAACCAACCTTATTTACATGCTAAATGAAACCATTAACTAGGTTTTTAAAATAAATTTTCTTCTGCCTAAGTAAGCTCTTTCTCTTTTCATATTTCTGGCAAAAGGGAAGACATAATAAGCATTTGTCTCAAGAATCTTCATGCCCACTAGGAACTGCGACATATATAATCATGGAGAAAATATTTCCTAGAGGTGGTAGGATAGATGACCTCACCTTTAGAGGATCTTGACCATGGGTTGGAGTGATGGTGACTTTAATCATTTGTTCTACTCGTCGTTGTGTGAGATCTCTAATTGGGCATCCTCATGAGGGTTCGATACAACATGAACTAGGCTCTTCATAAGATGTGATGACCATTAA
Organism: Cryptomeria japonica; assembly: GCF_030272615.1. Classification (NCBI taxonomy): domain Eukaryota; kingdom Viridiplantae; phylum Streptophyta; class Pinopsida; order Cupressales; family Cupressaceae; genus Cryptomeria; species Cryptomeria japonica. The sequence continues at coordinate 484,550,179 of NC_081409.1, forward strand.
GGTCTTCACTTCTTCATTGACTGGGTTTAAACACTTTTCTAAGTTTTCTTCTTTGATACCATTCTCAAGGGAATGATTGTCCTTTATCTGCTTTGGCTAGTGCTCAGCTAAAATCGATGAGAAAAAAAGTACCAATTCATTCCAGAAACTATCATTGTCTATCTCATCAACTAAATGACTAGACAACTTTGCTTTTGTCTTGAATGATTATTGGTCATTGCAGTTTCTGATTGAAATTGTTGAGCTTTTATGGAGAAGAACTCTTTGTGGGCCTAAGGAGATGCTTTTTCATGATTTGTTTTGTATCATGTTTGGAGCAGGGGACTCTGATATGTCGTTGAGCTATGGAGATTCTTCTTGTTGGCTACTCGAACTCTAAATTACTGGTCCACCTTTGTAAAGAGAGATGGTTTTAGGGTGGGGAATACTAGTTGGAAAAAATATTTCTAAGAAAGAAGAGGGAAACACCAATCTTGGTCAAGGCTCATCATTTCCAAGAAACATCCTTTCTCATTAAAATCTTCTATGCTCATGAACTGAGAGACTAAGGTTGGTGATTCTCCCTTCGTTTCTTCTTCATAACATTGTTGTTGTGTCTAGGTATACAAATGCATGTTCTAGCATTTCTTTTCTTTCATCTCGATGGCTTCCAACTGCTTTTGAAAGTCACGTAGCATCACCCTAGTTATTGGACAAATAGACCCTTTGGGATATAGTTCCATAAATGTATCCTCCATGGCCACTTGTAGATATGCATTGAAATAGACATTCATCATGTCTTCTAATGAACAAGATTCTTAGCGAAAACAAAAAACAAAAAACTTTCGGGGTCCCATCGGGCATGCCATAAAAGAACTGTTGATCCCCAATAAGGTTTTCACCTTAAGAATAGGGCAATCAGAAAGTTTCATAAGTGTAGGACAGGATGCAACCAATGGAACAACCTCTAGGATTTTAGAAGCTAACTCTTTGAATTTCAAAGGGGGAGAAGGGAAGGTATAAATCACAACCCAAATCAAAGGATTCCAAAAAAGGAATCTTGAATGAACACAGAGCTCTTAAAATACTTTAAACATTCCATGAAATGGCATTAGAGAGTCTACTTATTTTACCAACCAGACACAATATGCTATTTATCCATCATATTTAGAAAGATAACAAGGCACACGAAGCAATAGAGACATAAGGTGTCATATTCAAATCCTATTTATGAGGGTAGCGTAAAGGCCAAGTAAAAATTTTAATCTGAATAGATTTCTTGTGAATATGGTATAATCTAGATCCTTTCTTTATGAAATCTAAAAGAGTAAATACTTAACATGATCCAAATTTCATGAAAGGAAACTAGAGAAACACGGACAAGATAGTAACCATACATTTGTCATATACACAGTGCATTATATATGATAACATAAAAGAAACAAGGGCATAGTTTGTCATTCACTAAATAGCGCAAAGGCTCGAAATGCAGATTACAAAGTATTCAAAAAATTAAAAATGAACATCCATTTCAAAGACAATGTGAAGCATCTTAAGAATCTAAATTTGTGGAAGCTTGAACTTCTAAAAGAATAGATCTCATAATAGTGATTGAAGTTGTACCCCCATTACAAAACAATTTTCCCCTTTTATAATCATTTTCTGAAAAGATATCATTGCTCCACAATCATGTAGAGGTGAGGACAAAATATCATTGTTAGCTACCTCTATGTTGGAAAGCTTTGGGTCATGGATTATCTCTTGATTTTCATCATTGAAAGCATCTGTGATTTGATCATGATTGAGGGAATAACCACTTCCATTATCCTCATGATTTTCTCAATTTTAAACACCTAAAAGCCTTTAGGTTCATGCATGGGCCATCTTTTCCTTAGTTATTTCCATCATTCATTCTACGTGATTGACATGATCCTAACGAGCAAGAGTCATTGTCTCGCTGAAATGGAGACATGGTTGGCATACATTGAGAGTTAGAGGGGCTTTTGATGACCCTTTTAAACCTTTAGTGAGACCTTCTCGTGGATGTGGCATGTGGCAAGTATGTGGGATTTCTTTGAAGGACCTCCACAATATGACTTTAACCCTATGCAAATGTGACATGTGGTGAATAAGCAAGGCTTCTACTGAGGCAAACCTGAACTCCAAGAGATAGGTAAGTGTTAGTGGCATTCTTGTGAGACCCACCATGAGTTCCCAATGAAATAATGGTGCTACCATCTATAAACCAAAATGTCAGAAGACCGACTACTACAAAGAAGTCTACTGCTACAAATAGAGCATCAAATATTTGTAAGTAAATAATATTTAGTGAGTTTTTAGATTGGTTCATATAATAATGAAATAAAAGTCAATGGTATTTCCATGGGCATTTATCATTTTATGTTGAGAGGGCCATATCAATTTGATAGGAATGTTGTTCACAATGGTATGATAAATACCTACACTATTATGAATTATTAAAATTTATTTACATAGAGTCCATTAAAGGACAAGGTGGGGAAATGGATAGTAGTTAAAAGTATGTATAATTTATAGAAAAATATGTTTAACAGATACAAATAAAGAGATAGCTTGCTATTACTAATTTTATGAAAGTCTAAACAATGGGTCAAATGGGAAGAAGTTCCAAAGAAGTAGAGTAATTAGCATAGACTACTATATTAAAATTGTTTCAAAATAATTATTTATGGGTTATCACTGATGAGAAGCATTAGTCATCTTATGGATTTGATTCTTGGATCAAGTTTACTGAATAATGCAGTGTATGAATGATTCATATGGAAATGAGGATTCAAAGAGCCACGTTCAAAAGTTTTTCAATAAGGGCATGATAAGCGAAAGTTTAAGCCCGTGTGTGTAATGATTATAATAGCATGAAGAAAAATGATAGAGAAATGATTATGTATACATAAGTGTGAGCAATTGACAAGATAACAATAAAATATATGTTTTGATTATCATGAATGGATAATTTAATTAGATTTCTTAAATGGGGCTAGGTACTTCACAATGTTTTCTTTGAAAAATAATTATCACCAAATTTGTTGAACTAGTTGTCAATGATATCAAAGACATGGAGGAAGCCAACTTCAAGGAGTGGTAAAAGAAAATTAAATAAAGGTAATTGTTATTATGAAGAGTCGGCCTCCTAGAATGTATGTCCACCTTTGGGCAATGCAAATTAAAATAATAAAATATGTTGCTTCAAGTTGGCTGACATATTTAGATAAGGTGTTATCGCCTATAAAGGGGCATGAGATTTTTTTCTATTTATTTTAAAATATTTTTAATTCTTTCTCTAAGAGGTTCAACCTCCATGTCTAGTGCACCTTTGAAAGTGAAATAAAAATAATAATAAAATATATAACCTTAGTTGGCTGACCTCATTGAAGAGATATAACCATTGGCATTTTGGGCATATAAATTTAAGATCTATGGATGTCATTCATCATCAAGTCCATTGAATGTCTCTTCCATTAAGAGAAGACCTAAGGAGCAGAGGTAAAGAGCAGACAAGGAAACAAACTTATGAAGTAATTTTAGGCCTTAGAAAGCAGAATATAAGAGAAAGATAATGAAACCTTCAAGAGCATAGCATAAGTGCACAAATTAGATGTTTTAAAGGCAGATCCATTAGCTAAATTCATGCCTCTTTTGGGGAACAAAATGAGAGAAAACATTGGGTAGACTTGTGAACTTGCTTTTGAAGATTATATTTTAATATGAGTGGAGGTTTTAGATTATATATTCAAGAGGAGTGGGTAGATTTTGAAGTTCTCCAAGGGATCTAGGGTAGATCCAACAACATCATTATCACCCTGCATTTCAAAAGTTAGAGCCTTCTACTTGGTTGGTGAGATATGAGATTGGAGCCTCTTATTCAAGAGATTGGAGTCTCTTACTAAGTTGGAGCTTAATGGAGGGGATTGGTGTCTCCTTTGGGTTGGAGCCTACGAAGTTGTAAGAAGTTAAATATAAAAACCAATAGTTTGCCTTAGTTTTCTCCTATAAGGGTTTCCGCGTAACTTTAAAGCTTCTACTAAGGCAAACTTGAACTTCAAGAGGAAGGTAACTAAAATTATAAATTGAAAAAGTTTTACTTATACTAATTCACCCCCCCTCATAATAAGTGTGTGTGTGTGTGTGTTTTCTTTAATTGGTATTAGAGTGGGTTCCTTGTAAAAAACCTAACCTCTTGAAGGAAAGATCTTAAGAAAACACATGGTGATACAAGAAGGGTTTTCTTCAAGACAATCTCTATTGTTCGATGGGAACAACTATGTTTTTTGGAGTTTTAAAATGTGCACCTATTTGATGGCTCATGGATTGGATTTAAGGCAAGATGACCATGTGATGCCATCTACTCCACCTACTAATCAAGCTAGAAAAAGAGAATTCAAGAACAATGCAAAAGCTATGAATACAATTCTAAGTGGACTAATAGAAAATGAATTAGTCAAGGTCATGTAATTCACATCAACAAATAAAATATGGGAAAAAATTCAAGAGACTTATGAAGGAGACGACAAGATGAAAAAGACTAATCTCCAAACCCATAGGAGGCAATTTGAAATCTTAAAGATGAAGGATGAAGATAATTTTGCTTCCTACTTTCTCTATATGGATGAAGTTGTAAACACTATTTGTGGTCTGGAAAAATGATTTAGGATAAAGTTAATGTGCAAAAAATATTTGGATCTCTTCCCAAGAGATTCAATGCAAAAGTTTTAGCCATCAAAGAAATGAAGGATTTAAATACCTTGAATATGGATGAGCTACATGGAATTATTATGACATATGAAATAAGGACCAAGTATCGAAAAAAATCAAAGAAAGAAGTTGCTTTTAAAGAATTAAGAAAGATGAAGAAAAAAGATCCCACATAAAGTGAAAGCTTAAGCGATGAGGAAGAATCCTAACTTGTGAAGAAACTTAATAAAAGATCCAATGAGCACAAAAGTAAGTACACTTTTAAATATTTTAATTGTGGTAATATAGGTCATTATACTACCAAATGTCCACAAGTTGGAAGTGAAAGTAGTGAAGAGGAAAAATTAAATTATGATAAGAGAAAAGAAAAGAAAAATCATAGTAGTAAGAAGAAGCACAATCAAGGAAAATACAAGAAGAGATTTCAAAGACACAAGAAGAGCCTATATGCCCAAGGAAGTAATAGCTCATCTAAAAGTGATGAAATCTTTTCAAAAAGTAGAAGATAATAAATTATATTCATGGCCATGGAAATGAACAAATATATATATATATATATATATATATATATATATATAGATATATACATATATATATATATATATGTATATATATATGTATATATATATATGTATATATCTATATATATATATGTATATATATATATGTATATATCTATATATATATATATATATATATATATATATATATATATATATATATATATATATATATATATATATATATATATATATATAAAGAGGACACTATATTTGTGAAAGAACTTATCATTGCTATCAAACTAAATCTAAAGAATCAAGAAAAAGGAAATCAAAATTGAAAGATTGAATTTGAGAGGATGGTGAAAAATTGAAGAAGACAATTATGGACTGAAAGACTCAAGTTGAAGAAGCCAAACACATTGAGGATGTTTTGAAAGGGCAGCTAAATGAAAAAAATCATAGAATGTGAGAAACTTGAATTAGATATTGCTCCCCCAAGGAAGGAGCAAGAAAAGACCAAAGAGAGGCTGAGCATAAATGTGAAGTTTGACAAGAGTTCAAAAATGTTAGATCTTATTAATTCACAAAAATCAACCTTTGTCAAAAGTGGTCTTGGTTTAGTGGTAAAAGTTTGCATACCACAAAAAAGTTAGATAGTAATAATTATGTTGCGGTTCTCAAAAGTTCCAACAAGTAATAAAGGGGAGTGAAAAAATAAGAGAATCAAAAGGAACCAATCAAGAAGGAGGATAAAGACACGCAATCTCAAAGAACCAATGAGGACAATCTCAAACAGACATTCCCTGAAAGAAATCCACACTAGCAGGTTCAACTATTCTTTTCATGGATATTGTTTTTCATGCAATCAATATGGTCATAAATCAGTAGAAAGTAGAATGCATACAAGGAATGATTATAAATTTTCAAAAAAGGAAATTCAACTCATTTTCTCCTCTAATGGATTATAGTGTAATTTGCTATAAGTGTAACAATTTTAGGCACATAGCCAAGTTCTATTAAAATTATTTTTACAAAACCTCCAAGACAAAAAAGAAAGAGGATGCTTGTGACAAGAAAAAGAATGAGCCAAATAAAGTTCAGAAGAAGAAGGAGAAAGAGACTAAGGAGAGATCCATGCTTGTACAAGTTTCTATCCATGATCAAGATGAGAGAAGCCAATGGTGTTTTTACAATGGATTCTCTCACATGACTAGCGGTAAGAACAATTTATGTCTTTGAAGAAGGCAGATGAAGGAACATTAAAGATTGGGGACAATACTATAACAAACATAAAAAGAAAAGGTAGACCCAGTTTGGTAAATGAAAGAACCAAAAGTGAATATGTTTTATATGTAGAAGGACTAAAGAATAATCTACTGAGTGTGAGTTAAATGTGTGATGAAGGGCACACCTTTAATTTTCATTTCAGAGGATGCAAAATTATGAAATATGGAAAACTAATTGTTGGTGCCTACATAATAGATGGAAATAAGTACATTTTTAATGAGGTCAGAAGTGAAAATTACTACATGGGGCAAGAAGATGAGAGTTGGATATGCCACAAGAGATTGGGTAACTTGAACTTTGATAACATTATAAAGATCAACAAAAAGAAAGTCATAAAGGACATGCCAAAAATAGCAAAGCCTTCAAATACCATTTGTAAACAGTGTCAATATGGGAAACAAACATGGACAAGCTTCAAATTAACAGAGAATTCTACATCAAAAATTTTGAAACATGTTCACACTAATTTGTGTGGGCCCACAAGAACAAAAAACTTGTAAGATGAGTACTATTTTGTATTATTAATTGATGATTATTCTAGGATGACATGGGTAGCATTTAATAAAGAAAAATCTAAAGCATTAGATAAGTTTAAGGCATTTAAAGCCTTAGTAGAGGATGCAACAATACTAAAGATCAAGTATTTTAGATCTTATAGAGGAGGAGAATTTACATCAAAGGAGTTTGAAGAATATTGTGAGAGGCATGGGATAATAAGACGATATTCAATTGCAAGAACTCCACAACAAAATGGACTGGTGGAGATAAATAATAGAACTATCTTAGGTATAGAAAGATCCATGTTCAATGAATCCAAGATAGCTGACAGTTTTTGGAAAGAAATGGTTCATACAACTTGTATTGTTGAAAATGGAATCAAGTAGTTTAGGACCTAATTCCACTTTCATCCAAACATTGGAATATAAAAAAACCTAGAGGGATTAATCCTCTTTGATTAACTCGTGTGAAAGAGAGTCAAGGGATACTTCTAGGGTTTCTATTCCTTCGTTGATATGAAAGGGAATATGTTAAGAAAAGCTATGCTAATAAGAGAAACAAATGTGACTATAACAATAATAATAATAGACTGATGCAATAAATAAACTGACAACAAATATAGATCTGAGAATAGAATTCAAATGTGCACTTGATATGCAAAACTCAGCTTAAACTGACGGGACTAGGGTGTTGGGTGCTTTGGTCTTAGAGATTGAATTGAGATGCAAATTGGGGGAGACAAGGGTGTGTGGAACCATGGTCTGTAAAAACCAAGTCCAATTTCTGGTAATGGGTATGCACCTGTTCGCTGAGATCTCTTGAAAACTACTTGCTTCGATGGAAAGCTATGACTATACCTGCAAATTGGAAAATGGTGTGTTTGTAGCTATATAGGGTTTTGCCTTAGTCAAACCCCTTGTTTTGGTGATTTCCACCTCCACAAATAGCCAAAATTGTTCTAAAAATGTGTGTACCTTAGAATCTCATGTGTTTGTAATATTCTTATGAGCTAAATCCCAACTAGAGTTCTACCTTATGTTTTGAGTAAAAACCCTAAAATGAATGTAATGTAAATGCTTTAAATAACAAGTGCAATGTAGATCTAAAGAAATAATGCAAATCTGAAAATCAATGTTGTGTAGATCTAAAACTCATATAGAGATATGAAAATAACATGAAATCATACCAAATCTTAAGGAAGAGGTACAAGCCAATCAATAGTCGATGATCTACTTATTATTCTTCAATATCGACTAATGCTTCCACGAATGATAAATTTTGATCGATAAAATTGCTTTTATGAATACAACCTTATGGGAAACTCAGTGATGGTGGACCTGCGTGTGTTCACTGAGTGACCTCCTAGATTTTAGAAGCCGACTCTTCGTATGTAGGAGGGGGTGAAAAGAAAACTAATAGAAAAACTACTCTATAGCGATACGCTGAGACAATTTTGGAACTAAAGCACAAAGAAAACTTCATAAACATGCAGTTCTGAGGCTCATTCAACAATTTACATGCCCGGAAACTTAAAAATGAAACATAGACAACAACTCATTTGACATAAAGAAATATATTCCATTCATCCACTAGATAATAAGTTCATAAAAAACATAGTTTAATCTGCAGAGTCTTATAGCATATATTTATGAAGAAGTACAAAATTATAAATTGCACAGAAACAAGTCTCTACATAGAAACACAATGATCATAAAGGCCAAAGGCACAATTTTATTAGAGTTTCCAAAATACAAGTGCAAATTAAAGGCATAGTTCTACGAGCAATTGTCTATATTCTTCTTCCTAATTTTTGAACCCTTACAACAACAAAAAGAATCCCTTAAATAAGCTCGAGCTAATGACTTGGCGAAGAAAATAGAGAGAGAGCTTAAAACCGTAAGCATTGCTAACAATGATGTTAGTAGTAGTGAAACAACCTCCCACAAGCAAAAATAGAAAAGATTCGGCCTATCATACAACCATTATCAGATCTTCTAACGACGGATCAAAAGAAAAGAATCCATAACCACCATTGAAACCACAAGCTACTGGCGACCAAAACCCATCTCCTCAGGTTAGTAAACAACAATGCCCGACGGTTGCATCAATTCCAACATGGTAGCAAGAGGGAGCATCCTGAGGACGTAACAAAAAGTATAGAGTACCTCACAGGGAACTGCCACATGGTGCGGGTGAAAACTTGTGAATACACGGGCTCAAAGACATAGGCCCACCAAGACAATGAAAAAGGCAAACTGCCACATGTCAACAATGCTCGGCTTCCTGGCAAAGGGAAAGGAGGACCTCGAACACTACAAGCCATGCTGCCACATGGATGAGAGGAGGCAAAAACTCTTCAGGAAGAAAAGGACTAAGGCTTGGGAAAAACAAAAGAAGCTAACTTCTCGAAAGGATAGGGGAGACTTAAAGTCTACATTTCTTGGTGACTTCTGGGAAAATATCACCCGCGGGATGTCGATACCCAAAAATCTTGGTTTGCCGACCAAGCTTATGCTTCCGACTTGAAGAGCTTGTCAAAAAGTTGTTGCAGGGGAGACCAATCTTCCTCAGAAGGGACAAATTGAGCCTTGAGAGCTTGAAAAATTTGATCCAGCTCACTGACATCCTTGAAAGGAACAATTTTCGGTTCAATATAAGCTGATTTGAGAACAACAAGGAGTTTAGCCAAAGGAAGAAATAAGGCCACGAACTCATCGACTTCAGGGGGATCACTCAATGCTTGGAGGGATGACTGATCCTGTTGCTTTTGCACTATCAAACCTAATAGTTGCTCGATTCTCGTAATTGCAACATTTAGAAGAAAAGGGGAAGGTAGGTCAAGCTTGACAAAGTCTTCAAGGTGCTCTATGACAAGGCTAATGGAGTCTTTTAAAGTCGATAGACTTGAAACAACCTATTTGGCCATTCTACTGCAATTGATAAAGTGATTAGCTTTTTGAATTATCCCCTCAATATCTCGAACTCCTGCTATAGTTAACTCCTGGGGGAGCAATAGTGTAAAACCAATTGACTAACCTTTGAGCTTTGGGGATTTTAGAGGATAAAACTTGCATGGCATGCTCAATGAAAGGGTCACCTTAGTGTGCAAACTTTGAGAGACTGCTAAGAAATGCAGAGCTAGTTCCAAGAGAAGAGTGGACTACTTTATCTTTTTCCAATATGCATTATGAATCTCCCGCATCAGATAACTAAAGTATGTGGGAGGAGAAGAATGAGGGGCCGATGGCTTTGAGAGGAGCTCTACTTCAGCTTCTTTGGATTCTAACTACTCATGCATTTCCTTCATTCAAGTATTGTGCTTGCTTTACTACCTGGTGTTGCAATGTTATTATCCTAGTCTAATTATCTTGAACCTCATTCTGCAATCACTTGTCTTCTGCTTGTTGATTTGCAATGGTCGCTTGAGATTCATGAAGCTCTTGGGCGGATTGAGTTTGCAAGATCTGAAAATCTTGCAAAACCTTATCTTTTTTTTCTCTCTCCTTTGCCAGAAGGCTTTGAGTGTCAACCAATTCCTGATGCTCCTTCTTCTTTTCTACAATTGCTTCTTGCAATTGAACTTGAACTTGGGCCATATAGGAAGAAGCAGATTGGATGATCGATAATTTACGCATTTTATCAAGTAGTTCTTGGAAAGTTGTTTGTTTAGCATTCTGCTCTGCGTGCAATAGGCCCTCAAACTCTTTTAATGCCTTTTGAAGTTTATCTCTCTCAACCTTTTCTTGAAGTATTGCAGACTGTAAGTGAGTTATCTCTGATTCTTTATCCTTCCCTTCCTTCATCAGCTGCTCATTTGTAGCTTTTACTCTTTCCAGCTCAACCGTGAGTTTCTCCAGGTGGAGGGAACATTTAACATAGTCTGAAAAGACCACCTTGTTGGATTCCTCCATGATTTCCACTCTGTCCTGTGGTTAGGCTCTACTCAAATTAATGTCAATGGCATGCATGGAGTAGTCTTCAAGCTACATTTGATTTGTTGGCTTGACAATGTTTGGCGTAATGGCCGCGAACACTAAATTCTGATGATCCTCCCTGAAGATAGTCTGAATGCAAGGCTCAACAGGCTTTTGAGAATCTTTAGCCTTTCTTTTTTGTGACCTTTGAGCATGGGCGAGCTTGCCTTGTTCTGCATACTGATGGAATTATGAAGGTACATAGACCATTTGTCCTACAAAAGGAGCTCCTGGGGGTGGGGCGAAAGGAATAAGAGTCATGCTAGGTTGCAATGGGGTTGGATTTGTCAAGGAGAGTGTAGTTGGGGAAAAAGGAGGAATCCTAGGGAAAACACCAGCAGGCGAGGAGAACAACGACCCAATACTGGATGAGGAGGCAGGTGAAAAACTTGCAAACCTAAGGATGTGTGAGGCAGAAGACGTATCAGTTGGCAAGCTCAAGGTTTGAAAAGAGTGGGTCATGCTGAGCTATAAAAAGTGCCAATGCTAGGTGAGGGGGATGTAAATGTGCTTGTGAAAGATACAATTGATTGGGTTTGCATAGATAGCGCAGAAGGCGCGACTGTTACAGGATCACCTAGTATGGAAACAAGGTTGATAGAGGGCAATGCTAACACAAAAACCATAGATTGAGAAGAAAGAAGAGGGGTAGAGAAAAGTACCTACACTAGAGCGGTTGTTGGAGCAATTGAGGTTTGTGTCAATACAGGCGTCTGGGTCTGCAAAGCCTCCAGATTGAGCTAGGGATGCTCTTCTGCTTCTTTTGAGAGGTCAAGACTTCTTCCAAGATTTCTACTCTACCCTATGATGGACCTGACCATTTCCTTGAGGTCTAAGACCTAGGCCTGCTGACAAGCTTCTTTATAGAGTGGAAGGTATTGTCAGTTGTGGCACTCAGGGAGATGATCTTGACTTGCTTTCCACTCCCTCTGGGTTGCTCAACCACTTCTGTGAAAGCTCCTTCATCGCTAGCACCAGGAGGAGGATTATGATCATCATCTTGATCACTATTATGCTTCCGCCACTCTAGCTCAAATTCATTGTCGCTATGAAGATTTCCCTATCCTAGTTTGACTTCTTTGATCTCTTGTCTATATCTCTGAAAGGCCTGTCTCTTATCTTTGGGCCAGTTATCTTCCCCCATCTTTCTGGATAAGTGGAGTAGTAACTTCCTGGAAGGATCATACTTCTCCTTCATAGTGTATAAGGCCAACTAGAGTGGTCTTTCTTCCTTCGGGATGGTGTGAAGGTTCACATATACCGTCGGTTCATCTTTCTACGGGTGTCTCCAAGAATCTCAAACAGGGTCACGCGATTCATGCACTATTGGGTTATTCCTTTTAGCTAGACATTCGTCTGGGTCATAACTCCACCTATCATCAATAACCACCAGGCCTAGTTGAACCAACTTTGAGGTGGGTATGCCTTCGGCTTCATGTCTTTTGACGATAATAATTGGTCCAATAATTGAGTTGTCCTTAAAAATGCCAACCCCTTGCTTTCCCGACCCTATACGCTGCTCAATAATGACTAGTTGCCTGAATATTTCTAAAGCTAAAGTACGATCTAGGATGGATTGCGGGAGGCAAAAAGGTTCTTTAGTGAACCCATGAGTCCTGACAAAAGAAAAATATGACCCCAGATACCAATCACATGAGAGAAAATTGGATGTCATCCAGGCAATTTGTAAATCTAAAAAGTGCGTGATCGAGTCTGTATCTTTCTTACTCAAATCTTGCATTGTCGGAGCCAAGAAGGCATCCGAAAATGCATAAGCCTCATATGTGGCATGCAAAAAATGAGTCCACACTATTATTGGATTCTTTTTATTTCTATTATCATACATTGAAAGCTCCATGTTTTCTTTAAAGAAATCAAGATTCTGGTGCAGAAACATATGGACAAGAAAAGAGGTGTACCTAAACCTACGATGACTTTTGAAATTCGCCAGCTATTGTACCATCTCCCGCACTATAATATTTGCAACATCAAAATGGAAAAATTCTCTCCGCTTATGGAATTTGAACAAGAAACCCATTTGAAATGGGTAAATATTTTTGGTCATTATCTAGACCAAAAATCTATGCTTGCATGGAGGCAACATGTTTTATATCTTGCTGATGGAATGTGCCATAAGCTATCAAGAACCGAGGAAGATTAGTGTTCTCCTTGCTCCTATTCATCAAATCTTTGCAAAAGCTAACAACAGTATCTCTATCCCTCCAATAACCCTTTGAGATCTTTTTCTTAAAAAATCATCGTATGGCTGTCAATATGGGGAATACACAACATATCTCTGATGGCTTCAACAATTATCACCACCTTTAGTTTTTCTCCTTCAATTGTCAGAGGTTCTAGGGTAAACTTCTTAGCACATGAGTCAATGAAATCAGGGTAATGAGGAACCATAAGAACCTTGTACTGCGGAAGACCAAAGTGCCAAAGCTGAAAAGCAGGCCTACCTGAACTACCCTTCTTCCATCTCTGATAAGCAACTTCTCAGAGGGTTTTTGGCTTAATGCGGAGATCAGGGTCAAAAATGTCTTTGAATCTATTCACGACCACGATCGTGTCTTTTACATCTCTCTTTTCCTTTGGTTTTGTGAAAGGACGGTCAAGCATAATGTGAGAAGAGAAAGATGCCTCTTGAAAAATGTACACATATTGACTATTGAAAGCAGGATGATGCCATTTTTGTGTTTTCTCAAGGTTTGCGCTTAGAGGTTTGAAAAAATTGTTTCATTCTACTTCGCAGTGCATGCATTTTATCTTTAATAACTATTTTCATGAATATGGAGCCCTTAAAAATCGCGTTGCATGATAAGTTAGCTGATAGTTAACTTCAAGGAAAAGCCAACTCACACATACGTGCAAGATTAATTAGCATACCGTGTGCCTTACTGCCAGCTCACTGAAGAGTGAGACAATCATGTCTTTTAATGCTATCATTTAAAAGCTTTTTGCACTGGCCTATACGATTTTATTGGATTAAGGACCTCCCACTTTATGACACATTTACAAAATCTTGTCACACATACCAACGTGAGAGATTACCTAAGATTTGCTTCAAAAGGAAATATTTTGGCCAGATGTGTGGCAGTAGCTCATTATTCACACATTCATTGAAAAGACTGCATAGGAGGGATGATTAAGGCTGATCTGTGCAAAAATAACCTTCATTAAATGTCAACTTTTGCTAATGCCAAAGTCATTGAAGTTGCTTTTGGCCTAATCTTTTCTATAAATACCACTTTGAGAAGGCATATTTGATCATACTGTGAAATAATCCTTAGTATTTTTGGACAAGCTTGAGTAGCTTATTAGAATAAGAATAATGGATACCCCCATTAGGCTAGTAAGCATAGGCAGTCAAGTTGCTTTTTTAGGAACTATCTTAGACCATCATTTACAGAGGATGATGGATCATAATAATCTCGTTATCATAGCTGCTATTAAGGGGATTCTGGGAGAAGAGTTCATAGGATGCGATGACCATTACCGTGTAAACATGGATATTACCTCCATATTTGTAGGTTCCTTGCTTGACATCGTTGTGCGTAAGCACCTTGTCTTGCAACTCACTGAAGAGAGTTTTCATGATAAATATATAGGTGGTATGGAGGAGGTAGTTGATCATGCATACCCTATTTGGGGTATCCCCACTGCTTCAGATTTGAGGTGATTCATTGATGGGGATGAGGTTGTTCCATGGCTGCCCTTAATTTCTAGTTTTAAAACCATGTCTATATCGACACACTACTGCTGAGCGTGGCAGATAGCTGAATTCTTGTTGAGAGTACATATAATGGTTGAAGTGATTGGAGTGGCTTGGTACTCTGATTTTTGGGATTACATCTTCCCGAGGATTCTTACTCCTGAGAAGCCTCCCATCCTTCCAGTGGTTATGCACTTTTCGGATTTGGATTCAGACCTGAATCTCGGCCTTGGGGATGAAGATAATGATGGAGATGATGATAATGATGCTGACTACGACGAGCATGAGTTCAACTATGAGGAGGAAGACTAGACCAACTCTCTATCTGCAACTACTCTTCTTTTCTCTCCATATTTTTGCATTTTTTCAAGAAGATACGAAGGCCTAAGAGCCTATTTTACATAGTAAATATGTAAAGAAACCTCTATAATATAAAGACAACTTTATTTTTTGACTTAATCATGGCTTCTTTGGGCTAAAAATGCTTGTTATTTATTTCCTTTGCTTTGATTTTGCTTGGTTCAAACACAACTTAAAAAAGGGCAAAGAACTAAGACAAAAGAACTCCAAAGAATAGAAAGCACACTATTTACAACATTTACATATAATACAAGGATAAGCTTTAATAAAATGCCTTGAGGTGGATCCCATTAACTAGGATCCATAACAACTCACCTTGTGAGTCCTCTAATAGAAAAGCATTAAAACCTTTGCTTTCAACAATGTAAAATGGGCCTTCCCATAGACTGTCAAATTTGGCATGATGTCCCGGTTGAGCGTGGTGCTCATTGTACTTTAGGATGCGATCCCCTGGTTTAAAACCAGGGTCTTAAATTTTTCTATCAAACCATCTTTTGACAGTTTGCTAGCAATTTTGGAGCGACTCGAAGGTCGCCTCCCTTTCTTCTTGAAGCTCTATGAGCTCCGCCAATCTTACTTCCATGGGATCATTCCCTTCTAGTTCAAGGGACTTTAGGAATTGTAGCGCTGGAATCTCTGATGAGATTGGGAAATGCACCTCTTTCCCATATACAAGTTTGTAAGGGGAGTTTTTTAGCACCTGCTTAGGGGTGACTCTATCTGCCCAAAGCGCACTTCTTAGATGACAATGCCATTCTCTTTTATGTTCTGCTCCAATCCTCTTGATAAGTCAAATTAGATTTTTGTTCATAGATTCAGCCAAACCATTCCCTTACGGGTAATAATTCGATGAGGTCTTTAAATAGATGTTGTGATCAAGAGTGAACTGGGTAACTTTGGACTTGGTGAATGCTCTAGCGTTGTCGGATATAATGGTCTTAGGCAAACCAAAACGCGTAGCTAGCCCTTCGAGGAAATTGACAATTTCCATTTCACTGGAATTTTTAAGGGGTACCACCTCTGTCCAGTGGGTGAAGTAATCCATGGCTGTAAGAATCCATTTATGACTGGCAGAGGACATTGGATTAATCATTCTTATGAAATCCAACCCCCATTGATCAAAAGGCTCATCTACCACTATAGGCCTCAGTGGCATGGTTGCATTTTTGTATTTTCCATCATAGAATTGGCATTCTTTGCATCTTTGGGTCAGAGCGTATGCATCTTTGAACAATGAGGGTCAATAATAGCCCACGCAGATGATCTTCATGATAGTGGTTTGAGCTGAGAAGTGGGCTCCCGCAGGGCCATTATGGAATTCATGTAGAATTTTCTCGGCTTGCTGTTTATCAACACAATGGAGTAAGATATCATAAAATTTTTGCTTGAATAGAACACCATCCAACAACCGATAGCCTCTATTATGGATCCTGTAAAACCTTTTCTTCTTTATAGGGAGATTCAGGGGAAAAATATGGTTTGCATGAAATGCTAACGATCGACCATCCAACCCTCTTCCTCTTCTCCTATATGCATTAGCACTATTTCATCTTGAGCTTTTTCCATCTCTTCTGGCTCTTGAGATAAATACTTGCAAAGACCTTTGCCTCAGATTGCTTTGGTAGGCCTAACATCCACTAATACATTTGGACTAGATTTCCGACTGAGGTTTTCGACGGAGAAGGTATATTGTGGCCAAATTTGATTTTTTTAAAAAAAAATGCCTGAATTCATCGTAATTCCGACGATAATTTGCCATTTGGTTTAGACGAAGAAGGCATTAGCAATGAAAATCTTCTTTTTTCAAAAAAGTGCTCAAGTTTGTCGTAATTCCGATGACAACGACCATTACTTAAAAAAGAAGAAGAGGGCAATTCATTTGTGCATTGCAATCCCGCGTAGGCATCCGTGGCAACTTCAACCCCCAACAACATCAAACCCGCATTGAAGACATTTGTGGCATTACTTGCAATCCCACGCAGGAGGTAGATTATTCACCTTAATTTCATGTTGCAAAAAATATACCATTCAAGAGATTCCTTTTTTATGCAAAAGATGTTAGGAAATGAGACATGTGGTGGTTAATTGCCCTAGTTTTTAATGCAAATTGGTCAATCTCGTATTCATATTGATTATCCAATCTCAGGCCGGATGGCTTCTAGTCAAAGGTGTGGTTCCCTGAATGCATAATACCCTGTAGGAATCCACTCCTCGTAAAACCATAGAATTGTGATTGAGGAGTGAGCATTCAATTTTTTTGCAGCAATCCCTTCCTCCTGTATAAGAGCGTGTTGATTGTTCACATGAGATCACATCTCTTTGCGGCATTGTATCAAACAATTCATGAGCCTTGTCCATGTTTCCACATTTTGCATACATGTCAAGTAGGGCATTTGCAAGCACAACACCTAACAAAATTCCTCTATCCGTTATGCTTTGATGGATGTCCATACCCTGTTCCAAAGCTCTCATTTTTGCACAGGCAGGGAGGAAGCTGGAAAAGGTTGTGGAATTTGGCTTTATGCCTGCCAATTTCATTTGCTTGAAAGTGTCTAAAGCCTTTTCAACAAATCCATTTTGTGCATATCCAACAATCATTGCAGTCCACAAGACAACATTTCTTTCAGGCATTCTATCAAACAGTTCACATGCCTTGACAATGCTTCCACATTTTGCATACATGTCTACCAGGGCAGTTGCAACTACAACATCTAACAAAATTCCTCTATCCTTTATGCTTCGATGAATGTCCATACCTTATTCTAAATCTCTGATTTTGGCATAGGCAGGGAGGATAGTAGCAATGGTCGTAGAATTTGGCTTTACACTTGCTGATTGCATTTGCTTAAAAGTTTCTAAATCCTTCTCAACAAATCCATTTTGTGCATATCCAACAATCATTACAGTCTAGGAAACCACATTTCTTTGAGGAAATCCATCAAATAGTTCCCATGCCTTGTCTATTCTTCCACATTTTGCATGCATATCTAACAGAGCAGTTGCAACTACATCTGACAAAATTCCTCTATCTTTTATGCTTTGATGGATGTCCATACCTTGTTCCAAAGCTCCCATTTTGGCACAGGCTGGGAGTACATTGGCAAACATAACTAAAGAAATGCAATGATCAACTCCAAAGACATCAAACCACTACTAACAAAACCGAGAGTCTAAAATATGATAGGGAATAGTGTGAGCTGCCCTGAAATAAAATATTTTATTTTCAATTTCAACTAAAACATAATTACTCAACCATTTAATCTTATTAATAAATGTTTAATTTATGAAAGAGATAAATGGTTGGCCACAAGTACATGAGTTAATCACAAATAAGTGAATTTGATATTCAAAACTATCTACAATGAATTCAATTCTTGTCCATTAGTCATTTATGTTTGCAATAAGCATCTTTCTTTGTTTTTCTTAATCTTTATTCATAGTTATGTGCACATTTCACATTCTATAATTAGGATATCAATTTCTATGGCTAAACACTAGCATGATGTTTGTGTTGTGGTATAGATGCGTGGAAACATAATTATGGGATTGTTATATTATAGATATCATAAATCTAGATATCACATATTAGTTATATTATAGAGATCATAAATCTAGAGATCATAAACACAATAGAGATACTGATGGAGACTTAATTGGATGTAGCATGTCGCACCAAAGTTGTTAGAGTATGCTAAGCTAGTACATAATATTTCCTAAAGCCACATTAGTATTTTACCCAGATCATTATCTACCAAAACTAACTATAGTAATCCTTTTGAGGATTCATTTCATGGTGCTAGATCTTCATTAGGTTCCACTTCTTGTTGGAGAAAAGAACAATTATTTCTTGAGGTAGATGAATATCCCATCAACAGAGGACAAGACCCTTTCTAGAATATAACAAAGTCTACTCCAACAAAAGATCATGGGGGTTTCACTAGAGATATTGAATAAGAGATAGACTTCTACTGCTACATTAAAAGCATTGGCATGTTCTTCATTTATTGTTGTATACTCTCTGTGACGCCACCACAACCAACAAAGGTGTACAAAGTTGTTTGCAATGCATGGATTTTTAGGATTGTCCTTTGAGAAAACAAAATTAAAGTATGGAAGCAGGATCTGCCAGCTCCTGAGGGAATCTTGATGAATTTCCTGTAAACAGAAGATTATATCCCAAAATATTTTATATCATTACAAGATTAATATTACAATTTTGCTATTTATCATAATCTAGAAGTGAGTATATCTAGCTTTCAACAATTGTAACTAGAAAGGTATAAAGCTATCAATTTTAAGGAATTTTTGTCAGGGATCAATTGTTTTCTTTACTCATTCACAACACGGTATCAAATCAATACTGGGTACAATGTCAATGCTGAAATGGTACTGATTATATTGGTCTCAATGCAAACCTAACCATCTATAGAAGGAATAGGCATTATAGTTTGATTGATGAGAAATACAAGGTTTGCCTGATTACTCAGGGTCTTCATACATTAGGTACGTCATATTTATTCTCATGGATAGCATTTGAAATCAAGGAGATAGTAAAGAGACAAAACCTAGGCAGTAGCATATACCCAAATCCATGGGGAGATACAGAAGACATTTTCAAAATAATATCTAAGCACAAAGAATCTTATTGAATTTAGATTTCTAGTTTGCTTATGGTACATCACACAACATGGAAAATAATAAATACTTAATAAATAACAGGATTCATTGATCTAGTATTATCACAATCTGCACTTGCCCTTCAATATTTTCTCCTCCTAACACTGTTTATCCATTACCTGTCAAGTACAAAACTCTAAAACTCGTGGCTATTAAAATACATAAGACAACATTCTAGCATCTTATAATCATCTGTTATAAAACCAAAGCACTTGGGAGTGATTCTTTTGTTTGTCACAATCCAGGAAAACGGTGTCTACTAGAGCCTTGAATAACTGACTAGAAATATTTCTAATTCCTTTTCTTTTTCCTTCTAATTTTTTCAATCACTTTCATCCTCCGAGTCAAATGCCCTTGCCCTTTTCTTTCTTCTTGTTTTTTCATACTCATTGTCATGCTTTGAATTATTTTTCTTTCTTGGTGACTCCTTACTGCTCTCACTGTCAGTTTCACTCTCATAATCCAAGTTTGATGTATCAGAATCTGACGAACCTGATTTACTAGAAGAATCATCATTAGAGGTAGATTCATCTAACTCAGGAATAGAATTTTGCTGCTGCATTATAAGCCTTGGCATATTCTTCAAATACTCACGTAAAATCTCAGTGATACCACCAAGACCAATAGAAGTAAAGAAATTGATAGAAAACCATGAATTTTTGGGATTGTCCTTTGGAAAAATTGAATCAAAAGACTCCCGCATTGTTGGATCGTTCAACCTTTCATTAAGCAACAATATACCAAGCTGCTCTGCTAGCTCTTGGAAGAGAATCTTTATAAAAATATGGGAAGAGGAAGTAGTATCTTCCTTTATTAGATGTATATAAGCAAGATAATGCCATTGAAGAGCATATGTGCCAAGTAAGTGGGCAAAAAACTTTGCAACATTACATAGTTTATTTGTTTGCAGTTTGTGTATCATAGAATACTGTTGTACAAAACACTTATCAAAAAATTCCTGATAAATTTTATTGATCATACAAAATATTTGCCCAAGAAGACCATAATAATGAAGGTATGTTCTCTCTTGACTGCAACATTCTAACATCATGATGCATAATTCCATCTCTTGACCAGGTTCAAGCTTGATCTTTAGTAGCTTATGACCAGCTTCCTCAAAATTAACACTTGACATGATTGTCAAATAAATTGTACATCTTAAATTGACCAAGTTTGTCTCTGTCTCATCCTGTATTCTCAGTGCTTCCTCACCTTCCTCTTCATCATCATCATCATCATCTGAATCATTATCCCCTTCTACTTCATTTGAAGAAGCATCTCCAAGGATATCTTTCTTCAGTTTTTCATAGGTTGCCTCATGCTCTAAGAACTGGCTTGAAAACATCCAAACCAGCTTCTTGATCAAGTTCATCTTCTAGGAAAAATTCATGTGTTAACTGATCTTCTTGCTCTACAAGGTCCAATTCTGGACGCACAGCTAGATGACCCTCAAACTTAGCTTTGCGAATTACAAAAAGGCCTTCAATTAAAAAATGTACTCATTTGTCAATTTCCCCCTCATGGAGAATACCTCTAAATCTTTCAAAAATCCCATAGAGACCTTTGGGTGAAAGGTCTTGCAACAAAGAACCACATTCTTTCACGAACCCAACAACAACCTCTACACTGTCATCTGTGGGGTTCTCTAGTAAAAGGGTGAGAAGTTCCAAGGCAATGATCTCATGTGCAACTTGTTGATTCACTAAATGAGCTATGAATTTGGTTGCTGCTATCAACATGTGCTTGTCATTGCATTTGTATGCCCTCTTAAGCTGCAAAATAATTCTTCCCAAAAGTAGATTGCCAACTTCAGGAAATTTTGTATTTACCACAACAACTAATGCAGTAAAAACATCTGTAAATCCAGGGGATGCCATTTGGGATTTCATAAAAGACCTACAAAATAGACCCCTCCCATGGATGAGATTCTTTGCAAACAACTCTGGAATGATGTTCTTGATGTTAGATGCATTTACCTTGTTTACTAACCCACTGATACTCTTCTGAAGGGCATCCCATGTCATGTGCTAGTATTCCACACTTCTCTTGTCTTCCACATCTTTCATCATTTGAGCCAGCTTAAATGGGGGAATGTAAACACCCCGAATTCTTCCAACACCCTTCTTAGCTCCTCTTACAACACCTTTGCCATTCCCATTCTGAGATGGAGTAGACACAACACCAAAATTTTTCACTTTCAATGCCTCTCTATCCTTCTTGTTTCCAAAAGCCCCTTTACCACTTAATTCGTGCTTATTTTTGTACATAAACCCATCAGGAAGCATGATATTTTGCATATAAGCTCGCCCAAATATTTTACAGTTATTTTTCATCAAGATTCCCTTAGGAGCTGGCAGATCCTGCTTCCATACTTTAATTCTATTTTCTCAAAGGACAATCCTAAAAATCCATGCATT
The DNA here is from genome assembly GCF_030272615.1 of Cryptomeria japonica. Lineage (NCBI taxonomy): Eukaryota > Viridiplantae > Streptophyta > Pinopsida > Cupressales > Cupressaceae > Cryptomeria > Cryptomeria japonica. The sequence goes on from NC_081409.1 coordinate 484,572,320, forward strand.
GCAAACAATTTTTTACACCTTTGTTGGTTGTGGTGGCATCACAAAGAGTTTACATCAATAAATACATTTAAACATCTTAATTTGTAATTAGAGTAGTAATTAATGTAACCTTTTTTGTTAATATTTTAGAGCATGTAGTTGGTGGTGAGCAAGTGGAGCATGATCTGGGTACACAACATCGAGAATGTGATGTTCCCCACTTAGGTAAAGAGGACCACTGTTATTGCTTTAAACAAATATAATTGCAATTGGTGTTCAGCATTAATGTAACCTTTAGTATTTCAACTCCAGATGATCTAGAGGGTGTTCAACATGTTGAGGTTGAGGCTACACAAAATGATGTGGCCCCATCAGGTAAAGAGCACAACAATTATGTTCTCTAAATTAATGAAATACTTGTAACAATAATAATTTTTTTAAAAAATTTAACACATTTCTTTGTTATTGCAGAGGACCCCCCTTCGCTTCAGTGTCCTTGTCCTCAGTATAGAACTAGGCATACATCAAGATCACGAGCAGTTGGCAGAACATCTGCAGAGGGGGGAAATGATGAAGAAACAGATGTTCCACTTAGTCTTTTCATAGCTTCAAAGAAAAAACAAAGAAAGAAATGATTGTAATCTAACTTATTTGATAATGACTTATTTGTATGTGTTAGTGAATGTAATTATGTGCTAATTAATGGTTATGGATGATATGTGTTAATTAATATTGATGAATGTTGCATCTTAATTAATGTTTATCAATGTTATGTGTTAATGAATGTTATGCGATATTAATGAATGAATGTTATATTTTATTAATGGTAAAAATAATGAATGAATGAATGTTATAAGATGTTAACGAGGAATTTAGAGTGATGTTGGGGGGTGGGGGAGGGACCAAATGAGCTTCCACCTTCATGTGGTTGGCCCTGTTAAGTAGAGAATATTAAACTATTCTCGAAACCAAGCGAAGCTCAACAAGATAACACACTTTTCAATATTTCATTATGTTGCACAATTAATCTTATTGAATAATGTATATTGAAACTTAATTGTAGGGTCCAATAGAGCCAACACGAACAACAACACCACAAGTTGCTAGGTATAATGAACTCCCATATTGTCTTGTCTGTACACGAACAATATGAGTTGCTTCTAGTGTTGAAATCCAAGGTGGGACTGCAAAAGTTATGAATATGCCTCATCCTTGTAATTTTTTTTATTACTTGTAAGTAATGAATATGCCTCATCCTTGCAAGTTTTTTTATTACTTGTAAGTCATGAATATTGCTCTTTAGTTGATTAAAATCATTTTAGTGAATGCAAATCTTGATTATTATAAAGTGATATCTGCACTATCAATTCCAAATTGAAACCCTTTCAGTGCATGCATGTTGTTTGCCAAAATGCCATCTCAAAAGTATCAGCAAACAAACATTGGCATTCACAAAATCAAGAAAGACAAACTGAAAATTAGCAGTAGAGCATTCAAGTAAACTGTTTGTCAAGAAGCATAGTTGAAAAGGTGCAAAAGAAATTGGTTTCAAAATAGGGGTAGACCATTACAAATTGGCAACTTGGCATCACTTCTCTTCTTACTTCTCCTCAACCCTCTTGCTCTGGACTCTCACTTTTTCACCTGGCACCTGCAACTCTCACTCTACATTCATAGTTGTCAGCTTCTTGCTCTTTGTTTTTGTGAGTTGAAACAAAAATAGGAGGCAGTTTTATAAAGTTGGTGGGGTTTGGGTGGGGCCCATAGGCTGTGACAGATCATTTCAGTGAATACAAATCTTGATTATTATAAAGTGATATTTGCACTATCAATTCCAAATTGAAACCCTTTCAGTGCATGCATGTTGTTTGCCAAAATGCCATCTCAAAAGTATCAGCAAACAAACATTGGCATTCACAAAATCAAGAAAGACAAACTGAAAATTAGCAGTAGAGCATTCAAGTAAACTATTTGTCAAGAAGCATAGTTGAAAAGGTGAAAAAGAAATTGGTTTCAAAATAGGGGTAGACCATTACAAATTGGCAACTTGGCATCACTTCTCTTCTTACTTCTCCTCAACCCTCTTGCTCTGCACTCGCATGGAGTTTGAAAAAAAGTTCTGATTTTTTAAAAATCACTTATGGACTGTTGGGATGGTCAGGAGGCTCTTGGGAGTCCCTCAAATGTCTCAAGGATGTCCTAGAGATGTCTCAAAGATGATGGCATTGGATTGCACTAGGGTGGCAAGGGGACGTCCCATCCAAGTCCCTGTATTCTGAAGGTGTCCCCATTTCAAAAACAAACATTTTTGGGGGAGGAAATGTCCTTGTGGAAATAGGAACCTAGTGAAGACATTAAGAGGGAATGAAGGCATAAACAAGGGCCATTGAGTAGAAGGCAAAGGAAAAATCTTGGAAACAAGAGGAGGAGCACTTGGAGAAGAAGGTAGGGAAAACAACAGTCCAACCAATAGAGAAGTTGAACTCTGAGGGCAAACTACCAAAGATAGCAAGAAACTCTCCAACCAAAGCAGGGGAGACAAAACCAACAATCTCTGCTTAGGGAGGAGCTCTAGACCCCAAATCTAAAGAAAGAAACAAAGATAAAGTAAGTGAATTGGATAACAAGAAGAATGTAAAGTGCACCCCTGATTTTCTAACCAAAATGCCAAAATTAAATGAAAATCTTTAATGAATACACAAAACTATATACATATGCAGGCACACCATGGTTGAGATGGTCCAACTCCCTAGTCTCACTCTACGACTAAGCTCATGCCATATCTAAATCAAAGACATCTCAAATCCATCATTGGTGGAAAGCTGCAAAATGCCATTTTCATACATAAGCAAGACATACACAATTGGGCACAATCACGAAGAGAACAGTAAAAAGTGTGTTTGAGATCATTGTCCTAATTGTGGTGTGGTCATGAAGAGATCACCGTAAATTTGTAAGGTTGACAAATTTATGGTGATCTCTACGTGACCACACCACAATGAGGACAATGATCTCAAACACACTTTTTACCGTTCTCTTGGTGATTGTGCCCAATTGTGTATGTCTTTCTTATGTATGAAAATGGCATTTTGCAGCTTTCCACCAATGATGTATTTGAGATGTCTTTGATTTAGATATGGCATGAGCTTAGTCGTAGAGTGAGACTAGGGAGTTGGACCATCTCAACCATGGTGCACCTGATCATATTAGCTTGAAACAATGCACCTCATATTAGCCTCAAACCTATGCCCCTACTGGTAGGTGGTGGGGATAGAATATCATTCGCTGTACATATCAATGACTGGATAATAATAATTTTTTTTTGATAAAAATTATCATCATCGGAATTACGATGAATACCAAGCTTTTGACCGACAATGTAATTGGTGGACATACAAAGTTCTTGTTGGTGAAATGTTCTGGAGTCCTCGCACTTCCGACTTAAACCACACAAACATCCAATGAGGATGTTGTATGTGCGACGACAGTTCATAGTCAGATGGTCATAGATGTCTCCAAATGGACCGACTGTTACTACTTACTAAGATTGCCATTAGTCTTATGTTCAAAGTTATTCTATATATTCTAGTCGGTTATCTCTACCGAAACATTCAGTCGGTATGCACATTACAGTTGGTCAAAGAAGAAAGTATTCATAGAGCCCAGTATACACCGAGCTATCTACCGAGTATCATTCCATGTCTACCGAGCAACAATAATGATATACCGAGTTGATATACACCGAGTGAAACATTTTACCAAATTCACTGAACCTGGACATATATGGGAAACGTGTTACAAAGATCAAGGAACAAGTAACTATTATCACATTGGAAATTTCACTTAAAGATTGTGTATGATTTTGAGGTCATCTAACCAATGAAATATTTTGTATAGTTATTCATTCGAAAAATCATGTTTGTAAGATCGAAGCATTAATCAGATCACCGACATAAGAGATCTATTTATACAACATGGATTGAGATAAAAAAAATACATGCAGTGAAAGAGAGAGATATAGTGGTGTATGAAGCAAGACAAGTGAAAGCACTAAGTGTTATGACTGTTACAAAGACACAGAGGTCACCGAGAAGGATTTTAGAGAACAGTCAAGGAACAGAGTAAACAGAAGGGTTTACTGAGTTAATATATGGGTTATCGAGGTATGCTATAAGCAAGGTAATCTTATTTTGAGCACATAGAATCTGCTATAACATCCCAGATGTAAAGTTGTAGATATTTGTAATGATTTATTGTAATATTTTGAAGTTGTAAGAGAAACCTTTAATAGGGTAAAAGACTCTAACTAAGTCTATAAATTGTAAAGCCTCTAACCAGGTACAACATTTAGAATAAGTGTTGTAAAATCCTTTAGCAAGGTAGATCTAACAGATCTTGATACTCCTAACAAGGTAAGCTATCAGAAATAGCTAAACATGTAGCTCTAACCGAGCAATCTTTATTATTGCAGTAGTGAAGTTGTGGGTGCCATCCCCACCATAGTTTTTCTCTCTAACCAAGAGTTTCTACGTAACCAAAATATATGTGTTATGGAGTGAATCATGTATGATTATTATCTATTTGTTTTAGCATTATATTATGTTACTGCACTATTCAGTTTATGCTTAACAGTAAAGTTATTGTTGAAGAAAAGTTTTGAAGTACTGATTCACCCCTCCCCTCTCAGTACATTAGCTTTCCATATTGGGCCTAACAATTGGTATCAGAGCTTCAACCTTGGAAAAGGGTTTAACTACCTAAAGAGAAAGATCTTATCAATGGAAGACTATAAACAATATTGGAGAATTGTATATCTGCAAGAAGAGTTGGATCATGCTAATCAAGTGATGCAAAGACAAATGCAAAAGTCTCTGAAAGTGAGAAGAATATTATCTAATGATTTGCAGGACTCTCAAGAGTTAGTAGAACAAATTGAGACATCATTTGAGAATAGTATGTCTGAAGAGACTGAAGAAATGATTGAAGTGTTGAAAGAAAAGAACAAAGCACTGACTGATCAACTAAAATCAATGAAAAGAGAACATGAGCATTTTAGCACACAAATGACTGAAAATCTTGATGCATTGAGGACAGCCGAGGATAAAGTAAGAGATCTAGAAAGAGAAACAAAAACTTGAAGCATTGGTATCTGAAAAGAATGATGAAATCATAAGAATGATCGGGATTCAACAAAATCTGTCAGATCGGCTAGGTTATGCACATCATGAAGCAAATCTGAAAGATGATGAGAATCAAGCATTGAAACTTGAAGTATTAAGGTTGACCGATGAACTTGAAATAGAAAAGAAATCCAAAGAAACACTGAAGAAGAGTTATGAAGCATCAAAGATGTTGGATGAGCAATTGAATACAAGAATACCCAACAAAGATGCAAGACTCAGTTACAAAGGAAAAGACTCTACCGAGAAGGGAATTCATACTACCAAGAGAGGAGAATCATCAAAGCAAGCTGGAATCAAGAAGAACATCAAAAGAAAGAAGCCTATTTGCAACTACTATGGAAATCAAGGTCATACTGCCAACATGTGCCAAATCAGAAAAGGTAAGCAACCGAATGTCACTAAGTCTAATGATTATTGTTACAATTGCAATAAATATGGTCATACATTTAACCAATGTAGGACAAAGTCTGCTAGCAACAATAAGAAGGCAAAATTCAAAGGATTTTGTAAAAACTACAATAGATATGGACATAGTACCGAGAAGTGTTGGTTTAAGCAAAAGAACTATATGTGGTCTGCACACTGAGCAAATTCTAGAGGTTATCGAGCTCACACAGATCCTTACCAATAGTATTCTGCAGTACCATGGGATTACAATACAAGGATATGGTGTGAATGTTGTGGAAGATATGGACATATAAGTGCCAACTGCTTTATAAAGTTTGGAATGAACAACCGAAGATCATGGATAAATCTTGGTATGGCATGTTTTCATTGTCACAAAGTTGGACACTTGGCTGGAGATTGTAGAGATCAACCTAGAGGAGACACTAAAGAAATAAAAGTCAAATTATAGATGATCTGGAAAAAGAAGGAAATTGTGTCAAATGAAGAAAGCACCTTACCTACCGAGTTAGGGGCACCTATTTCAAATTAATCGGTAAAGGTATGAAGGGACTGCACTCTCTCAAAGATTAAATCTTAATAGTTCCTATTTTATTATGTACTTAATTCAAAATCTGCATAACTAAGATGTATTAGTAAGTTTTAAATTCTATCAAAATCTTTTGAAGCACTATACAGGAAACCTGTCAAGTCGGTAACTACAGGAAGTTTGTCTAGTTAGTAAATGAAGGAAATCTGGCTACTCGGTTAAAGTGGAAAAAGGAGAGTAAATCGGTTTAGTGGAACTAAGTGCATTTAATGTTTTAACCTAACCTACATGGAGCTCGATAAGGTATATTGTGTACTTAAAGCATTTACATGGTCATTTTTTACTTACCAAGTTTTCGAGAGAACAAAGAAAAGCGAATCTAAGGCGATCAAACCTCTTCCGAAGTGAAATTCAAGGTATTTACATCAATCTCAACGCGTTGTTAAGTTGGTTTACCGATCATATCTGTTGAAGATTTCTGTTTCATATTTGTTAAGAGGAAAAGCATCTGTCGTTTGAAAGTTTTCAAACCCTAAGGATCTTTTGATAATTTCTATTTGAAATCTACAATGGCACCGAAGATCCAAGAACCCATTATTGTTAAGAATGTTGAAAAGCCCTCACTAAAATACTCTCTAACTCCCAAAGTAGCATCAAAACCGGATGACAAAACTACATTTTCACTCATCCCGGATAGAGTTTTACTAGTTGAGGATGTCAGATTCTTCACCAAATGTCGAGTTGAAGAACTAGGTCATGTTGAAATAAAAAACACCTATGATGAATTGTGCACCAATGGAAAATTGGATAGCAAGTATGAGCACATTAAGATCAAGGGATTGATTGAAGCCCTAACCTATCCCCATGTCTTCAAACCCTAGTGGGTCAAGTTTGTTCTGAGCAGAGTTCACGATGATTTCATGTGGTTAGAGGAGCAACCATTCAAAATCACCAAGGAAATCATTCATCTGATCACCGATTACCCTATTTATGATCATGCCCGAGCTCAGAAGATGATATCACAAAAGGAATTGATCACCTTAACCAGAGTGGAATCATATTGTAGAGGATTGAAACTGAACAATGCCACTAATGCAGAACTAAAGTTTTCTATTAGAGTAATAGGTTATTGTTTCTTCCAATCGGCAAGGGAAAACAGTGTACCCTGTGCAGCAATCGACTTAGCATACAAAATTGTGAAAAAGGAAATGAAAATTGATCTTTGTGAAGTATTACTGAAAAACCTGTTTGAGAATCTGAACACCATCAAGAAGCCGAAGAAGAACAACTTGTCTAATACACTAAAGTTTGGATCACTATTATTATGCATGTTTTTCTATTTTGAAAAATTCTTTCCAATAGTCGGTAAATTAGTTTGGGAGCTACACTGACCAATCACCCATCAAATCAATGACTTTATCAAACGTCTAGGTGACAAATTCAATGATATTATGGATGATTATTTCAGCAAGTTTCAAGAGAAGATGCATAACAGGTATAGAATTCCACCCCAGCTAGTGGAAAAATACAAAGATGACATATGTTTTGAAGTAGACACCGACTACTGCTATGTGAATGTTGTGGAACCAAGAAATCAGTATTTTCCACCTATGGGTTATGAGGTTGACTTTGACATCACACAATAGCAAATAGATGCCTTTCTTACACTACCAAGGCATGCTACCGAGCTGAGGTATGGAACATATGAAGAAGTGAAAGAGAAAGTAAAGATGAGCTTTGTAGTACCAAAAGCTACAAGAAAAGAAACAAAGATGATCAAGACACTATCAGAGAAATTCAGAGAAGGTTCTTCCTCCACACCTGTCAAGGGCACGCTAGTAATCACCGAGGAGGAATCAAAAGCCCAAGAGGCTGCTATTACACTAAGTATCGAGTTGCCTAAATGGAAAGTTTTGAAGAGAAAGAAACAAGACACATCAAAGGCATCACCGACTCCCTCAGTAAAGCACCCAAACACAAGAGCATCTGCAGTGTCACCGAGTAAGAAACCAAAGACTATTGCTATTCCTAAGGTAACAAAGACCTACAAGAAATCTACTAGGAGACTCATTTTGGCAAAAGAGTCCAATGACACAGAGTCTGAAGATGCTAGCAAATTTCAGATTTTTTAGAGAAAGAAGGTAAATGTACATAGTGTTGAAAATTTCTGTGCTAATCTGAAAGAATATGGTTGAATTGGATCATTCAGATATGTAAAATATGAATCTAGATCTGATGATGAAAAGAGACAAATAGAAGAATATGTCATCTGCGCACTTCTAAAATTCTGATTGGCTCCATTGGAACTATCTAAGTTACTTCTAAATGAATTATATTTACATATTGACAATAGGTGGAAGTATGTAATGGACTCAGAGAAACAGATTAGAGAAAGAAGTCTGGTAAATCTCTTTCCAGACATGTCGGTAGTTGAAATAAAAGAACATCTGACAACCTACAACACAAAGTTCCTCATCAAGCAAAGAGCCTTAAAACTGATGAATGGTCTGTATATTGAAGTGGAAAATGAGACAAAAGAAAAGTGGCAGGAAATCTTTAGAATCAAGGATGATGGTGAGCAAGCTATAGTTGAAATTGTTGATGTCACTGAGTAAGATCCTGATGTCACCGAGCAAGACCCTGATGAAACCATACAAATTGATGAAGACATCATGGACACCAAGGCACCTGAACAGGAAATGATAGAAGGCAATGCCTATGCAAAACTGGTATCCAGTGAGTCAGTTTTGGAACAAGTTCAGCCTTATCCTTCGATCATTCATTCTGCTGCAACCGAGGCCCCTCAAGATACTGAACAAGGTGCAGAGGTTCACAAGTCTATAGAAGGAGAAGCTACTCCCCAAGCCACCAGGGAACAAACCTCTCAGGATCCTCCTAACACTGAAAATGTTGCAACTGAGACCCCGAGCACTGAATCATCGAAGGACTCAGCAAAGGCTAAAGAAACCGACAAAAGTGTTGCCTCCACCGAGCAACCTACCGAGGATCCACAAGCCTCCCAAGCTATTGTATTGGTTCAACTAGCCAAATCTAAAGAAAAGAAGATGAAAAAGCATAGTTTCAAGGTTGATATATCGAAACCAATAGTGTTGCCCAATGTAGACATATCAAAATTAAAAGGGCAGGCACTCATTGAATTTGGTGAAGTATGCAAAGCAAAGGCCGAAAAGGAAAAACAAATGGCCATACAAAAGAAAAATAAAGTACTTCAGAAGGTAAAGACACTATTATCAGATATGCTACCCGCAGCTACAGTGTCAATAGATGCAGCCATCCATATTCAACTGGATGAACTCCTCAATCAGATAGAGATATCTGGAGTAGATGCATCTAAATATTTGAGCAAGTTAAAGGACAAAGAGCTCACTACAAAAATGATTGAAGAGGTACAGAAAGCTATTGCTCTTGGTAAAGTTAAACTTGTCAAATTTATTGCTGAGTTGTCCCCTCAACTCAAGCACATTCTTTATTTATTTCAGAAACTCTATACATTCTCTTTATTCATTAAAGATATAAAAAATAAAATAGAAGAAATTGAAAAAGAGATCACCGATCTCTCAAATAAGTTGACCACCAAACCCAATTTTGTTCATAATTTCTATACCAAGTTACAACAGCTCATGGCTCAACAATTGGAACTCAGGAATGAAGAGCACAAAATAAGGATGGACATTATGACTCTTCAAACCTTATTCATTCCACACTTGTCCTCCATTCAAAAACAGATCAACCAAGCCACTTACCTATCTACTACATAAGAGGGAAGCACATTAGATGGCTTAATTTCTCTATTGGCTGACATTCAAGCACATAATTCTTTAATGGACAGTGTCAAGAATGCACTCTCTGTCGCCCTCACTGAAGCAAGGACAAAGTATAAATCCATTTTTGACTAGTTGCCTCCACCAAATGGTAACTAAGTCTTGATGTTTGTCAAAAAGGTGGAGTGATTATCATATCAAAGTATACAGGGGGAGTATACAGAGCAGTGAACAGAGCAGTAAGCAAAGAACCAGAGCAACACACAAAACATTGATCACCGAGCATGCAAAATCAAAGTTATGTACAATAAATTGATAAGGGGAGTATATCTGAATATACTATTTCATTGACAAATGTATATATTGTCAGTTTAGTCAAATTTTGCAAGTATATATATTTTTGAGTTATAACTTTGAAAGTAGTTTTTGTCAAACATCTCAACTAATGTCAAAAGGGGAGATTGTTACTACTTACTAAGATTGCCATTAGTCTTATGTTCAAAGTTATTCTATATATTCTAGTCGGTTATCTCTACCGAAACATTTAGTCGGTATGCACAGTACACTCAGTTAAAGAAGAAAGTATTCACAGAGCCCAATATACACCAAGTTGTCTACTGAGTATCATTCCATGTCTACCAAGCAGCAATAATGATAGACCGAGTTGATATACACTGAGTGAAATGTTTTACCAGATTCACTGAACCTAGACATATATGGGAAACATGTTACAAAGATCAAGGAACAAGTAACCATTATCACATTGGAAATTGTACTTAAGGATTGTGTATGATTTTGAGGTCATCTAACCAATGAATATTTTGTATAGTTATTCATTTGAAAAATCATGTTTGTAAGATCGAAGCATTAATTCGATCACCGACATAAGAGATCTATTTATACAACATGGATTGAGATAAAAAAAAATACATGCAGTGAAAGAGAGAGATATAGTGGTGTATGAAGCAAGACATGTGAAAGCACTAAGTGTTATGACTGTTACAAAGACACAGAGGTCACCGAGAAGGATTTCAGAGAACAGTCAAGGAACAGAGTAAACAGAAGGGTTTGCTAAGTTAATATATGGGTTACTGAGGTATGCTATAAGCAAGATAATCTTATTTTGAGCACATAGAATCTGCTATAACATTCCAGATGTAAAGTTGCAGATATTTGTAATGATTTATTGTAATATTTTGAAGTTGTAAGAGAAACGTTTAATAGGGTAAAAGACTCTAACTAAGTCTATAAATTGTAAAGCCTCTAACCAGGTACAACATTTAGAATAAGTGTTGTAAAATCCTTTAGTAAGCTAGATCCAACAGATCTTGATACTCCTAATAGGGTAAGCTATCAGAAATAGCTAAACATGTAGCTCTAACCGAGCAACCTTTATTATTGTGTAAAGCGGAAAAATCGAACCCTAGTTGTTCTCCCCTCCCCAACTCTGAGGAGAGAGAAGGGAGAGTCACTAGGGTTGATGGTTTTCACTTAGGAGGGACTTTACATTCAAAAGAGGGGTTGAAACCCACAAGATCCAATCCCACGCAATGCAAGATTGGATTCTATATGAGTTTCAAGGGTTGTGATAGCAAGGATACCCTCTTTTGTAAAGAAATGTAGATAGAAAGATTAAGCTAGGAATACATAGAAAGTGAGAAAGATTCGGTTATAAACTGAGTTAGGGATATGATATGAAGCTGCGGACCTGGAATTAGCAGTAAAATGTCAAGACGGCGCTGTCCTACAAATTTGAGCAAAAGTTGATAGGACGATGGCACCCGGCGTGCACACGGTCCTCCGAAAAATCCGCGAAACGAAGGGGGATCTGTTCGTCTCTACACAAGGATTCTAGATCTCCAATTTCAGCTGCGTACCTGCAACCTACACACAGAAAAGCAAAGACGATTGGGGGGTTAGGGATTAGGGGTTTGCCATTAGGTCAAACCCTAGTTTTGGAATTAACCAAGAAATGAGAAATGCTGTAAATGTAAATGACTGTAATGTAAAACAAGTACTAGTACCTTGTTGTAAGGATGTTTGTATCCTTATATGCGAAGGTATAGATGTTGTTGTTTGTTGTATGTTGTATGTTGTAGTATGTGATCTCCTCTTCAATGGTTGAATCCTTGTCTTGAATGCAACACTTAGCCTTGAATGGAGACTTAGAATGATCAATTGCTTGAAGGAATGCTTGAATGCTTGAATGCTTGAATGCTTGAATATCATTTCCCACTTTTTTCATCCTCTTCCAAATGAGAGAGGAAAAGTAGTTTATATACTTGCCAATTAGGGTTAAAAGACTGATTTTCCCGACCTTAGGCCGACCAGGAAATGTTATTTTCCAATTTGCAAACAAAAAGGCCCGAAGTCCCATAGGAGACCGGGCCCAAAATAGGGCCAGGGACCAGGGCGCTGGGCACCATGGTCCTGGGGGACCAGGATGCTAGGCGCCCTGGTCCTGAAGGACTAAGGTGCTGGGCGCTCTGGTCCCACCGCCTGGGACAGCAGGGTGCAAGGAGGATCAGGCCAAGGTGTTGGAAAAATGCAGTTTTTGATGTCATGAGCAAGTTTCGGGGTCTCCATTCAGGTTCAGTGTTGCGTCGCCATCATGAAGACCCAAATGCAGTCGAAATTGCAAGTGTCACAATTTTAGGATGCTACATTTAGCCCCCACTTTAGCGGGAGTATAAGCGCATGCTCATACTTCCGGTAAAGTACAAGGAAACAACATTGAAAAACTTTCACCACGTCAAGGAGGCAAGATACACCAAGCCCCCAGTGGACTAGGATCTTACGACTTCGATTGACAAAGTAAAATGGAAGATCACGAGGGAGAACCATGACTGTCAGTAGCAAGGTTCCCTCACTATGAGTCATGCAAGAAAGATATCAAAAATTTTCAAGGCAAAGCTAAATTTGTCAAGAAATTTTCAAGTATCTTGAAAAGATATGAACGGGATGTATGCCCCCCTACGTTAAAGCGATCGCACACACCTCACTGGGGGTGATTGCTTTAAGGTAGTGATACATATAAGAATGAGAAAAGAAAGGAGCACGTTATCACAAGGATTTAGCCCCCAAGTGTGAGATAAGCCCAAGGATAGTAGACACAAAACACAAAGCACAAGGTGACTTCGCTTTCCTCGGGGTCAGTATGCTGTATGATAATTCATGTATATCATATGTATGTATGCATAATTGTTCTTCATTCCCCAATCAAGGAAGGTCACCTAGAAGAAGGGAACACATGTGTCTTTTGAGTCAACATGAGAGAGATTGAGAGATCTCAATGCTTTGCATCGTCCTCAAGTAGACAACACTAAGGACAACAAATAGAAGAATGAGAATAACACATAGAGGAAGTAACAAAAGAAAGGGGGAGAGAATCTATTATGCTAATGAAACTAGTCTAGCACGTCATCTACCCCCCGATCTTGCTGATCAGTATTTCGGGAAGGTAGGAAACACGCTAGAGGAAGAACATCCAACAAAGCTGATGGAGCTATCACAAGATCCAAACAAGGGCTATGTTCATGTTTCGAGCCACGTTGTTCTTGTCTAGGAGCTAGGATAAGTGCTTTAGAAAATTCATTAGATAAATGGTTATCAATATCAACAAGTTCATATTCACTATCAGAATGAACGGGAAAAATAGCATTTTCATCATGAATAACATTTTCATCTATATCATCATCAAGATTTATAAAAATAGGATCTTTAACTCGCACAAGATCAAGACCATCATACATCTTATGTTTAGGAGATTTTGGCTCAATTTCCGGCTGAGGAGAAAATGGAATAATACTAGTTGAAGGTGTTTTTGGGGATTGCAAAGTTTGAGAGGCAGCTGCCTGAGCTCTAAGACGATGCTTTCGTCGGCGTTCACGTGCCGAATGATTTCATCTAGTCTTAGTAGGAAGTTGCGAAGAGTGAGGAGGAGGAATGTTCTCATCCTTATCACTTGGGTGTTTAGGTTGTGGTCTCTTAGGTTGAATAATAGGAGAAGAGGAAGGTCTCTTCTCTCCATAAGAGGAAGGAGGAGGAACTGCTCCATATAAGGGAGGAATATTTGGTTTAGGAAGGAGACCAAGTCCATCATGATGAGGAGGTATAGGTCTACCTTTAGAAGGTTTATTCGGCATAGGCATAGTCACATCCGTAGGGATGGGTTGGGAATCTTCTTGAGGAAAGACATTAGTTTTATCTTTCAAAGGAAGAACTTCCTTCTCAAGAATGATAGGAATGTCAAGTTTGGGTGTTCTAGGTTCACTTAGAGATAGGATCATATCTTTTTTCCACTTTTGATAAGATTTGAAAAGATGATCACTTCGTGGAGGAAGAGATTGGAATTGTTTAGGCCAAAAGTAATCAATAGGAATGCTAGAAGTTCTTTCAGCTGGTTTAAAGAGACTATGATTGATAGTAACAACTTCACCATTATGGGGAAATTTCAGACACTTGTGAATAGGAGAAGCAATAGCTTTCATGGAAGATAGCCAAGGATAGCCTAGCTTCACACGAAATTGTTCGGATGATGGAATAATAGCAAAGTCCACATCAAGGGATTTGTTATGGACCTCAATAGGTAATGTAATAGAACCAATTGCAGGAGAAGAAAATGCATCAAATAGTTTCACAACCACATCTATTTCATCATAGATAACTTGATTCAATTGCAAAATAAAAAGAAATTCTTCAGTAATGACATTAACCATACAAGAAGGATCAATAAGCACTCCACGGCAAGGTGTGTTCTTGACTTTTGCAACTATATATAAAGGACCATCAGGTGCCCTGATAGTTTCACTGGAATCAAATGTGATGGAAGGTTCTTTAGGGATTTTCTGTTGCTCCACAAAATTAATCACATTCGGAGTCATAGACACGAGATCATTAGGCGAGACAGAGGAATCAGTAGTGTCAATCGTATTAGAGGTATGAGAAGGCAATGGATTAGTGAAAATCTGAAGATTTTGGTTAGGAGGAGCTACAGATGTGTTGCCTTTATCATTCACTCCAGAAATAGAGATAGTATTATTATCAATCAAATCTTGAATTTTCCCCTTTAAAGCAAAACATTTTTCAGTATCATGCCCAGGTTGACGATGAAATTGACAAAAAGATTTGTTATCAAAATAAGGTGAAGTAATCTTTGCAGGATCAATTTGCCTTATAGGAGGAAGAGTAAGCACATTTTTTTCCAATAACTTATTCATAATACTATGCAATGATTCATTCAAAGGAGTAAACTTTCTTTCTTTCTTGAAAAACTTAGAAATAGGAGACACACCTGATGCTGCATTCACATTGTTGTTGATGATGTTTTCATTGAATTTAATGGACTCTCTGTTCAGTTTAAACTTCCCAAATGGTTGTTGACTACTATCACCCTTATCACTCGGAGCCATAGGATGTGATTGTTCCATTTGACTCACAGTCAGTTGATAATTGTGAAGAGTTGTGCACAACTGTTGGAAAGAAGTAAACTCAGAAAACAAGAGTTTTTCTCTAATGTCTTTTTGTAAATTAGAAATAAAGATTCTTTGAATATCATTGTCAGGCACTGGAAAGGAAATTTGAGCATACAAATGCTTATATCTACCAATGAAATCAATCACTTTTTCTTTAACACCTTGTTTACAATGCATTAAATCAATCAAAGTAACTTTAGGACTTATATTGTTTTGAAATTGTTGAATGAAAGCATTTGCAAGTTGTTCGAAAGAAGTAATAGAATAGGAAGGCAACGAGCAATACCATTGTAGGGCTTTGTCTCTTAATGTTCTAGTAAACAGTTTTGCAAGCAACCTTTGGTCATAAGCAAAATCAGTACATATTGTTTGAAAGGTCTTAACATGTGTTAGAGGATCACCCTTACCATTATAAAGCTCCAAATGCAGGATTTCAACATGTTTAGGGGGAATAGCTCGGACAATGTCAAGAGAAAGTGGGCTCGCAACATCAAATGTGGGCACACTAAACTTAGATTGATTCATAGAGGCAATTTGTTGCTGTAAAGAAGAGACAGTTTCTGCAAGATTGTTAATGGTCGCTTCAGTCGAAGAGTTCATATTAGATGTGTTAGATTGTGATGGAGGTGTTATGTTATTGAAAGAAGGTAGAGAGTAAGGTGGTGGGACACTATGATAGTTAGTCATAGGGGATGATTGGATAGGAGGAACACTACAAGGAGGAATGGAAGGGTTAAATGAATTGCGCCCTTGTGTCATGTTCATTTGTGGAGATATAAGAGGAACACTCACTGAAGGAATGAATGAAGAAGTTGGATTGAATGAAGGAAGAGGGTTGATTGAAGAAGAGGGATTGCCCCCATGACTGGTGATCATAGGAGGAATGTCTTGTGTTGAAGTAGTCATTATATTTGATGTAAAAGTAGGTATACTAGCAATAGGAGTCGTCAAAGGAATAGAATGATTGTCTTGAGTAGGAGGTTGTGTATAACCTAAGGTTTCGGCACAACTTTTCATAGGTATCACATTTGAATCCACAATGTGTGCAATACCACACAAAATATCAATTCCATTCTTATCACTTTGAAGCATACGTTTTAGACCCTCAATTAAAGGAAGAGCTTGACTATCAGGGTATTCTTGAGACATCCATTGTCGAAAATCGTCAAATTGGTTATCCAATTTTGAAAGTTGTTCTACAGAAACTTCATGGAGAGCTTCTTCATCATTAAGAGGATTAGAGGAATTACCCATGTCCTCGTTAAAAAGACCATTCAAATTAGGTTCCATCTCCTCAGTAATTAAACCTTGGAAGGACTTAATTCTAAGGCTTCGTCTAACAGGAATAGTGTAGGTAGGGCTTATTGTTGTAAAAATCATGCACTAAAGAAAGAGAGAAGATTTTGAATTTTAGAGGTAGCAAATTTCAGTAAAACCAGCCAATCTTCTAGATTTAAGCTATAAAAAGCAATCAGGACAATCTCCCGAAATTTCAGAAAAAATGTCTGGGACCGTGGCGCTCAGGGTGCACACGGTCCTTGCAACTTTTTTCAAAATTTGTAGGGATGAAAGTTATGATGATTTTACAGCTAACCTGAAAAAAATTGAGTGATTTTACGATCTGTAGATAGGCCAAATTAAAGTTGCAATCTCGAAATTGAACCCCACCAAGCTTGTCGAAAAATGCAAAATTTGAATTTTGAAAAAGAGAGGGAAACTGAAATTTTGAATTTTATGATTTTAGAGGGAATACCAAAAGCAATGCAAGTTTTGAAATTTGAAAGTTGACTCAATTTCACGCAAAATTCAATTTTGAAAGCGAAAATCAAAGTTGTTGTAATTAAGCACTTAATTTCAAAAGTCACAAATTGCAATAATTTGAATGAATTATTGAAATTTCGAATGAATGATAACACACTTTTCAGATTTAGGACTGTAAGAAACACAATTTTGACACAAATTTCAATTTCAACAATTTTTGAATGATTAGAAGCCTCAATCCAAGCAATCGCTAGACCAACTTTGACTGTAATTTTGAAGGTGTTAAAATTGATAAAATCAGCCAAAATTCTGGATTTTAGCAGAAAAATACAATAAGATCTAGCTCCCGAAATTTCGGAAAAAATGTTGGGGACGATGGCGCTCGGAGTGCACATGGTCCTCGCAACTTTTTTCCAAATTTTTAGGGATGAAAGATATTGTGATTTTATTGCGGAATCCAAAGTTACAGCCAATTTGGAGGTGTTTTGATAAGTGAAATTGTCGGACAAAGGTTGAATCAAGAGAGTTTCAAAAATTAGGGTTTTGACACTTAACCACTTAATTCTCAAAATTAAAGCACAAATATGAATTGACAATTTGTAATAGAACGGTAGATCTGAAACAAGCATTAACAATTAAACATTTCACAAGTTTAATTACTTAAAAAGAAAATTTAGGGTTTTTATGCAATTAACCTCTAAAATTTTGCAAAAGATCAAGCATGGAAATGTAATCAAGGAATCCAATTTTCAGATCTAACTATGAATAATCAGAAAGGATGTCCACGTCGGGTTCACCAAAATGTAAAGCGGAAAAATTGAACCCTAGTCGTTCTCCCCTCCCCAACTCCAAGGAGAGAGAAGGGAGAGTCACTAGGGTTGATGGTTTTCACTTAGGGGAGACTTTACATTCAAAAGAGGGGTTGAAACCCACAAGATCCAATCCCACGCAATGCAAGATTGGATTCTATATGAGTTTCAAGGGTTGTGATAGCAAGGATACCCTCTTTTGTAAAGAAATGTAGATAGAAAGATTAAGCTAGGAATACATAGAAAGTGAGAAAGATTCGGTTATAAACTGAGTTAGGGATATGATATGAAGCTGCGGACCTGGAATTAGTAGTAAAATGTCGAGATGACGCTGTCCTGCAAATTTGAGCAAAAGTTGACAGGACGATGGCGCCCGGCGTGCACACGGTCCTCCGAAAAATCCGCGAAACGAAGGGGGATCTGTTCGTCTCTACACAAGGATTCCAGATCTCCAATTTTAGCTGCGTACCTGCAACCTACACACAGAAAAGCAAAGACGATTGGGGGGTTAGGG
Source organism: Cryptomeria japonica (assembly GCF_030272615.1). NCBI lineage: Eukaryota > Viridiplantae > Streptophyta > Pinopsida > Cupressales > Cupressaceae > Cryptomeria > Cryptomeria japonica. The sequence goes on from NC_081409.1 coordinate 484,590,756, forward strand.
ATTAGGGGTTTGCCATTAGGTCAAACCCCAGTTTTGGAATTAACCAAGAAATGAGAAATGCTGTAAATGTAAACGACTGTAATGTAAAACAAGTACTAGTACCTTGTTGTAAGGATGTTTGTATCCTTATATGCGAAGGTATAGATGTTGTTGTTTGTTGTATGTTGTATGTTGTAGTATGTGATCTCCTCTTCAATGGTTGAATCCTTGTCTTGAATGCAACACTTAGCCTTGAATGGAGACTTAGAATGATCAATTGCTTGAAGGAATGCTTGAATGCTTGAATGCTTGAATGCTTGAATATCGTTTCCCACTTTTTTCATCCTCTTCCAAATGAGAGAGGAAAAGTAGTTTATATACTTGCCTATTAGGGTTAAAAGACTGATTTTCCTGACCTTAGGCCGACCAGGAAATGTTATTTTCCAATTTGCAAACAAAAAGGCCCAAAGTCCCATAGGAGACTGGGCGCAAAATAGGGCCAGGGACCAGGGCGCTGGGCGCTCTGGTCCCACCTCCCGGGACAGCAGGGTGCAAGGAGGATCAGGCCAAGGTGTTGGAAAAATGTAGTTTTTGATGTCGTGAGCAAGTTTCGGGGTCTCCATTCAGGTTCAGTGTTGCGTCGCCATCGTGAAGACCCAAATGCAGTCGAAATTGCAAGTGTCACAATTTTAGGATGCTACATATTGCAGTGATGAAATTGTCGGTGCCATCCCCATCACAGTTTTTCTCTCTAACCAAGAGTTTCTGCATAACCAAATATATGTGTTATGGAGTGAATCATGTATGATTGTTATCTATTTGTTTTAGCATTATATTATGTTACTGCACTATTCAGTTTATGCTTAATAGTAAAGTTATTGCTGAAGAAAAGTTTTGAAGTACTGATTCACCCCTCCCCTCTCAGTACATTAGCTTTCCATATTGGGCCTAACATCGACGACACAAGCGTCAGACAAACAACATCACCGTCAGTGCGAAGTTCCAAATCATCGTCGACTTTGTGATGAAATCTACTGATTTCGATGACTTTTTTGACCGGAAGAGCATTCATGCCCACCGTCAGCAAAGTCCATGGGATTGTCATATTTCTGATGGGTAAGGCATCATAGACCAATCCAACGATGAGTTTTTGACAGCTACTTTTGTCGGCACTTCGACGAAAATTAGTCGCGAATCTGACAATCGGCCGTTGAAAATCAGCTCTAAATGTACTAGTGATCTATGTCGTACTCAAGGATCTTAGTGATCCAATTTTGTCTTTTCTCTATGATCTCCCCTTCCATGATATATTTGCAGACAGTAGGGTGAGCTACATAGACTTATTTTATTGCAAGTGATGAAGTGCCTGAATTTATTTAGACCTTTTACAATGGTGAAGGCTTGCTTTTCCACAAAATTGTACTTGATCTCATATGCTTTGAGTGTTTTAGAGTGGAAAGCGATCAAGTGTTCACTTTTGGGCTCTGCATCCTTTTGAGTTAGCACAACACCAATATTGAAAACGCTGGCAAAGACGTACATTATAAAATCCTGAGACATGTTTGGGTTAGCTAGAACAGGGGCGAATAAAATAACTTCTTTGATTTTTTGAAATGCTTCTTTAGCTTCAAGGGTCCACTTAAAATGCATATCCTTTTTTATCATGAGTGTGATAGGTCTTCCCATACCGGCAAAATCTGAAATGAATCGGCTAACAAAGTTGATTTTTACTAAAATGGACTGGATGCCCTTTTTGTTCACTAGTAGGGAAATCTCCTTGATGTCTTTTATGTGATTTGGGTTGATTGATACTCCTTCTTTGGACACCACATGTCCCAACAACTTTCCTTGTGGTACCCCAAAGATGCACTTCTTGGATTCAAGGAGACAAAAAATTCTAAGCATTTCTAGAAAACTAGTTCCAGTTGGTCAAAGTGATCTTTGTGTTTCAAAAACACAGTTAGATCATCTAAATAAATCAGGATAATTTTGTTGATTAGTTCACGGAAATCTATGTCCATGGCCCTTTGAAAATTTTCACTCGTATTGGATAACCCGAAAGGCATCTTTTGGTAAGAAAACATTCCCCACTTGGTGGTGAACATGGTTTTATGTTGATCCTCTGGCTTGACAAGGACTTGATTATACCCTGAGAAATCATCAAGCATGGAGAAAATATTGGATCCAACAACGGTATGTAGGATCTGTTCCATTGGAGGCAGAGGATAGTGATCCTTCAGGGAGGTTCTATTCAAATCCCGGAAGCCTACATAAAGGCGAATATCTCCATTCTTCTTCTGAACTAGCACCAAGTTGGAAACCTAAGTGTTTTGTTTAATGGGGTATATAATCTTGGAATCAATCAATTTCCATAGCTCCTGTGACATGAGGGACTTAATTTTAGGGTTAACTGGTCATTGCTTCTGCCAGACAGGCTTTGCTCCTTCCTCCAGTTCAATTGTATGCTAGATAACTTCTGGATTGTAACCATTCAGTTCATCATATAACCATGTGACCACTCCCTCATATTTATCACAGATACTAATGAGCCTTTCTCTTTCGCATCGGGGAACATCCTTCCCTACTTTAAGTTTTTGACCACCTCTGACTTGGAGGTCGGTATAATCCCCTTTATTGATGATGAATTTCCTTTAGTCATTTTTGGAATCTTCACAATCACAGAGGTTCTCGAGAGTAATCAAACCCTTGGAGAGTTTGTTTGTTTTCAACTGAATTACTTGATCATCGTATGCCTCAGACACTCTAGGCTGCAATTGGTCTGCGAACTCCCCAGATTGTTGAATGAATATTTCTATATGTTCATCACTTTCAAAAAACTTACCAATGGATGTCATTGTCAGGCATGGTGGGTCTCACAACTACCCGGAGTGAATGCTTGTTTTCTAGTAATTGGGTTATAGGATCAAAATGGGACCCTATGGTTGCCATGTAATCAGCCACTTCATTTTCTTTGCAAGGAATTCTTTGAATATTGAAAGCTTCAAAGCTCTCAATCGGGTCACAGATCCTGTGATGATAAGATTACATGAAGACATGCTTAACAACTGAAATTCCCCTGACTTGATGGACTACCAGCTTAGAATCCCCTAGCACTCTCAACTGTTTGACTCTAAGGCACTTTGCAAGACTTAAACTATGGACCAAGCTCTCATGCTCTGCCTCATTGTTAGAACAAGGAAACTGGAGGTGGAAAGATCTCAAGGTTTGTTCATCGAAAGGTGAAGTCAGGCAAATACCCACTCTAGATCTTGTTTTGCATTGGGCTCCATCAAAATGGAGGGTCCATAGTTTAGAGACTCGATCTTTGTTTTCTCATTTTATATCCTGCGGGTCCTTTGACACCTTAGGAATTGGGTGGTCTTCATTAAAAATTACATAGGTCCCAAGTTCAGTGCCATGATAATCGCCATAAGGGTCCACATCTATAAATTCATTCAAGAAGACTTCCTGATCTACAGATTGATCATCAGTTACCTCTTCTTCTTCTAATAACTCCACACACTTCATTTCTTCACTTGAGATGGATGTGTGGGTGGCTGCATTAGCTATATGCTCTGTATGAAGGGGTTCTAACAATATTTTATACTTGGTTCGAGACTAATCTAGGGATAGATACCCGCCGACCTTGGTAGTGAAATCTCAGGACAAGCAAAGTCCAAAGATAATGGGAATGTCAATGGCTACTACCTCCTGGGTTACTGTGATGCTAGGGCAGGCAAACAAGGTGAGTGGAAGGCTTTTTATAATACCTACGGTCTGGAATTTGAATCTATCTAACTGCAAGACTCCTCTATTTACGAGTTCATATTTTAAATTTAAAACTTTTGTTATCTGTTTTGGCATTACAGTGGTGTTAGCACTACATTCTAGCATAGAGTTGTGGAGCAACTTATTTCCAACAATAAGATTTAGAAAGAAAGGGTTGGGTTTCGTCTTACCTTCCCTTGTGATGGCAGCAACTTGAAAGCCTTCATTAGTACGTACTGTCGGAGTCTGAGGTTGGTCACCCTCGACAGATCCACCATTACTGAGTTTCCCATCGAGTGCTTCTTGCAAATGATTTTTCTGCTTTGGGATTGTGAGGATAGCCCATAAAGATATATTCACAGGAGCCTTTTTCAACTGCTCCACTATATCCAAAATGGTGGGGATGGAAGCCTTTGATTCTTTGACCCTCTAAGGTATGAAGACTTTCACATTTTGAGGGTTGGTGACTATAATAGGTTGTTCTGTCGGCTTCTATGTGTTTTCTTTTGGCTATTGGACCATAGGTTCCCCTATAAACTGACACTTGGAGTGAAGGATATAATCATATTGCACTTGTGGCATCCTGGTAGATGATGGGGAAGCATCATTCATGAGAACCGCATCCTTGTCATCCATCCACAAGAAGAGAGTGTGGTTTGGGGTGATGTTGACCTCTTGTTCCATTGACATACCCTACATTTGAGCAGTTAGTGAGGCGTTATCCATTCTCAGAGAGGCATAGACCCTAGCATCTGGGCTCATTCCTTGAATTCTTTGCTTTTAACCTTCTATTGCAAATTCTCTCTCAGGTGATTTCGTGGCATGTGGGTTCATTGCAAGGGAAGCACCAAGAGTTAGTATCATCAGCTTGGTTATTCCGGCCAACAATTAACTCTCAGTTTTGATTAGGGGGAATGAATTGCAAAGGGATTAGTACCAGGACAAGTTAGTTATTAGGTTGCCCTTGGTTAGCTCTTGTACCATGCTAATACTGATTTGGCTGGTAAGGAGGTCTCCCGCCTTGGTAGTTTTAGAAAATGGGTTTGGCGGGAGCCTATTGCCTTTTGAGGTTAATGATCTTGTTTGAAAAAGTTTGAAGTAGGTTCTTCATGTCATTCACCTCTGCAACCAGAGTAGAAGGAGCACAAGTGCTCACTTGTTGAGTGTTCGGGTAAGTATACATGGATGGAGGGGAGAAGGTGCTCAGAGATGGCGGCTCAGGTGACTAGCTTGTCAACTCTGGGAAAACTGGCATGGGTGGTCTCAGAGGAAGTTCCCTTGCATCCATTAAGTTATTTTCTGCTCGAACAACTAGCTCAAAGGCATCTGGAAGAGTGCTCCCTCCTAAAGATTGGATCATGATAGATATGTTAGAATTGAAAGCTTTTAAGTAGAATACAAAAGCCATATCTATCGAGGGTCAGGAAAATAAGGGTATTCTCTACCACATCTTCTAAAATCTAGTGTTGAATTCAGTTATGGCCTCTTGAGGAGCTCTTCTTATTGTTATCATTTGCTGCATTAGAGAAGACCTATCCCCTTTTTCAGTGAATCATTTGAAAAATGATCTTCTAGCTGGTCCAAGCTTCCTATTGAATTTGGTGTAAGGGACCTATACCAGTCTATAGAGATATAAAAATAACATGAAACCATACCAAATCCTAAGGAATAGGTAGAAGACAATCAATAGTTGGTGATCTACTTATTGTTCTTCAATATCTCCTAAAGCTTCCACAAATGATAAATGTTGATCGATAAAATTGCTTTTATGAATACAACCTTAAGGGAAACTCAATGATGGTGGACCTACACATGTTCACTGAGTGACCTCCGTGATTTTAGAAGTCAACTCTTTGCATGTAGGAGGGGGTGAAAAGGGATAGAAAGAAAACTGAAAGCAAAACTACTCTATAATGTTACGTTGAGAAAATTTTGGAACTAAAGCACAAAGAAAACTTCATAAACATGCAGTTCTGAGGCCCACTCAACAACTTACATGCCTAGAAACTTATAAATGAAACATAGAAAACAACTCATTTGACATAAAACAATATGCCATTCATCCACAAGATAACAAGCTCATAAAAACATAGTTTAATCTGTAGAGTGTTATAGCATATATTTCTGAAGTCATACAAAATTATAAATTGCATAGAAAATAGTCTTTGCATAGAAACATAATGATCATAAAGGCCAAAGGCACAATTTGATTAGATTATCTAAAATACAAGTATAAATTAAAGGCACAGTTCTACAAGCAGTTGTCTGTTGGAATCCAATAACACTGAGAGGGGGGGTGAATCAGTGTTATACTAAAATGATCGGTTTTATCCTTATTAAAACATGCATACACCAACTGGTATACCGATACATACATAATTGAAATAAGTAAAGCAACCAATCACATAAATATGAATCATAACACACAAAATTATACGTGGAAAACCTCAAAGAGGAAAAATCACGGTGGGATTTGTGACCCACAATATCAATCCACTGACCATATGAAGAGATATTAAAAAATATGAGGGCCTGCACTTGTAAGAAGGCTTATAGCCTAGAGCACACTGCTCAATCACAAAAGGAGCCTCACTGACTACATAAAAATCCAGACTATAATCCAGAGAAGTGTGAATTGCTAAGATAGCATCTTCTATGCCAGAATATAGTTCCTATTTAAGCACTATCTGTTCCAGTCTGAAACCCTAAACCCTTTACCAGAATAACCCTTACATGAATTTCCTCACATACATAATCTCTCTGATATATTTCACATCATATTACATTCACATATCCATAATCTCCTATTTCATGAATATCTTAAAATGATCTAATTCAACAGACCTATATGTTGGCAAATGCACACTCCAATGAGACATTGTAGATGATTGAAGGTTTTGTCATTGATGACAACCTTACAATCCTATGTCACCGGAAAGGTAATCCACCGGCACCAGCAAAGTTAGATTCTACACCGGCACACAGACCACCGGCACCGGCAGTGAAAACAAGCATATCGACACAGAAGCCGACAAGAATTTTGTTGTTAATATATTTTGTTTATTATTGTAAAATCATTTTAAGCCGACTTGGCAACATTGTAAAATGATTCATATATATAAGAGATCATTGTAGAACATTTATGAAGAGAGGAAGGAATGTAATTAGGCGAAAAAAGGCAGACCTATTATGCGAATTATAGGTTAAGGGTTTATGTAAGAAGTAGAGCAGAAACCGGTATTGGATCTAGCATTATAGATGCTATTTTGAAGTAGTACAAGACACTGGATTTATATAATCCATTTTGTAAGTTAGTGAGACTTCCTATTTTGTATTTGAGCAGTGAGCTCTAGGCACTTGGCCTTCTTGCATGTGCAAGCCCCTCTTGTAGCAGTAATATTCTCTTATTGGCCAGTAAGTGAATATTGTGGGTCACAAATCCCATCGAGGTTTTTCCCACACCGGGTTTCCTTGTTAAAATATTGCGTTATGGTGTGTTTTTCATGTGGTTGTTTTTATCTCTGTTTATTGCATTACTTTCTGTTTACCGATACACAATATTAATATGCTTTATGTGTTTTAAGTTAAGAAAATCTTATTACCGGTTAGATACTAATTCACCCCCCCCTCTCAGTATCTGTGGGAATCCTAACACTATATGCCCTATGCAATTTATCATTCCTTATGTTGACTTACAAAGATATATACAATATCAAATTACATGTTGGCTAGATAACATAAATGCATAAATATTAAAACCAATTGCCGATACCAGATCCAAGAAATGTCAGCCTCCAATACCGATAACGTTTTACTAAACCATGTCGTCTTGCATTGCCGGTAACAAAAGAAATCCTTCTGTTTTGCCGGTGTCAGTGTAGTTTCTATGAAGTGCTTGCCGATACACAACTAAACCAAAACATGAAGCCGGAACACAATACCAAGTTGCCGTCAATGACAACATAGTGAAACCAACCAATTGAGTGTCAATTGCTAACATTGTCTATATTCTTCTTCCTAATTTTTGAACCCTTACAACAACAAAAAGCATCCCTTAAATAAGCCCGAGCTAACAACTTGGTGGAGAAAATAGAGAGAGTTCTTAAAAGCACAAGCATTGCTAACAATGCTATTAGCAACTATGAAATGACCTCCCACAAGCTAAAACATAAAAGATTCGGCCTATCGTGCAACTGCTATCAGATCTTCTAATGGCAGATCAAAACAAAATAATCCATAATCACCATCAAAACCACAAGATAATGATGACCAAAACCCACCTCCTCAGGTTATTAAACAACAATGCCTGATGGTTGGATCAATTCCAACATGGTAGCAGGAGGGAGCGTCCTGAGGACACAACAAAAAGCATAGAGTACCTCGCGGGGAATAGCCACATGATGCGGGTGAAAACTTATGAACACACGGGCTCAAAGATGAGAGCCCACCAAGACAACAAAAAAAGAACACTGCCACATGTCAACACCACTCATCTTTCTGGAAAAGGGAAAGGAGGAGCTCAAACACTATGAGTCGTGCTGCCACATGGATGCAGGGAGGCAAAAACTCTTTGGGTAGAAAAGGAATAAGGCCCGGGAAAAAAAGAAGAAGCTAACTCCTTGAAAGGGTAGGGGAGACTTAAATTCTACAATAAAAATGTTGATGAAGACTTGATTAATGATGAGTTTGTTGATTGTAGACTTCACATAAAACCTATACTTTCATTTCACAAGGATCTCCTTCAATTGCTAGATTCAGATCCTCAAATGAGGGAAAGAAAAGGCTATATATATGAAACCCTAACTTTAATTTTGATAATAGGCCAACTTAAAATTAATTAAAATTGACACAAAGCAGGATTCAAACATTATAATACCACCAAATTAAGCTCCTAAAATTTAGGGAAAAAAGTTCGCGACCAAAATGCTAGCGTTATGGTCTAGCCAACTTTTTTCCAATTTTCTAGGGATGCAAGATATCGTGGTTATAAATTCAAATCCAATATGGTAGGTCAATCCAAGATGTGTAGATATGTGAAAAAGTGCTTTGAAAATTGAAATTAGGATATTATTAGAATTAATTAAAAATAAAATAAAAAGGGGTGCACCTAGGGTTAAGGGCCCAATTTTATGACATGTGAATTGATGAGACATAACTTTATATTTAATTTAATTAATAATTAAATTCCTAAAGAAGTCCTATAAATGCAAGATGCAATGGGACACACTAAGGCAAGTGATAACCTAAGTATGGAGTTGGACAACCCTAATTAATGCTGTACAATTTATGATGCTGCATTTAACCCCCACTTTAGCTTTCATATGACACTACGTGCATATGCAAGGTAAAGTACAAAAAAGTAAACATTCATGGGAAAAAGGATATGTCCATAAGATGTCAAACAAAGCCCTCAATAGTATCTATAGTACAATGTTAGGATCTACATTCTACAAAACCACATTGCTAGTTGAAATCACAAAATCACCAAAAATACTTACTAAGAGATGATAAATTCGAGGGTGGTTATATGCCACCCCTGTTTTGGCTTGCTAATTAGTGAGTTAAAATAGGGTATCATGTTTACCACATCAAATTGTGAAGGAATTTGATGACAAATTCTCACAACGATGTTTGATACAAGATCAAAACCAATCGATATCATTTTGTAAGAAAGAGATTTGAATCATGATTCCAATGTAATAGAGGGTGTGTGAATCGAAGCTCTTTAACCCAAGAGGTGAAAAATTAAGTGCAAAATGCAAAATTATGATTTGAAAAAAAAATTACCTTTAAAATAATGACAATTGTAAAGGGATCTTTTTGATGGATAAAAGTAGGAAGATCTCATTATCCAAAGATACCTTTTAGAATAGAGGGGATCTTTGATAAAGATAACATTTATAAAAAGAGGAGAAGAAAAATAAGAATACACACTTTATGTAATATTTAGGAAAAAGTGGATTCTTAGTGAAGGATTACACACTTTCACTAAGGAGAGACTGTTCATGATAGATGTATTCTTTCAAATAGAGAGGTCCTAAAAAAGGAACACACATATTCTATGCGAGAATTGACATCAAATGAAAGATGGATTTCAACAAAGGAAAGGTGAATCTTTGGAAAAAGATAGAAGATTTAAAATCAGTCTTTCCCCCCAAGTATGGAGACAAGGACATCAAAGAGAGATCATTTAAAAAAGAAACACTCTTCTAAAATAAGGAAAAAGATCCTCATCAGAGATTCAGAGGGTTTTCAAGCTCTCTATCATTGCATGAAGGAAATATTAACTAAGGAATGCATAGTAATGCTATAAATGGAGATTATATTATATAATAATTGTTTTAGGTTACTTGAAGAGTGACTCAACAGTAGCTACGGGTTCCATTGTGCTAACTCAATTGCAACCATGACTCTAAATTATTGACTAAATTAAAAGAATTCATAAACTAACCAATAGTAATTAATAAACTGATAGTAATATATCTAATGCATGCACAAATGAAACTAATTGAAGAAAAAGAAAAGAGGGGAGAGTTACACTACCTCAAGTGGCCCTTACTTGAGGAATGTAATCTTTAAGAATTAACAATAAGCTAACTCAAAAGATAATAATAATTTCTTTTTTATATTTAGCTATTCATACTAATGACAATGATATTCATAGATATCTAGAGAATCTAGCCTAAAACATTCATAATGATTAACTATTAATTGATTGCAACAAAACTATGTATGTCAAAGAAGAAGTAACTCAAATAGAACTCTCCTTTTAAAAACAATCTCAAAGATTGGAGTAGTAATTTCTTCCAACTAATCCTAAAATATGTGTCATTCCTCTCTACTGTTGAGGATGACTTATTCAAAAACTAATAGTAATTATAACTAATAGGAGTCCTAATTTGGAATAGATTGTTTTATTCAATAGTAACAAAAAACTAAGAATGTGTGTAGGTGCATTGAGATGAATTAATGAGGCGCAACCTTGTTGTTCTCCGTGGTGCTACAATTTCTCTCCATGTTTGTTGGGTAAATGGATTCAAAAATGACTCAACATGACCATGACTCTCCTTGTAATCTTTTGTTCGCTTCCACACAAATCATCAATGTGAATGTTCCTTTTTCTACAGGTGAACAATGATCTCTTAAGTTGCGAGCTAGTTGTAGTTTCTTCAATTTGCATGTTAGTCCCTATAAAACAAGCATTTATTCACATAAATTATCATCTACAACTGTAATGGTGAAAACTTAGGGTTTCACCTTAGAATATAGTAAAACCCCTAATTTTTTCTCCATTACCATTATATTAGGGGAAGACGGAATTTGATACATCTAGCTATGATGGATCTAGATTATGATCATATTCTTGGTTTCCTAGATGGAGTTTTTATTTCCTTATGAATTGAATTGAATTAATTAAAGATGTTGAATTTAGGGTAAATATGTGGATATTGAAGCAATATGCATAAACAGTGAGCTACAATCATCAAATGGAGCCACAAACCTAGATTTGAGTAGTAGATGAAGGTTCAAATTTGTTCCTAGAAGTTCAGACTAAATTGTTGGGACTATGGTGGTGGTCCCCCTGGTGCTCTAAACTTTTTTCCATCCAAAAGGGAACTTGTTTAGTCTCTGTGAATCCTGTTGTTCCTCTAAAATGCAACTTTGTACCTGTTCTTACACACAGTAAAAAGGGGAAAATTGTTGGGAATAGAGGTTTGCCTTAGGTCGAACCTTGATTTTGAAATTAACCATGAAATAGAATTAAAATGTAAATGAAGTACTATAATGAAATATTTTCCTTTTGAGGGAAAGGCTGAAAATATATGAAACACTAATGATATACCTTTTAATGACGTCTTGTTTATCTTCACAAGGAATTAGGGTTTCATGTAGATAACCTTCATAAAAATAGAACATGAATGTCATCTCTAATGCTTGAATCCTGACTTTACTTATTCTCCAATTCTTGATAGAAGAATGATTGCTTTCTCACTTGAATTCATTTGTTGATCTCTTAGGTTTGAAATGAGAGGGGTAGACCTCCTTTTATACATGGTCAAAAAACAAATTAAATTTTTGACACAGGCTGACAAGGGATCTAGGTTCCTGCTCAAACTGAGTGACTATTATGAGGCCCCAAAATGAGCCTTTTTAAAGAGAACCATGGCATCCAACACCCTAGTCCTGGACAATAGGGTCCCAAGATTAAGGGGAGGAAAGTGTACACAATGAAAATTTTGATTTTGATGATTGGTGTGAGTAAAATCAAAGCTTCAATTAGTCCTCAGAGGATTAATTCCAAAGTGAGGCCTAATTAAGGATAAAATTGTAGACGAGTAAAATTTAGGATGCTCCATTTAGGCCCCACTTTAGCATGAGTATGAGACTAAGCATACTCATGGTAAAGTACAAAGGTTTTCATTGAAAAACTTTCATCAAGATATTAAAGAGACAAGACACACTAAGCTCCCAAGGGTCATTAGGATCTTACTACTTTAATATAAAGATAAAAGAGACATCATAAGAGAGAGAAAAGAGAGATAATTGTGATTATGAAACTAGTAAGGTTTTCTTACTATGTCATGAAAAATAAAAATACCAAATTACAAAGCAAAAAGGTTCAGTTTGTAAAGTAACTTGAGTATCGATACATGTGATAGTGTGTGTATAAAGTGAAACATTGAGTGGAGTGTATACCCCCATATTAAAGTGATTGCATATGCCTTATCGAGAGAAATTTATTAAAGGTAGCATGCATACAAAAGACAAGAATGTTACCACAATGATATGCCCCCAAGAAAGGAAAAATCAAAGGACAATGGTCACAAAACATAAAAACACATAAGGGATCCACTAACTCTGGGGTTAATATACTCTTATGATAAATAATGTATATCATGTATATTTGCATTGAATTGAACTCATACCCTAAAGGTAGTGGAACCACAAGCATAATGGATTAAGGGAACATGTGTCTTTTGAGTCAACATGGAAGATACCAAAAGAAATCTTAATGATTTGCATCATTCCCAAGTAGACAACACAAGGGACAATAAATAGAAGAACACCACAACAGGTTCGGCCTCTTTATTACCTTACACTAATAGAGTGACAAGGGTCATCGAAAGAGAACCCAACATAATAGAAAAACACATCACAGAGAAACACATTATGAACAAGCAAGAGAGGAGAGAGAATCTATGACACAAATGAAGCTATTCAAGAAAATCATCTACCCCCCAATCTTATTGAACATTGTTTTGGGAAGGTAGACAAGATGAAAGAGGAGAAACTTTGAGCATAGTATATGGCGCTACTGCAAGTTCCAAACAAGGACCATGCTCTAATGATGAATCACTTTGTCACTAGGAGATAGGATTAATGCTTTTGAAAATTATTTAGATAAATCATTGTCAACATCAAAAAGCTCATACATATCATTAGCATCATTAGAATCGACATTTCTATCATAAACAACATCATCATCCATTTCTTCATCAAGATTAATAAAAATAGGATCTTTAATATGAAAACAACATGAACCATCATTTTTCTTAAGCATTTTTAATCTTGGTGATTTAGTTTGAACTTCCTCCCTAGAGTTAGATTAAGGTTGGACAAATGGGATCAAGTCAACATTTAGTGTCTTTGGGGAGGAAATAGGTTGAGAAGAAAGTTCATGAGCCTTAGCACAACGTCTCCATCAACATTCTCTTGTACAACTATTTCTTTTAGTTTTAGTCAAGGGTTGTTAAGGTTTAGGATCAATGGACATAGGATTCTTCTATTTCTTTAAAGGAGGAGGAATGGGAGAAGGTCTACTAGGTTGAAAATAGGAGATGTCAGGTGCTTCCCTTTGTAAGATGTAGGAGGATGGATTGTGGCATATATAGGAGGAATATAAGGTGTAGGAAGGATACCATGTCCATCATGAGGAGGAGGAATAAGTCTAAGATCTCTAGGCTTACTTAAAGATAAGATCATATCATTCTTCCACTTTTGATAAGATAGAAAAAGAGCATCACCTCAAGGCTTAAGAGGCTCAAATTGTTTAAGCCAAAATTAATTGAGGGTAACATCTCCATGCCTCACCATGGTTTGGTAAATACTATGGTTAATTGTTATGATAGTGTCATTATGAGGAAATTTTAGACATTGATGAATAGTAGAAGGGATCACTTTCATGTAAGAGAGCCAAGGATGTCCCAACTTCACATGAAATTTATCCAATGTAGGAAAAATAGAAAAAGTTGCTTCTAAGCACTTAGTACCAACCTCTTTGTGAAGAGTAATAGAACCAATAGCAGGGAAAGAGAAACCATCATACACCTTGACCATTATATTAGATTTATCATATGTTACTTTATGCAATTGTAAAGTATAAATATATTATTCAATGATCACATTCATTATACATGTTGGATCAATGAGAACCCCTCATGAGAGTTTGTCTTTGATCTTTGCATTGATATATAGTGGGCCATTAGGTTCAACAATAGTCTCACTAGGATCAAAGGTAATGCATAGGTCCTTAGGAGGTGTAGGTTTATCAACAAGATTCACAAAATTGTTGGACTCAACACTCAGGTCATTGGGTGGAAAATCAAGAGGCTCAAACTCAATCACATTAGTAGAATGGGAAGGCAAAGGATTAGTAAATTTTTGGAAGTTTTGATTAGAAGGAGCTACGGATTTGTTTCCTTTGTCATTCACACTAGCTATGAATATGGTATTGCTATCAATAAATTCTTGAATCCTGCTCCTTAAAGTATAAAACTTCTTAGTATCATGATCAGATTGATGATAAAATTGGAAAAAGGCTTTGGGATCATGATAAGGCAGTAAAATTTTGGAAGTATCAAGTGGCTTGATGGGAGAAAGTTTCAACACATTTTTATTTATCAATTGTGTCATTATTCTATGCAAAGACTTTGAAATAGGAGTAAATTATTTTCTAAAGTATTTGGATAAAGGGGCCATACCTGATGTCATGGCTGCCACTTGATTATTGATGTTATCATTGATCTTAATGTATCCCTTGTTCAGTTTAAACATAGAAAAATATTGTCGAGTACTCTCATTCTTATCAACCAAAGCCATTGAAGGAGATGATTCAAATTTACTCACTTGAAGATGATAATTATGAAGCACTGTACACAACTATGTAAAGGAAATAAAATAAAAAAGAGAAGCTTATCTCTAATATCTTTTTGTAAATTAGCAATAAAAATTCTTTGAACATCATGATCAGGCATAGGATTAGCAATTTGAGAATACAAATGATTATATCTACCAATAAAATAAATCACTTTTTCTTTAACACCTTGCTTACACATTTGAATCAAATCAATCAAAGTATTCTTAGGACCAATATTATTGTGAAATTATTGAATGAAAGCATTAGCTGATTGTTGAAATGATGCAATAGAATAAGGAGGCAAAGAACAATACCATTGCAAAGCTTTAACCCTAAAGTTTTGAGTAAACAATTTATCCATGTCTTTGATCATGAGAAAAGTCACTACACAAAGTTTGAAATGTTTTCACATGAGCCAAGGGATCAATTTTTCCATTGTAATGCTCCATATGTTTAGGAGGGACAACATGGACAATATCATCGAATAACAGGGTCACTACATCAAATGTGGGCACATTAAACTTAGATTAGGTAATGAAAGCTAATTGTTGTTGTAGGGATGAAATAATTTGAGCTAAGTTATTGATGGTTGCTTGTGGATGGATTGAAATTGGACATATTAGATTGTGATGGAGGAGTAACATTGCTGTATGTAGGTGAAGGTTGAGAGTAAGGAGGTGGAACACTATGATATGTAGGCATGGGAGATGATTAGGTAAAAAATAGAAGACTTACAAAAGGAGGTATATAAGAATTTTGATTAACAAAGTTTCTCCCTTGACTAACATGTGTTGGATTAATATTTCATGTGGAAGTAGTCATGATAAAAGATGTAAATGTAGGCACACTAGGCAAGGATGTAGGCATAGGAATGGAATGATTGACTTGACTAGTGGTTTGAGTGTAACCAAGGACTTCAACACAACTTTTTATAGGCATGATATTAGCGGCAACAATATGAGAAAGGCCACACAACAAATCAACAATAATTTTATCACTTTTTCCCATTCTTTTTATTCCTTCAAGTAATGGGATTTCCTCTCTTTTTGGGTATTGTTGACTCATCCATTGTTGAAGATTTTCAAATTCATTGTCAATCTTCTCCTATTGGTCAATAAAAACCTTAATTAGTGATTCATCCACATCA
Source organism: Cryptomeria japonica (assembly GCF_030272615.1). Classification (NCBI taxonomy): domain Eukaryota; kingdom Viridiplantae; phylum Streptophyta; class Pinopsida; order Cupressales; family Cupressaceae; genus Cryptomeria; species Cryptomeria japonica. Next base: position 484,606,787 of record NC_081409.1, read on the forward strand.
TGAAAATTATGAAAATAATTGGGATAAATGACATCATTTGTTGGGTTAGAGGAACCACCAACATTCTCATGAAATAAGCTATCCAAATTAGGCTCCATATCCTTAATAATTAAACCTTGGAAAGCCTTAATTAAACAACTTCTTCTCATGGGAATATTGTAGGTATGGAAAATGTTAACAAAACTCATGCACAAAAGAGTGAAATTTGAATTTTAAATTAAAAATTATGATTAAACAATTCAAAATTTTGTAAAAGTGATTGATTAACCAATTAATTAAGTAATGTAATTTGTGAATTTGAAAGATAAAGGCCTCTAGCATATCATATCATAAAGATTAGGTCTAAAAATAGATTTGAAAAATTATGCAACTCACAAAATTTTAGGATTATAAATTAGGGTTTTTGTGAATTTAACCTCTAAATTTATGTATTTCAATTGAAAATCAAACATTGATGAACCAATTAATTAAGTAATGTAATTTGTGAATTTGAAAGATAAATGCCTCTAAAACATAGCATATCATATCATAAAGATTAGGTCTAAAAATAGATTTAAAATTATGCAACTCATAAGTAAATTTTAGGATTATAAATTAGGGTTTTTGTGAATTTAACCTCTAAATTTATGTATTTCAATTGAAAATTAAACTTGTAAATGTAAATTTGAATTTAAAAATGCATAAACACTCAAATCTGAGAACATAAATTAGAAATTAAGGTGTAAGAAGTTGGGTTCACCAAAATGTAATGGTGAAAAATTGGGGTTTCACCATATAATGTAGTAAAACCCCTATTTTTTGCTTAATTATCATTACATTGGGGAAATATGGAATATGATAGATCTAGCCTTGATAGATCAAGATTTTGATTAGATTTCTGATTTCTTATATGGAGTTTTTAATTCCATATAAATTGAATTGAATTAATTAAAGATGCTAAAATTAGGGGAAATGTGTGGATATTGAAGCAATTATGCATAAATAGTGAGCTAAAGTCATCAAAAAAAGCCACAAACTTGGATTTGAGCAGTAGATGAAGGTTCAAATTATTCCTAAAAGTCTGGCTTGAATTGTCAGGACCGTGGTGGTGGTCGCTCTGGTCCTCTAAACTTTTTGCCATCCAAAAGGGAACCTTTTCATCGTTGTGAATCCTATCATTCATTTGAAATACAACTCTGTACTTGTTCCTGCACATAGTAAAAAGGAGAAAATGATTGGGAATAGGAGTTTTCCTTAGGTCAAACCTTGCTTTTAGAATTAACCATGAAATAGAATTGAAATGTAAATGAAGTACTATAATGAAATATTTTCCTTTTGAGGGAAAGGTTGAAAATATATGAAATACTAATGATATAACTTTTAATGAAGTTTTGTTTGTCTTCACAAGGAATTAGGTTTTCATGTAGGTAGTCTTCATAAAACATAGAACATGAATGCCATCTCTAATGCTTGAATCTTGAATTTACCTCTGCTCCAATGCTTGATAGAAGAATAATTACTTGCTCACTTGAATTTTCTAGGATGCAATTGAGATCTTGAATTCATTCATTGATCGCTTAGGTTTGTAATAAGAGGGGTAGACCTCCTTTTATAAATGTTGGTCAAAAAACAAATTAAATTTCTGACACAGGCCAACATGAGATCTAGTTTCTTGCTTAAACTAAGTGATCATTCTAAGGCCCTAAAATGGGCCCTTTTTTAGAGGACCATGGCGCCCAATGCCCTAGTCCTTGACATCCAGGTCCCATGATTAAGGGGAGGAAAGTGTAGACGGTGAGAATTTTAAGTTTGATGATTGGTGTGAGCAGAATCAAAGCTTCAATCAGGCTTTAGAGGATGAACGCCAAAGTGAGGAAAAAATTGTAGGCGAGTACAATTTAGGATGCTACAACAACATATTGATAATATACCAATTATAAAAATATAGAGAATATTTATAAATTAATATGTCATGTATATATCATAGATTAGATGTTAGTCTGGCTGATGAGATATTTAAAACATATAATAGGTATGATAAAAGTAGTAGAAAGGAAGTAAAGTGATGCAAACTATAGGACTCATCACACCCCACAACTTTGTACTTTGCTTGTTTGCAAGAAAACTAGACCCTGAGATTAAATCCTAAGACATCTAGATTGTAATCTATGGACTTCGTGACTCCAAAAAGTTGTTGCTTATAAAAGTATTTATCCTCTATGATCTACTACTAGTTTTCCATTTACTTTGTCACATCAAGTGCCTACCTTCTTGTCTAAAAATTTATTAGGTAGTGAAGGAGAGGAGGATGAAATATGAGTGGAACCTAGGATGCTTTTGTATCCTCTGAGGCCTTTATGTACCTACATGCTCTCAAATCTAAGGAAATAAAATGATCAAGGAAATGTGGCTCCCTCATTTAAGCTCTTTGGTTAACTCTACGCACCTATTATAAAAATATACCATGGTCTTTCCTTTTCCTATCTCATTCATTAAGGTTATAAACCTCTAGTGATCTTGTTCTCTACATTCATGAAGTTTCATTGTAACCTCTAGTCTATTGGTCATTTGAAACCATTCACCCACAATCTTATTTGGCTCATCATACTCAACACTAATCATCAATGGATTTGATTTTTCTCTCTTTTGATAAAGTTGATTAATTTTCCATGTTCATGATCATTCCTTAAATATGATGTCAGTTCTTTTTAACTATACATGTAATGCCCCACCAGGAAACCCTGAAGGGATAAAGCTAAGACACACGAATGGGGTGCAATTTTTTTTTTAAAAATAAGACACAACATAAAGATACAATAAGATATCAAAGTACAAATTACACAGCGGAAAGACATCAACTATCACCTAAAGAGTTTCCCAATGCGATTACTTAATTCCACATTTAACTTAACTTACGCTAATTAATCCAATAAGCCAATTGTCTTAATAACAAGAAAATTCTTAAACAAGGATAATTTCTTTCAGCAAGACAAAATATAGATCACAAGATAAAGTTCATCCATTAAGGTTTATTAATACCTTTCGTTCATACTTTTCATTAAAATTTGAGTCATGCATCTAATTTAATAACACACTTGAATTTCATCATAAAATAATGAGATCTTTCCATGCATACTTAATTTCCTTAACAATAACTAAATATATTCCATTATTCTAATCTACATTCTTTCATGATCCAATTTACTGCATTTAAAAGATGACTGCATACATGCATTTACAATTAATTTCATCTAATCCACTTACACATTCTATCAAAATGCCATCCATACATGCTAACACTAAAACATGAAACATAAGAACAAAAGCAACACATAACACCAAATTGATATCGGAGTTCACCCCTAAAGGGCTACATCTCTGGGTCTGCTCAACTGCAAGATCCCTCTAATCATTTAAATAAATTAAGGGTACATAAGTTCCACATCATTTACATTCCCGCCATCAAGGCAAATCATACCAATAAACAACCGACCACATCAGTCAATAATTGCATAAATGGTCCCTACAAAGAAACGGATCCAACTGAACATATTAAAAGCTAACACAAGGTCCATTGCCCGACAATACTCTAACTAGAGACCTGATCCGCTATGGTCAAGCACAAATCAACACTCGACACCTGCATAAAGGACAAGACCAGTTATAACACCATCACAAGGCAACAACCAAACTAGAGACCGAAGACATAAACAGGTACCCCAAATCAACCAAATGACAGGGTCCAAACAAACATACCAAGGCCTTGCCATTACTTAAACAAAAGCGAATACATAAATTAAACTTGCATAAGCCATAACGTGAAAATGACAATCTTCTTTCCTATTGGTTTAAACAATAAAAGTCGATCAGGTTTTCTAAATGATCTAAGTTTTCAAAAATACATTAACAGAAATATCACCATTACAAGGTGAATACAACACCACAATTGCAATAGTCCATTTGTCCATGTCTCAATACAGAGGAAAATTATAAACTAAACCATTTATTTTTTTCTAAATAAAAATCTCGTTAACTTACCAATTTTCCAAACGATACATTATTAAATTTCCAATAATTCCAATAGCATATTGTTTAAATTTTCAAAATATCCATGATAAAATATTTCATTCTTTTTCTCAATTACTCAAATAATATATTCTTGAATAAAATATTATTTAAAAATTATCAATTAATAAATATATTTTATTTCAACAATTTTTCGATTAAAATAATATTCTATCTCTTTCCAAAAAGATACTTCCCCATTAATACATATACCAAAATTAAATATTAATATATATATATATATATATATATATATTAATCTTCATTAATAAAATATATATTAATAATAATTTAATAATGTTCAAATTTCAAATTAAATATTAATTAATATATATATATATATATTAATCTTCATTAATAAATATATATTAATAATAATTAATAATTATATATTAATAATAATTAATAATTAATTAAAAACTATATTAAAAAAAAACTTTTACTAAAAATAAAATTAAAAACTTTTATTTTAACATTAAAAAAGAAACTTAACAAAACTTTTAACCCCCCTCCCATGGGAAAACCCACGTGCCCGACCAAGTGGGAATCGCGTGGTCCCCTCTTCCTTTAGGAAGGGGCATTAATTTATTTTTTTAGTTTTATTATTATTATTTTAAAACAAATAAAACTAAAAATCACAGATATTTGAGTTTTATTATTATTTTAAAAAAACAAATAAAACTAAAACTCCAGTTGCCAGCAGTAATATATATATATATATAGTTTATTATTATTTAAAAATAAAACAGATATATATTGTTTATATATATTTTACAATACTGAGAAATTTTCTGAGAACAAAATGGGGATATTTTCCGGAATAACAAAAGACCAGCATAAACATATTATTTTAAAAGACAAAAAAAAAAACACCAAATAGCCCCAAATATTGAGATTGGTAAAATTTCTTTCATACTTCCATTTCCATTTAACCAAGCACAACAGACCTCTCTGATTAAAGCATGAAATTGAAAGCATTTATTCGGAATTTTAACAAATTTTCATTGTAAATAGCCAATCTCAAGTTTATTTTTGATTTTAAAACAACCAGAGCAACTATAATCTAAACTTGGAATGGAAACAGAACAAGAGGGGATTGGATTAGAAATAAAATTACAATTGTTTTATTTTCCCCAATTAGATGAGATTTTTTTTAATCTTCCCAAACAGATTTTTTCAAAATCCAAAACAATTTCTTTAAAACAAAGAAGCCAATGAAATTAACCAGAGGCCTACCTGATTCAACAATCCTGGCAAGATTGAAGAAGAGCCCAATCCTCTAGCTCAAGAAATTCCTTCTCCTCCCCAAAACCCCCAAATTTTTCCATCCAAAAATATTTTCCAAAAATCTCTTCCAAACAAAAAAAAATCAATCTCCCAAAAATCCTTCTTCCAAAATATTTTCCAAAAAACTCTCCCAAAAAAGTCCTCCCCTAAAATATTTCCAAACGTAGGGTTAAATAGAAGAATCTCTTGACATAATTCCTTATTTTAGAATTTAAACAACTTTTGAATAAAAAAGAATAAAATAAGTAAATAAAATAAAATAAAAGAAAAATCATTCTTTTCAACTATTAAAATAATCTAAACTTCTTGTTCTAATTAAAAAAACAAAATGTTTTTCTCCCTCATTCAATTTTAATTTTCTCAATATTAACAAAGCTAATAGTTGTATTTCACTATTAATGAGGGTAAAATATTTTTAATTAAATTAAATTCTCAAAATCAATCTTACACACTATATAAAATATATACGAATAAAACTTACTTTTTTAATCAAAATTGATTTTCTTAAATAATTAAAATTAACCTTTCTATTCCAAAAAGAAAAAGGGATTAAATTATTTTTATTTCGAATAAATTTAAATCTTCTCTTTCAAAATGCATAACTAAATAAATTCATGATTTAAAATTAACCATTAAATTAAACTTGCTACAAACATGAATAGAGCAATTTTTTAAATAAATGATTAATTATATGAAATAAACCTATTTACTTTAGTTTCTTAATTACTAATGCGTAAATGAACACATTAAATCAAAATAACTACTTAGGATTAAATACTCAGTTTAACCACACACCAAGCACGCAACCCAAGAAAGCCAACCAAATACCTGACCCACAAACCCAAATGAAAAGGGAAATTGACAGACCACAGACGATGCTCACTTGAGCATGACTAGGGTAAACTGAGGGTTTTATAACTTCCTAACCCAAATTATAAGGAGGAAAGAGGTATACTCAACCCTACGAATCTAGGTGAAGACGAATCTCACACCTAGGCGGTACTGTACCTGCAATCTCCTACAACCAAGAGTCACACAAGCATACATACACACACACACACACACACACACACACACACACACACACACACACACACACACACACACACACACACACACACACACACACATATTTAATGAAGGTGTTAGCTCGAGATTAATAACAAGAATCAGGAGGACAATTAAACTTACATAAGAATCGATGCAAAAGAACATTAACAAGTACACACAATAATTATAATATCTGACTACAACATTACCTCATGGTAATTCAACCATTCAAGAATGCCACATAAAAAGTCAACCAAGGTCAAATCAATTTTACAAAGCTGACTAGGGTAGGGGTACTACAATACATCCCTCATGTAAAGTAATAAATTTCGAGTGGTATTGTACGAACTTGGTAGATTGTGGAGGTATAATTCAAACATTAGGTCTTGTGTGTTAGGGGTTGCTCTAGAGTATGCAATAAGAAATGAACTTGGTGAAATAATAGAGATGGATGCATTGCTAAGTAATAGGCTGATTTGGAAATACAAAAAAATTCTTGTAAGTACAATGCATACACTCTAGTAGGGGGTCAACAACTTCTGAGTTGAGTGGATAAGTAAACCATCTTCTCTAGATTGGCAGTCAATTTCATGATCTCTATGTCTCTTACTCCTAATTATACCTCATAACTAACTCTGAGTGTTTGCTTTTCCTTCTCCTATTGATTTATGTTCCATTCAAATTTCAAGTATGCTCTCCATAGGGCAATGCCAAGGGTGAGTGTAGTGAGTGGTCCTGGTGTATCTTTCTCCTTATCGCCAGGGAATCTTTTCTTCTACAATTCCACAATAGCTAGATTGGTTAACTTATCCAATTATGCCCCCTCTTTCTATTAGAGTGTCAATTGTGTCTCTAAAGATCACTCTCCATTTTAACCCCATCTCTCTACTTATACTCTGCCAATCGTTGTTCTAAATATCTTATCCTTTGAAGAGCTACTTGCAACTCATCACTCTTTTCTTCCCTTCTAGGGCTTGTTATGGAGCAATAAAGATATCTGGCTCTACTTCAATTTCTTCTTCATCACAATCCCCCATTGGGGGTACTAGTTTTTGCTACTCAGGATTCAATGTTTATGTAGTACTCTTTCTTGGCAAGTAAGGCTCATTATCATTAGGTTGAGGTACAAAATCATTCAATTCTTTGCCTCCTTGTGCTTTATCCACACAGTTTCCTCTCTTAGCATCCCTTCATCCTCTTCAATAGTTTCATGATCCCTAAACAAGTATTCTTGCTCTGAATTAATATCAATATGTACAATATCTTGTTTGGGAGGTTTTGTTGAGATGTAGTCCCCTTCTTTGAGAGATGATTAGAACATCTCTTTGGTCTCTATAGCTCATGAAGCCTCTTTTATTTTGGCTTCTTCTATTGAGATTACTTCTTATCCCTTGGGGTATCAAGTTTTCCCTTAGGTTTCACCTTTTTTTGAACTTTTTTTTAATGCCTTCCTAGATTCCTCTACAAACCTTTGTCTCTTTGACACATGCTATTCAATTTTTACATCGATCATTTTTTTTTTGTGCTTGGATGTTGAAGATGAGGCAAATTATTTCCTTTTATTATTTGTAAGTGAAGTGGAAGATCTAAAGATTTGTTTTGAGGATGAAATAGGGGTTTTGCCAGAGGTTGGAGGTGTTTTTACTGATGTTACGAGTAAAGCTACTAGTTCATTATCATTGTGACTTTAATATTCCAATTCTTCATCTTCTTTAATTTCCTAGGGCTTTGGGTAGGTAATGTAGGTGGTTTTAAATTACCCTCATTAATTCTAAATGCTTCTCCAATGAGGGTTTTATTCTCTTCTGCACTTTCTATTTTTTTCTTCAATTTCAATTCTACTAGACCATTTGGTGCCATTGTCTACATTTTATGGAATGTTTCTTAAGAGCCTAGTATGGATATTGTTCCATTCCTTGAATTTCTCTCAGCTAACATATAGAAATTGAGAAGAAAAACTTATTTTCACCAAAAGTACAACTAAACAATTGTGGTACAAATATGAGAGGTTCCTCCTTTTCCTAAACTCAATGGTCATTCTAATCAACACATGATGAAAATAATTAGGCACATTGACTAACCTATTGTGGCAAAGGTGACTCATTAGCTTTAGGTGTATAGTTTAAAGAAAACATCACATGTAAAGTACTTGATAATCTGGGATGTAAATTTTGTCCATGGTGGAGACAAAGAAACCCATTTAATTCCCTAAGAGGTTGAATCAATAGTTTCATGAGGGTGAGCAAATTTTTCTCTTGTTGATTTTGCATCTAGAAATGTTGGGAATTTTTCTCTATTCCATGGAAGATTGGATACTTAAAAAATGACACCCTCTAATGCATCAACCCTTAGTCCCTTGATAATAGCTTCATGTTTATGAAAGGTTGCTACAAATTCTTCTGTCATCTTATCATTATATTCTATTTATCTTAAACAATACTGCACCCAACTTGACCTTTCAAATAACAGCAAGGAGTTTAGTAATAGAGTATGTTCTATGGGTTATGTTCTAATGGGGCTGACTCCCATTTTTCCTTTTCACTCAATTCCCTATTTTTAATTTTTGTTTGTTTTCTACTGTAATTGATCTATTTATCCTATGACAACACTTTCTATTCTTCCACTCTTTAGGTCAATTTTCTTCAGAAACCCTCAACTCGCCTACTTTTAACAATGTCTTATACCAACTCAAATCCCTTCAATTCAACAATGCATGAGTATTTTCATGACTATAATGTGAAAACTAGTTTACCCTATTAGTTAATGTATAGAGTTTTCCATGTACTACCAAACTTTACAAAATAATTAGAAAATTAATTTTTTATAAATTCCAAACAAAAACAATCATGATAACTACTCAAATGAAAATAATAATCATGACCCAAAAAATAAATAATCATGAAATATATCACCCCCAACTTAAGAAATTAATTTTTCCACAAATTAAAATTGGGGAAATTAGGGTATGAATGATAGGAACTAAGATTGAGTTTTATACGATGACATGTATATATATATACACACTTGTGAAGTTATAAATTGATAATAAAATCAATCCTATCGTAAATGAAATTTAATGTGAATCATACTTGTTTAATATGTTGAATGATTGAAAATACACCTAGTGAGCTAACAAAGAGTGTAATGGAAAATAGAAAGAAAGTGGAGTGGAGTCAATGTGATGGATGTGATTGAAAGGATGGGTATGACAACAACCAAAATGATGTGATGACAAGAGAGTGCAATAACGCCACATAGAAAGAGTTGAATTTGGTGGTATAAAAGTGGGTGCATGTAAATGAAAACATTAAGTCTTGTCGTACACATTGATATAAGGAAATGGTTGCCTGTAGGGTGATGCTCTGTGTGGTTGCATGCAGCTGGAGAAAGATATAGAGTGCATGAAAAATTTGAGTGGTTGCATGTTGACTAATAATCAGGTCCGAATTATGAGGAAATATGTCACATCCTATCTGTGTGTGTTTCAAAGTGTTATTAAAGAAAAAAAAGAACATAATTAAAGATATGTGTAGTGTGTGCATGTGATTTGAGGTGACAATTTATTCAAAATAAATAGCTAGGGGTAAACTAGATGGGTCATTGGTAGTCATTCGGTGATTCTCTATTGTTGTTGATGATTCTAGAATGGTTGTGGCAAATGAGGTGGATGGAGTGGGAGGTAATGGATAATTGGATGAAATGGATGGAGATGGTGGTGTGAATTGCTAGTGTAGATTGAGTAAAAACCTCATTTTTATTGAGAGGCTTCTTATATAACTCTAGCCTATGTCCATCGACCACCAAATTGAAATGGACTAGATTGATGGTGGTGACTAAAAAACTCCATAAAGATACACTTGTTTAATTTCATAGGGACCCAACTAACATGTCTAAAGTTTTCCCTTGTGGTCCTTGTACTGAGAATCATATAACCATGCCCAATCCCCTTCCTTAAACTCCTTTGTATTTATGTATTGATCATGCCATTTAGTCCTCTTCTTTTGGATAATCTTTGTATGTTGAATAGCTTTCATTCTCATCTCATCAAGTGTATTCAATTGATGCAACCAATCCTTTTGAGCTTGATCAAGATTCATATCTAAATCCACTATTGTCCTCAATGTATTATATTCACACTCAATAGGAAGAATTTCCTTATTTCCATGGACAATCTCACAGGGTGTGAACCTTGTGGTTGTTTTCCATGTTCTATATTCCCAAATTTCTTCTGGCTATCGAGAAACAAGGTGAATAAATCTTGCAATATTAACGATCTTAGATGATTAAAAATCTAAAAAGATTACCAAATATAAAACTAAATCTAAAATGAATAGTGATTGCACCATTCAACATACACATTAAAGAACCATACCAAAAGAGACTATATTTACGTGGACAAACCCTTTCAAGAAAAAACTCCACCAAAGAACGAGGAAAAGTATATTATTATTCTTAAAAAGAAATAAAACCACAATAATAAACTTCACTACACTTCTCTAAATGATCCTAGAACTACTTGGAAACAATTATCAATTGATTACTAAACAAATATGCCATGGCTCCAATTTATAGAAAAATGGAAGAGGAAAAACAACTGTTGTTTTCCCAAAACCACTTGCCAAAAATATTGCCTTAAAAAATGAAAAGCCAATAGAAATAATTAAATAATAAATAACTCTTAAAGTGGCCCCTCATGGGTGCCAAACCCAAATCCACTTAGTCTTTACACATTTTGAGTGCTTCAAAGCTTATAGTGACTATATTCAAAACCCCAAATGGACACCTTTATTCCTCCCAAATTTGATCTCCTTATGCATGAACCTTCATATATAATTAAGGACATGGGAAGGAGTGTATTTTATCCATTTTGATTTATATTTATCACCTCTTCACGTTCACTTCTTGAAAATTCAATTACAAATAGTAATAAAGTACAAATAGTTAATATTTTCCTCACATGTCCTAGTAAGCACTTTCCAAAAAATAATGAGACAATGAATGGCTTAGGATTGCAAGGTTAATGTCACCTTTTCCTGAAATTCTTAGACTTGACATTGTACATTGCAATTCCAAAAAATACCTAAAATAAAATCAAGTACAGTGATCAAGGCCCATGGTCTTCCTGCACCAAGAGAACTTTTTTGTGGTCATTATCTTCATAAGAGAATCCACAACATTATCCAAAGTGTCAAATTTTTCTATCAAGATCATACCACTATCAATTATTTCTCATAAAAAGTGATATTGAATATCAACATGCTTAGTACAAATATGATACATAGGATTCTTGGCCAAACATATAACACTTTGACTATCACATCCAATCCTCACAATCTTGCAATCAAAACCAATGCCAATATCAAGTTTGTGTAACCATACCACCTCCTCAGAGGCATGAGTTGTTGGCATATGCACACTCCAATGAGACATTGTATGTGATTGAAGGTTTTGTCATTGATGGCAACCTTACAATCCTATGGCACCGACAAGGCATTACATTGGCATCAATAGAACACACTCTACACCGACACTCTGAACATCGGCACCGACACAGAGAAAGGAAGCATACTGGCACAGAGGCCGACAGGATTTTTGATATATCATATTTTGTTTATTATTTGAAAAACTTTGTAAGATGACTTGATATAATTGTAAAATGACTCTTATATATAAAAGAAATCATTGTAGACATTTTGTAAGTAAATGATGTAAGCAAAAAAGTAAGGAGAAAAGATTAAGTAGACCTATTATGCGAAATATAGGTTAAGGGGTATATGTAAAGAACAGAGCAGGAACCGGTACTAAATCTGGCATTGAAGATGCTATTGTAAAATAGTACAAGTAATTGGATTTGCATAATCCACATTGTAAGTCAGTGAGACTTCCCATTTGAGCAGTGAGCTCTAGGTAATTGGCCTTCCTGCATGTGCAAGCCCCTATTGTAAGTAATATTCTCTTATTGGCCAGTAAGTGAATATTGTGGGTCACAAATCCCACTGAGGTTTTATGGTGTGATTTTCATGTGGTTTCTTTCATTTCTGTTTATCACATTATTTCTTGCATATCGGTACACTGTTACAATATGTTCTGCATGTTTTAAGTTGAGAAATTCTAATTACCGGTTAGATCCTAATTCACCCCCCCCCTCTCAGTATCTGTGAGTTTCCTAACAATTGGTATCAGAGCTTGGTCCTCTATTTTCAGAAGCCTAACAACTTGAGGAAGATCTTGACATCGGTAAAGATGGAAAATTTGATGAAGCAACTTGAAGCAGCTCTCTCCGACTATGATGCAGAAAAATTGAAAAATATCAAACTAGAAGATGATCTTAAAGTAGCTTAGGATATCATTCAAGCACTTCAAGAGAATCTTACTATTGCAAGAAATAAGAGAAGAGAACTTTGTGAAAAGATGCAAAATGAGAATGATGAGAAGGAATCACTTAATGATATGTTAAGTAAGCTGAAACTGGAGAACATAACTACAAAGAATGAGATGCAGGATATGACTATGAGATTTTGTAAAGAGATTGAAGATAGGAAGAAGAATGAAGAAGAATTGACCAAAAGACTAAGTGATGCAGCAAATGAGAACACAAGACTTAGCTATGAAAATGATCTATTAAAGACAGATCTGATGCACACTCAGAATGACTCCAATGAACTGATGAGACAGAAAGAAGTCTTAGAAAGAGAACTAGAAACTGCAAATCAACATAAAGAGAAATTCAAGAAAAGCTCAGAGGAACTTGACACCTTGCTGAATAATCAAAAACCTAAAGGTGACACTTCTGGAATTGGCTTTGAAGTTGGTGACAGCTCTGGTACTGCAAACACACAGGATCACAACAAACCAGTAAGGCAACCTAATGCTTATAAATTCAATGGAAAATGCTTTAACTGTAATAAGTATGGTCATAGAGCAAATGAATGTAGATCTAGAAATTATCAGAATATCAACACACCCACCAGTCAATGTTCTAAATGCAACAAAGTTGGTCACAATTCTGAGAATTGCAAAATGAATGTGAGATGTTATGTTTGTGGAAGATTTGGACATTTATCTAATCAATGCAGAACACAAACCAACATAGGTTATGGGTAAGCTATTCAGAAGAATAATGTAACTTGTTATGCATGTAACAATATTAGGCATATTGCAAAATTCTGTAGAAGTAAAGGATCACTGGTAGACAACAAAAGTTCTAGCTTGAAAGGTAAAGAAAAAGTTGAAGAGGTTAAGCAAGAATCCTCAAAACAATGGATTAGAAAAGCTTATCTAAATATTGGGAATACTCCTCCACCGGTAGAACCAGTCAATACTTCACCGGTAGGACAAAGTGATACTTCACCGGCAAGACAGAGTGATGCTCCACTGGTAGGAAGTTCTTCATCAAATTGAAGAAAGTTTACTTGAGGGTTTGGCGATCTAATGACACATGTGCTATTATTCCCTCAGTTAGAGATGAGAAGTTGGAAATTACTTTATTACCGACAGACAATGTTAAGTGAATACTTAACCGGCATGCATTTAATGTGGTAGATGGCAAAAGACACTATAAATTTGTGGTTTTGGCTCCATTTCATTTCATCAAGATTTCAAACCTACGAAGAGCGCGAAGATTCTGAGCTAAGGCATTTCAAGCAAGAGGCAAGAACACTTCAAGCAATCATCCATCCTAAAGGCAGTAAAAGGTATTTTATCATGGCATCCTCCTCTACTCTTGAATATATAGCAAAATCTACTATTGTCGAACTTATAAAAAGACCTAGGCCCATATTTCAATTAGTTCTTGAATTAGCAAAGAAAGATGATACTTTAGGTGCTTTTTCTCAAATTCCTAAAGGAGTTGTTTATGCTGAAGACCCCATAATTTACATTCACTGCAACATTGAGGAACTAGGAGATGAAGAGATTAAAACCATGTTTAAATTTGTCATATGTGATGAATCGGGTAATGTAAAAGATGAACATAAGATCATTGAAACCCTAGGATTTACAAAGATCCTTAGCATTCCTGAATTCCCCAAGGATGTGATCAGGATAGTCCTAAGCAGGTTACATAGTGAATTTTTCTGGTTAGATGCAATTCACAAAATCATTAAGGAAGCTGTGAAAGCTGTCACAGGGTTACTGACCACTGGTAAAAGGCCTGACAAAACCAAGAAGGTTTCCAATGACCTAGTTATGAACCTAACTAGTGCCACATCTGATAAAAGGTCCTTAAGAGTAAATGATGTAAAAGATACTAATGTAAGATTTATCAACATGATAATAGGATATAAGGAAACTCATGCAAACAGACTCAATTTAGTGTCAAGTCTGTGCATTAAGAGTGCTTATGACATGGTCACATATAATGCAAAGATTGATGTATGTGAGTGGTTGAAAGACGAATTAATTGACAACTTAGGCAAGATTAAGAAGGACAAGAAAGGAACTTTCAGGTTTGGAAATTTGCTAGTATGTCTGATGCTACATATAACCAAATAGGTTCCCAGTATAGGCTACAAAGAACTTGGATATGATATACCGGTAGGTAAACAACTAACAAAACTATTCAATAATATGGGAGAAGATAAGGAAAATAATATCCATGATTTCTTTCAAGCACTTAAGGCCAAAATGAAGAAAAGAATTAGATTATCACAAAAGATTGTTGACAAATATAAGGATGAAATATGTTTTGTAATAAAAAAGGATGAGATCTAGATGGAAGCAGTCATCCCTAGGACAATCTGGGTAACAGAGATGGGCTACGAAATAGATGATCATATAATTGAAACATATGCTAAAGCACTTCTGGAAGCCTCTAAAGAACCTAAGGAAGAAGTATTTGGTACTGCAGAAACTATTGAAAGCCAAATACAATCCCATAAAAGAGTGAAAAAGGTTGAGGCAGTTGTAAGAAGAGGTTCCAGGCAAGCAAAGGAAATCAAAGAAAAAGTAATGAAACAAATCGGTATAACAGAGGATGAGTTAGCAGCTCCACAACCTGAAACTCACCTATCACCGGTAGGCACATCTTTAGAGCATGACATGCCTGCAGCTTTTAAGAGAGTTGTAAGGAAAAGAGATCCCTCACCGACAACCACACCCTCACCTAGGAGGACAAGACAAAAACAACAAGCAGTGAGATCTCTGGTAAGAAAGGCTACACCAAAGAAGAAGAAACTGACACCCAAGAAGAAGAAGAGGACAAATAAGGACTTGGATCCTCTTGACATACTGTTGAATGAAATTATAGAGGAAGGGAAATTGAAGAATATAGAGAAACTATATGACACTCTGACAGCTGATGAAAAAGAACAAGTAGAAAACAGTGTTATATTACATATGGATATGTATAAGAGATTTTTGATGGAAGTAGTAGATGAAGTACCATATGAACTATTTAAGAGATTGGAAGCAAGAAGACAAGCAGTAATAGAACTTGACAAGAAAATAAAGATAGAAAAGCTACTTGCTGTATACCTGGTGAATTCACCTAAAGAAATTGATGACTTAATTGCTGAAGCCAACTGTTCAGTATTTTCTACTGCACACCGGCACATTGCTTTAATGGTTGGAAGAGTTAATGAGGTGACCAAGGAGATAGAAAATGCATGGGACATTTTCCTAGTGGAAAAAGAAAAACAAGAAGAATACATGAGACACAAACCTATAAAGGTTTATCAGAAGGAAAGAGACAAGGGTAAAGGTAAAGTTGGTGGACCACCTAGTATCAAGGTTAACGATGTTGGCATTTTTGATGTTCATGTTGTGATTGTCATTGATGGACACACACTTGCATTAAGATCCTCTTTATATGTATAAGTTAGAGCACAACCGGTATTTGTTCCAACTGGTATGTTGTAGGTATGTTGTACTATAGTCTTTTAGACTATTGATGTTTTGTAGAATGTGTTTCCCAGTCTAAAGCGACATGTCGACCCCAAGCAGTTCATAGATCTCAAGCAGTACGAGGGAGCAAAGTGGCATAACACATTTCTACCAGTCTTCATTTTTGATAAACCGGCAACTGGTATTTTGTATGAACCGGTAATACTCTGTGATGAGTTACCAACTGGCATTTTGTGATGAGTTACCAATCCATCGATTATTTGACGGTGCTGACACACTGGCAGTTCTTTTTGTGTCGTGTTATTGAGTATGTCTAGATTCATTGAACCTAGGAAATTGTAATGTAATCCTATTGGACCAACATGAAATCCGATTCCTTTAAAAGGACATCATGTCTAGGGTTTTAGGTTGTTGTCGAAAGGGTTTATGTTGTTGCTAGGGTTTAAGGTGGTTGAGGAGTTGGAAAGAATATTAATGTGTAGAAGACTGAAGTAATGCAGGATTGCATTAAGAATGAGCTATCAAGGATCTAACCGAGCAGTTTGTGCTATTAGATAGATCAAACACTTGTTGATTACTCACATCTTTGACAAGTCTATAGCCCTTAACCGGGTAGGCCCAAAAGCCTTTTGTAAATCCTCTAACAAGGTGGTTCACATCTATGGATCTAAAATCCTCTAGCAAGGTAGTCTTTAATCGGACTTATCTCCTAACAGAGATTGAGATTCCTAACAGGATCTATTCTGGTGAAGAACATTGTAAGACCTTAACCGGTCTAACCTTAATCGGTCTAGTTTCTATTCTGTAGATAGTGACTTGTGAGTTCCATCTCACCGTGTTTTTTCCCATTTGGGTTTCCATGTCAAATATCTTGTGTTATGGTTGTATTGCTTTTGTGGGTGAGTTCTTTATTTGCATTTTGGTTTGCATGTGTGATAACCGATCTGTCTATTAAACTATTTTATCAGTTTATCTTTAGACTATTTAAGTGTGTAAGTGTAGTGTTTTTCGGTATACTAATTCACCCCCCCCTCTTAGTATTCATCAATTGGTATTAGAGCCTACCTTTCTATAAGTTTAACCACTTGTAAAGAGATATGGGGGAATACACCTTGAGGGAACTTACTCAATGACTCACTAAGTCTGAGCAAGCCTATGATGATCTTATGGTCAAATACAAGGCATCTCAAGCAAAAAGGAGAGAACATGCAGAAAAGCTGATGGAGCTATCTGAAAATAGTTCTGTAGATGAAGCATATATGGAAGCCCTAATTGCAGAAGTAAATAAGTTGAATGAATCAAACTCCAACCTGAGAAAGGAGTTGGAAGGACTGACTATCCAAATATGTCAAGAGCTTGAGAACCAGAGAAAAACTGAAAAACCTAGTGAAAAAAAGAGATTTTGAGATCTCCAAGTTGAAACAAGAGATGAGTGCCCTAAATTCTCAACTCCATGCAAGCAAGGTGGAAAAGGAAGACATGCAAGGAGAACTGAACATTGCCATCTCTGAGAATGAAAACCTGTTGGAAACAAATACTACTATTTCCAAAGAACTCTCTGAGTCAAAGGAAATACTTGCTAAGTTCAACAAGAGCAAAAGATTGAGTCAGCTAGACTGGTAAAGAATACCAATGGACTTGGTTTCTTTGGACATGAGAAAGGAGAATCCTTAGGAACAAATGCTGAAGCATCAAAGAAGCAACCGACATTCAAAGGAAAAGGTAAGTAAAAATTCAAACCTGTTTGCTTTAACTATCTTAAAGAAGGACACACTGCCAATGTATGTAGGAGCAAAGCCTACAATAATTTTCCTTACTTTATTAACAATGTACCTAGATCCAATAAGTTCAATGGTCATTGTTATGCATGCAACAAGTTTGGACATAGAGCATCTGAATATAGGTCTGTCATGAACAACACCGGAAGATATCCTCAGAGGACCCAAGGCGCTGGTCCGGAATCTTTTGTGAACCAGAACCCCAACCAGTTTAATGCTTATAACCACTAGTCAAGTAATAGTGGCTATCAACCGGCAACTAGATGGAGAGCAAATTGTATGATCTGTCATGGTCATGGTCATACTGCTGCAACATGTAGAAGGAAGAATGGAAACATGAACAATGAACCTTGGAGAGCACTTGGATTGGTCTGCTATCGCTGCAACAAACCGGGTCACATTGCAAGATTCTGAAGAAGCAGAAAGTGTATATTTGATGATATACCGGTCACTCCGTAAGGAGGAATTGATGTTGAAATAGTTCAAGCGGACATGAAAAAAACTTGGAAGAGGAAACCAGTAATGTTGGAAGAGGAACTGGTTTCTGCACCTAGTGTGGAAATATCAGAACGGACAAACTAAGCTTCAAAAGGCTTAGGGGGAGAAAATGGCAAAATGTTTTCAAACCCCCAGTTTATACTGGAAAAAGACCTTAACCGGTATGTGATACCTGTTGCTTGGTAGAAGATCGAAAATGATAAAAAAGGCAAAATTAGGGTTTATGCCCTAATGGAGGAGCATTAATGATGGTAGGTGAGGACTATGTTTAAAAGCATTTTTGAAATCATTTATCACTATCAGTTTTTGAGTGAAGAAAAGTTTTTCAAAGAGCAGAGTGACAAAAAGGCGATTTGAGCTGAGATTTTGAGAAATTGAAAAATCGTAAAGGAGATTCAAATTCAAATAGCAAATGGTCAAGTGGAGAACACAAAGCAGTGATTTAGCTACCGACAAAGTGAGGAGTGAAGGAGAATTGGAAAGTCCTAAATTCACGTGTTTTAAAAGGTATTTCTTGAGTTCTTAAAATTTATACAATGGCTTCCGCATCTCATACCAGTTCTAGTGCATCTATTGAGTCTGAAAGTTTTATTCAACGGAAGTCAAAGTATAATGCCCTATCACAAGTTTTGGCTGGAGTGATAGTAGAAGAGGGAATTTCTGACTACATAGATTGCAAGATTGAAGACCTAGGGTCTTTAGCCATCCACTCCCAACTAGGTCTATTTTGTGGAAAGGATAAGAAAATCAAACCAGAGTATAGTATCTTGGAGAAGAAGAAACTCCATAATGTTGTATACTTCCTGGAAGACTTTACAGAGGATCATATAAGGATCATTTTGAGCAGAGTCTATGGTGACAAAATGTACCTGGAGAGGACGCATGATATCACACTGCAGGCAATTCATGTAGTCACTGGTTTCTACAATATAGGGGAAGTACCAGCCCTAAGGACGGTTAGTAAAACTGAAATGTCCAAGCTCACCGGTTCAGTGAGTGACTCACGGGGCATGATTGTAAATTCAATCAAGGATGATCTGGTTAAGTATGCCTACATGGTGATAGGCTACCAACATTCTCTACCAGCTGAATCAACTTTGTATCTGCTGCAGCGATAAATGCCGCTTACCGGATGATAAAGGAGGATGCATCATTCTATCTATGTACCGGCATGCAGAGGCAACTCCTGTCAAATCTGAAGTCAATCAAACAAGATAATACACTGAGGTTCAAGTTTGGACAACTATTGGTTGGGTTGTTCTTTTACTTTCAAGGATACTTCCTAGGAGTGGGAGACATTCAGTGGTTTGTGGACCAACCGGTTACCAAACAGATAAAGGAAAGTTTGCAAGCAGTGGGAACTGGTTATCCTAAAGTATTGAATAAGTATTTTGATGAGTTCAGACAAAAAATGAGTCAAAGGATGATGATCTTAGGTGATATCATCAAGAAATATGAAGATGACATCTGTTTCACCATCAAGGTGGATCAATGCATAATGGAGGCTGTTGAGCCTAGACAGGAAGAAGTGGAGCCAATGGGCTATGAGGTGATTTATGACATGCTGGAAGGGTATGCCTCTACCCTTATTGCCTTACCACTTCATCCTAAGGCGAAGAGAACTGGCACCTACCTAGAGAGGATAGCACCGGCCGAGGAACCACCAGCAGTAAAAGAGAAAGAATCGGCAGTGAAGAAGGCAAAGGCAGTGCCTGCAGCATCAACACCGGTTACTACTGCAACTCCAAAAGTGACCAAGCGGTCACCAGCTAAGAAGAAACTAGAAGTTGCACTGGCTAAAGTGTTTCAGAGAAAGAGGAAGACAAGGAACACCTCTCCAGACTCAGAGCAAACTGTGTCTGAGGAAAAGCCAAAGAAAACACGTCAAGCAAAGAAGAAGACCAAGAATGAACCGACATCATCTGCACTGGTAAATATAGACATCTCCTCCTATAAACCTTTGACACATTGTCAAAGAACAATAAAGTATATTAGGAGAAAAGTGTTAAATGATTTACCTGAGTGTTTTGATGACTTCAATGAGGATGAAAAGGAAGCGGTTGAAAAGGAAATAATTTAGTATCTATGTAGTAATGACTGATCGCCCTCAGAGATTAAGTCTTAGACACCGGATTCTTTATATATGTCATTAGATAATAGATGGCACATTGCCATAGAGAAAGAACAGGAAATTAGAGAGAAGGTTTTTGCACAATACTTTCCCGACCTGTCAAATTCTGAATTATATGATGTTATTGATCTAAATAAAGGACTCTTCTTAACTAGAAAAAGAAGACTCTGGCTGTTAGAAGGAAGAGTTACTGATGTTGAAAAGGACACCCATCTATTTATGCAAATCACTATCCAGATTCACAAAGCACGTTTGGCCAACCGGCAAGCAAAAAAAGAACCGGTTATATCCAAACTAGATGAAGCATTTGATGATGAAGGAAATCTGGTTGTTGAACTAATCGACATCATTGATGTCGATGCTTTGGATGCTGAGTATGTTACCCAGGAGACACCATCTGAGGCAACAAGATAGAAGCAATAGGCTAAACTGGCTGGCAAGCAATCTGAGGATAGATAGGAAGCGGCAAAGGAAGAGGCAAAGCAGAGGAAAAAGGATGAAGAGAAGCAAAAGAAGAAGGAAGAAGAGAAAAAGAAGAAAGATGAAGAGGAAAAGAAGAAGAAAGATGAAGAAGAGAAGAAGAAGAAGGATGAGGATGAGAAAAAGAAAAAAGATGAAGAGGAGAAAAAGAAGAAAGATGAAGAGGAGAAGAAGAAGAAAAATGAAGAGGAGAAGAAGAAGAAAGATGAAGAGGAGAAGCAGAAGAAGGATGAAGAGGAGAAAAAGAAGCAAGAAGATGAAAAAAAAAAGAAAGAAGAGGAGGATAAGGAACAGGAGAAAAAGAAGGAAGCAGAGAGGAAGAAGAAGGAAAAAGAAGATAAGGAACAGGAGAAGAAGAAGGAAGTAGAAAAGAAAAAGGCTAAGGAGGACAAGGAAATAGAGAAGAGGAGAGAAGCGGAGAAGAAGAAAGTGGAAGAGGACAAGGTAGGAGAAGTGACAAAGAGCACCCAGATGGAGACTCTGAAGGCAATCAAGAGTCAAGCCAAACCGACTAACATCTGTAGTTCTATAGATCTCCAATCTGCAAGTGAATCATAGCTAATGCAAAGCATCAAGGTTGCTCAAGAGCACCTTGAAATCATTCGAAGGAAGAAGGAGTATGATATAATTCAAGCGGTTGTGGACACACTTACCGGTTTGTTACCTGGTACAAATCTTCCCAACACTGAATCATCACTAGCAAAGCTTAAGCTACTATGCACAGTAGTGGATGATCAGGTATAGAGCCTGGAAGAAGTAGCTGAGGCAAATGTCTAGAAAGAGCATAAAAAATCTCTTAACATTGCTTTGGTAAAGAAGTTGAATGAGCTCCGGTCTAAACTGCAGAAAGACCAAAAGGATATAAGGGATGCTTTGGATGAGGGAAATTTGCTACTTAGCAAAATCTGCCAACCCCATCTGTTCTATGATGATGTGCTAGCTTAGAAGAAAAAGCTTCAAATAGACTTACAGTCTTACTTGAGCACATTCATGCCACCTTATGATTCCTTCACAACTTATGGGCAAACCGTTCACTAGTTTCATATCCAGTCAGCCAAAATGGAGCAAGAGATCAACACACAGTCTAGAGATTTGTAGGAGCTACAATTGGTTTTAATTCCACGTCTGCAAATTCTTCAGAAGTGTTATCTGAACCTGGATGCCTTGACAGTTACATAGGAGATGAGCACAGTTGATGCCATGGAAGAATAGGTCTCCCAGATGCAAACAGAGAAAGAAGTGGCCACCTCCCTACTTGAGTCCTAGTCTCTATTAATGAAGCAATTCTTGTAGGACTATAAATCTGTTTTTGACAAGTACTATTCCTTATTGTCATAAACTTTTATTATTTTTATATATCAAATGGAAAAAGGGTTGTTTAGCGGTACTTTGTCATTGTTGGCAAAGG
This sequence comes from Cryptomeria japonica, assembly GCF_030272615.1. Classification (NCBI taxonomy): domain Eukaryota; kingdom Viridiplantae; phylum Streptophyta; class Pinopsida; order Cupressales; family Cupressaceae; genus Cryptomeria; species Cryptomeria japonica. Next base: position 484,629,306 of record NC_081409.1, read on the forward strand.
GGGAGAATTATTCTATTTTGGAGAAGTATAGGGGAGAAGTATCTGGTACTTTAAATTTTTCTATATGCTTTGATATATGCTATATGCTCTAATATCTCAATGTTTATGCTCTATATGCAAAATTGTTGTACATTGTATTGATTGTAATGCCCATACCCTAGTCGGACTTGTAAAACCCATGTGACCTTGATTGACTTCCTATGTGGCATTCTTGAATGGTAGGTTAACCGTGATGCAATGTGTAGTTTAGATAATATAAATACTTGTGCATACTTATTATTGTGCCTTTGCATCGATTCTTGTGTATATGTAATTGTTTCCTAACTCTTGTGATAAATCTTGAGCTAACGCCTTCATTGAATATGTATATGTATATGTATGCTTGCGTGATTCATGAGTGCAGGAGATTGTAGTTACGACACTGCCTAAGGCAAGGTTCATCTCCTTTGGGATTTGCAAGGTTGAGTATGCCTCCTTCATCTTTAGAATTCGGTTTTGGTGGTCATATAACTCTCGTCTTGCCTTAGCCATGGTCAGGTGAGCATCGCATGTGTGGTTCGTGGGGCTCTCACTTTTCATTGGATTTCATGTCATGTGATTTGGTGGACTCCCTCGTTTTGCTTGCCTTGCACGAGGTAAGTGGAGTTTGTTGTTCTAGGTATTAAATTCAAATTTATAAGTAGACGTGCACATTAGTAATTTAGAAATTTAAATGGGTAGCTTCCTTTATATGATTAATCATTAATTTAAGAGATTGCTTTAAATTATTATTGTAGCAAGCTTAAGGTATTTAACTGGGGTTAGTGTGATCATTTACACATTTGTAACATTTACGCATTTGTAGTTGAGAAATTAGAATAAATAAGACTCTTGCATTAGATTAGTCATTTATTTAAAAAGGTCGCTTTACTATGTTATAACAAGTCAATTTAATAGTTAAATTCGATAATAATGAATTTAATGAGTTATGCGTTTTGGAAAGGAAAAATTTAAAGTCATTTGGGAGATAGAAATAAATTACTCATTTTCGCATTTTGGAAGAAAAAGGGTAAATTATTATTATTTAAAAGAAATTTAAAGTGGATATAGTATAAAAGTTTGGTTTTTAGAAAATTAAATTTATCAAAATATAAAGTGTTGGCTAAAGTGATATGAAGAAATTTAAAATTAGAGTTAAATAAGAAATGGAAGCTTTTTAATTTTAAAAGAAAAATGAATAAGAAGGATTGAATAGTGGTTTCCATTTTGATTTTCATTTATTTTATTTTAACAATAAATGCCTAAATTCGAAATTGAAAATTAGGGCAAAATTAGGGTTTCTCATTTTAACCTAGCTTTGGAAACATTTTGGGGGTTCTCTGTTTTGGGGATTTTTTTTTTTTTTTGGAAAAATGGAGGTGGGGGAAAAATGTGGAAAAGAAATGGAGTTCTCTTGCTTGGAGTTGCAGGTGGAGCTCTTCATCAGATTCTTGCCCGGAATGCGTTATAAGGTAGGATTCGAATCTACTCCTTTATTTATTTGTTGAATACAAAAAAAAAATAGTATTACCCATGAATGTTTTGAGGCTTAGTTTCAGTTTTCTTTCAAATTTGGTTGTTCTTGAATCAAACCCTTGCTCTTAATGGATTTTGTGATCTGAAACTTGATAGAAAATATCCTTCCCATAATGAAGATTTTTGGAAAAATCTGGAAAAAGAATGGATCTGTAATAAAAAAATAAAATGATGGGAGATTTCGTTTTTTTTTTTATATATATATATATATCTTCTTTTTTTTGAAGATTTTTAATGATTAAATCGGACTGTAAGTCGGAACATATATTAACAAAAAAAAATAATAACAAAAAAAAAAGAAAATAATAACAAATTTAGGGTTTCGGGGGGGGGAGCCGAAGCTCAACCCGCCCCTCCCCGCGCGCCGCTCGCAGTTTACTATCGGCACCCACACAAAGTGGGGGCCGAAGGGGACTGCGTCTCCTTTGGAGGCCGCAGCCCCTTCCGGCACCACTATGTGGGGGAGCCGTAGGGACTGCGTCCCCCATGGCGGACACAGTAACCCCCGACTCCACTGTGTGGAGGCCGAGGGGCTGCGCCCGTCATGGTGGCCGCAGTTCCCTTCGGTAGGGCATGGCTAGGGTTTGGGCCGCCCACCAATTTTTAAATTTGTTTTTTTTTTGCTTATTAATTATTAATTAGTTTTTAGGTAAGTTAAAAATTGGTTTTAGTTTGTTATATTTTATACAATCAAAAAAATGCTTATTAATATAAATATATTATAAGCAATATTTTATATTAAAATTTGAGTGGAGATGTACATTCTAACAAGTAATGATTTTCTATTTTAAATGTTAAAAAAAAAGGGGATAAATAGATATGTTAAAATCTAAGTTAATATAGGTAACATCTAATTAGTATATATACATTGATGACCTATATTGATTTTTCTTTTTGAAATATAATGTGGAAATGATTTTCATTATCTTTACAAATGATGAAATGTGCACTTAGGCTTTAATTCTTTTAAGTGGGGAAATGTTGGGACTCTCGGTTAGGTGCTAATGAGTAAATCGAATTGTGGTGTTAGTCCCTAATTTGTTTTTATGTATGCAATAGAAGCTTAATTTAGCTCGGAAATGGTTTTCCCATTTCTTTATTTACTCTTAATTTATTTTGTTCCTTTATAGTAAAAGGGTAATTTTGTGTAGTTAGAGAAGGGGCTAGATTATTTTTGTAAAACCAACTTGTCATTTGTGTGTATCTAAGGATTAAATAATCTGTTCAATTTCTTTTGAGTCAACTTCAGAAAATGTAGTATTTAACCGTTAACGCTTGAGCATGGTTTATTATTTTGGTAATCTGATGCGTCTGTTATAATAGCACGGCCTTGATAGGTATGTGGGCCCCTGTCATCTGATTGCTTTTGTCTGACCAACGTCGGTCAAGTCTCCATTTAGGGTACCACCAGTTAAGAAATCCTTGTTCTTTTTGCTTTGATGTAGTTGGTAAGATCCGCTTCAAAAGGGATCATTATGTAATTAATGTCCGAGGTGGCTGTTGTATATTGGTTGTATTCGCCTAAGTGGCAAGGATGTACAAGACTTATAAATTATGTATTGTAACAATATTAATGCCTAAGGGGTCTTGCAGTTGAGCAGACCCAGAGATGTAGCCCTTTAGGGGTGAACTCCGAGATCATATCTGTGTTATGCGGTGTTTTAGTTCCTTTGTTTTATGCTTTAAATTATCATGTATGGTTGTTATCTTATATAAGTGTATGATGGAAAATTAACGAATTTAAATCAAATGAATAAAATCAGACATCTTGAGGAATGTAGTAAATCAGATTCATAAGACATTGTAAATTATGATTATGGCAAAGTATTTAAAATATGGTAATTAAAGTTGTAATAATGGAAAGAATCTTGCTAGGTTACATCGTTGGATTAACTTGCAAATAAGCATGCAAATTGATCAAATGAGAATGGGAAAACAAAGATAGAATTAACGTTATAATTCCTAAGTTGGATTCTAAAGGATAAACATCATATAGGTATTTACTCTTATCTTCTTAAATGAATAACGCCATGTTAATTATGTATCACTACATTGGACGAATTTGTTTAGTTATTTCACGTTTTAATCTTAACAACAATCCTTACCGAAATTAACTTGATAATTGGGTGGACCCAACTATTTATCCATAATTGTAATCCTTAATAAAAGAATCCCTTATAATTACTAAAATGGAACTAAAATGGGAAGTATGGGTATATTTGATTTTATCCCAACCTTAGTAAATGTATCTCTTCATGTTAACCTTATTTGATTAAAAAGGAGTAACATGCAATAAGATAATTATTCTTTAATCCTAATGAAAGAACGTCACTATGTACTCATGTTTTAATCATGTAATGGTGAATATCATCTTGCTAACTATATTTTAATTTAAAGTATGCTCTCGTGTGTCCTAATGCATATCCACCTTAATGAAATTAGTCCATTTATTGTATTATCAAAACTTCGAATGAATTCTATGGCTACTCACATTTTACCTTTCATAAAAGAACTACAACTCATTAGTTGGCTATGCATGAAATCAAATGAAGGGACCTCACTCTATTAATTGTAAGTTAACCCTTAATGAATGAACCTCGTCTGATTAACCATACTTTTAATATTAAAGGATGAAATCGATTGTGAATGGATACCCTAAACCCAATGAATGAACTTCATTATATTAAGCGCATGAACCTTTTTGGAGGCCTCTTAATGTAATTTTGAATTAAAGTGCTATGAATAAATGACCTCTCAATGGCCTCCTAACCTCCCAAAGTAAATGAACGCTTCCTAAAATTATAAGATGTCCAACCACTGAACACATATATAATCAAGATCTATGCATTATCTCGTAATTAAAATATCCAGTTTAATGGATCTAATGACGCAAGTTGAGTTAGGTGTAAGGTTATGTAATCGCGTTGGGAAACCTCATAGGATCTTTTAGCCTTCTTTTAGCGTTCCGTTGTGTTATCTAGTTAGAGATAACTTGAGATAACTTCAATCTATCTTAATATTGTAACTTTTCATAAACGCTCTTCATTATTTAAAAAATAATATTTACACTCTATTTGAGTGTTTTTAACTTAAACCCTTAGGGGTTTCCTGGCGGGGCATTACATTGATTAAGGGATAGTTTATATGCTTAGGGGGAGAAATTTTGCTAATGGCATATTTTTGTTGTAAAACACTTAGAAGTCAAAATTTTATTTTCCTAAGTGTTGCCATCAATGCTAAAGGGGGAGATTGTTGGCATTTTTGATGTTCATGTTGTGATTGTCATTGATGGACACACACTTGCATTAAGATCCTCTTTATATGTATAAGTTAGAGCACAACCGGTATTTGTTCCAACCGGTATGTTGTAGGTATGTTGTACTATAGTCTTTTAGACTATTAATGTTTTGCAGAATGTGTTTCCTAGTCTAAAGCGGCATGTTGACCCCAAGCGGTTCGTAGATCTCAAGCGGTACGAGGGAGAAAAGCGGCATAACACATTTCTACCAGTCTTCATTTTTGATAAACCGGCAACTGGTATTTTGTATGAACCGGTAATACTCTATGATGAGTTACCAACTGACATTTTGTGATGAGTTACCAATCCACTGATTGTTTGACGGTGCCAACACATTGGCGGTGCTTTTTGTGTCATGTTACTGAGTATGTTTAGATTCATTAAACCTAGGAAATTGTAATGTAATCCTATTGGATCGACATGAAATCAGATTCCTTTAAAAGGACATCATGTCTAGGGTTTTAGGTTGTTGTCAAAAGGGTTTATGTTGTTGCTAAGGTTTAAGGTGGTTGAGGAGTTGGAAAGAATATGAATGTGTAGAAGACTGAAGTAATGCAGGATTGCATTAAGAACGAGCTATCAAGGATCTAACCGAGTAGTCTGTGCTATTAGATAGATCAAAAACTTGTTGATTACTCACATCTTTGACAAGTCTGTAGCCCTTAACCGGGTAGGCCCAAAAGCCTTTTGTAAATCCTCTAACAAGGTGGTTCACATCTCTGGATCTAAAATCCTCTAGCAAGGTAGTCTTTAATCAGACTTATCTCCTAACAGAGATTGAGATTCCTAACAGGATCTATTCTGGTGAAGAACATTGTAAGACCTTAACTGGTTTGACCTTAACTGGTTTGGTTTATATTCTACAGATAGTGACTTGTGAGTTCCATCTCACCGTGGTTTTTCCCATTTGGGTTTCCACATCAAATATCTTGTGTTATGGTTGTATTTCTTTTGTGGGTGAATGCTTTATTTGCATTTTGGTTTTTATGTGTGATAACCAGTCTGTCTGTTAAACTGTTTTACCAGTTTATCTTTAGAATGTTTAAGTGCAGTGTTTTTTGGTATACTAATTCACCCCCCCTCTTATTATTCATCAAAAGACAACTTACCCCCACCTCCTTTGATTACTCCACCGGTGACAACCACAGCTACAAAAGATCAATCGACAGTTGAAAGTATGGATGTAGAGGATGTCAATCCTAATCCTGATGTCTTATACATAGTAGATGTTGATACTCAAAAGATCAACATTGTGGTAGACGAAGATACAACTGATAAGACTGACATGGCTAGTAAGCCTCTGGTAGATTAACAAACTGAAAACACACAAGAGAAACCGACAGATGACAAAGAGAAACAGGTAGAAACTCAGACTTAGACTGAGTCAATGCAACAATCAGAGAAACAAACAAAGAAAAAAGATCTAGAACAGGAACAACAACAGGAGTAGGTTCATGAGGAAACAGTGCAACCGACAACTGGAGAAGTAGAAAAACCATTGCTTAAGGAAATGCAGACACAAACAGACCTACCAGAGGTCAATACGATCTTGGTTACTTCCACCGGCAGTACTCTGAATGTAGGTTCCTCATCATCAGGCTACAAATTAACTAATGTGACTGAAGTACTATTAGATTCAATTAAAAAGATAACAGATTGTAGCTCACAAGCTTATAAGGCAATAGATGACACCATACCAATTTTGAAGGTAATTGCTCCTAACTGTAATATAGACAATAAAGATTCTTTAGGACAACTTGATACCTTATGTAAATATATCATAGAAAACATTGAGAAAATAAAGGAAGAGGCATTGAAGGATAAATTGGAAATTGAAAAACAAAGAATCTTTGATGAGCAGATAAAGAAGTGTACCAGAGATTTTGACACACTTCTACTAGAACTGTGTAACTTATTGAAAGAGTACAAAACTCTGTACAAAGACACCTGTAAGACAAACTTTTTGACTGTAGATATAGATAAGAAAATAAGCAAGATACATAATGAAATCAATAAACTTGCTGGAAATTTTGTTAAGTCACCTGATACATTATAAGTTTTTGAGCAAAAGATAACAAATTTTGAGGAAGAATTACTTAAATTAGAAAGTGAAAAGGAGAGAGTAGTGATTAAGGCAAAGCATCTGAGATTAAAACTGAGTCCAAGATTGGACTATCTAGCATCATTACGGAAGGAAATATCTGAGGCACTAATACAGGGACAAAAAACACCAGCAGAGCATTTACATCATCTCACCGGTACAGCTAAAAGGATAGAGACAACAATAAGAGATAGTAAAAAGTTTATGGAGAGTATAAACTTGATTTTGGCGGATCTATTTCAAATTGTAACTACCCAGTTACAAGGTTGAAACTACAAACTCTACTGACATCTTGACAACCTTTGTCATTGATGCCAAAGGGGGAGTAGTGGTATGAGAAAATTCAAATATCACAGGAATCATATGCTCAGGGGGAGCACACATTTTTGGTAACATTTTTGGACTTCACATTTTTGGATACACTTTTGAAATTTCTCGTGAGTGTTGCCATCAATGCCAAAGGTGGAGATTGTTGGCATATGCACACTCCAATGAGACATTGTATGTGATTGAAGGTTTTGTCATTGATGGCAACCTTACAATCCTATGGCACTAGCAAGGCATTACACTGGCATCAGCAGAACACACTCTACACCGACACTCAGAACACCGACACTGGCACAGAGAAAGGAAGCATACTGACACAGAGGCCGACAAGATTTTTGATATATCATATTTTATTTATTATTTGAAAAACTTTGTAAGATGACTTGATATCATTGTAAAATGACTCTTATATATAAAAGAGATCATTGTAGACATTTTGTAAGTAAATTATGTAAGTGAAAAAGTAAGGAGAAAAGATTAAGCAGACCTATTATGTGAAATATAGGCTAAGGGGTATATGTAAAGAACAGAACAGGAACCGGTACTGAATCTAGCATTGAAGATGCTATTGTAAAATAGTACAAGTTATTGGATTTTCATAATCCACATTGTAAGTCAGTGAGACTTCCCATTTGAGCAATGAGCTCTAGGCAGTTGGCCTTCCCGCATGTGCAGGCCCCTATTGTAAGTAATATTCTCTTATTGGCCAGTAAGTGAATATTGTGGGTTACAAATCCCACTGAGGTTTTTCCCACATCAGGTTTCCTCATTAAATCATTGTGTTATGGTGTGATTTTCATGTGGTTTCTTTCATTTCTGTTTATCACATTATTTCTTGCATACTGGTACACTATTACAATATGTTCTGCATGTTTTAAGTTGAGAAATTCTAATTATTGGTTAGATACTGATTCACCCCCCCTCTCAGTATCTATGAGTTTCCTAACATGAGTAACAACCATATACTTTGATTTAGTGGTGGAAAAAGCAAATATGGGTTTCCTTTTACTCATCCTACTCACCGCTCCTCCAAACAAAGTAATACATAGCCACTAGTGGGCCTTTGACTATCTAAGTCACCTACCCAATCTACATCAACAAATTCCTGTATATCTAATGACTTAGGTACATCATATTTAAAATGATAAACCAAAAAATAATAAAACATACCTCACAAATATCTAAACACCTACTTAACAAAAGTTCAATCCTCTTTAATAGGATTAGACATAAACTTGCTTAGAACTCCCATTGCTTGGGCTATATCAATTCTAGTGCAAATCATTGCATACATCAAAGTCCCAACTAAACTAGCTTAAGGAACCTTACACATATCCTTATAATTATTATTAGAATTTAGATACACATATAAAATCAACTTAGTTCCAACTAGAAAAGGAATACTAACTAGCTTACAATCATGCATATTAAACCTTTGCAAAATTGTATCAACATACTTACTCTAGCTTAACCAAAGCTTTCTATGAGATTGATATTTGATAATATCCATCCCAAGAATATATTTTGCATCCCCCAAGTCTTTCATATAAAATGTGCCAAAAATCTAAGCCTTGTGTTCTCTAATTATCACTTTGTTGTTACCCATAAACAACATGTTGTCAACATACAAGGCAATGACTGGTATTTGATCATCAATAACCTTAATATACACACACTAATCTCCCTCACTCCTCTTATTATATACACCTAAAAATGGTCTGAAGATAATTAATTAAATAAGCAATTATTTAATTAATCCCCCTTCCTAATTTAATTGAATTCATTAGCAAATTTGATTAAATTCTCCCTTTCATCTACTTATTAATAAATCTAAGGATTTATTTAATAGGTTCATTTCAATAGTCCCCTTTGATTAATTAATTAAAATTAATTAATCCTTCCTCCATTTAAATTCATTTCTTCTAATCACCTAATTAATTAAAACAAATCAATTTATGAGTTGTTGAAAATTAATTAGTCTTTTCCTATTATTTGAATTTTTAAATTCAAATTACCCACCTAACCTAACCATCCACCTAACCTAACCCATTCCACCTAACCTTGGGTTTTCCTAACCCTATCCTATCTTGCACATCCTAACCTCCTTATCCTAACCTCCTATGGTGTGGATATTCTTCCCTTGAGACACATGGCACTTTGGCCACATGTCTCCTCTCTTGGACACTTGCCCTTTTATGAGCAAGGCTCCTTGACACTTGTTACCACAGAGATGGCAAGTGTCCCTTCCTCCAACCTCTTCTCCAACCTCCTCCAATGTCACCCTTGATATCTTCAGACTCAATCTTGACCGTTGATTCCTGCCACCTCACCCCTGGCCTTGGAAATCCTATAACTATCTCCCATTTTGGAGCACAAAGGATCCCATCTCATTATCAATTTAGGCATTGTTACTATAGGCATATCCATTCTTGCATATCATTTGAGAATTGTTATTATAGGCAATTGCATCTGCTTAATTTGATCATTTTCTAGCATAATTGTTGAATCATGTAGCTTAATCAATCTCTTTTCTAGCTTAATTGCATCATCATCATAGCTTAATCATGCATATCATTAGCTTAATTAGTCTCTTAGATCAATCTAGCATAATCAATATCATCTTTGCATATCATTATCATTTTAAATCCTCCATCTAGGTGTAGTCAAGTCACTGGGATTTCTTATCCAGATCTAAGAGCAAATCCACACTCGCATCTCTTAGGAGGTGATAGGTTGCTTTGTCATGGTTCATCTTTCATTTGCTTTTAATTTAATAACCATGCTTGTAATGATCTATGGAGTGTTTGTGTTGTAGCTGCAAGGATCACACTTCATAGGCATGACATTTTGGTGCCCACCGTGGGGCCAAAAATCTCATTTTTGGCCTCTTAACATCATCAAATTTTCAATCTAGCAGGTTTCTGGTTGGGTCTGATTCAGAATTTCGTACGAGTTCCCTTTCTATCTCGTATGAGTTCATTTATGTCCTTGTACGAGCAGGTGAGAATAATCATACGATTAGGTGAGAATTTTCGTACGAAATTTTGTTTCTGTGTTTTCAAAACAGATTGCATTCTAGGGTTTTCATGCTTCAATTTGATTATTACTAATGCTAACCTTGGTCTGTTTGTGAGTTTTTTTGGCAGCCTAACTCATTTTTACAGGACAATTGTCAAATATTATGCTTGTCAAAGCTTCATTTCATCCAAACATCATGACTACTAATGTATCTTTTTTGCAAGTTGCCTAGGAGGACTCAACCAAACTTTGTGTCTTCTTTAAGTTTTCTAGGTACACTTATTTTGCTAAAGGAAATGAACAAACATGTCTTATGTGTTTTGATGATAGGCAAGTATTCTCTCACCTTTCTTAGGTGATCAAAAAGTTACACTCATCCTTTGCTTTCAATAGTGCATATCTTTTAGCGGGCCTACCCTCCCGAGGAGCCTATAAGGCCAAAGCCATTAAGGGCGGTGAGAGGGGAACGACCCAAGTGGGAACGACTAATGCCAAGTACTCCAAGCCACTATAAAATAAAAGTGATTTGATGAAAATCAAGTGAAAAATAGTGCTCGGGAATATCTCTTCTCCGTACCTTTGGGTATACCAAACCTTGGTTTTCAAGGCTGGGAGACCACTTAATTGAGTTTATACCCCGACACGCCGAATGGATCCCTTACTAGTTTCGATTAAAATTAGAAGCTATCCGATTCACCTCCAAAAGGGGGATAATATTTGTGCAAGAGAGATAGTAACTCTCCCAAGACACTTTCCATATCGTGCCCCCATTAGCGTTTGGAGTCAGATAATACAACGTTGAGAATCCATTGCGTGAGACTCAGAGGCCGTATTCTGATTAGCTATTGGGTGTGTACCTAAGTTTGCAAGAATTTTTTTTCTCTCTCAGCCAACTTCCTTAGGTTTTAGCATGCTATGCTTGAGTTCACTTATCATATCATGTGTTTGCTATGTCTTCATCCCTAAAACAAGAAAATCAGACATCTAAAAAACTAGAAAAAAGAAGCAAAACATGAAACTTCATTGATAAAAAATCTGTCCAAACAAAGTTTTTGTCTCTGTTCTGTCCTCTGTCGTATGAGTTTGTTAGTTTGTCATATGAGGCATCTAGTTTATCATCAAGTCCAGTGAGAATTGTCATACAAGTCAGTTTAGCAGAGATTTTTATGTCATCTTTCATCATCTGGTCCAGTGAGAATTGTCATATGAGTCATCTTTGTAGAGAATTTTATGTCATCTTTTGTCGTCTGGTTTTGTGAGAAAGCTTGTAGGAGTTTATGTCTTCTATCATGTGAGATTTCTGGTTTGTCATATGAGCCTGTCTAAATTGTCATCTGATGTTGTATAATCTATTGTACGAATTTATGTCTATGTTTGTCCAAAATTATCTTCTTGCAGGTCTTTTTCAGATTTGTCATATTTGCATGGTCAGTTTATAGTGAGCATAAACACCTATTATCTGTCATTCTATGCTTAGATTGTCTTCTTGGTTCGCTTGGTCAAGTTATCATCTGTCAAATGGGATTCTAGAAATAGACACCTCAAGATTTTCAAGTATTTGCCTTCAACAAGTTCAAGATCTAACATCTCAAAGTGCATTATCACCCTCTTTGATAAACTGATCACTCAAAACACAGTTTCTCATCAATATCTATCATCTTCTATCATGAAACTACAATGTTTGGTTAGGATAAACTTGTCCCACATTGTAGGATATATCATTCCTATTGGACTTGGTTTTTATCAAAATCATCATCATTGCACTCCAAAACTAAAGATCTAAAAACTTGCAAACTTTTAAAACACTTGAATCATCTTTTCATGTCGTATCACTCTATTGCCTTTACATTGACAGATTATCACTTATCGAAACAACTTTTGGACAATCGAATCCTAGCATAATATCTAACACACGTGTATGCCCATTTTAAATAGAGTGCAGAGACAGAAATAGAAACATTCAAAATAGCTGAAAATCATATCAACATGGCATACCAAAGAAAAATACAAGAAGAAGACATAACAAGCCAACATATCAGAGCAATCAAACAAGTCCAAAATCAAAATCCAACTATGTCAAAATATCACAGGGATTCAAATACATCTCCAAAGAAAGGTGGCTCTTTTATGCAACTCTTAAAGAGATCCCTAAAGGATTTTTCTAAAGAAGATCAAAATCATGCACCTATGTCTAGCAATGGTTCATCCCCCCATAAGCAAATTGACTCTCAAAAGGAATCTATTCCTACACCTCTTAAAAGCTTGCAAGAACCTTCCATAGCATCATCACCAAACAATACACCCAAAGATGAAGTTCCATAAGGGATATCCATAATGGCCATCAAACCTATTTTAGAGGATCCTATTCAAAGTCCATCTCATTCATATCTAAGCATTGATTCCTTGCAACATCTCCATAACACTTCCTTGCAAATTGAATTCCTCATTCATAGAACACTCGTTAAATGTGTCCTAATAGATGGGGGAGCTGGCTTAAACATTTGTTCATTGAGTCTTGTCCGTGCTCTAGGTTATTCAGAAGATGTAGTTGATACCCCCAAAAAAGATAACAATCAAAGCCTATGATGAAGAAGAGCATTCCTCTAAAGGAATTGTGATATTACCCATCAACGTGGGACCTTTGCAAAAAGACACAACATGCCAAGTTCTAGACTTGGACTTACCATACAACATACTCTTGGGAAGACCATGGATACATAGGCTATTCCATCAACATGTCATTAGTGCCTGAAATTTCTATACAATGGGCAGGAAATCATGATCTCAGCAGACTCAAATCCATTGCAGTGCTATAGTAATCTAAAACCAACTCAAGAGGTCATTGTTTCACATAACAGAGAGGTAGCATCTTCAAGCACACAATCCAAGGAACAATCATTTGCATCAATTTTGTCAAGCATGGAAAAACAAATGCAGCTAAGAGATCAAGGGAACGAAGAATATTTTCTATTATGGAAAAATAAGAAGAAGATGTAGATGTCGATGTAGTTCATGCGTATGCAGGGCAAATGTTAGGAACTAGCCCACTTGAATCAGAATCACATTTGGTTGACTTGGACTTAATTAAGGATGATCAGGAGCTACTTGCAAAAGGTTATTTTGATGAGAGTATCATTCTAGACATTGAAATGCATATTGAAAGCTCTGACATCTCTATCTTGACCCCTAATATCTTTGAAACATTCAACATGAAGATCCTTTACCTCTAATCCATCCTAAACCTATGGACTGGGAAAATGAAGGACATACTGCCATTGATACCTTTCCTAATGACCATGCCATATCCTTACATATTCATGCAATCTAACCCACAACAACCTTCACTAGGGATTCTACTAATGCATCTTTGACTCAAGTGGGTGCCAAATATCCTAGTCGCAAAAGTGGAAATCAAGAAAACAATATCAAGTCTACTACTGAAAACCATTTATTGGCAACACTAGACCGTGAAAAAGTAAAAAGAAAGCATGCATCTGATGGTGAAAACCTCCTCGAGGTGTTGAAAGATGGGAGATTTGACACTTTACCTAAGCACTATCCTAATAGAATCAACAGAGGTAGTTATCATTCACACAATTGATCTACATCCAACAATCTCTCTATCAGAACATGAAGTGCAACAATATTTTGAACCCTTGAAAAGATGGTAAATCAATTTTACTTGGTCATATGTAGACATTCCAGGGTTAGATCCATATCTTATAATACATTGTTGGCATATGTGCAGAGCATGATGACATGATGATATTGTATGTTGTCATTGATGTCAATATGCTGAAGTATGAGCCAGTATGTTGTAGTAAGCAAACTAGCAAGAGAACTGATATAATGATGTAAATCGGTATTTGTGAAAAAGTGAAGTGGTATGTTTGTTCAAGGTGAACCAACATCTTGGTATGAGAACTGGTAAATGGAATTTTTGTATTGGGGTTTCATTTGGCATGACTACCGATTGGTAGTCTCAGCTTTAGGGTTTCCGGTTGATGCATTCTAAGATTGTGTGATTTAATTAGATGACATCTTGTGATGAGTTAGCATTGTATGAAGACCAGATAAGTGTTTCCACATTATTCTTGTGCGCGTGAAGGATTTCCTTGAGGATCTTGCATGGAGAGTGATCCTATCTACCTCAGGAATGTGCGAAGTCTCTGTAAATGGTGGAGAGCGCGTGATGAGTTATCAACTTCCTGAAGCAGCAAAGAATGAATATTGGAGAAATCTTGAGATCTGTTCAAGACTGTTGTATTTGATGCAGTGTGATGAATGATCAGGATTGAACTAACTGGATTGTAAAACCTAAATATTTAGGGTTTAGGGTTTATGCTACCGACCTATCTGTTTCCTATAAGGTCGATGATGTTTTTCATGTTGAAGTTGTTGGAAAATGTTATGTGTGTATCCCAGTGAGTGATACTTGATTCTTGCTAGACTAGAGAAGTGTGTTGATACCTGCAGAGTGTGATTGCAGAAGAAAAGGAGCTTAAGTGGATCTTCCTTGGCATTGAGTGCTGTTATCAGATCAGTGTATTACCTGTTGACTTCTAACCATTTCAATAGTTGGAAAATCCCTTAATTAGGTAGCTTTAATAGGATTTTGTGTAAATCCTTTAATAGGGTGACTCAATTCAATGAGTTCTTCAAATCCTGTTGCGAGGTAACCTTTAACAGGGTTCTAACCTTTAATCGGGTATTTAGCCATCCCTTAATCGGGTGATCCCTAGAAGGATCAGTTCCTAGTAGAATCTATTGTAAAAGTCTCTAACCAGACTAGGCTCCTAACAGAGCGGACTTCAAAAGAGTTCAAAGAACAGCTTGTGGGTATTCATCCCCACCATGGTTTTTCCCAGTTGGGTTTCCATGTGAAAAATTAGTGTGTCATGTGTGATGCATTTCATGTGATGGTTTAGTGTTTTATGTCAAACTGGTAAAATATGTTGAACTAGCAGTCATTATATTTATGATGATAGATTACATGTTTATGCATAAGGGTGAAGTGGAAATGAGGTATTAGATTGTATGGAAAGCTAAGGGTTACCAGTTTATGTCATTGACATTCTTACTGTGTTTTACCGGTAGTAATCTGGTTTAGACCGATGTTAGTGCTTGCTAGTCAAAGTGTAGTGTTTGCAGTCAAACCAGTTCAGGAAATGTGTTTTTGCCTATATTGATTCACCCCCCCTCTCAGTACTAGTTTGGTACTAATAGTTCATCATTTATTCATCAATTGGTATCAGAGCATCCTCCAGGTCCTCTGTGTTGTAATCTTAACCACTTGAGGAAAAGATCCTACTCTAATGAAGAAGAGAGAAGGCCCAAAGTTCAACAGAGACAATTTTAAAATATGGAAGGACAGAATGAAGATATACATCAAAATCATGGGTGTTCAATACTGGAGCTATGTTGAGAATGCTTATGTTATCCCTACCGGTACTCTCACCGATGATCAAAAGAGAGAGATTCAAGAGAATGGGCAAGTCATGGAAGCCCTAATTAGCAGTCTATTTGACATTGAGTTTATTGATGTTTAGGATAAAGACAATCCCAAAGAAGTATGGGATGCTCTTGAGAATATCTATGACGACGATGAGCATGTGAGACAAGATAAGAAAGAGAGCCTTAGGGGAAAGTTGTAAGACATGCGGATGGTTGAAGGAGAGACCATTCAACAATATGGAATAAGAATCAAAACTGTTGTTGGAGACATCAAGAGTGTAGGTGGTATAATAGATTATTCCACTGTTGTTAGCAAAGTCTTGAGATCCTTATTACCAGTCTATGCAATAAGGGTTGCTACTATTCAAGAGTTGAGGTCTATAGATAAGACAAAGGTATCCCTAGACTCCATCATTGCTAAGTTGACAACTTATGAGCTAAATAATTATGATGGCAATATTCAGAAGACTAAATCAACCTTTAGAGAATCTACTGCACCATCTAGAAAGGACAAAGAAGCTAGTACCAGTGGTGAACCAAGACTAAGTAGAGAAATGGATGATAAGGAGATCCTGATGGAATTTGAAGCTCTTCTTGCCAAGAGACTTCCTAAGGGAACTGGTAAATATAGAGGTAATCTCCCTTTGAAATATTTTTCTTGCAATAGGATACGACACATTGCTATAAACTATCCTAATGGTGATAATAAGCACAAACCAGAAAGGTTCAAGAAGTTCAAAGGAGGAAACCAGAGAAACTGTTTTGTAGCAGTTGATGAAGGTGTCACTGATGAGGAATCAGAAGATGAAGAAAGTGAAGACATTGTGTTTGTAGCAGTTAAGGAAGATATGTCAGACAAGAAGGCTCTTGTCTCCTGCTTTGATAATTCCAATGAGTGGATTATTGATAGAGGTTGTTCTCACCATATGACTGGTGATCGGAGTAAGTTTCTATCTTTGGAAGAGTATGATGGTGGTGTGGTTCATTTTGGTAATGATGCACCATGTATGGTAAAAGGCAGAGGGTCCATCTCTCTAAATGGAAAAAGCAGTACTGAAAATGTGTATTGGGTAGAAGGTCTTAGACACAACCTTTTGAGTGTTGCCCAGCTGAATGATAATGGAATCACTTTGGAATCAGCGATGGAGTGTGTAAAATAAAAGGTAAGAGTGGTGAAATGATGGCCACCGGTATGCAGACCAAAGGTAACCTATTTTAGCTAAATGTAAATATCAGTACATGTCTAATGGCTAAGTTTGATGATAGCTAGATATGGCATAGGAGACTCTACCATGTAAACTTTGATAATATTGTGAAGGCTAGTAAGATCAAGGCAGTTAGAGGATTGCCTATGCTGAGTAAACCGGAAAATCGTTTGTGCAGAGAGTGTCAACTAGGGAAAATGTCTTCCTCAACCTTCAAAGGTAAATCTTTCACTATAGACAATTTACTTGATCTTGTGCATACTGATTTGTGTGGTCCTATGAAAACTAGGAGTGTGTAGTGAGATAGGTATTTTATGATTCTTACGGATGATTTCTCAAGAATGATGTGGGTCACATTCTTGAAGGACAAGTCTGAAGCCTTTGGAAAGTTCAAAGCCTTCAGAGCACTAGTTGAAAAAGAAAGCAGTAAGAGGATCAAGTGCCTAAGAACTAATCAAAGAGGAGAATTCACTTCCGATGAGTTCAACAAGTACTGTGAAGAGAATGACATCAAGAGGCAACTGTCTACCCCCCCGACTCCACAACAGAATGGCCTAGCAGAGAGAAACAACCAGATTGTAGTTGAAGTAGCTAGAACTATGCTGATCTAAGGAAAAGTTACTTACGCTTTTTGGAGAGAAGTGGTGAGCACTACAGTCTACACAATGAACCGGGTACTCATCAAGAAAGGTAAGGATAAAACACCTTATCAGTATTAGACTAGTAAGACACCAGTGGTAAGCTACTTTAGAGTGTTTGGTAGCAAATGTTATATCAAGAGGAGTGAACATCAGAGCAAGTTTGATGCTAAATGTGATAAGGGAATATTCCTAGGGTATTCCACAAAGAGAAAAGCTCTCAAATGTTTCAACAATAGGACTCAGAGAATTGTTGAAAGCATCAATGTTAGAGTTGATGAAACCTCTGAGAAACCTAAGGAAACTGACAGTGAGCAAGTAGGAGATGAACTAGTAGTAACCTTCTGCGAACCGGTTGCAAAACAACCTAGCACCAGTAACAGTGCTCCTACACTGGTAGATGCTGATGTTGATGAAGATGAGGATGAAGAAGAAAAGCAAGAGGAAACAACTAAGATCATTCCTAGGTATGTAAAGCTGAATCATGATCCAAAGCAGATCATAGGAGACAAGGATGTAGGAAGTCTTACAAGAAGCAAGGTCAGAGAAAACTCTTGCATGATCTCTGAATTTGAGCCTAAAACATTCAAAGAGGCACATAAAGATGAAGACTGGATCAAGGCAATGGAAGAGGAACTTGACTAGATAGAAAAGAATGGTACATGGTCTTTGGTACCTAGACCTGAGCATAAAAATGTCATAGACACCAAATGGGTTTTCAGAAATAAGCTAAATGAAGATGGCACAGTGGTAAGAAACAAAGCTAGACTGGTGTGCAAAGGATATGCTCAAGAAGAAGGAGAAGACTATGGAGAAACCTTTGCTCCAGTAGCCAGATTGGAAGGATTTTGTATGCTTCTTGCATATGCAGTCTTCAAGGGATTCAAAGTATACCAAATGGATGTAAAATCTACATTCCTAAATGGAATACTAGAAGAGGAGGTGTATATAGAGCAACCGGATGGGTTTACCCTATCAAAAGATAGTGACATGGTGTGTAGGCTACATAAATCCTTGTATGGACTAAAGCAGGCACCTAGAGCATGGTATGAACGCTTGCACTCCCATCTTGTGAAGATTGGATTTGATAGAACAAGTGAAGATAGAAATATCTATCTGAAGTTAGAAGGAGATCAGATTCTAATCTATGAGGTATTTGTTGATGACATAATTTTTGGAGGAGATGACAAGATGAGTCATGATTTTATAGATGAGATGAAAAAGGAATTTGAGATGTCACTTATAGGGAGATTAAGTTCTTCATTAGACTACAGATTCAACAAATGAAAGATGGAATCTTTATCACTCAATCCAAGTATGTCAAAGAGGTGTTGAAGACCTTTGGCATGGAAGATAGGAAACCGGTTGGTACACTAATGGTGACCGGTTGTAAACTATCAAAGGAGGATGACTCAGCGTTGGTAAATGAGAAGGAATACCGATCAATGATTGGTAAATTGCACTATGTAGTACATAGCAGACTGGACATTGCACATGCAGTGGGCATTACTGCACAATTCCAGAAAAGCCCAAGAGAATCCCACTTGGTAGATGTCAAGCAAATTATGAGATATCTGAAGGGAACTATTGACTATGGATTATGGTATCCATACAGTAATGATTTCAACCTAAAAGTGTTTACAGATGCTGATTGGGCTGGTAATGTGGATGACTGGAAGAGCACAACTGGTGGTGCATTCTTTCTTAGTGGTAGAATAGTCTCATTGATGAGTAAGAAGCAGAGTATATTGCAACATTTATGAACTGAACCTAGACAATTTGGATGAAGCATGTATTAAATGGCTTCAAAGTTCCTATATCTGAAACTGGTAAGTATATTTTATGACAACACAAGTGTAATTAACATCTCCAAGAATCTGGTTTTACATGCTAGAACCAAGCACTTCGAGCTCAAGTATCATTTCTTGAGGGAGAAGGTTCAGAACAAAGAGGTTGTACTGGAACATGTTTCCAGTAAGGAGCAGTTAGTAGACATATTCACCAAGCCTCTACTGAAGGCTACCTTTACCTATTTGAGAGGTGAATTAGGGGTGCTACCCCTTCAAGAGGTGAAATAAAGGTGTGTGCTCCACATCAGTTTGGACTTACATAGCTATATCTTTTTCATGATTGGTTTGTTGAAGGATGCTACTCCTTAGGGGGAGCAGTATAGTGGAACATAGATGTGTATGACTCCACTTTGGCATTGTTGTCAAAGGGGGAGAAGATGTGAAGCAAATAAGATATCTGTAGTATTGAGGAGAAGATTTGAAGCAGAAGCAGAAAGATATCTTTGTATATTGCCATCAATGCCAAAGGGGGAGATTGTTGGCATATGTGCAGAGCATGATGACATGATGATATTGTATGTTGTCATTGATGTCAATATGCTGAAGTATGAACTGGTATGTTGTAGTAAGCAAATTGGCAAGAGAACTGGTATAATGATATAAACTGCTATTTGTGAAAAAGTGAAGCGGTATGTTTGTTCAAGGTGAACCGACATGTTGGTATGAGAACAGGTAAATGGAAGTTTTGTATTGGGGTTTCATTTGGCATGACTACCGGTTGGTAGTCTCACCTTTAGGGTTTTTGGTTGATGCATTCCAAGATTGTGTGATCCAACCGATGACATCTTGTGATGAGTTAGCATTGAATGAAGACTAGATAAGTGTTGCCACGCCAGTCTTGTGCGCGTGAAGGATTTCCTTGAGGATCTTGCATGGGGAGTGATCCTATCTACCTCAGGAATGTGCGAAGTCTCTGTAAACGATGGAGAGGGCGTGATGAGTTATTAGCTTCCTAAAGCGGCAAAGAATGAACGTTGGAGAACATCTTGAGATCTATTCAAGACTATTGTATTCGATGCAGTGTGATCAATGGTCAAGATTGAACCTAATGGATTGTAAAACCTAAATGTTTAGGGTTTAGGGTTTATACTATCAACCTATCTATTTCTTATAAGGTCGATGATGCTTTTCATGTTGAAGTTGTTGGAAAATGTTATGTGTGTATCCCAGTGACTTATACTTGATTCTTCCTAGATTGGAGAAGTGTGTTGATACCTGCAGAGTGTGATTGTAGAAGAAAAGGAGCTTAAGTGGATCTGCTTTGGCATTGAGTGCTGTTATCAGATCAGTGTATTACCTATTGACTTCTAACCATTTCAATAGTTGGAAAATCCCTTAACCGGGTAGCTTTAACAAGCTTTTGTGTAAATCCTTTAACAAGGTGACTCAATTCAATGAGTTCTTCAAATCCTGTTGCGAGGTAACCTTTAACAGGGTTCTAACCTTTAACTGGGTATTTAGCCATCCCTTAACCGGGTGATCCCTAGTAGGATCAATTCCTAGCGGAACCTATTGTAAAAGTCTCTAACCGGACTAGGCTTCTAACAAAGCGGACTTCAAAAGAGTTCAAAAAATAGCTTATGGGTATTCATCCCCATTGTGGTTTTTCCCAGTTGGGTTTCCACATGAAAAATCAGTGTGTCATGTGTGATGCCTTTCATGTGATGGTTTAGTGTTTTATGTCAAACTAGTAAAATATGTTGAACTAGTAGTCATTATATTTCTGATGATAGATTACATGTTTATGCATAAGGGTGAAGTGGAAATGAGGTATGAGATTGTATGGAAAGCTAAGGGTTACTGGTTTATGTCTTTGACATTCATACTGTGTTTTACTGGTAGTAATCTGGTATAGATTGGTGTTAGTGCTTGCCAGTCAAAGTGCAGTGTTTGCAATCAAACTAGTTCAGGAAAAGTGTTTTTGCCTGTACTGATTCACCCCCCTCTCAGTACCATTTTGGTACTAACTATTCATCATTTATTCATCATACATCACCTGAATATAAGTCCAGGAGCACACATCAATAATGGAACACAACATGGATCAAGAGCAGGTATTCTATTCATCACACCACAAGGTCATAAAATTCCAAAAGCATACAAATTAAGATTTCCATGTACCGACAATATAGTAGAATATGAAGCTTTGGTTATAAATATCAAAATCACTATAGAATGGAACATTACACAACTTCAAGTCTTTGGAGGCTCTTAGCTCGTCATCAAACAAATCAATGTTGATTATCAAACAAAGGGTGAAAAGCTAATGCCTTATAAAAAGATGGTTGATGATATCAATAAATACTTTGTCAAAATAATTTTTTAGCAGATTCCGAGCAATGACAAAAAAGTAGCAGATGCCATGGAAACACATATTCTCTCCTTCAGACATAGGAAAATTAAGAGCATTATGAATTCTTAGTGGAAGAGTTGTTTTACCCTGCTCATAATTATCTTGATTCCCAAACTATTTGTCACCTTGTTGGGCATGATTCCTCCCATTATGGCCAAACTTACACTTACCTGAAAGATAACAACCTACCTCCTGATTTATCAAAGAACCAAAAGAGAAACTTTATTCGCCAATCCTCTCATTATACTCTTGTCGCAGATACCATTTTTAAACGAGGTCTAGATGGTACTCTTTTAAGATGTCTCGAATAAGAAGAATTTGAGAAGGCCTTAAATGAAGTCCATAATGGCATTTGTGGCACTCATTCAAGTGGTCTTACCATTTCAAAAAAACTCATATGCTTGGGATATTATTGGCCAACTATGGAACGAGATTCTTTTCAGATAGCTAGAACATGCAAACAATATCAGATCCATGGAAATTTGATTCATGCACTAGCACAAGAACTTCATGCTTTGGAAACATCTTGGCCTTTCTTCCAATGGGATCTTGATCTAGTAGGAAAGACAAATCCTTCTTGATCTAATGGTCACAAATTCATCCTTGTAGCTACATAATATTTCACAAAATGGATTGAGGCAATACCTCTCATAAATATCATAGGAAAACAAATTGCTAAATTTAACTTGAACTACATCATCTGTCTCTATGGAATACCCATGACCATTATCACTGATAATGGATGACCATTAAAGAATCGGGATGTCCAAGAACTATGTGAGAAATTCAAGATCCAACATAGATTTTCCACACCCTACTATCCCCAAGGGAATGGGAAAGCATAAGCATCAAACAAAACTATTCTGAAAATACTCAAAAAGACAGTGAATGATGCTGGTAGAGATTGGCATATTCAATTAAACCCTGCTCTATGGGCCTACCGTACTAGTATCCGCACACCAATAGGTGCCACACCTTTCTCTCTTATCTATGGATCAAAAGCAATACTGCCAATAGAAGTAGAGATACCTTCTCTATGAGTATCATTAAAAGGTCTTATCCCATATGAAGAACAATGAGTGTCTCGATTGTAGGAGTTAGAATTAATCCATGAACGAAGACAGAATGCCTTTGATCATTTAAAGGTATATCAACAAAGTATGTTCCACAATTATAATCATAAGGTAAAACCAAGAACATTTCAAGCTGGGGAACTAGTATTCAAAGAAAATCCACGCAACCAAGTAGATCGAGAAAAGAAAGGAAAGTTGGAACCAAACTGGTTAGGTCCATTTGTGGTCATAGCAGTATTTGGGCCAGGAGCATATCAATTATCAACATAGGATGGGGATTAGCTCAAGGAACCCATCAATAGCATGCATCTGAAGAAGTTTTATGTCTGAAAAAATAGAAAAATCCAAAAACACTGAAAAAGAAGAAAAATCCAAAAACACTGAAAAAGCAGAAAAATCCAAAAAATAGTGAAAAAGAAGAAAAATCTAAAAACAATGGAAAAGAAGAAAATACAAAAATAGTGAAAAATAATGAAAAAATAAAAAAAAATCAAATATGAGAAAAAGTGCAATAAAAACAAATGGTGAAAACCTAGCAAACAGGTGCTATCTGTGTACTAGCTCTTCCATCTATTGGTTCATGCATCCTTCCGCTTGCATTCATTTTCCATTAGCACTGTTCATATCTATAATAAAGCCTTTGTACATATGCAGGCATTCCGGGTGGCTTCTCTCCATGGTTTGGATCATTGGGTATATCATAATGAATTTGTTTCTAGGCTAGGGGCAAAATCCTGCACCTAGCTGGGGGCAAAATTGTCGATTGTTTTGAGCTTAATCAAATATGTAGAACATTAGTTAGGCAACTCTTATCAAGTGAACACTGAGACACATCCAACATTGAACATGAGATCAAATTGTCAACCATCAAACTATCACATGTCAGTCTAAGCACATCACACACTTTTTAATGGATGATATCTTCTGGATAATGATTTTAGCACGATTGTTCAACTTTTCTATCTTGATTTTCACTATCATGATTTCTGAGTGACTCTAGGATGTCTCTGACTAGAGTATACGAGTTGGGCATACTATCTGTTACCTTGTTGGGCATGATTCCTCCCATTATGGCCGAACTTACACATACCTGAAAGATAATACCCTACCTCTTGATTTATCAAAGAACCAAAAGAGAAACTTTATTCGCCAATCCTCTCATTATACTCTTGTCGCGGATACCCCTTTTAAATGAGGTCTAGATGGTACTCTTTTAAGATGTCTCAAAAAAGAACAATCTGAGAAGGCCTTAAATGAAGTCCATAATGACATTTGTGGCACTCATTCAAGTGGTCTTACCATTTTGAAAAAACTCATACGCTTGGGATATTATTGGCCAACTATGGAACGAGATTTTTTTCAAATAGCTAGAACACGCAAACAATGTCAAATCCATGGAAGTTTGATTCATGCACTAGCACAAGAACTTCATGCTTTGGAAACATCTTGGCCTTTCTTCCAATGGGGTCTTGATCTAGTAGGAAAGATAAATCCTTCTTCATCTAATGGTCACAAATTCATCCTTGTAGCTACAGATTATTTCACAAAATGGATTGAGGTAGTACCTCTTATCAATATCATAGGAAAACAAATTGCTGCATTTAACTTGAACTATATCATTTGTCGCTATGGAATACCCATGACCATTATCACTGATAATGGACGACCATTCAAGAATCAGGATGTCCAAGAACTATCTAAAAAATTCAAGATCCAAGATAGATTTTCCACACCCTACTATCCCCAAGGGAATGGGCAAGTAGAAGCATCAAACAAAATTATTCTGAAAATACTCAAAAAGACAGTGAATGATGCTGGCAGAGATTGGCATAATCAATTGAACCCTGCTATATGGGCCTACCGTACTAGTATCCGCACACCAACAAGTTCCACACCTTTCTCTTTTGTCTATGGATCAAAAGCAATACTACCAATTGAAGTAGAGATACCTTCTCTACGAGTATCATTAAAAGGTCTTATCCCAGATGAAGAACAACGAGTGTCTCAATTGTAGGAGTTAGAATTAATACATGAACGAAGATAAAATGCCTTTGATCATTTAAAGGTATATCAACAAAGTATGTGCCGCAATTATAATTATAAGGTAAAACCAAGAACATTTCAAGTTGGAGAACTAGTAGTAAAAAAAAATCCACGCAACCAGGCAGATCAAGAAAAGAAAGGAAAGTTTGAACCAAACAGGTTAGGTCCATTTGTGGTCATAGGAATATTTGGGTCAAGAGCATATCAACTATCAACATAGGATGGGGATCAGCTCAAGGAACCCATCAATAGCATGCATTTGAAGAAGTTTTATGTTTGAAAAAATAGAAAAATCCAAAAACATTGAAAAAAAAGAAAAATCCAAAAACACTGAAAAAGCAAAAAAATCCCCAAATAGTGAAAAAGTAGAAAAATCCAAAAACAGTGGAAAAGCAGAAAATACAAAAACAGTGAAAAATAATGAAAAAAAAAAAAAAATCAAATATGAGAAAAAGTGCAATAAAAACAGATGGTGAAAACCTGGCAAACATGCGCTATCTATCTGCTAGCTCTTCCATCTATTGGTTCATGCATCCTTCCGCTTGCATTCATTTTCCATCAGTGTTGTTCATATCCATAATAAAGCCTTTGTACATACGCAGGCATCCTAGGTGGCTTCTCTCCATGGTTTGGATCATTGGGTATATCATAATGAATTTGTTTCTAGGCTTGGGGCAAAATCCTGCACCTAGCTGGGGGCAAAATTGTGATCGTTTTGAGCTTAATCAAATGGGTAGAACAATAGTTAGGCAACTCTTATCAAGTGAAAACTGAGACACATCTAACATTGAACATGAGATCAAATTGTCAACCATCAAACTATCACATGTCAGTCTAAGCACATCACACACTTTTTAATGGATGATATCTTCTGGATAATGATTTTAGCATGATTGTTCAACTTTTCTATCTTGATTTTCGCTATCATGATTTCTGAGTGACTCCAAGATGTCTCTGAATAGAGGAAGAAGGAAGAAACATGATATTTTTCTTGTCTGTTGTTTGTAAATTAATCATTAATATGTGCAAATTTGTCTGAGGACATGGTCATTGGAGTATCATCGAAGTCATTCCCGATTTGCATATTGAGATGGTTAATACTGTCTATTTTTACGCAACCAACACTTAGGTCATCTTGGTTCAATTATACCTCGATGCTTGTGCTAACTTGCAATATCAAAATTTAGGAAAGTAGTGCTCAGGTCATCATGGTTTAATTATACCATCAATGTTTGCACTCACTTCCCACATTTTAAAAAGCTCAATGATGACAAAATGCAATAACCCAGTGACTGGTCTGGTCGTACCTTTGCATTTAGCTTGCATTTCATTCTTGCATGGAATCCCACATGCTTATTTTATTCAAGGTTAAATCTATCATAGGAATCATCAAGGTATCATCATAAGTGTATATGCAATCAGACTGATGACTCATCTCTCTCTAGATATTGTTGACCCAGTGAAAATCTTATGTTCCCCCTCAACAGAACCAACATCAGCATATCTGAATCTTCCTGCAACTTGATATCAACAAACTGTCAGTTTTTTATCCAATCAACCTTATCAATTCTATCAACCGATCGCATCTACATCTATTCTATCATGTCTTATAAAGGATGTATCTTTCCTGGAACCAAACGTTCTGATCAAGTCTTATACAAGATATATCGTTCCCGAAACCAGACGCTTTGATCATCTTTGTCTTATACAAGAGGTGTCATTCTTGAAACCAGACTGAATTTTGATCTTATCAATCTAATCAATCAAGCTTTATCAATAATCAAGAACCACATCACTGTGATCATAGAAATCACATTTTCATCAACCATAGTTGCAGAAATCAAATCATTTCTAATTGGGATATCAATTTTGCAAAAATTCACACTCTAAAAATCAATTATCTCAATTGATCTCTTGAGGGGGCATCATCATACCACAATTTATCAATCAATGTCTAGGGCATCTTATCGAACCAATATCATCATCAAAATGAGATTATTCTTTGAATAATTGTATCATCACACCTCACTTCAAAGAGGGGCAAAATGTATACACCTAAAAATGGTCTGAAGATAATTAATTAAATAAGCAATTATTTAATTAATCCCCCCTTCCTAATTTAATTGAATTCATTAGAAAATTTGATTAAATTCCCCCTTTCATCTACTTATTAATAAATCTAAGGATTTATTTAATAGGTTCATTTCAATAGTCCCCTTTGATTAATTAATTTAGATTAATTAATCCTCCCTCCATTTAAATTAATTTCTTCTAATCTCCTAATTAATTAAAACAAATCAATTTATGAGTTGTTTAAAATTAATTAGTCTTTTCCTATTATTTGAATTTTTAAATTCAAATTACCCACCTAACCTAACCATCCACATAACCTAACCCATTCCACCTAACCTTGGGTTTGCCTAACCATATCCTATCTTGCACATCCTAACTCCTTATCTTAACCTCCTATGGTGTGGATATTCTTCCCTTGAGACACATGGAACTTTTGCCACATGTCTCCTCTCTTGGACACTTGCTCTTTTATGAGAAAGGCTCCTTGACACTTGTCACCACAGAGATGACAAGTGTCCCTTCCTCCAACCTCTTCTCCAACCTCCTCCAATTTCACCCTTGATATCTTCAGACTCAATCTTGACCGTTGATTCCTGCCACCTCACCTCCGGCCTTGGAAATCTTATAAACATCCCCCATTTTGGATCACAAAGAAAGGATCCCATCTCATTAACAATTTAGGCATTGTTACTATAGGCATATCCATTCTAGCATATCATTTGAGCATTGTTATTATAGGAAATTGCACTTGCTTAATTTGATCATTTTCTAGCATAATTGTTGAATCGTGTAGCTTAATCAATCTCTTTTCTAGCTTAATTGCATCATCATCATAGCTTAATCATGCATATAATTAGCTTAATTAGTCTCTTAGATCAATCTATCATAATCAATCTCATCTTTGCATATCATTATCATTTCCAATCCTCCATCTAGGTGTAGTCAAGTCATTGGGATTGCTTATCCAGATCTGAGAGAAAATCCATACTAGCATCTCTTAGGAGGTGATAGGTCACTTTGTCATGGTTCATCTTTCATTTTCTTTTAATTTACTAACCATGCTTGTAATGATCTATTAAGTGTTTGTGTTGTAGATGTAGGTATCACACTTCATAGGCATGACACTTATAACCCAGCTTCAATGGAAAAGTATCATACTTATGGTATCACATCCTGGGTGAGTATTTTAAACCATACAAAGATCTCTTTAACCTGCAAACCAAATTTTCTTTCCCTTTCACAAGAAAACCATTAGGTTGTCGCATATAAATATGCTCCTCAAGATCCCCATGCAAGAAAGAAGTTTTAACATCCATTTTCTCTATTTCAAAATCACAAGTAGTAGAAATAGAGAATAGGAATATAATAGAAGTCAATTTTGTAATAAGAGATAAAAATTAAGCAAAATTAGCTCCCTCTCTCTAGGAGTAGCCCTCAGGCACCAATTTGGCCTTGTACCACTCTAGCTATCCATTTGCTCCAAACTTATTTTAAAAAACCCACTTGTGTCCAATGAACTTCCTTCCTTTAAGCAAACTTATAAGATTCCAAGTGCCACAACTATCTAAGGCCATCATCTCCTCCTACATGGCTTCCATCCAAGAATCACTTTCCTATGAATAGATAACTTCCCTAAAGAATCTAGGTTCATTGTTAGTACTTAACTATTGTCATGAAGAATTGTGCCAAATTATAACTCTTAAAACTCATAAATCCTATGCAACATGGGGACATCTTCAAGTTGTGGGTGACCTAAGACAAAGATGAACCTCTATATTATGGATTGGTTCCCTTTAAAATAAATCCTAAAACTATTGGAACTTTCTTAGAAAAGGGATAGAGAGACTTCTTTAATTTAAAAATACTAACCCTAGGAGGTGATGCACTAAAATTTCAACTCTATTTGTTGTCCTAAACTCACAACCAACTTCAATCAAAGAAGCTTGTCCATTCACAATGTAACGCCTTGCTAAGGAACCCCAGAGGACAATAGCTAAATAATCAGTTAACATAGTGTTGGTCGAAAAATTTTGTTCCCTTTCAAAACATAACCATATGAATCAATGCCCACATAAAGAAAAAACCATCAATCAATAGTTGGATAAGTCGTAACTACCTCTGCAACTTTCATCTGAATTTTAGATGTACAACTCCCTCTTATGATATGAATTTAGGGTTTTCGGGGTATGTTTTTAACCAAAAAGTAGGAAAGGCAAGATTCCGAACTTACAACTTTACAGAAAAAAAAATAAAAAAATGGGAAAGCATTTTCACTACCGAACACTAACTAAGTGCATGCTGCATAATATCATTCAAAGATAAACATTATACCACAATAAACTATAGAGGAAGAACAACTATTTAATGTTTTCAAATACAAAAACTAAACAAGAAGCATTCACATAAGAAAAATACAATTTATCCAAAGTAGTACAAAGTCTAATCTATCAGATAAACTGTTCAGTAGAAACCAAAACATAAACCATATCATATTTGTCTTTGGAAAACAACACAAAGTTTTTCTTTCCAAACTCCCCCCCTTTCTAATCTATTATATCATCTATTTGTACCTAAAACCCCATTTTTCCATTTCCAAGAAATGGTTATTTCCATAGTAACAATATTTGAAAATGATTATTTTTAAACATGTTTAAATAAAACATAATTATCAGAAAACCCTATCATTAGCACTAATCCTTGCATTATAAACAACTACCAACTTCACACTCCTTATTCATCAAGCATCGGGTCCTAACCTACAATCTAATTATCAATCATCTTGGCCTTTGTCTCCTCCTTGATAAGAACCCAGAGAACTGCTGAGAATTCATCTTCATCCAGTATGAGTTCTCGAGCTGGGTCAGTGAGATCAAAGAGGACATCATCCTGCCTGTGTTCAACATCTAGCTATATCATAGGTTCTTTTCCTTTAAGCAGCATGTCTGAAAACTAATTACAAGGTCTCCTTCTTGCAATAATTTCTTCCTCTAGATGTTGTTCGTGATTTCTGGCTTTCTCCGCAATCTTTTCTAGTAGAGTGATAGTCTTTCTATATTAGGCAAATTCAATTTTCTATTTCCATGCAAGAGACCACAATCCTAGGATAGTATTCCCTTTCTCAATTGCTGGACAATTTAGGTCTGGATTATCAAATGGTGGTTGATCATCATGAGGGATAACCATATGGGGGAAGGAAACTCATAATGGCATGCGTTACTTTGATCGACTCTTGAGGGTGGTGCATTAAATTTCCCGCAAAAAGATGATAATATCAAATTTTACGATCTTCACTGCCACCTTTATGTGCTTCCAATAGTTTAATTTGTCATTAATAATGATACTTGCAAATCTTTCCTTGATTTATTTCTTGGAATTTGAGTGTCGTGTGGTGACAAGATGAGTTGGAACCACGACAAACAAACATTAGAATCCTCTGATTCTCCGACATCGGGTTGCAAGAAAACGTCGGGTATCGGGTTAAAATGGGAAATGAGGTTGATGTGAGCTTCTGGTTATCGCTTGATGAACATCGACTCCTCTTCAAGTATCACAACTTTTGGTAAAATTAGAACATGACAATTTCAACACAAGGTTCTGGTATATCAAGGCTTTACTGATAAAATGAAAGAAAATGAAAATGACAAGACAAATCAATTTTTTTTTTGGATAGGGGCTGATATCTTGGAAAAAAAACACATGGAGGCTAACAACTGGCTTTGATTGGGGATGAGGATAGGAGGATGAAGAAAATCCAGAACTTTGAATAAAGACTAGTGCCTTGTCCATTGGGCCACAGAGTCAGAAAATACAATATAGGGAGCTGCTTGCAGAAGGGTGGAGGGAAATAGGACAAAGAAAAGAACCAACCAATCAAGACTGAAAACAAGCTAAGCTACAACACACCAAAATTTTATTTACAAATAGATATAGGGGTGGAAACCCCCTACCTTAGAAGATGCACCACAACTCAAGTAAAACCATTAACAAGTTGGGAGAAAAATGACCCTTTGCGGAAAATCAAATTATGGTCACATGATGCAACGAAAAACAACTGCCAATTGGTGACAACTTGACCACTGAATCTTAAATAAATGGAATGCAATAATTTCCTGTGTATGCATTCATGTTCGAAAAGCCATTCTTCATCATAAAATTTTGAGAATCATCAACTTCCTCTTTGACTTCATTTATGACCTTTGTGAAATAATTTGGCTCAACATTGGCTATAATTTCATTAATTTTATCTAAACATGAAAAAGAAATATCAAGAACCAAACCTTCTTCCCCCGAATTGAAGGATGAATTGATCTCCACATATATAATTATTGGCTCTGACTTCTGAATATTACTTTCTTCTAGCATGGGGTCGAATTTGATAAAGGTGGTCTCTTATCTTTTTACACAGATAAAATCATCATTCAGAATACAGTGATTTTTATCCATACTTTCATCAAACTTCATTAGCAAACCATCATATCCTTCAATCGAACCATTAGCATGGGTATCAATTTTCTTTTTATCCACATCACATCTTCTTCAAGATCAAAAGAGCATGTTATCTCCTTTTGTAATTCTTTTTCTCCATCTTCTTGATCAAGAAACTTGAAAGATGAATATTTAGGTTGCACTATGTGAAAATCTAATTGATTGGTTCTATGGTGTCCACCCTTGATTCGACTTATTTTGACTAGAGTTGACTTTCATATTATGCTTGATAGATTTATCTAGACTATATTTTGATGATTTTGATGATGATTACTCATGTGCTTCAGTGACTTATGATTGATGTTAGACACTATTGGACATATGCTATTTTGATTATCTATATGGATGTTGGTACTATCATGATTGATCATGTGATTTGATGATATATGTACTCGATGGATTTTATATGCTCACTATGTGATGGATTATTGATAGATTAGATTTATCAGAGTTTTGATGATGATTATGATTACACTAACCCTAATTCATGACTTCATATGATGAGATGTTTATGAGATGTGTTTGACTGTCTTCGTGATAGAGACGATTCCACATCACTCATTGCGAGCGGGATATGTCATCGCGATTCTCTATCACTTGCTTGTTCTATATATGTATATGTTGTATTGTCATTTTGTGGTTGTAGAATTTTGCCGGTACCAAATATCGAATCCACTTGGCTTCACAGGTTTGAGCGTGTCTTAGTTCCAATGGCTTATGTGGTTTGGAGATGGCATGAGTTTCCCCTCACATACTCTAGGTCTAAGTTGTTCACCGTGAGTAGTCAGTGTCTTGGCATAATTTGCCATGTCAGTTAGTAAGCTTGGTCTTTTGGTATTGTGAGTTTAGTTTATGTCAGTTGATTTACTTGCTTATGTTAGAGTAATTATGTGGCTCTTGCTGTGTAGTTCCATATTGGTAATGTTTACTTTAATATATTTAATTTATTAGTTTTGAATATTTAATTATTTGATATTTATATTTATTTGATAATTAACGTTTATTGATTTTATGATTATTTAATATTTGATGAGCCTTAGTGCTGTGTAATATTTATGATTTAATCTTTAATGGTATTTGACTATTTAATTATTTATTTGACTTTCTATGGTTTAATATTTAATTGATATCTTATATTTATTTGGCTCTTTAATTTATTTTATTAGCTTTTGGTTTATTTGATTTTAATCCCCATTTGGATTATTTATTTACAGCTTATATTTATTTAATAGTTTGACTTTTATTCCTAAAGTGGGGTGTATGAACACATTAAATTAAATAAAGAAATAAAAACATTCCCACTTAGCTGGATAAGTATATTTTATTTACTTTACCTACCCTTCACTCTCATTGGTTGAATTCAAAATGGGTGAATAAATTATATTATATGGTGGGTTGGTAAAATATACTCCAAAATAGAATATTTTGATTGGCCGAAATTGAGGCTAGGGTTTTGGATTATTGTTGCCTTTTCTTTCTCGTGAAGTTTTTTGGGTTGGTTTTTGCTCTTCTCTAGAAAAAATTTCAGCAAGCTTCTTCCTTGGTTTTGTTTTTCTTCTCTCTTGGTTTTGGCTGGAGCTTGGATTGGATTTAGTTTGGCTTGTGGGAGCTCTTCTTTAGTTTCATTTCCATTACTTCAAGTTGCAGGTAGGAATTCTTCACTTTGTATTTTGTTTTCAATGGCTTCTCTATGTATGCATTGTGTCTGCATTGTTTTGGGCTTGGGTTGAAATAATATTATATGCTATAGTTTTATTATTCTTGAAAGGAAATATTTGGGGAGAAACTTTATAATATTTGGGTTTTCTATAGTTGCTGGAATATATGTTTTTGGTTTCCTGTGTATGGAATTTCATGACTCTGTGAGAAATGGTTATGAAGTTATTTGATTTAAATCTTGGTTTATCGATTAAGTTATTTTATCGTGTTTATACCCAAGTATTCTTTGTTTCTAGGTGTTTATTTTCATATGTTTTTCAGGCCTTTTCCTTAATTCTATAATTTATTATTTTACCCAAAAGTTATCTGAGTTTTCTATAAGTTTTGTGCAAAAGCGTTGTTTCTGCAAAAGCGTTGTTCTGTATTGCATTTGTGTTGTTCTGTATTGCATTTGCACTGCTCTGTGCAACATAAGTGCTATCTTAGGATGCATAAGCATGAATCTGGAAACATAAGCGATGTTTCAGAATGCATATGCACAATTCTAGAATGCAAAAGTGTTGTCCTGTGTTGCATTTGTGTTGTTCTTTGTGGCACAAGCGTTGTCCTGCGGGGCAAAAGTGCCAACCTGACTGTGCTTTGTATTTTCCTAGTTTTGGTCATTTTTGAAGTATTTTCCTGAAAAGATTTTTGTACCAGAGGATTTATTTGAGGTCTATTAGCATTTTCCAGTTTTGAGTTTGACCAGTTTTGATTAATTTTGATAGTTTTGAGTATATTTGTTCTTCTATACATTGTGAGTATTTTAGACTCTCTTCCATGTGGATAGGCCATGGATGATTGAGATGTTTTCTATGCTGTTTTGGACCAACAAGTGAATAGGCCTTGTTGTGATGTTATTCTTTATTTGATAGCAGCATTTGATGGCTTGATATGCCTTTGTTTATTGCTAGCCAAGAGGCTCATTTTGTTATATTGATGTTGGTGTAGCCTTGTTTACGTGTAAGAGAAGGTGTGGAAGTTGTTGGCTGCATTGAGTATTATTTTCATGTAATTATGTTGGTAGAGCTTCTTGTGATTTATTTTTGGGCCATGTTAGGAGGGGTGGGCTTCCTTGTGATGACCGGGGTCACGAGAGATAGGCTTGCATGAGGTTCCTTGTAAGGATGCATGAGGTCTAGACCACCAGGGCACATTAGAGTTTTTCCATGGTTTGTAAATAAGTGATAACCTAATAATTGATGGGTTCGGTAGTTAGATTAATTAATAAGATGATAAATTGATTTATGCCTCATGACTTAGTCCTAGGGAGGATGTTTTAGGATAAGCATGAGAAGGCCGTGAAGATGGTAAGCTAATCTCCCTTAGTCTCTCATAGGTTGAGATGGCTCCACATGTCCATCAGGCTAGTGCCTTGTGTTATTATGTTATTATGTTATGAGGATGGCATGTGATGACAATCCAATCCTACATGTGTTTCCCCTTTATGATTTATGATTATGCTTGTTGGATGTATTTATGTCTTGATGAGTTTTATGCCTCTGGGAGTTCATTCTTGTTGTATGTTTGAGTTCTTGCTTGAGAGTTCTTGTGTTGTTTGTCTCCTTGGTTATAGGTGCTAGCTTAGGCTTAGAGTATGTGTTGGGACCTTGTGTAATCTCCTAGCTCGGGGGGTGGTTCCTTTGGTTCCACATGGTCGGGAGGTTGGTTCTTTTAAGCCATTGGGATGTTCTCTTGGATTCTTCTTGCATGGATATGGATTCTTCTTCATGATGTACTATGGATGTACCTTGTAGAAGATTTATGTAATGTATAAGATGGAATGTATGAAATATAATATCTTTGTATATAGTAGATGGATTCTTGTAGTAGAAAGAGCTATGTTTGTTAGGATTCCCACAGATACTGAGAGGGGGGGGGGTGAATCAGTATCTAACCGGTGATAAGAATTTCTTAAGTTAAAAGATGCAGAACATAAAATAGCAGTATACCGGTATGCAAGAATTAATGCAATAAATAGAATCAGAAACATCCACATGAAAAGAACACCATAATACAAGATGTTTAATGAGGAAACCCGATGTGGGAAAAACCTCGATGGGATTTGTGACCCACAATATTCACTCACTGGCCAATAAGAGAATATTACTTACAATAGGGGCCTGCACATACAGGAAGGCCAACTGCCTAGAGCTCACTGCTCAATGAGAAGTCACACTGACTTACAATGAGGATTATACTAATACAAAGATCTGTACTGCTTTACAATAGCATCTCCGATGCCAGATTCAGTACTGGTTCTAACTCTATTCTTTACATATACCCTTGACCTATAATTCGCACATTAGGTCTGCCTAATAATTTTCTTTTATGCTCGCTACTCTTTTTTTTAAATGTCTACAATGATCTCCTTTATATACAAGAGTCATTTTACAATTTTAAAAGTCGACTTACAATAATAAACAAAATATTACATATCAAAAATCATGTCGGCCTTTATGCCAGTATACATCTTTTCTTCTGTGCCAGTGTAGAGTGATCTTGTTGATGCCAGTGCACTGTCTTGCTTGTGTAATGCTTTGCCGGTATGAAGTTTTGTCGGTGCCATAGGATCGCAAGGTTGCCATCAATGAAAAAACCTTCAATCACACACAATGTCTCATTGGAGTGTCCATATGCCAACAATCTCCCCCTTTGACATTGATGGCAACACTCATGAGAAATTTCAAAAAGTGTCCAAAATGTGTAGTCCAAAAAACATTTACCAAAAAGAATGTTTACCAAAAATATGAAAGGCTCCCCTTGAGCATATGATTCCTGTCTTTGAACTTTCTCATCCTACTACTCCCCCTTTGGCATCAATGACAAAGGTTGTCAAGATGTTAGTAGAGTTTATAGTCATATCATCAACCTTGTAGTTGGGTAGTTATTATCTGAAAAAGATCGCCCAAAATTAAGTTTATACTATCCATAAACTTTTTGCTATCTTTTATTGCTGTTTCAATCCTTTTCACAGTACCGGTGAGATGCTGTAATTGCTCTGCTGGTGTTTTACTTCCCTGTGCTAATGCCTCTGAGATTTCCTTCCATAGAGATGCTAGATGGTCCAATCTTGGACTCAGTTTGGATCTCAAGTGTTTTGCCTTGTTTATTATTCTCTCTTTCTCTCTTTCCTGTTTAAGCAATTCTTCCTCAAAATTTGCTAACTTATCTTCAAAAATAGATAGTGAATTCGGTGAGTTGACAAAATTGTCTGCAAGCTTATTTATCTCATCCTGTGTCTTGCTTATTTTCTTGTCAATATCTACAGTCAAGAAGTTTGTTTTGCATGTGTCTTTATACATATTTTCATATTCTTTCAACAAACTACACAGTTCCGGTAGAAGTGTGTCAAAGTCTCTGTTACACTTCTTTATTTCTTCTTCAAAGAATTTCTGTTTCTCCTTTTCTACTATGTCCTTTACTGATTCTTCCTTTATTTTATCAATATTTCCAGAAATGTATTTACATAATGTATCCAACTGTCCTAAAGAATCTTTATTATCTATATTACAATCAGGAGCAATTATCTTCAAAATTGGTATTGAATCATCTATTGCTTTGTAAGCCTGTGAGCTACAATCAGTTATTTTCTTAATGGATTCAAGCAATACCTCAGTCACATTAGTTGACTTGAATGTTGATGATGATCCAAGAGTCTAAGTACCGATGGAAGTGACCATGCTTGTATTGACCTTTGGTAGGTCAGTTTGTGTTTGTATTTCTTTTAGCACTAGTTTTCTTGCTTCATTGTTTACCAGTGGCATTGTTTCCTTGTGAGCCTATTCCAGAACCTTTAGCTCTATTGGTTTCTCTATTTGTGCCTCAGATTCCATCTTTTTCCCTATATCCTCTACCGATTGATCTGTATCTCCTGTTACTGGAGGCTTTTTAGCCATATTTGACTTTTTAGTTGTATCTTTATCAACTGTTATGTTGATCTTTTGGGTATCAACATTTATAGTGTATAGGACTTTAGGATTTGGATTACTATCCTCTACATCCATGCTTTCTGCTACCGGTTGGTCTTCAGGAGTTGTGATTTTCACAAGTGGAGGTAGGTTGTCTTTAACCTTTATGCTTGGAGGTCCACCAACTTTTCCTTTCCCTTTGTCCTTATCCTTCTGATATACCTTAATAGGCTTGGGATTCCTATATTCTTCTTGTTTTTCCTTTTCAACCAAGAATATGTCCCAACCATTTTCTGTTTCCTCTGTAACTTCTATAACTCTTCCTGCCATCAATGAAATATGCCAGTGTGCAGTGAAGAAAATAGTTCAGTTTGCCTGAGCAATTAGATCATGAATTTCCTTTGGGAATTTTACCAGATATACAGCAAGTAGTTTTTCTATTTTTATTTTCTTATCTAATTCAATCACTCCTTGCCTTTTGGCCTCAAGTCTTTTGTATAAATCATCAGGTATTTCATTGATAACTTCCATCAAAAACTTTTTGAACATATCCATATGTATTATTACACTCTCCTCAACTTTCCCTTTCTCATCAGTAGATAGGGTGTCATAAATTTTCCCTATGTTTTTCAGTTTTCCTTCCTCTGTGATCTCATTTAGCAATATGTCTAGAGATGCCAAGTTAGTTTTTGTCTTTTTCTTTTTCTTAGGAGTTAGCTTCCTTTTAGGTGTGACCTTTCTGATCAGAGATCTCACAGCTTGTTGCTTCTACCTTGTCCTTCTAGGTGAAGGAGTGGTTGCTGGTGAGGGATCTCTTTTCCTAACAACTCTTTTAAAAGTTGATGGCATGTCACCTTCCGAAGAAGTACCTACCGGTGATAGATGAGCTTCAGGTTGTGGGGTAGTCAACTCATCTTCAGTTATGCCAGTTTTCTTTAATACATCTTCCTTAATGGCCTTTGCTTGTCTGGATCCTTTCCTCACAAATGCCTCTACCTTCTTCACTCTTTTCTTGGGTTGTATTTGGCTTTCTATGGTTTTAGTACTACCAAATACTTCTTCCTTAGGTTCATTGGGGGCTTCCAGAAGTGCTTTGGCATAAGTTTCAACTATGCGGTCATCTGTCTCATAGCCCATTTCTGTTACCCAGATTGTCCTTGGGATGATTGCTTCCATCCATATTTTATCCTTTTTAATAACAAAGCATATATCATCTTTGTATTTATCTACAATTTTCTAAGATAACCTTATCCTTTTCTTCATTTTTGTCTTTAATGCTTGGAAAAAGTCATGAATGTTGTTTTCCTTGTTCTCACCCATGGTATTAAATAGTTCTATCAATTGCTTTCCTACCAGTATATCATATCCTAGTTCTTTATATCCTATATCGGGAACCTATTTTGTTATATGAAGCATTAGGCATACTAACAGATTTCCAAATCTGAAAGTTCCTTTCTTATCCTTTTTTATCTTTCCAAGGCTGTCTATCAGTTCATCCTTTAACCAATCACAGATGTCAATTTTTGCATTATCTATTATCATATCATAAGCACTCTTAATGCATAAACTTGAAATTGAGTTAAGTCTATTAGCATGAGTGGATTTGTAACCTAATATCATACTTAAGAATCTCACATTTGTATCCTTTACATCATTAACCCTTAGAGATCTTTTATCAATTGTTGCACCTGTTAGGTCTATGACTAAATCATTTGAAACCTTCTTGTTTTTGTCTGGTCTTTTACCAGTGGCTAGTAACCCTATGACAACATTTACCGATTCCTTAGTGATCTTATGAATTGCATCTAACCAAAAAAATTCTCCATGAACTCTGCTTAACACTATCCTAATCACATCTTTAGGAAATTCAGGAATGCTAAGGATTTCTATGAATCCTAGGGTTTCAATAACCTTGTGTTCAGTTTTAACATTGCCAGTATCATCACAAATCTTGGTTTTATACATGGTTTTGATTTCCTCGTCTCCTAACTCTTCAATATTGGAGTGGATGTACATTCTAGGGTCTTCAGCATATACAACACCTTTAGGAATTTGAGAAAATGCACCTAAGGTATCATCCTTCTTTGCTATTTCGGGGACTAACTGAAATACAGGCCTAGGTCTTTTAATTACTTCCACAATAGTAGGGTTCGCTATGTATTCAATTGCAGAGGTGGATGCCATGATTAAATACCTTTTTCTATCTTGGATGAATGATTGCTTGGAGTGTGCTTGCTTCTTGCTCGAAATGCCTTTAGCTCGGAATCTTCGCGCTCTCTAAAAGTTTGAAATCATGGTGAAATGAAATGGAGACAAAACCTTATTTTATAAAGTCTTTTTCGCTATCTACCACATTAATTGCATGTCGGCTAAGTATTCACTTAACATTGTTTGCTGGTTAAGTAATTTTCAACTTCTTATCTCTAACTAAGGGAATAATAGCACATATGTCATTAGATTGCCAAACCCTCAAGGAAATTTTCTTCAATTAGATGAAGAACTTCCTGCTGGTGGAGCACTGCTCTATCCTGCTGGTGAAGCATCAGTCTGTCCTGTCGGTGAAGCATCAGTCTGTCCTACTGGTGAAGCATTTGTTGGTTCTACCGGTGGAGGAGTATTCCCGATGTTTATATCAGCTTTTCTACTCCATTGCTTTGAGAATTCTTGCTTAACCTCTTCAACTTTTTCTTTTCCTTTCAAGCTAACACTTTTGTTGTCTACTGGTGTACTTTTACTTCTACAAAATTTAGCAATATGCCCAATCTTGTTACATGAATAACAAGTTACATTATTTTTCTGAATAGCTTTCCCATAACCTATGCTGGTTTGTGTTCTGCATTGATTAGATAAATGTCCAAATCTTCCACAAACATAACATCTCACATTCATTCTGCAGTTTTTAGAGTTATGACCAACTTTGTTGCATTTGGAACATTGACCGGTGCATGTATTGATATTCTGATAATTCCTAGATCTACATTCATTTTCCCTATGACCATACTTATTATAGTTAAAGCATTTTCCATTCAATTTATAAGCATTAGGTGGTCTTACGGGTTTGCTATGATCCTGAGTATTTGCAGTACCAGAGGTTTCTCCAACTTCAAAGCCAATTCCAAAGGTGTCACCTTTAGGTTTTTGATTCTTCAATAAGGTACCGAGTTCTTCTGAGCTTTTGTTGAATTTTTCTTTATGTTGATTTGTAGTTTCCAATTCCCTTTCCAAGATTTCTTTTTGTCTCATTAGTTCATTTGAGTCATTCTGAGTATGCATCAGATTTGTCTTCAACATGTCATTTTCATAGCTAAGTCTTGTGTTCTCATTTGCTGCATCACTTAGTCTTCTGGTCAATTCTTCTTCATTCTTCTTTCTATCCTTAATTTCTTTGCAAAATCTCATAGTCATATCCTGCATTTCATTTTTTGTTGTCATGATCTCTTGTTTCAGCTTGCTTATCATATCATTAAGAGATTCCTTTTCATCATTCTCATTTTGCAATTTTTCACAAAGTTCTCTTCTCTTATTTCTTGTAATAGTAAGATTTTCTTGAAGTGCCTGAATGATATCTTGAGCTGCTCTTAAATCATCTTCTAATTTGATATTTTTTAACTTCTCTGCATCATAGTCAGTAAGAGCTCCTTCAAGTTGCTTCATCAGATTTTCCATCTTTACCGGTGTCAAGATCTTCCTCAAGCTATTAGGCTTCTAAAAATAGAGGACCAAGCTCTGATACCAATTGTTAGGATTCCTATAGATACTGAGAGGGGGGGGGGGGGTGAATCAATATCTAACCGGTGATAAGAATTTCTTAAGTTAAAACATGCAGAACATAAAATAGCAGTA
Organism: Cryptomeria japonica; assembly: GCF_030272615.1. Lineage (NCBI taxonomy): Eukaryota > Viridiplantae > Streptophyta > Pinopsida > Cupressales > Cupressaceae > Cryptomeria > Cryptomeria japonica. Next base: position 484,670,230 of record NC_081409.1, read on the forward strand.
TACCGGTATGCAAGAATTAATGCAATAAACAGAATCCCACATGAAAAGAGTACCATAACACAAGATGTTTATTGAGGAAACCCGGTGTGGGAAAAACCTCGATGGGATTTGTGACCTACAATATTCACTCACTGGCCAATAAGAGAATATTACTTACAATAGGGGCCTACACATGCAGGAAGGCCAACTGCCTAGAGCTCACTGCTCAATGAGAAGTCACACTGACTTACAATGAGGATTATACTAATCCAAAGATCTGTACTGCTTTACAATAGCATCTCCAATGCCAGATTCAGTACCGGTTCTAACTCTGTTCTTTACATATACCCTTGACCTATAATTCGCACATTAGGTCTGCCTAATAATTTTCTTTTATGCTCGCTACTCTTTTTTTAAAATGTCTACAATGATCTCCTTTATATACAAGAGTCATTTTAGAATTTGCCAAGTCGGCATACAATAATAAACAAAATATTACATATCAAAAATCCTGTCAGCCTTTATGCTGGTGTACGTCTTTTCTTCTATGCCGGTGCCAGTGCCGGTGTAGAGTGATCTTGTTGATGCCGGTGCACTGTCTTGCTTGTGTAATGCTTTGCCGGTATGAAGTTTTGCCGGTGCCATAGGATTGCAAGGTTGCCATCAATGACAAAACCTTCAATCACACACAATGTCGCACTGGAGTGTCCATATGCCAACAATGTTCATGTTGTATTTAAATGTACTTAAATTTGTGAGATGAATAGTAGTTGGAGATTGGAATTTAGAGATATTGTATTTGTACTATTGTAGAGATGTGATTTTATGAATCATGGAAATAAAGTGGATTATAGTTGGAATAGAATGGAATTTCTTTATGGATTAGTTGTATCATTGCATGGAATGTTTATTTTAAAAAATATTGAAAGAAAAAATATTGAAAGAGGAATATTCATAGATTAATAAGTGATTATGTTAAAAGACGTGGATTGGTTCTAGAAGAGATGAATGATTCATACAGATGCATTGGTAGGAAGGAAATTATGCATATCATGAGGAATGAGTAATGTTGTAGGTTGCTTATCTCATGGTTAAAGAATTAGAATATGATGCATTAATGAAGGTGAAATGTATCTATTATGTGTGTAGTATGTCATTATGGGAATGAATTAAGTAATGATGTTAAAGTACCCTAGAGAAAGATTATTGATGTTGTGTTATTTCCGCTTGCGTTATTTGATGAAATCAACAATGATGTATGTTCATATTGGTTAATTGGTCAATGAATGTAAATAGATGGAGATGTTAAATGTTACATTAGATGTTATTAGAGGTTAATTAAGAAAACAATTATCTCCATTTGTATATTATTGTTTAGTTTCTTTAGGGTATTTTGGTGGGCATTACAGGTTCCTTCCATATCTATGAGATTTTCAATATTTCTTTTAACATTCTTAGGTGTCCGGTCAACATCACTAAAAATAAAAACCTCCATTTTTGGACTATAATCTAAAGATTCTTTTATAACCTCATGCAAAATATTATCCTTTTCTTGGTCCTTTTAATCAACATTAAAAGCAAAAGTTTCTAATTTAGGAGGAAATGAAGACTTGGGTATATTATCATTCATACCTCTTTTTGTATCACCATAACTGCAAACAAATGCATCTATATCAACTTCAATGATATGGAAATCTTTATCCTCTATTCCACACCAGAAGTAGTTATTTCAACCCTTCAAGAACTAATCAGGAATAAAGACACTCTTATGTTCCTTGGGTAATGATTCTTTTTCAAGAGAGATGAGTGGTTGCCCGATATTTTCCATTTGCATGCATGTCAAAGAGAATTTGGGTCCTTTACTTTCATCTTGATGCAGATTCCATGGTAGAACATCTCTTTCATTCATGGAAGAAATATTACGAGAGTGATGAGGATATGAAGAAATAGAACACTCATCATTTCTAAGATCCTCTTCAAGAAGCTTTAACCTCTCCATTGTTTCTTGCAACTCATGAGTTTCTTTCTTGAGGTCCTTGAGTAAATAATATCTATGATGTATACATTTTAACAACACTGTAGATTTATTCTCTTCAGATGGATGTAACTTTCTCCTCTCAACTTCATAGATGATTTCTCTAAAAGCATTCCTTCAGTTAGTATTTCTTAGTAAGATGGTGTAGGCCACCTTCTGGGCTGGGGTTGATTTCTTTGCTTGGTCTGGCCTTGAACCATTTTTTTGAGATCCTTTAAATTATACAGAGTCATCATCCTTCATTTGGGGAAGGAATCATTAGATATGAAAGACAAGAAAAGTACAAGTTTTCTCATTCGATTCCCCAACAAAGTCACCAAAAAACTATTGGTTGATAGATTTTGTTCCCTTTCAAAATATAACCATATGACTCAATGCTCACATAAAGAACAAACCATCAATCAATAGTTGGATAAGTTGCAACTACCTCTACAAATCTCCTCTGAATTTTAGAGGTACAAATCCCTCTTATGATATTAATTTAGGGTTTTTGGGGTATGCTTTTAACTATAAAGCAGGAAAGGCAAGATTCCTAACTTACAACTTTATAGAATATAAGATAAAATACAAATGACAAAGTATTTTCACTGCCGAACACTAACTAAATTCATGTTGCGTATGTTGGCATTGTGTTGTCATTGACGTCAACCGGTATAACATGTTATCGGTATAGAAGGACAATTGGGATGGGAAATTAGTTGATGTGCAATCATTGATGTCAACTAGTCTAGCAGGTTACTGGTATAGTCTATCACCACTAAGGAGAGGATGTCATCTAGTAAGTGATGTGTTGAAAGTGTATGGTTGCTAATAGATGAGCATGTGTTGACATGGAGAAGATAAATCAATAGAGTGAGTGGTTGCCAACGGACAAGCTTATGACTAGTGTACAAGTAGGGTGAGCAAGATGCTTGGATGTTGATTGTGATGAAGAAGGGGAATGTTATCTAAATCACATCAACACCAGAGGTGAAGTATGTGTAGGCCACAGATATGCTGTGTGGATGTCAAACACCACGACTCCCATTGGATAAAGTTGCAGTCACCATTTGAAGAGAAGACTAACAGTGAATGTACCCCAACCAGATCACATGTGCCTGTTTGAAGATATGCTGTTCAAACAAGGAAACCACATTGGTACATGGAAGGATGCAAATGACAAGGATCTAATCTCAGTGGTAAGTGGAGCTTATCTCCTATTATGCATGGAATGCATCATAGTCCTTCGAGATAAGAGAGAAGAGAAGAAGGAAGGTGATTGAAGGCTCACACCAGATGAATTGGTGAAACACTAAGTTGTCTTAGGTTCATGAGATTAGGGATAAGCACTGGATCATCCAGGTAGACATGATGAGTTACTAGTACAATGATTGAAGGATATGGTTGTCACTTTGACAAACATGGTAATAGTAGAACCAGTCAAATGATGAAGGCAAAGTTGGAACAACTATAGACATAAGACATTGTCAGAATGAAGAGAGTTTGTTGAAGGTTGATGACATGGTGTCATCAAGGTGGTTACCGGTAAGTTTGTCCACTAGTAATTTAGGCAGAGTGTAGATGCAGAAGGCTCCCATCTGATGATAATGTACATGAGGTAGGTTGGCATGTGTGCTAGTCGGTTTAGGTGCTCCACTCGAAGAGAAGCAGAATGCAAGGTTGAAGGAAGACCGGTTAGGGTATATAACTAGCAGAGTCTATGAACCGGTAGATAACCCAGGTGAGTGGTTGGTTGGTAATCTTCTCTAGATCGACATAACTGACCTAACAAAGGTGGATGCTAACAAAGTGGCCACATGGAGTTGAAGTGGTAAACATGCATGCACAAGTCAGCATGGTGAGTTGGTGAAGTGTTTGTCGACAAGGTAGATGGTGGTAGGAAGACAGTTATGTCTACTGTGTGATTCACAGGACATGTAATAGAGGTTTGTGGCTCGAGGTCAAATAGACAATAGATATCTAGGATAGACTAATTAAGTAGATCGAGGTAGGTGAAGGAAACCGCCAAGCCATTCCTGATGATCGACCAAGAGATCAGCTGACATATTAAAAGTAGATTGCTAAATATAGATGGCATGTTCTGGAAGGCATGAAAATGGTGGGGTCGATTGATTTGTTATAGTTCATCAATCAAGGTGATCAAATTTTATTGGATTTAGTTTGCCTTGAGGTCAATGAAGAAACCCTAACCCTTGAAGTTTGAATTGGTTTTTGGCAGGAAGACTTGTTTATAAATATGCAAGTCTAAATTAATGATGTGACCGCTGAATGAGAGAGTGTTGCTGCATGTGAGAGGAGAAATTAGTCAAGTGAGAAAAAGACAATCTGAGAAGAGACTGAGTGTGAGCTATTCTATAGATTGCCCATAGATAGTAGTTGAAGGGTTCAATCAACATCAATGAGGCTACTGATAGTCAACCATTGAGTCTGACAGAGAAGTAAACCGATGGTGACCATATCGACAGAGAAGTTGTAGAAAACTACAAAGAAGGCAAGCTGAGAACTGACATGAATCAGATGGTAGACATCTAAATAAGTTATCAAGACTGGTTGTGGATAGTAGGAGTGTAGCAAAGAGAAGAGAGAACTGATAGAGAGAAGAACTGACAAAGAAGAAGATGTGACTAAACTGGTGAATGTGTAGCAGAGAGTAAGTTGCATCAGGAGATTGTGTTGCAACTGAGTGGTGAGCAGAGAATTGACAGAGAATTGGAGAGAGGAGAGTCTATAGAGAGATTTGCAGAAGAGTTACAAAATTCATTTGTAACAAGACTATTACTTTTGTACTCATAGTAGACCACTGAGTTGGAACTTGGTGCAGGGGTCATAGCTCCTTGGGTTGGTGTCCTAAATCAGGGGTTGGTTCTCCTTGGGTTGGTGCCTTAAACATTGTAATCAAAGTTTCATTGTGAGGCTAGATTGGAGTAGCAAACTTCAACAACATTTCTCACCGAGGTTTTTCCCATCTTGGGTTTTCCTCGTATATACTAGTGCTATGTGATGCGCCCTTATGTGTGATTGCATTTATGTTAGTCTCCCATCTAACCAGCAAGTCTACTTTTTGTTAGATATGTTAACTGATATACACACATAGGATAGAAAAGGGAAATTTTTTTAAATAATTGATTCACCCCCCCTCTCAGTGGGACATTGTGTCTAACAATTGGTATCAGAGCCTAGATTCTCGGTTGATAAGCTTTCTCTAGCTTGGGTAGATTCTGGCTTAAGGACACAATGGTCTGTTTAGTGTCAATCCCAACTTCGGTATTTGATGGTTTAAACTATTCCATTTGGAGTTGTAGAATGAAAGTTTACTTATCCTCTCTAGGGTGTGATGTTTGGATGTTTGTTGTAAATGGCTGCCCTAGTAAAGTTAGTCCTCCCACCAATTCAGATGCTGAAAGAAGAAACTACTATAATGATGTATCAATGAAGGCTATATTGTGTGGGTTATTTGATGATGTCTCCTTGACATAGATATGTTAGGGGTCCCACAAATACTGAGAGGGGGGGGGTGAATCAGTATCTAACCGGTGATTGGAATTTCTTAAGTTAAAACATACAACACATAATATAATAGTGTACCGACATACAAGAAATAATGTAATAAATAGAATCAAGAACATCCACATGAAAAGTACACCATAACACAAGATGTTTAATGAGGAAACCCAGTGTGGGAAAAACCTTGGTGGGATTTGTGACCCACAATATTCACTCACTGGCCAATAAGAGAATATTACTTACAATAGGGGCCTACACATGCAGGAAGGCCAACTGCCTAGAGCTCACTGCTCAATGGGAAGTCACACTGACTTAAAAATAAGGATTATACTAATCCAATAACTTGTACTGCTTTACAATAGCATCTTTAATGCCAGATTCAGTACTGGTTCCTGCTCTGTTCTTTACATATACCCATTGACTTATATTTCACACATTAGGTCTGCCTAATATTTTCTTTTATGCTCCTACATCATTATTACAAATGTCTACAATGATCTCCTTTATATATAAGAGTCATTTTACAATTTGCCAAGTCGGCTTACAATAATAAACAAAATATTATATAACAAAAATCCTGTCGGCCTCAGTGCCGGTATACTTTCTTTCTTCTATGCTGGTGCCGATGTAGAGTGTGATCTACTAATGTCGGTGCACTATCTTGTCGGTGTAATTCTTTGTCGGTATAATGTCTTGCTGGTGCCATAGGATTGCAAGGTTGCCATCAATGACAAAACCTTCAATCACATACAATGTCTCATTAGAGTGTGCACATGCCAACAATCTCCCCCTTTGGCATTGATGGCAACACTCATGAGAAATTTCAAAAAGTGTTCAAAAGTGTGCAGTCCAAAAATGTTACCAAAAATGTGAGAGGTCCCCTTGAGCTTATGATTCCTATGTTTTGAACTTTCTCATCCCACTAGTCCCCCTTTGGCATCAATGACAAAGGTTTTCAAGATGTCAGTAGAGTTTGTAGTTTCATCTATCCATAACCTCAACCTTGTAGCTGGGTAGTTATAATCTAAAAATGATCTCCCAAAATTAAGTTTATACTATCCATAAACTTCTTACTATCCTTTATTGCTATCTCAGTTATCTTCATTGTATTGGTGAGATGCTGCAAATGCTTTGCCGGTGTTTTGCTTCCCTATGTTAATGCCTCAGAAATTTCCTTCCACAGAGATGCTAAATAGTCCAATCTTGGACTTAGTTTAGATCTCAAATGTTTTTGCCTTATTTATTATCCTTTCTTTCTCCCTTTCCAATTTGAGTAGTTCTTCCTCAAAATTTGATACCTTCTCTTCAAAAACTGATAGTGTATTAGGTGAGTTGACAAAGCTGTCTGCAAGTTTATTTATCTCATCCTGTGCCTTTCTTATTTTCCTATCAATATCTACAGTCAAAAAGTTTGTTTTACAGGTATCTTTGTACAAATTTTTGCACTCTTTCAACAAACTACATAATTCCGTTAGAAGTGTGTCAAAATCTCTATTACACTTCTTTATTTCCTCATCAAAGAATTTCTGCTTTTCAATTTCTACCTTATCCTTCACTGATTCTTCCTTTATTTTCTTAATATTTTCTGAGATATATTTACACAATGTATCCAATTGTCCTAAAGAATCTTTATTATCTATATTATAGTTGGGAGCCATTACCTTCAAAATTGGTATAGAGTCATCAATTGCTTTGTAAGCCTGTGAGTTGCAGTCAGTTATTTTCTTGATAGAATCAAGTAATACCTCAGTCACATTTGTTGTTTTGAATGTTGATGATGATCCAACAATCTGAGTACTGGTGGAAGTAACCATGCTTGTATTGACCTTTGGTAGGTCAGTTTGTGTTTGCATTTCTTTAAGCACTGGTTTTCCTACTTCACTAGTTACCGGTGGCACTGTTTCCTTATGTACCTGTTCCAGTTGATGTTGTTTCAGAGCCTTTAGCTCTGTTGGTTTCTCTGTATGTTGTGTTGTCTTTGTCTGTGACTCAATCTCTACCTTTTTCTCTATATCTTCTGTCGGTTTCTCTATTTCCCCTGCTACCGGAGGCTCATTAGCCATATCTGACTTATTAGTTGTATCTTTGTCTACTATTATGTTGATCTTCTGAGTATCAACATTCATAGTATATAGGACTTCAGAATTAGGATTGTTATCCTCTACATCCATACTTTCTGCTGTCGGTTGTTATTCAGTAGTTGTTATTTTCACTGGTGGGGGTAGGTTGTCTTTAACTCTAATGTTTGGTGGTCCACCAACTTTACCTTTCCCCTTGTCTCTATCTTTGTGATATACCTTTATAGGTTTAGGGTTCCTGTACTCTTCTTGTTTTTCTTTATCAACTAGAAATATATCCCATCCATCTTCTATTTCCTCTGTTACTTCATTAACTCATCCTGCCATTAGTGAAATATGCCGGTGTGCAGTAGAGAATACTGACCAGTTTGCTTGAGCAATCAAATCATCAATTTCTTTTGGAGAGTATACCAGATATACAACAAGTAGCTTCTCAATTTTTATTTTCTTATCTAATTCTATCACTGCTTGCCTTCTAGCCTCAAGTCTTTTGAATAATTCATCAGGAATTTCATTTACTACTTCCATCAAGAATTTTTTGTACATGTCCATATGCAATATAACACTGTTCTCGACTTGCTCTTTCTTATCAGCTGTTAGAGTGTCATAAATTTTCTCTATGTTCTTCAGTTTTCCTTCCTCTGTGATTTCATTTAGCAATACATCAAGAGGGGCCAAGTCTCTATTTGTCCTTTTCTTCTTCTTAGGTGTCAGTTTCTTCTTTGGTGTGGCCTTTCTAATCGGAGATCTCACTGCTTGTTGCTTTTGCCTTGTTCTTCTAGGTGAAGGTGTGGTTGCTAGTGAGGGATCTCTTTTTCTTACAACTCTTATAAAATTTGCTGGCATGTCACCTTTTGAAGAGGTACCTACCGGTGATAGATGAGTTTTAGGTTGTGGAGCTACCGACTCATCCTTTGTTATGCTGGTTTTCTTCAATACATCTTCCTTAATGGCTTTTGCTTGTCTGGACCCTTTTCTTACAATTGCCTCAACCTTCTTTACTCTTTTCTTTGATTGTATTTGGCTTTCTATAGTCTCAACACTACCAAATACTTCTTCCTTAGGTTCATTGGGGGCTTCCAGAAGTGCTTTAGCATATGTTTCAACTATGTGATCATCTATTTCATAGCCCATCTCGGTTACCCAAATTGTCCTTGGGATGACTGTTTCCATCCAGATTTCATCTTTCTTAATAACAAAGCATATATCATCTTTGTATTTGTCTACTATTTTCTAAGATAACCTTACTCTTTTCTTCATTTTGGTCTTTAATGCTTGAAATAAGTCATCATTATTTCTTTCCTTGTTCTCACCCATGTTATTGAATAGTTCAGTCAATTGTTTTCCTACCGGTATGTCATATCCAAGTTCTTTATAACCTATACTGAGAACCTATTTTGTTATGTGTAGCATTAGGCATACTAACAGATTTCCACATCTGAAAGTTCCTTTCTTGTCCTTCTTGATCTTTCCAAGGTTGTCAATTAGTTCATCCTTTAACCATTCACATATGTCAATTTTTACATTGTTTGTTACCATATCATAAGCACTCTTAATGCATAAACTTGAAATTGAATTAAGTCTATTAGCATGAGTGGCTTTATAACCTAATATCATACTGATGAATCTCACATTGATATCTTTTACATCATTAACCCTTAGAGACCTCTTGTCGAATGTTGCACCAGTTAGTTTTATAACTAGGTCATTGGGAACCTTCTTGGTTTTATCCGGTCTCTTACTGATGGTTGGTAACCCTGTGACAGCTTTCACAGCTTCCTTGGTGATCTTATGGATTGCATCTAACCAGAAAAATTCTCCATGTACTCTGCTTAAGACTATCCTAATCACATTCTTTGGAAATTTAGGAATGCTAAGGATCTCTGTAAATCCTAGGGTTTCAATAATCTTGTGTTCATCTTTAACATTGCCGGTGTTAACACATATCATGGTTTTATATATGGTTTTTATTTCCTCATCTCCTAACTCTTCAATGTTGTAGTGGATGTACATTCTAGGGTCTTCAGCATATACAACTCCCTTAGGAATTTGAGAAAAAGCACCTAAGGTATCATCTTTCTTTGCTATCTTAGGAACTAACTGAAATATGGGCCTAGGTCTTTTTATTACTTCAACAATAGTAAGGTTTGCTATGTATTCAATTGCAAAGGTGGATGCCATGATTAAATACCTTTTCCTACCTTGGATGGATGATTGCTTGGAGTGTGCTTGCTTCTTGCTCGAAATGCCTTAGCTCAAAATCTTCACACTCTCTGAAAATTTGAAATCTCGGTGAAATGAAATGGAGCCAAAACCTTAACTTTATAGTGTCTTTTCGCCATCTACCACATTAATTGCATGCCGGTTAAGTATTTACTTACCATTGTTTGCCAGTAATAAGTAATTTTCAACTTCTTATCTCTAACCGAGGGAATAATTAGCACATGTGTCATTAGATTGCCAAACCCTCAAGGAAATTTTCTTCAATTAGATGAAGAACTTCCTGCCAATGGAGCGATGCTCTGTGCTTCTGGTGAAGTATCACTCTGTCTTGCCAGTGAAGCATTGGTTTGTTCTACCGGTGGAGGAGTATTCCCAATATTTAGATCAACTTTTCTAATCCATTGTTTTGAGAATTCTTGCTTAACCTCTTCAACTTTTTCTTTACCTTTCAAGCTAGCACTTTTGTTGTCTATCAGTGTTCCTTTACTTCTACAAAATTTAGCAATATGCCCAATCTTGTTACATGCATAACAAGTTACATTATTCTTCTGAATAGCTTTCCCATAACCTACGCCAGTTTGTGTTCTGCATTGATTTGATAAATGTCCAAATCTTCCACAAACATAACATTTTACATTCATTATGCAGTTTTCAGAATTGTGACCAACTTTGTCGCATTTGGAACATTGACCGGTGGGTGTGTTGATATTTTGATAATTTCTAGATCTACATTCATTTGCTCTATGACCATACTTATTATCATTAAATCATTTACCATTGAATTTATAAGCATTAGGCTGTCTTATCGGTTTGCTGTGATCCTGAGTATTTGCAGTACCAGAGCTTTCACCAACTTCAAAGCCAATTCCAAAAGTGTCACCTTTAGGTTTTTGATTCTTCAGCAAGGTACCAAGTTCCTTTAAGATTTTCTTGAATTTTTCTTTGTGTTGATTTGTAATTTCCAGTTCTCTTTCCAAGATTTCTTTTTGTCTCATCAGTTCATTTGAATCATTCTAAGTATGCATCAGATCTGTCTTCAACATGTCATTTTCATAGCTAAGTCTTGTGTTCTCATTTGTTGCATCACTTAGTCTTCTGGTCAATTCTTCTTCATTCTTGTTCCTATCCTCAATCTCTTTGCAAAATCTCATAGTCATATCTTGCATTTCATTTTTTGTTGTCATGATCTCTTGTTTCAACTTGCTTTTTATATCATTAAGTGATTCCTTTTCATCATTCTCATTTTGCAGTTTTTCACAAAGTTCTCTTCTCTTATTTCTTGCAACAGTAAATTTTTCTTGAAGTGCCTGAATGATATCCTGAGCTGCCCTTAAATCATCTTCTAATTTGATATTTTTCAATTTCTTTGCATCATAGTCTGTAAGAGCTCCTTCAAGTTGCTTCATCAGATTTTCCATCTTTACCGGTGTCAAGATCTTCCTCAAGCTGTTAGGCTTCTGAAAATAGAGGACCAAGCTTTGATACCAATTGCTAGGGGTCCCATAGATACTAAGAGGGGGGGTGAATTAGTATCTAACCGGTGATTGGAATTTCTTAAGTTAAAACATGCAACACATAATATAACAGTGTACCAGTATGCAAGAAATAATGTAATAAACAGAATCAAGAACATCCACATGAAAAGTACACCATAACACAAGATGTTTAACGAGGAAACTCGATGTGGGAAAAACCTCGGTGGGATTTGTGACCCACAATATTCACTCACTGGCCAATAAGAGAATATTACTTACAATAGGGGCCTGCACATGCAGGAAGGCCAACTGCCTAGAGCTCACCACTCAATGGGAAGTCACACAAACTTACAAATAAGGATTATACTAATCCAATAACTTGTACTGCTTTATAATAGCATCTTTAATGCCAGATTTAGTACCGGTTCCTGCTTTGTTCTTTACATATACCCTTTGACTTATATTTCGCACATTAGGTCTGCCTAATATTTTCTTTTATGCTCCTACACCATTATTACAAATGTCTACAATGATCTCCTTTATATATAAGAGTCATTTTATAATTTGCCAAGTCGGCTTACAATAATAAACAAAATATTGTATAACAAAAATCCTGTCGGCCTCAGTGCCGGTATACTTTCTTTCTTCTATGCCGGTGCCAGTGTAGAGTGTGATCTACTGATGCCGGTGCACTATCTTGTCGGTGTAATGCTTTGCCGGTGCCATAGGATTGCAAGGTTGCCATCAATGACAAAACGGTCAATTACATACAATGTCTCATTGGAGTGTGCATATGCCAACAAGATAGATGTAGATCAACAAAAATCTTATGGAAAATATTGAAGAAGCTCTATAGAAATAAGCCTACCACTACAGAGTCGATTTGTGAAGAAAATATGAGAAATGCAACTCATGCATCTGTAGATGATGAAGGAAGATCTATTAGCACTCACAATAATGATGAAGAAGGAACTCACCTCTTCATGGATCAAGAATCAAAGGATGAGAGACACACATCTATATATGATCATGCAGATCATTCCTACCAGCAAGATGTGTTTGACAGTGATAGTGAAGGTGAAGAAGAAGAAGAAGCAAAAGTTGATCTTGACAAAGAACTTGTAAGTGCACTTGAAGAACTTAGTAGAGTGAGGAATGAGTACAAGTTATTCAAGAATGCTACAATTGTGGAGCAGAACCAGTTGATCAGATGCCTTGAAGAATCTGAGAAATGTGTCTCAAAATTAAAGACCCAACAAGAAGGCACCAAGGCGTGTCGATGTAATGATCTAGCATCTGAGCTAGAGTCAAAAGATAAAGAATATCAGCAACTAGTAGGAGAAATGGAGAGTCTTCAAAATGACCTTGAGAAATGTCAAGATGAGCTCAAGGTAAGAATCTGGTTTGATGGCAGTAGTGATGCCTTGGACAAAATGTTGAAAAAGAAAAAGAATTCCAAGGGCACCAAAGGTTTAGGAAGTGATGCCAGTGAATGCTCCACCAACAAGAATGTCCCACACAATGACATTCTGTTTGTCTCCTCAAATGAAGATAACAAGGGACAAACCTTCACTATTCGGAATACCCCCCAGAAGAATATTGATCTAACCACAACCGGTGAAGACATGCAGACAAGGATGAAGACCAGTGGTGCAAGAAGGAGCAACAATATAGATCCCAAAGGAAAAGGGAAGATGGGAGAAGGCAGCTTCACTGAAAGCAAGAATATGAGAAGACAACAAAGAAGATCTCCTACCGGTAGAGGACAAAGGAATGCTACTAGTAGCCCATAAGACAAGACAAGTGTTGAGATTTTTAATTACAATCGAGTTTGAAGTAAAAATTCATAACTTAGGGATTTTATCCACACTAAACAACCTTTCATGAAGTAGAAGCTACATTTAATTATCAACCCATGGACATGAACTTGAAATGAGATAGCACTGTATATGCACTATAGAAGCCTTATAAGCTATTGTATCAGTTGTGTATAAAAAATAAACTCAGAATAATAAACTGAATTGAAAACATGACAATGTTGGAAATAAAAATAACTACACAACAGTGGCTACAGGAAGACTGGTTATTTGCAACAACAGTGGCTGCATGATGACTGGTTATTTGCAATAGTAGTGGCTGCAGGATGACTGGTTATTTGCAACAACAGTGGCTGCTGGACGACTGTTCTAAAAATAGTGAAATCAAATATGCTGAAAACAAAACCTATCATAACCAAATCACTAATTAAAATAAATCATAATGAATAAAAATCTAAACTATGGTGAAATCATATTTCCTCAAGTGGCCCTTGCTTGAGTTGCTTCAATCTGTCATTAGCATTCCATCTTCAATAGACAAGCTTGCTCAAATAATCTTCTTATTGTAAATCAAATATTACATGGATATATATCAGACTTGTTGATTTAACTTGGACACCATTAACAAGACTCAACACTAACTTGATACTCTCTACACTATTCTTAACACTACTATCAACACTACTTTCAACACTACTTTCAACACTACTTACTCACAACTCAACAAAATCTTAGATTTATGCTTGAGGCTTGAGAGTTGAACTAATTAAAAACTAAACAACTTATTACAAATGTCATTTATCCTATGACAAAAAGGAGATGACTTATTCTATTCATGACTGATAATAAAGATTAAACTAACAAGAGTTGAGAGAGTTCTAATCCTCTTCGAACTCTACAACTATAAAGTACAATCATTGTTGAACTTGTGTACAAAACATGTTATAAATATTTATGAATCATAAAATATTGTTTCCACAATATTCTCCAATGTTTCTTCACTTTAATAAATCCAAATACACGAACTCATGAAGAGGTAGAAGAGTCCAAGTTGAACTAGAACTCAATCCTTAACTGCTGCCTGAAAATCGGTTAGTTTATCTCTGTCAACTTCTGGTGAACGCTTCTGATTAACTATTGCGAATCAGATCAAACGGTTTAAACCCATTTTATATATCCTTTTAATTTTTCAAGATCATTTTGAAAATCTTAATTTCATGAAGAAACGAGTGATATATGCCCATTTTACTGAAACTGGTCTTTTGACTTTTTTTCTGCACTTTCAGTCAACTGCTACATCTGTCAATGGCCAACTTGATCCTCCTCCTTTCTAGATTTATGAACGAATCAAAACACTCAAAAACAACATGTTAATCCTTCTTAAGTAATTTAAATTCAATAATAGCCATTTATTATAATATTTTATCATTATTTAGTATCAATTAGCTAGACACTTATATGCATATCAAACATTAATCCTAGTTAATGCTTAACAAACCAAGGTAATGTTTAGAAACGACCTGGAAGGACATTATAAACATGAGGTAAAGTATCATAAAACATGAAATAATATGATCAATTTATAGGCTCATCAATAAGTGTGGAAGATGAAAGGTTCAGATGGAAGAACTGCTCAGCATGAACAACCCATGATCCATCCTCAGAGAAGGAGAAATGGAGAAGCCAAACCGGTAAGATCTCCCCATGCATGGAAGAATAAGTTTGTAATTTGTAAACCTTCCTTCTCTGACTATTGCTTCAAATGTAATAGTTATGGCCATAGGGAAGAATAATGTAGAAAGGGATCTAGAAGGAATAATCTAGGATCTTATAGATATCATGCATATGAGAAAAATGTATCAATGGGTAGATACATGCATATCCCCTCTCTCGGTTATGTAAATAGAATTTGTTGTAACTGCAATAGATTTGGCCATAGAAGTTATGAATGCAGGAAGAAGAACTCACTACTCTATGGCAACCAGTGGAACAATCATGCTCAGTATAGTAGCAGCTATAGAAGATATGGATAACAAAGACCTGCATGGAACAAGATGAGAAGTGTACATGCACATGCAAGGAATCCATGGAGACCGACAACTGACTACAATGGCAAGATCAAAAAAGGAAGAGGAAACTAGTATGTTAGAAGGTTCCCCAATCATGAGATTGGTATGGATGATGTTCTCTACTATAGCACTACTTCCAGTTATGTGGTAGAATCCAAAAATGGAAGGACCCATCAACAAAAGAAGGTAAGACCTACTCCCAAGACTGAAAATGAGAAGAAAAGTGAAGTCATGCAGGTATGGAGGAAGAAAGAAGAGAGAAGGACTTTGGATTGGCACTGTGCATTCAATGCACATGTGATATCTCCTAAGGCTTAAAGGAGATGTAGTACCTTAAGGGGAGTAGTACACTAACCATATCATTCCCCCCTCAGTGAAGGACACATGGAAGAACAAGTTACTGTCAGTATGAAGGAAGGAAATGAGAAGATAAGTGTGTGTAGTGGTTGCCTTGGCTACACACCTACAGATCAGAGATGGATCACTATTGCATGTGTCAATGGGTGGGTAATTTGCAATTGAGATCAAATACAAAGTGACACAAAATGCCAGGAGTTACAGGAAGGTGTTCTAGTAGTGATGATGGACCGGTACAAGAAACTAGTATGTGCAAGATGTTACCAGTAAGAATGCTAACAAGTACTTGTAGGTTATGTAAGACAATGAGGTTCAAGATCATTGCATTAGCCCCAATAGCATGGAATGAGGAAGTTATATCTAAGGTGGTATTAGAAAAGACCTGAATGACATATGTTGGCCCAATAATTGATCTTGTATACATGCATCCTTTTGGGCTAACTGGTTTGATTTTTGACATGATGATGATATTGTATGGCATTGTGTACACCTAGGATCACGTCATATACTATGGTGAAAATTATGAAGATGAAAGATCATCAGATGATAACTTTGTACAACTCAACCGATTTATGGTGAATATTGGAGCTCCTATTTTGTACTTGATAGGCAATGAGGACCTGAGATGTATGACTCAGGGGAGTTCAAGTGCTTATGAAGCAGAACTAGCATGCTTGAACTTATGGATGTATTGGCTACATCAACTGCAGAATATGGAAATTGTTGTAGGAATACCCAAGAGAATTTCAGGATTAAGGGTATCTACTTCCCCAATTGGTAGCATTCATAGTACAATCAAATTTGATTCTTAAGACCAATTGGTATTAAAAGGGTGATGATGCAGTTTGACCAACAAGTATGTTGTATTCACTGACACATGGGCCTTCAATTAGTTTCAGTCTTACATATGCATTAGGATCTTGGTTTGCATATACACTTGAGTTCTCAACAATTGATGTTAGTTGATGGTCGAACTCTCCATCTCAAATGTTGTGATTTTAGAGGACACAAAGTATGAAGGTTAAAAGAGAAGATGCATTTGGTAGAGAAAAATGGGAGAAAAATCTCTGTCAGTGCCCGGTAGACATAAGGAGGAGAGAAACCTTGACAATGCCCTTTGCCATTATTGTCAAAGGGGAAGAGAGATCCTGTAGTATGCCGCATACTACATGTGTGAGAATCCATGGATCACACAAAGGGGGGGAGACAATATGTAGTATGTTGAATACTACATGTGTTGACATTAATGCCAAAGGGGGAGATTGTTGGCATTGTGTTGTCATTGATGTCAATTGGTATAGCATGTTACCGGTATAGAAGGACAACCACGATGGAAAATTAGTTGATGTGTAATAATTCATGTCAACTAGTCTAGCAGGTTACCAGTATAGTCTATCACTGGTAAGTAGAGGATGTCAACTGGTAAGTGATGTGTTGACAGTGTATGGTTGCTAACCAGTGAGCATGAGTTGACATGGAGAAGCTAAATCAACAAAGTGAGTGGTTGCCAACTGACAAGATTATAACTAGTGTACAAGCAGGGTGAGAAAGATGCTTGGATGTTGATTGTGATGATAGGGAATATTATCTAAATCACATCAACACTGAAGGTGAAGTATGTGCATGCCACATATATGTTGTATGGATGTCAAACAATAGGACTCTCACCAGATAAAGTTGTAGTCACCATTTGAAGAGAAGACTGACAATGAATGTGCCCCAACCGGATCACATGTGCCTATTTGAAGATATACTATTCAAACAGGGAAGCCACATTGGTACATGGCATGATCTAGATGACAAGGATCTACTCCCACTGATAAGTGGAGCTTATCTCCTATTATGCATGGAATGCATCATAGTCCTCCGAGATAAGAGAGAAGAGTAGAAGGCAGGTGATTGAAGACTCCCACCAAATCAACTGGTAAAACACTAAGTTGCCTTAGGTGCATGAGATCAGGGATAAGCACCAAACTAGCCAGGTAGACATGATGAGTTGACGTTACAAAGATTAAAGGATATGGTTGTCACTTTGACAAGCATGGTAATAGTAGAACTAGTCAAATGAAGAAGAAGGCAAAGTTGGAATAGCTGCAGATTGAAGACATTGTCAGATTGAAGATAGAGTTTGTTGAAGGTTGACGACATGGTGTCATCAAGGTGGTTACCGGTAAGTATGTCCACTAGTAATGCAGTCAGAGTATAGATGCAGAAGGCTCCCATCTGATGACAATGTGCATGAGGTAGGTTGGCATGTGTCCTGACCAGTTAAGGTACTCTACCAGAAGAGAAGCAAAATGCAAGGTTAAAGGCAGACCGGTTAGGGTATAAATGACAGATTCTATGAACTGATAGATAACCCAGGTGAGTGGTTGGCCAATAATCTTGTTTGGATTGACATAACTGACCTAGAAAAGCTAGATGCTAACAAAGTGGCCAGGTGGAGTTGAAGTGGCAAGCATGCATGCACAAGTCATCGTGGTGAGTTGGTGAAGTGTCTGCCAACAAGGTAGAGGGAGATGGGTCAATGTTTATGTTGACTGCGTGATTCATGGGACGTGGAGGAGAAGTTTGCAGCTCAAGGTCAAATGAACAACAAAGATCCAAGACAGACTAATTAAGTAGATAGAGGTAGGTGAAGGAAACCACCAGGCCATTCCTGGTGATCGACCAAGAGATCAGATGATAGATTAAAAGTAGATTGCTAAATATGGATGGCATGTTCTAGAAGGCATGACAATGGCGGGGTTGATTGATTTGTTAGAGTTCATCAATCAAGGTGATCAGATCTGATGAGATCTGATTGGATTTAGTTTGCCTTGAGGTAGATGAAGAAACCCTAACCACCTGAAGTTTGAATTATTTTTTGGCAGGAAGACTTGTTTATAAATATGCAAGTCTAAATCAATGATGTGGATACTAAATGAGAGAGTGTTACTGCATGTGAGAGGAGAAATCAGTCAAGTGTGAAAAAGACAATCTGATAAGAGAATGAGTGTGAGAAAGAGAGAATCGGGTTGAAGGGTTCAATTGAAATCAGTGAGGCTACTGGTAGTCAGCCATTGAGTTTGACAAAGGATTAAACCAATGGTGACTATACCAATAGAGAAGAGTTGTAGAAGACTACAAAGAAGGCAAGCTGAGAATCGATAGGAATCAAATGGTAGACATCTGACTAAGTTATCAAGAGAGATGGTGGAGAGTACCAACGTAGCAGAGAGAAGAGAGAACCGACAGAGAGCAAAACTGACAACGAAGATGAAGAAACTGAACCGATGAAGGTGTAGCAAAGAGTAAGCTGCATCAAGAGATTATGTTGTAACTGAGTGGTGAGAAGAGAACTGATAGAGAATTGGAGAGAGGAGAACTGATAGAGAGATTTGCAGAAGAGTTACAAAATTCATTTATAACAAGATTATTAATTTTATAATTGAATATACTCATAGTAGACCACTGAGTTGGAGCTCAGTGTAAGGGTTGTAGCTCCTTGGGTTGGTTCTCCTTGGGTTGGTGCCCTAAACATTGTAATTAGAGTTTCATTGTGAGGGTGGATTAAAGCAGTAGACTCCAACAACATTTCTCACTGAAGTTTTTCCCATCTTGGGTTTTCCTTGTAAATACTGGTGTTATGCGATGTGACCTTATGTGTGATTGCATTTGTGTTAGTCTCCCATATAACACATAAATTTTCTTTCTGTTAGATCTGTTAACCGATATACACACATAGGATAGAAAAGGGAAAAGTTTGTAAATCACTGATTCACCCCCCCTCTCAGTGGGACATTGTATCTAACAACATAATATCATTCAAAGATAAACATTATACCACAATAAACAATAGAGGAAGAACAACTATTTAATATTTTGAAATACAAAAACTGAACAAGAAGCATTCACATAAGCAAAATGCAATTTATCCAAAGTAGCACAAAGTCTGATCTATTAGATAAAATGTTCAGTAGAAACCAAAACATAAACCATATCATACTTGTCTTTGGAAAACAACACAAAGTCTATCCTTCCAAAACTCCCACCCCACTTCTAATATATTCTATCATCTATTTATACCTAAAAACCCCCTTTTCCCATTTCAAAGAAACGGTTCTTTCCATAGTAACGGTATTTGAAAATGACTATTTTAAAACATATTTAAAGAAAACAAAATTATCAGAAAACTCTATCATTAGCACTAATCCATGTATTATAAACAGCTACCAACTTCACACTTCTTCATTAGGTGTCAGGTCCCGACTTGCAATTTGATTATCAATCATGTCAACCTTTGTCCCCTCGATAAGCACCCCGAGAACTTCTAAAAATTCATCTTCATCCAATATGAGTTCTTGAGCTAAGTCAGTGAGGTTGAAGAGGATATAATCCTACATGTATTGAACATATGACTATATCATAGGTTCTTTTCCTTTAAGCACCATGTCTGAAATCTTTCTATATTTGACGAATTCAGTTTTCTATTTCCATGCAAGAGACCACGATCCTAGAATAATATTCCCTTGCTCATTTGCTGGCCAATTTAGGTCTAGATTATCAAATGATAGCTGACCATCATGAGGGAGAACCATCTGGGAAAAGGAAACTCATAATGGCATGCATTACTTTGATCGATTCTTGAGGGTGGTACATTAAATTTCCTACAAAAAGATGATAATACCAAATTTTACAGCCTTTGCCACCACCTTTACGTGCTTCCAACTGTTTAATCTGTCATTAATAATGGTACTTGACAAGCTGAGTTGGAACCGCAACAACAAAGGTTAGAATCCTCTGATATTCCGACATTGGGTTGCAAGGAAATGTCAGGCATCGGGTTAAAATGGGAAATGAGGTTGATATGAGGTTTTGATTATCGCCTGATGAACATCGGCTCCTCTTCAAGTATCATGAGATCGGGGAAAATCAAAACACAACGGTCTCAACACAAGGTTCTGGTATATCAAGGCTTTACCATTAAGGTTTAATCAATAAAATGAAAGAAAAAGAAAATGACAAGACAAATCAATTTTTTTTTTGCGATAGGGGCTGATATCTTTGAAAAACAACATGAAGGCTAACACATAGAAATATATATATATATTTTAAAAAAAAATTGCATAAAATTACTAACTAATCATGAGTTTAAATACAACTTTTGGACATGCAGAAGATAATACTTCTCCTAACTAGTCCTCTTGCGGGTTCCCTAATGTTGCTACCATTCAACGCTGCAACATACTAAAGCATAAGAATCAAATCTAATATAACCATTACATAACATAATTCCTTAACATAAATAAATGAAAGACTATTAACATAGGAATGATAACATATAATAACTAAGCATCCTGAAATTTTAAATCCCAAAATCCAAATGTTCCTAAGATTAGTTTCCACATTATCATATAACCATAGTAACTGTATACACCTAAAAATGGTCTGAAGTTAATTAATTAAATAAGCAATTATTTAATTAATCCTCCTCCCCAATTTAATTGAATTCACTAAGCAATTTGATTAAATTTCCCCTTTCATCTA
Source organism: Cryptomeria japonica (assembly GCF_030272615.1). Taxonomy (NCBI): domain Eukaryota; kingdom Viridiplantae; phylum Streptophyta; class Pinopsida; order Cupressales; family Cupressaceae; genus Cryptomeria; species Cryptomeria japonica. Next base: position 484,691,296 of record NC_081409.1, read on the forward strand.
CTTATTAATAAATCTAAGGATTTTTTTAAATAGGTTCATTTCACCCCTTTGATTAATTAATTCAAATTAATTAATTTCCTTCATCCAAATTCATTTCTTCTAAATCCCCTAATTAATTAAAATAAATCAATTATGAGTTGTTGAGATTATTTAGCTTTTTATTTGAATTTTTAAATTCAAATTTTCCTAACTTCTACTACTCCTAAACCTAACCATTCCTAAACCTAACCCATTCTACCTACCACCATGTCCCCTTTCACCCAACATCTTCTAGAACCTTGTGACACTTGTCACTAAATGTTCCCTTTCATCCTACTCCTTCTAGAAGCCTCTTGACACTTGTCACCATAGAGATGATAGATGTTCCCTTTAATCCAACTCCTTTGCCATCCTCCTCCAATTTAACCATTGATATCTTCAGATCAATCTTGACCGTTGATTCTTGCCACATCACCCCTAGCCTTGGAAAATCCTATAAATAGACCTCATTTTGGAGCTCAAAGGGTCCCAATTCATATCATGTCCCAATTCACATCATGTCCCAATTCAATTTCATGTCCTAATTTCATGTCCCAATTTCATATCATGATTGCATCCCATCTCATTCTCATCTTATGCATTGTTATTATAGGCATCTAGCTTATAGTTTATCAGTTTTAGCAATGTTATCATGCTCATTTTAGCTTAAATCTTAGCTTAATTTTCTTATCATGTAGCTTAAATCATGCTATTCTTGCTAAGATCATGCATTTTCATCTTTCAAATCCTCCATCTAAGTGTAGTCAAGTCACTGGAATATGTATAATTAGATCTGAGAGCATTTTCATACTCGCATTTACTAGGGGGCAATAAGTCGATTAGCTATGGTTTTACATTTCTTTGATTTAAATCTACTAACCATGCTTGTAATGATTTATTGAGTGCATTGTGTTTGTAGGTGCAGGTACACTTCACAGAGCATGACATTTTGGCGCCCACCGTGGGGCAAAAATCATCATTTTTGACCTCTTAATCTTCAGCAAACTTCATCTCTACCGGATCAGAATCAGAATGTCATACGAGGTGATTTTCCAACACGTACAAACTACCTTTTAGCCCAGGGTAACACTTCATCTTGACTCGTACTAGGTATAATTTTGACTTGTACGAGCTTTTACATTGAAAATTCTTTATTCGTTCTAGCTCATTCCTGTGTTGTATGAGCTAATTTACACTATCGTACTAGAGCTAATTCTATTTCGTATAAATTTATGGCTTCAAAATCTTATGTCGTATGAGTCTACTTTTATTCCTATGCAAAATCTCATTTTGTGTCGTACTAACTGGAAAAGTATGTCGTATGAGTTTCTGCATCTATGTGTTTTTCCATAAACTGCAAATTAAAATTTTCAAATTTGTCTATACAGTGGTAATTTGCATTTTTGAAGACCTTCTAGTCATTTTTAGCCCTTGAAAGCACCAAAAGAGCATCATGTATTCTCTTTCAAAATCTCATCTACAACTCTTGGAGATCTTTCCAACGAGTTAAATGATTCATAATTTCGAGTCCCGAGCAGAAAGTTATGCCTATTTGAAGTTAGGCTAAAATTTCATATAGTTTTTTTTGAAAATTTCATAGTTCAGATCACTAATGCTAATCTTGTTATGTCTATGAGATTTTTGCAGCCTAACTCTTTTCTGTAGGATGCTTGTCAAAGATACGCTTGTCAAAGACAAATTCAAAACACAATCATGACTACTAATGGATCTATTTTGCAGGTTGCCTAAGGATTCAACCAAAACTTTGTGTATTCTTTAAGATTTTTAGGCACATTTCAATTTGGGCTTAAAGAAATGAACATTCATGTCTTATGTGTATTTGATGATAGGCAAGTATGCTCTCACCTTTCTTAGGTGATCAAAAAGCTAGACTCATCTTTTGCTTTCATTAGTGCATCTCTTTAGCAGGCCTACCCTCCTGAGGAGTTATTAACTCTTAGCCCTTAAGGTCGGTGAGAGGGGAATGACCTAAGTGGGAATGGCTAATGCCAAGTAATCCAACCCACTATAAAATAAATGTGTTTTTGATGAAAATCAAAGCAACGACAGTGCTCAGGAATAGCTCTCCTCCATACCTTCGGGTATATCAAACCTTGGTTTTCAAGGTTGGGAGACCTCTTAATTGAGTTTATACCTGACGCACCAAACGGATCCCTTACTAGTGTTGGTTAAAATAGAAGCTACCCGATTCACCTCCGAAAGGGTGATAATCTTTGTGCAAGAGAGATAGTAACTCTCCCAAGACACTTGCCATATCATGCCCCCATTAGCGTTTGGAGTCGGATAATATGGCATTGAGAATCCATTGCGTGAGACTCAACGACCGTATTCTGATTAGCTATTGGGTGTGTACCTAAGTTAGCAAGCAAAGGTTTTCATTCTCAGCCAACTTCCTTAGGGTTTATCTTGATTGAGAATCATGTATCACATCATGTGTTTGTTGTGTATTCATCCCTAAATGAGAAAATCAGATATCTAAAAACTAGAAAACATCAGCAAAACATCATCAAAATTCAATGATCAAAACTCAAACAAACAAACACTTTTTACACCTGTTAAAATACTTGTTGTACGAGTCAAGATATTCTATCATACTACTTGATCTTTTGTCGTACGAGTCAAGGTTCTATGTTGTACGAAACACTTCTTTACACATGAAGTCACTAGTCTGTCATTCTGTTTTGTATCTCTTGTCATTCTATGTTGCATAATCTATTGTATGAAACTCTGCATCTGTAAGTCCAAAACTGTCTTACATGCCTATTTCAGATTTATCATTTCTACCTAATCAATTTATAGTAAGCATAAACACCTGTTATCTATCAATTCGTGCTTAGATTGTTTACTTGGTTTGCTTGGTCAAGTATCATCCGTCAAAATCAGACTCTAGAAGATAAACACCCCAAGATTTTCAAAGTGTTCACCCCCGACAAGTTCAAGATCTAAACATCTCAAAGTGCATTATCACCATCTTTGATAAACTGATCGCTCAAACATAGTTTCTCATCAGGATCAATCATCCTTTATCACGAAACTGAAACATTTGGTCAGGTTAATCTTGTCCCACATCATAGGATATATCATTCCTACTGGACTTGGTTCTTATCAAATCATCACCATTGCACTCCTAAACCAAAGATCAAAAAACTTACAAACATTTAAACACTTGAATTCCCTTTTAGTGTCATATCACTCTATTGCCTTGAATTTGACAATTGATCACTTATCAAAACAACTTTTAGACAATCAAACCCCTGAAACAAAAACATAAACATTTGAAATAGCTGAAAACCATATCGACATGACATACCAAAGCAAAACACAAGAAGAAAACATGACAAACCAACATATCAGAGCAATCAAACAAGTTCAAAATCAAAATCCAACTATGTTAAAACCTCACAAGGATTCAAACACATCTCAGAAGAAAAGTGGCTCTTTTATGCACCTCTTAAAAAGATCCCTAAAGGATTTGGCTAAAGAAGATCAAAATTGTGCACCCATGTCTAACAATGATCCATCCGTCCATAAGCAAATTGACTCTCCAAAGGCATCTATTCCTACACCTCTTGAAAGCTTGCAAGAACCTTCCATAGCATCCTTGCCAAATAATGCATCCAAAGCTAAAATTCCCCAAGCAATATCTAGGATTGCCATCAAACCTATTTTAGAGGATCCTATTCAAAACTCATCTTCATATCCAAGTATGAATTCATTGTAGCATCCCCATAGTGCTCCCTTGCAAATTGAAGTCCTCATTCATAGAACTCTTGTTAAACGTGTCCTAATAGATGGGGGAGCTGGCTTGAACATTTGCTCTATGAATCTTATCCATGCTCTAGGATATTCAGAAGATGTAGTTGATGTCCGAAAAAGGATCACTATAAAAATCTACAATGAAGAAGAACATTACTCTAAAGGAATTGTGGTATTACCCATCATAGTGGGACCTTTACAAAAAGATACAACATGCCATACAATATACTCTTGGGGAAACCATGGATACATGACATATAGGCTATTCCATCAACATGTAATCAGTGCTTAAAATTTCCCTACTAAGGGAAAGAAATCACAATCTCAGCAGTCTCAAATCCATTGCAGTGTTGTAATAATCTGAAATCAGCTCAAGAGGTCATTGTTTCACATAACAAAGAGGCAGCACCTTCAAGCACATAATCTAAGGAACAATCATTTGTATCAATTTTCTCAAACATGGAAGAACAAATGCAGCTAAAAGATCAAGGAAACAGAGAATACTTTCTATCATGGAAAAACAAACAAGAACAACTTCAAATGGAGAGGGATGAGGAAACAGATGTAGTTCATGCGTATGCAGGACAAACGTTAGGAACTAGCCCACTTGAATCAGAATCACATTCGAGTGACATGGACTTAACTGAGGACGATCAAGATTTTCTTATATGAGGTCATTCTGATGAGAGTATTGTTCTAGACATTGAAATACATATTGAAAGCTCTGACATCTCTATCATGACCCCTAATATCTTTGAAACTATTCAGCCTGAAGATCCTTTATCCTTAAGCTATCCTGAACCTATGGACTGGGAAAATGAAGGACATACTAACATTGATACCTTTCCAAATGACCATGCCATATCCTTATATCTTGATGAAATCAAACCCACAACAACTTTCACCAAGGATTCCGCTAAAGTATCTTCAAGTCAAGTGGGTGTTAAATCTGCTAGTCGCAAAAGTGAAAATCAAGAAAACAATATCAGGTCTAATGCTGAAAACCATTTCTTGGCAACATTAGATCGAGAAAGAGTAAAAATAAAGGACGCATATAATGGTGAAAACCTCCTCGAGGTGCCAGAAGATGGGAGATTTGACACTTTACCTAAATGTTATCAAGAGAAGTTATCTATCCTAATAGAACTAGCAAAGGCAACTATCATTGGCACAACTGATCTACATCCATCAATCTCTCTATCAAAACTAGCAAGGTAAAAATACTTGAAACCATTCAAAACATGGCAAGTCAATTTTACCTTGTCATATACAGACGTTCCAAGGTTTGATCCATATCTTACAATACATCACCTGAATATCAGTCTAGGAGCAAACATCAATAATGGAACACAACATGGATTAGGAGAAAACATTAATAATGGAACACAGCATGGATCAAGAGCAAGCATCAATAATGGAACACAACATAAATCAGAAGTAGGCATTCTATTCATCAAAATGGTTGTAGAATGGAACATTAAACAACTTCAAGTCTTTGGAGACTCTCAGCTTGTCATTAATCAAACCAATGATGACTATAAAACAAAAGATGACAAACTCATGCCTTACAAAAAGATGATGGATGATATCAAGAAGTACTTTGTAGAAATAACTTTTGAACAGATTCCAAGAAACGATAACAAAGTAGCAGACGCCATGGCTACACTTGCTTCTCTATTACAGACATATGAAAATCAACAACATTATGAATTCCTAGTAGAAGAGTTATTTCATTCCGCCTTTAATTGTCTTGATTCCCAAACCATTTGTCAACGTATTGGACATGATTCCTCCCACTATGGCCAAACATACACATACTTGAAAGACAACATCTTACCTCTTGACTTATCAAAGAACCAAAACATAAACTTTATTCGCCAATCCTCTGATTTTACTCTTATCGCAGATACCCTGTTTAAACGAGGTCTAGATGGTACTCTCTTACGATGCCTTGAACAAGAAGAATCTGAAAAGGCCTTACATGAAGTCCATAATGGCATTTGTGGCACTCATTCAAGTGGTCTTACCCTTTCAAAAAAACTCATACGCTTGGGCTATTATTGGCCGACTATGGAATGAGATTCTTTTAAGATGGCAAAAACATGCAAACAATGTCAAATCCATGGGAATTTGATACATGCACCAGCACAAGAACTTCATGCTTTAGCAACATCTTGGCTTTTTTGTCAATGGGGACTTGATCTAGTAGAAAAGATAAGTCCTTCCTCATATAATGGACATAAATTCATTCTTGTAGCTACTGAATATTTCACAAAATGGATTGAGGTAGTACCTCTCATCAACATCACAGGAAAACAAATTGCTGCATTTATCTTGAATTACATCATCTGTCGCTATGGAATACCAATGACCATTATCACTGATAATGGGTGACCATTCAAAAATTAAGATGTACAAGAGCTATGTGAGAAGTTCAAAATCCAGCACAAATTATCCACACCATATTACCCATAGGGAAATGGGCAGGCAGAAGCATCTAACAAAACTATTCTGAAAATTCTTAAAAAGACAGTGAACGATGCCGGGAAAGATTGGCATATTCAACTAAACCCTGCTCTCTGGGCCTATCACACCAGTATCTGCACACTGACAAGTGCCACACCTTTCTCTCTTGTATATGGATCAGAAGCCATATTGCTAATCAAAGTAGAGATACCCTCTCTATGTGTATCACTAAAAGGTCTCATCCTAGATGAAGAACAAAGAGTATCTAGACTACAAGAATTAGAACTAATCCATGAACAAAGACAAAATGCCTTTGATCATCTAAAGGTATATCAACAAAGAATGTGTCGGAGCTATAATCATAAGGTCAAACCACAAATCTTTCAAGTGGGAGAACTAGTGCTAAAGGAAAATCCATGCAACAGGCAGATCAAGAAAAGAAAGGAAAGTTTGAACCAAATTGGTTGGGTCGATTTATGGTCACAACAGTATTTGGATCAGGAGCATATCAACTATCAACACAGGATGGAGATCAACTTGAAGAACCTATCAATAGCATGCATTTGAAAAAGTTCTATGTCTGAAAAATCAGAAAAAATAAAAAACAGTGAAAAATCAGAAAAAATGAAAAACAGTGAAAAAAAAAAAAAAAAAAACAAAAAAAAAATCAAATATCAAAAAATGTGTAATAAAAACAAATGGTGAAAACCTGGCAAATAGGCGCTATCTGTCAGCTAGCTCTTTCATCTATTAGTTCATGCATTCTTTCTCCTTGCATTCATTCATTTTCCATCAATGCTGACCCTCATAAGCATTTGTACATACGCAAGCATCCCAGGTGGCTTCTTACCATGGTTTGGATCATTGGATATCATAACGAATTTTTTTCTAGGTTTGGGGCAAAATCCTACACCTAGCTGGGGCAAAAACTCTTGATCATTTTGAGCTAAATCAAACAAGTAGAACAAATAGTTAGACAACTCTTATCAAGCAAAAACTAAGACACATCCAACATTGAACACACGATCAAACTATCAACTATCAAGCTATCACGAAATCAATCTAAGCACATCACACACTTTTCAGTGGATAATATATTTTTGAGTAATGATTGTAACATAATTGTTCAACTTTTCTATATTGCTTTTCGCTATCATGATTTCTGAGTGACTCCAGGATGTCAATGACTAGAGGAACAAGGAAGAAACATGATATTTTTCTTGTCTGCTGTCTGAAAATTAATCATTAATATGTGCAAATTTGTCTCGGTACATGATCATCATAATATCATTGAAGACATTTCTGATTTGCGTATTGAAATGATTAATACTGCCTATTTTACGCAAACAACACTCAGGTCATCGTGGTTCAATTATACCTAGATGCTTGTGTTAACTTGCTATATCAAAATCCAGGAAAGAAGTGCTTAGGTCATCATGGTTTAATTATACCATTGATGTTTACACTCACTTCCCACATTTCAAAAGCTCAATGATGACAAAAATGCAAAATAATCTAGTAACTGGTCCAGTCATAGTTTGCATTCCATTGCATTTCATTTGCATTTTAGATTGCATTTCATTATTGCATGGGATCTTACAAGCTCCTTTTATCCAAGGTTAAATCTATCGTAGGAATCATCAAAACATCATCACAAGTGTATATGGAATCAGAATGACTCATATCTCTCATGATATTATCAACCTAGTGAAAATCTTATGCTATCTCTCTCAACAAAATCAACAATCAGCATATCCAAATATTTCAGCAACTTGATATCAACAAACTGTCAGTTCTTTATGTATCAACCTTATCAAATCAAATCAATCAATCAAATCTAATCGATTATGAATCACGTCTTATATAGGATGAATCCTTCTTGAAACCATATGATCTGATTCTGATTCATGTCTTATACATGATGTGTCCTTCCTAACACCAAACATTTTGATCATGTCTTATATAGGATGAATCCTTCTTGAAACTAGACACTTTGATCATCATTGTCTTATACAGGATGAATCCTTCCTAAAACTAGACTGAATCTAATCAATCAAGATTTTTCAATCTTATCAAGCAATCAAGCTAATCAAAGAGCTCGCATTTTCATCAAACCACAGTTGCAAAAATCAAATCAAATCTATCGGGATATCAATCTCGCAAAACTCTGAAGATCAATTATCTCAATTGATCTCCTGAGGGGGCATCATCATACTGGAATTTAGCAATCAAGAGTTGGGACATCCTATCAAATCAATATCAGCATCAAAATGAGATTATTCTTTGAATCAACGCATCATCACACTTCGCTTCAAAGAGGGGCAAAATGTATACACCTAAAATTGGCCAAAAGATAATTAATTAAATAAGCAATTATTTAATTAATCCTCCTCCCCAATTTAATTGAATTCACTAAGCAATTTGATTAAATTTCCCCTTTCATCTACTTATTAATAAATCTAAGGATTTATTAAATAGGTTCATTTCACCCCTTTGATTAATTAATTCAAATTAATTAATTTCCTTCATCCAAATTCATTTCTTCTAAATCCCCTAATTAATTAAAATAAATCAATTATGAGTTGTTGAGATTAATTAGATTTTTATTTGAATATTTAAATTCAAATTCTCCTAACTTCTACCACTCCTAAACCTAACCATTCCTAAACCTAACCTATTCTACCTACCACCATGTCCCCTTTCATCCAACATCTTCTAGAACCTTGTGACACTTGTCACTAAGTGTTCCCTTTCATCCTACTCCTTCTAGAAGCCTCTTGATACTTGTGACCATAGAGATGACATATATTCCCTTTAATCCAACTCCCTTTTCCATCCTCCTCCAATTTAACCATTGATATCTTCAGATCACTCTTGATCATTGATTCTTGCCACATCACCCCTAGCCTTGGAAAATCCTATAAATAGACCTCATTTTGGAGCTCAAAGCGTCCGAATTCATATCATGTCCCAATTCAATTTCATGTCCTAATTTCATGTCCCAATTTCATATCATGATTGCATCCCATCTCATTCTCACCTTATGCATTGTTATTATAGGCATCTAGCTTATAGTTTATCAGTTTTAGCAATGTTATCATGCTCATTTTAGCCTAAATCTTTCTTAATTTGCTTATCATGTAGCTTAAATCATGCTATTCTTGCTAAGATCATGCATTTTCATCTTTTAAATCCTCCAAGTGTAGTCAAGTCACTGGAATATGCATAATTAGATCTGAGAGCATTTTCATACTCGCATTTACTAGGAGGCAATAAGTCGATTAGCTATGGTTTTACATTTCTTTGATTTAAATCTACTAACCAACCTTGTAATGATTTATTGAGTGCATTGTGTTTGCAGGTACAGGTACACTTCATAGAGCACGATAGTAACTAAACTTAAGTAAATGATACTATGCTCATGAAACATCAATTTATGCATTACAACTAACATCTTACTCACTAAGAATCTAATCATTCACAAAGGATAGAGGGTACCGATACTACACAATCTAAACTCATAAAATAATCACATGATTAACATTATTACATTAACTTTACATTACATCTTCCTCTCAAGAGAGTATTCATAATGAACATATATGGAAACATATTCTAAATACATGAATGAATAATTACATAAGAGAATACAAATTGCATCCTAATTCCAAGGAACTTTCAACTAAAGAAGACCTCATCCATTAAGCTCATGAACACATCATTAAAATCCCAATAGAAGAAATCATCAACCACTTGATCATGTGGAACCAAAGGTCCACCCATCATGCTCTAGAGAATGACATAAGGCCCCACACACCAAACATACCACTAAGGCTGACACTAATACATCAATAGGAATGCAATGAACACACAAATGGTACAAAAAAGAGGATCACAATGACCTCATACATCCATGGTCCATAAAATGATTCATAAAGCCTCATCTCATAAGTAAAGATCTCATAAATTAAATTAGAACTTTCAAAAGACCCCAACCATTAAAAGGGTTAAGTCTTGAACCCACTAACTCATAATCATCAAAGCATGGGATTAGGCCTATGATCACTAATCCAAATCCAAATATCCATACATAAACCAGACCTTACAATCAAGATTTAATGAAGCACCATATAATACACATCACATTGGTTGTATGATAGAATGTAAACCATAATTTACTTTTTGATCAATGTATCATTCCATTATCCAAATTCTCTCAAGGCATCACCATGAATGCCAAACCAATGAACCATAATGAATGAACACATGAAAATGAAAGGAGATACATGAATCCATCTTAAAATAATCATACATCCTTTGGAAATGCATAAAAAATGTTTACAAACCCAAGAACTAGCCTCTAGATTGACCCAGACTGACATGTGCTCCTAAAAAATTGATTTGGGGTTCAAATCGGGGTTTATGTGCATCCAACCCTGAAACTGCACATCTGCTACCTAAAGTGGAACTTTTGCAACATATTTTAGTGGTTTTTCAACATTTTGTATCACTTTTGCAACATATTTTAGTTCTTTTGCACCATGTTTTAGTACTTTTGAGACAAAACTAGGACAAAGACCCTAGGTTTTGGGCTCAAATCTCATCATCCAGACAATAAAAAATGTAGAATATGACTCCAACCCATTTCAGATGGGTGACTCTCTTTCCTGTAAATAATATTTTATTAATCCAAAGATGAAAGAAAACCTCCAAGAAAAAAAATCTCTAAAAATAGTCCAGAAAAATGCAGCATAGAGAACACCTACTTCAATAACTAATCAAATAAAATATCTTTCTAGAATGAAACCATGAAATTGAAGACACATAGAATGCAATATTTTCAAATCCAATACTCATTTAAATTAATAAAGTCAAATGGGCATAAGAATCCAATGTGGAAATTGAAGCAAATGGACAAAGAAAGAAGGAAGAACAACTCCTGCATGTACAAACTCCACAAAAATTGTTGAACATATAGAATACTGAGAAGGGAGAGGTGAATCAGTTTTCCCTTGAATTTATTAAATCTTTTAAACAACCATCCACATAATATAACTAAATTGAAGAAATGAAAAGAACAATAAGTAGAAACAGGGTACACCACATGACACTAGTATTTTTATACGTGGAAAAACCAAGATGGGCAAAAACATGGAGAGGATTAGCTCTCAATATTATGTAACCACTTACAAAGTACAAAAGGGTGGGTCATTGTCAGATGGAATCGCTGTCAGATGATGGCTTGAAGCCAATATTACAAAAAATGAACTGTTATAGTTGCATCTGTCATATGCATGAGTTACAGTTTTGTTGAGGTGCATAAACACTTTTACACTTGTTGTACATAAACACTTTTTACATTCATTGTATATGACATAGATCCTTTTATATTTTCTATACATACAAAACAAATGATAAAAAATATCATACCTTACTCATCACTAATCAACTGAATATATATTGAGTAGGTTTTCATGAAGGTCAGCTTAGTTGTAGTAAAGACTCGCACAAAAAGATCCTTTACACACTATTGCAATAACTGATCTTTTATCAAATTGAGGATTTTGGCCAAAACAAAAAAAGACACTCACCAAAACTAGAGAAATAAGCAGGATTACTTAGAACTAATATATTTTTGATGATTTTGGATGAGACTGGACAAAAGACTTGATGTTGAACTAAGTCAAAATACATGGTACTTCATCACCAAACCCATAGAAGTGTCGCAACAAAAACTTTACTACCAGAAATATTGGATGCAACATGATTCTGAAGCCTTGCAAAAAAAAACATCTGATGTAGATCCAAAAACAAACACCAAAATAGGCCATACCAAAAAAGAGTGTCGTAGCTTTAGAAACTATGCTGGAGAATGCCGGTCTCATGTTGTCGAATTACCAAAAACATCAATGACATCAATGACAATATTCTTACATAAACAACAACTCCAACCAATCAAGCAAGCATTCCAACAAAAAATAAATAGCAAACAATCACCAACAAAAGCCACTCAAAAAATCTTCACAATCGTCATAAAAATCCTCTCCAAATTTCCTTCAAATTCAACACAAAAGAACTAACAATGCATCTCAAAATCTTACCCTCAAAATAAGGGAATTTTTCAGCAACCATCAACCCCAAAAACCATCTCATTTCCTGGACAAATACCATTCCCAAAATGGGAGTTGGTGTTTGTGTGGGAAACAACCAATTCTCCTCAACCAATCAAAACCAAAAATTAAATCATATAATCTAAACTTACATTATAATAAACATATATTATAATATCCCACATAGGTTTAATTTATGTTTATAAATATTTAATACCACCAAGAAACATAATAATTCAACATATAATTTCCTCCTAGAAAATAGGATGCTAAATAGGAAACACTATATACATACATATATACATACATGCATACATACATACATACATACATACATACATGCATACATACATACATACATACATACACACACACACACATATATATATATATACACATAGTAGAGCTTAACCAAAATACACATAATTGTAGTGTCCTAAAATTTCACGCCTTGCAATTTTCGACCGCATTTGGGTCTTCACCTTAATGTTTGCACCCCTTGGCCTGATTTAAGACCTGATTATGCTCATATGCATCACAAACACCAAATTTTTTGACTTTGCACTTATTCAGCTCTTGATCCTAGCCCCAAAATAGGGCCAGACCAGGGTGTAGTACCCTGGTCCTCACTAGGACTAAGGTGCCTAGTCCCCCTCATTTCTCTTTAAACCATTTTTCCCAATTCAAGTTTGAGAGGGATTCTCCTCTCCATGTTAGCCTATATCATAAAATTAGGCAATTAATCCAACAAACAAGTATATAAAGAGGATTTCCCCTCCCATTTGAGAATCACGTGAATACACAAGAGATCAAACATCCGTCAAGAACTCATGCAATCAAACTTTCAAGAGAAATTGAACATCTTCAATCTTTCTTCAAGCATTGAAGTGGAGATCTACATCATATATCATGAAACCCTAATTCCATGAGCAGGCAAGCAAAACTTCACAAGGAGGTATAATCATTTTACTTTTAGTCATAATTCAACATCTCCCTCAAAAGGATAACATTTCCTTTCAGTCATTTCATTTACATTTATCTCAATTTCATGGTTAATTCAAAAACATGGGTTTGACCAAAGGCAAGCCCCTATTCCCAACCTATTTCCCTTTCTTTTTGTGTGTAGGAAACATGTGCGTAGTTGTACTTATGGAAATAAGATTCAAACATAGACACAAAACAACCCTTTTTGACAAGCAGAAATTTCAGAGGACCAAGAGGTAGCGCCACAATCCCTAATTTTTTGGGGAATTTTTGTAGGGGAGATCCAAGTCAACCCATATTTCTTAGATCTAGGTGCATGACTGAATCCTGCATCTGTAGCTCAGTATTTTCTTATTTTTGTCTTCAATTTTAGCACTTAACCCTAAATCAACATTTCAACTTACAAAAGAGGGAAAAACACATCATAAACTATTAATCCACTTAGTACTCAGCCCTTATCTAATTTGTGATTGAATCTAGTGGATTCCTCCCCTCTTTTGAATGTAAAGGAAATCTCCCCATCAAGCAAAAATTGATATGGTGATTTCTCCTTCTATGTTGCAAATTGTCAAATCAATTTTTCCCCTTTACAATAATTAATACAAAGAATATTATAGATATAATTACACCCTATATTATATAATAAACATTTAATTTATATAATAAATTAATATTAATAATACTTAACCTTATCCCATAATAAATCTTAAATAAACTAAATAAAAGAAAATAGAATAAAAAGGATAAAGCAAATCTACTCACATAACCATCCACAAGACCACACATCCTGAGTAAGGATTAGGTCAGAGATAATGTAATCAAGACAAAAGATCAACTATCATTGGGAAAGGATGCATGCTAAGACCTGAGAAACCAAGTGGAGTCAGTGCTTATTACCTGCACTCCTACATAACAACAACATTGGACAAAATATGTGCACATATACATCTGTTGTCATTTGCATGAAGATTGCATTAATGATATGTTATGTTGTCATTGATGTCAATTGAACCGGTAATAGTATTTATGATATTGCTGATATTGTTGTTGTTATTGATATTGTCTTGTAACCGGTAGGAAGAGCTTTGAGGAAGATGTTGTAAATCGGTATGTAAGTTTGTGAGTTGAACCGGTAAGAAGGTGTATAAGGTTAAACCCTTTCTATGCAATGTAATCGGTAAACCCTACCAGTTATTTTTGTTAAACCCTAACCGATCAATTTTATTGGTTTAAGATCTAATGATGAGCGATAATGATGGCAACACGTGTGATCATTGTATAAGGATAAGTTCGAATTGTTTTGGTGCATTTGTTTGATTATCTAGGGAATGAGAAAAGTGGATTGCATCTAGTGCATAGCGCGTGATGAGTTATAAAGTCTAATGAAGTGGTGATCATGGAGCAGTTGGAATTTTCTTGAAGAATGTGTATATATTGCTATGTAAATCCAACGGTCACACTTGAACCAATTTATTTGTAATATCTATGAGAGAATTAGGTTTTTGTTGTGTTACCGACCTAATTGATTTGTATTTAAGGTTGATGAAGTTGTTTTGTTTAGTGTTGGCAAAGTGTTGGCTGAAATCAGTTGAGTGTGTGGTTGCCTAACTAGGGAATGGATCTATAGTTTGAGTGAAAGAAGATTGAAGCTTAAAAGGATCTGATCAAGTAAATGTAGTGCTATTCAGACAGATCAAGAAAACCTGTTGTTTTCTAGCAATTACAACAAAACTGAAATCCCCTAACTAGGTAAGCTCTAACAAGCTTGGTTACTTATTAAATCCTCTAACAAGGTGGTCCATTAGCATGGATTCTGAAATCCTCTACCGAGGTTACTCCTAATAGGGTATTTGCTTTTCATCAAGGCATTTTTTAAATCCCTTAAACCGGGTGATTCCTAACAAGATCAGTTCTTATAGGTCTTATTGTAAAAGCTTTAACATGCTTGACTCCTAACAGGGCAAACTTCAGAAGAGTTCAGATAGCTATCTTGTGAGTCTCATCTCACCATGGTTTTACCTATTTGAGTTTTCCACGTATAAACATTTATGTCATGTGGTGAATGTTTTTGTGGTTATGATCTTTTTTGTTGATTTGATTGACTACTTAACTATTCTGATAAGGCATTATAACTGGAAGCATTGAGAGATGAAATATGTTGATATATGATTAAGAATTTTGATGTTTACAAGATTGAAGTTGTTTACTGTTAAGTTGTTATAATAGTTAACCGGTTGATGTTGAGTATTCTTATGAGTATTGATCTTGACAGTGAAAGTTTACTTTGTGTGATTGAGTTTGAGATGGGGAAGTTTGTATCAGTTTTTTAGTTTACTAATTCACCCCCACTCTTAGTAATCTACCAGATACTTATTCTTTCATCATACCATCAATTAGTATCAGAGCCTCTCAGGTCCTCTTAAATCTAAAAGCCTAACAACTTGAGGAAAAGATCTTGTAGATCAAGATGAAGATGGAAGGTCCAAAGTTCAACAAAGATTTACATTAAGAGTCTGGGAAGTTAGTATTGGGATCATGTAGAAACTCTATATGTTACACCTACTGGAACTCTAACTAATGATCAGAAGAAAGAAAAATAAGAAAATCATCAAGCATTGGAGGCTATTATAAGTTCCCCGTCTGATGCTGAATATGTAGATGTTCATGATCTTGAAACTGCATATGAAGTATGGAAAAAACTTGAAGAGATTTATACCGGTGCTGAACATGTTAAGATTGCTAAAGAGGAGAGCCTAAGAGGAAAGTTTGATGACATGAGGGTGTCTAAAGGTGAGAATATCCAACAGTATGGTCAAAGAATAAAAGAGATAGTTGGTGAAATAAAGAGTGCAGGAGGGAAAGTGGAAGATGTCATAGTGATCAGTAAGGTACTGAGAACCCTGCTACTGGTCTATGCTATCCGAGTTGCAGCTATTTAGGAGCTGAAGTCCATTGACAAAACTAAGGTAACTCTTGACTCTATCATTGGAGAACTTACTTCTTTTGAATTAAATGACTATGATGGTAGTGTAAAGAAATCATAATCTGCATTCAAAGCTTCTGTCTCTAACACATCTGTGAGAAAAAGTAGAGATACTTGGCATGGTTATGAATCTAGATCCAATAGAGATGCTGATGATGAAGACATCCTAGTGGAACTTGAAGCATTGTTGGCAAAATGACTACCTAGAGGCACTGGAAAATACAGAGGTAAACTACCTTTAAAATGTTTTGTATGCAACAAGATTGGTCATATAGCAGCTAATTGTCCTAATGATGAAAATGAATACAAGAGAGACAACTTTAAGAAGTATAAGGGTAAAGGAAAGAGAGATTGTCTTATTGTTATTGACAACGGTATCATTGATGAAGAATCTAATGATGATGCTAGTGAAGATATTGTGTTTGTAGATATTAAGGAAGAGATATCAGATTAGAAGGCATTGGTGTCCAGGATGGATAACTCTAATGATTGGATCATTGATAGTGGTTGTTCACATTACATGACCAATGATCAGAGCAAATTTATTTCCTTGAAGAAATTTGATGGTGGTGTTGTCAGATTTGGTAATAACTCACCCTGTATGGTTAAAGGTAAGGGATTTATTTCTTTTAATGGGAAGAGCAGTGCTGACGATGTCTATTGGGCTAAAGGTCTAAAGCACAATCTTCTGAGTGTGGTACAACTTAATGATAGAGGATACCCACTGGAGTTTAGAAATGGTTTGTGCAAAATCTTTGACAACAAAGGTGAATTGATTGCAACTAGGAAACAAACTAGAGGCAATCTATATTATCTTAATCCTAAAGTTAGCAGCTATTTCATTGCAAAGATTGATGATAGCTGGCTTTGGCATAGGAAATTTTGTCATATAAACTTTGATAACATTGTCAAAGTGAGCAAGTCCAAGACAGTAAGAGGTCTGCCTTAGCTAGACAATCCGGTTAATGCTCTTTGTAAAGAATGTAAGTTAGGAAAGATGACTTCTTCAACTTTCAAGTCCTTCTCAGTAGAGCACTTGTTAGATTTGGGTCATATAGATCTATGTGGACCAATAAGAACAAGAAGCATTCAAGGTGATAGATATTTCATGATCTTCATTGATGATTGTTCAAGGATAGTGTGGGTCACATTCTTGAAGGATAAGAATGAAGCTTTTGGTAAGTTCAAGGCATTCAAGGCCTTAGCTGAGAAAGAGGGTGACAAAAAGATAAAATGTCTGAGAACATATCAAGGCGGAAAATTTAGTTTTGAGGAATTCACTAAGTACTATGATGAGAATGGTATCAAATGATAACTTTCTGCACCAAGGACACCACAACAGAATAGTGTCGCAAAGAGGAACAATCGGTCAGTGGTTGAAGCTGCTAGGACAATGTTGATACAAGGACAATAGAGAGAACATTTTGGAAAGAAGCTGTAAGTACAAGTGTCTACACAATGAAACAAAATCTGGTGAAAAGAGGTAAGGATAAGAACCCTTATGAATATTGGTATCGAAGATCACCTGATTATAGCTATTTTAAGATATTTGGTAGTAAATGTTTTATTAAAAGAGGTGATTACAACAACAAGTTTGAAGCTAAGAGTGATGAAGGCATATTTCTTGGCTATTCCACCAAGAGTAAGGCCTATAAATGCTTCAACAACCAGACATAGAGAATTGTTGAGAGTATTGATGTTTGAGTAGATGAATGTCCTAAAGTCTCAGAAGGAAACAATTCAGAGAAAAAGGATGAAGATCCTTGCATTTTTCTTTTAGAACCTCAAATTGTTAAATCAGAAACCTATAAAGAAAATTCTAATGCACCTGTTCAATCGGAACAAATAAATTCAGAAGAAGATGATAATGAAGAAGCTGAACCTAAAGAGGATGATCATGTTATTCCTAGGTATGTGAGACTAAAACATAGTTCTGAGTAGATTATTGGGGATAAGGATGTTGGAGTACTAACTAGAAGGAGAATAAGAGAGAACTCTTGCATGATCTCCACCATTGAACCTACAAGTGCTAAGGAGGCTTTTGGTGATGATTAATGGGTTAAAGCTATGGAGGAGGAATTGGATCAAATTGAGAAGAACAACACTCGGACCCTGGTACCCTAACCGGTAAAAAAGAATTTTATAGGTACTAAATGGGTATTTAGAAACAAGTTAAATGAAGATGGTGTTGTAGTTCACAACAAGGCAAGATTAGTCTACAAGAGTTATGCTCAAGAAGAAGGAGAAGACTATCGTGAAACTTTTGCACTAGTAGCAAGACTAGAAGGTGTCAGAACTTTACTTGCATTTGCAGCCCATAAGAAGTTCAAGGTATACCAGATGGATGTTAAGTCTACATTTTTAAATGGGATATTGGAAGAAGAGGTATACATAGAGCAGCCAGATGGTTATGCTTTGATAGATGAGAAAGACATGGTATGCAGATTGCATGAAGCTTTGTATAGATTAAAACAGGCACCCATAGCATGGTATGAACGACTTCATACACATCTGATGAAGATAGGGTTTGCAAGAACCAATGATGATACTAATATTTATCTCAAGTCTAAAGGAGATGAAATACTGGTCAGTGAAGTATTTGTTGATGATATTATTTTTGGAGGTAATGATGTCATGAGAAATAGTTTTGTAGATGAAATGGAAAATGAGTTTGAAATGTCTTTAGTAGGGGAAATAATGTTTTTCATAGGCTTGTAGATATAGAAAATGAAGAATGGTATTTTCATTAGACAATCTAAGTATGTGACAAAGGTTTTGAATTTTTTTGGCATGAGTGACTGTAAACTAGTTGGAACACCAATAGTTACAGGTTGTAAATTATCCATGGAAGATGAATCTAAGTCTATTGATGAAAAGGAGTACAGGTCAATGATTGGAAAATTACACTATGTTGTTCACAGCAGACCGGATATTGCGCATGCGGTTGGTATAACTAGTAGATTTCAGAATAATCCAAAGGAGACACACCTGATAGCAACCAAGAGAATTTTTTAGGTATCTGAAATGTACCGTTGACTATGGATTATGGTATCCATATGGAGGAAACTTTGATTTGAAGGAATGTATAGATGCTAATTGGGTAGGAAATGTTGATGACTGGAAAAGTACTACTGGTGGAGCCTTCTTTCTAGAAGGAAGGCTTGTTTCATGGAGTAGTAAGAACCAGAGTTGTACTTGACAATCTACTACTAAAGCTGAGTATGTTGTAGGTTATATGAATTGCACAAAGTCTATTTCGATGATGCACATTTTGGAAGGTTTTAAGATGAAGATATTAGAACCTACAAAGATTTTATGTGATAATACAAGTGCCATAAATATTTCTAAGAATCCTATTTTGCATGCTCGCACAAAGCACATTGAATTTAAGTATCACTTTTTGAGGGAAAAAGTTTAAAGTAAAGATGTTATCTTAGAGAATGTTTTTACCAAGGAGAAGCTTGTAGATATCTTTACCAAACCTCTACCTAAGACCACTTTTGAGTATCTTAGAAATCAATTGGGGGTTATCCCTCTTCACGAAGTTAGTTGAGAATGATGCTGATTGCATCAGTCCCTGAATCACTTGTAGAATATTTTACATGGATTGATGAAGAAGTGGATGTATTCCATAGGGGGAGCATCAAGTTGCAGTATGTTGTTGATGCATAGTGAAAATTTGTAATTACATGTTTTAATTTAAATTTTGCATTGTTGTTAAAGGGGGAGAAGAATTATGTGATTGGCAAAGGGGAACCAGTGGTAGGATGAAGAAAGATAGAGCCGGGTGAATACTTGGTAATGTAAACCAGGATTCCTATTCACCAATCATAGCAGCAATCAGAGGCGTTGATATTTATATTGCCATCAATGCCAAAGGGGGAGATTGTTGGCATTTGTATGAAGATTGCATTAATGATATGTTATGTTGTCATTGATGTCAATTGAACTGGTAATGGTATTTATGATATTACTGATATTGTTGTTGTTATTGATATTGTCTTGTAACCAGTCGGAAGAGCTTTGAGGAAGATGTTGTAAACTGGTATATAAGTTTGTGAGTTGAATTGGTAAACTGATGTATAAGGTTAAACCATTTCTATGCAATGTAACCGATAAACCCTACTAGTTGTTTTTATTAAACCCTAATTGATCAAGTTGGTTTAAGATCTAATGATGAGCAGTAATGATGACAACACGTGTGATCATTATATGAGGATAAGTTTAGATTTTTTGGCATATTTTTTTGATTGTCTAGGGAGTGAGCAAAGTGGATTGCATCTAATGCATAGCGTGTGATGAGTTACAAAGTCCGATGAAGCGGTGATCATGGAGCGGTTGGAATTTTCTTAAAGAATGTGTATAGATTGCTATGTAAATCTAATGGTCACACTTGAACTGATTTGTTTGTAATCTCTATGAGAGAATTATGTTTTTTTTGACTTACCGACCTAATTGATTTGTATTTAAGGTCGATGAAGTTGTTTTGTTTAGTGTTGGCAAAGTGTTGGCTGAAATCAGTTGAGTGTGTGGTTTCCTAACCGGAGAATGGATCTGCAGTTTGAGTAAAAGCATATTGAAGCTTGAAAGTATCTGATCAAGCAAATGCAGTGCTATTCAGACAGATCAAGAAAACCTGTTGTTTTCTAACAATTACAACATAACTGAAATCCCCTAACTGGGTAAGAACTAACAAGCTTGGTTACTTCTTAAATCCTCTAACAAGGTGGTCCATTAGCTTGGATTCTCAAATCCTCTACCAAGGTTACTCCTAACAAGGTATTTTCTTTTCATCTAGGCATTTTGTAAATCCCTTAATCGGGTGATTCCTAACAAGATCAGTTCTTAACAAGACTTATTGTAAAAGCTTTAACATGCTTGGCTCCTAACAGGACATGTTAAAGCTATCTTTTGAGTCTCATCTCACCGTGGTTTTCACCTATTTGGGTTTTCCATGTATAAACATTTATGTCATGTGGTGAATGTTTTTGTGGTTATGATCTTATTTCTTGATTTGATTGACTACTTAACTATTCTGATAAGGCATGATAACTGGAAGCATTGAGAAATGAAATATGTTGATATATGATTAAGTATTTTGATGTTTACAAGATTGAAGTTGTTTACTATTAAGTTGTTATAATAGTTAACCAGTTGATGTTGAGTATTCTTATGAGTATTGATCTTGATAGTGAAAGTTTACTTTGTGTGATTGAGTTTGAGATTGGGAAGTTTGTATCAATTTTTCAGTTTACTGATTCACCCCCCCTCTCAGTAATCTACCAGATACTTATTCTTTCATCATACCATCAACATCAAATCATCATAGTCATGTGAAGGGAAATTAATTCTCATGATGAGTGATGTGATATCCTTCGTTACACACTTTCTAATAGTAAAACATCATAATCATAGATATAACATAATCAAATGACACGACTGTCATCCGTATCCAATGAGATTATCAGAATTAGGGTTAGCACCAAATATAACACCATAAGTAATAAACATAGATCATATCACCTAGGAAATGCATAGTCAGACAGATAGTAAACCTTAACATCATCAAGTAGCCTTAAATATAAATCATCATAAATATCATAATGTATCCACTGATATGAATAAGTATATCAAAATATGAAAGAGAAAAACATGAAAACAATAAGTATCAAGACATGAAAAAAGTCCACCAGTATGTATAATAACAATCATAGAGTGTGAATTAGGGAGGGGCACTACATCCTCCCCCCTAAGACTTTGGTTACTCTTGGAAGTCACAAGGCTAAGATGAAAACATGCACACATTAGTCTTGAAACTTTATTCGATTGATACCAATGTAGACCTTTGCTTTAGGATAAATAAAACAAACACAACTAATCTAGTCATTATAGGATCCATCAACAAGTAAAAACATCTAAGTCCAATCATTTTCTTAACTCAAAGTAATGTAGTAACAACAAGAGTTCTCCTTTATATTATTCAATTATTCAAATTATTGCACTACATAAGAGATAAAACAAGATATATCATATAATATCCAAAATTCATAGTCCATGCTCATAAATAAGGAAACAAGATTCATGACATATAAACATCTCAACATCCACACCAAAAGTGCTAAGCATGAAGCACAACATAGTCTCAACTAAAGAGAACGGGAGGACCTCAAAACATGTTACAAACACTTGATGCACTTCCTCACTCAGTAAATTATTTATAGCCATCCTTATTCAATAGTTATACATGAAGCATACATAGGAATTCATTGATGACAGGGAATCTGTAGTTCATTAACATTTAACCATGACATATTATACAAACTTCTTTAAACCAAACCTACTTCTCTCTAACATTTCATATAAGTTTTGATTGTAATACCCAATTGGTCACCTAAACCATGGGCCCCTAATCTCGACAACATCACCAAGGTCCTAACCAAAGGAAATTAAATCAATCTTGAGCACATTATTAATTCTTCAATCATCAAATGTTACATGGCAAATCAATTACTCAATATTAATTATATATTTATTTATTTAATTAAATCATTCCAAGAAATTCATTTGATCAATTATCCTATTTAATTTATTAAATATCCTAGCATATTTAATTAATTAATAAATTTACCATTTAATCATAAAAAAAGAATTAATTTATTACAAAAGAGGAATTAATCACAAAGCAAGAGTTAAATTGAAAATAAAATAAAAGAATTGAATTGAAAGAGAAATCAAACTTGAGATATTATTTCTTTCTTCTAAATTGAGAACTTGAAATCAGAAAAGCAATTAAAAGGAATTTAATCATTCTCTAAAATTAGAACTCAAAGCTTTTGAGAAAAAGAAGTTCAGTTGCATTGGAAAGACTCTTTTCTTGAATAAATCAAAGAATTGCATAGAATCACTTATTTTTATCTCAAGTGCATGAAATTAATTGAATTATATCTCTAATGAAAACTCAAACTTACAATTTGAATGCATTTCAATTAAACTATAATTGGAATCTATCTCAAGGCTAATGGAATCTGATTTCTCAATTATTTCAATTATCCTAAATTGTGCTTTTTCTTGGTCTCTCTTGTGATTATCTATAAATTCAACCTTCATTCTCATTCAAAGCACCCTGGAGATTTATTATTATACACTTTTCACTCTGGAGTCATTGAATATATTGTGTTTGCTTTTTGAGATTATTGCATCTTAGTTTAGCTTTTTGCATATTTAGTTTACTCCATATTGCTTGAATCCATATTACTTGAATCTTTCATCCATCTTACATCCATTTAGCTTAATATTATGCTCATATAGATTAAATCCTTCATCTTGGTGTAGTCTAGTCATTGGTATTGCTTATACAAATCTGAGAGCAATCTTATACTCGCATCTTTTAGAAGACAATTGGTAAATTTGTTATGGTTTTATTATTCATTATTATATCTATCTAACCATACATGTAATGACTTAATTGAAGTGTTGTGTCTTGCAGCTTATAGACTTATTCCACTTTTTCACACACACATCTCTGGTGCCCACCATGGGGCAGAAGACTACATTTTTCAGCCTCGGAGACTAACTTTTGTTTATTTTTCAGATTTTTTTTTTTTTCGGATTTTCGTTCGTACAGTTTCTGGGAGTTGTCATACTAGTTTTCCCACAGTGTCAGACAACAAACAATAATTATCATACGATCCTATACAAATTATCATACGAGTCGGTGAGAATTGTCGTACGGATTTGTATTTCTGGGTTAAAAAGAAGATTTCTTTTGTCAAGTTTTCTCATTCAATTTTTATCATACTGACGCTGACCCTAGCTTGTTCTTCATCTATCTGAGAAATTTTCACAGCCTAATCAATTTTTTGTAGAATGCTTGTTGAAGACTATGCTTGTAGCACAAAGACAATATGACTATTGATTCGTTGTCTTTGTAGGTTGCCTAAGGAGATTCGAGTAAACATTGTGTTTTCATTAAATTCAATTTTTTTGGGCACCTAACTTGCTATATAGTTAAAGAACAAATCTGTCTTTCGTGTTTTAAGAAAATTCTGAGAGGTAGGAGAGTATGCTCTTGTCTGTATAGGAAATCCAAAATCCAGACCCTTGAGGCTTTTTCCTAAGTTTGAGATTTGTATATCTTTAGTAGGCCTACCCTCTCGAGGAGCTAATAACTCTATAACCATTACGACCAGTGAGAGGGGAACGACCCAAGTGGGAATGGATAAATGCCAAGTACTCCAGCCCACTATAAAACAAACATGATTTGATAAAAATCAAGTCAACGAAAGAACTCGGGATTAGCTCTCCTCTGTACCTTTGGGTATATTAAACCTTGGTTTTCAAGGCTGGGAGACCTCTTAATTGAGTTTATACCTCGACGCACCGAACGGATCCCTTACTAGTTCCAATTAAAATTAGAAGCTACCCAATTCAACTCTGAAAGGGGGGATAACCTTTGTGCAATAGAGATAGTAACTCTCCCAAGATACTTGTCATTTCATGCCCCCATTAGCATTTGGAGTTGGCTAATACGGTGTTAAAAATCCATTGCTTGAGACTTAACAATTATATTCTGATTAGCTATTGGGTGTGTACCTGAGTCTACAAGAAAAGGTTTTCTTTTCTCACCAATTTTCATAGGGTTTGCATGCTGTGATTGGAGTTATTATTCATATTACATGTTTTCTGTGTTTTCATCCCTCAAACTAAAACTAGAATACCAAAACTGGAGAAAAAAAGAAACAAACTCAGTGATCAAAACTCTATCCGTGTCAAAACTAGTCTATCCTAGTTGAACTATGTTTGTGTCAATAACTAGTCTATCCTAGTCGAAACACTGTCCATGTCAAAAACTAGTCTATCCTAGTCGAAACTTAGTCCACCTCAAAATTGGTCATCGTCAGTCAATGAAAACTCAGCCCATCTCAAAACTGGTCATACTTAGTTATTCAAAACTTAGAATTTTGCCTCTGTCCAGTAAACAACCATACGAGTCTTCTAATTTATCGTGCCGCTTCATATCTGTGCTGTACAAAATTCCATCAATCCTAATAGTCTATTGTTTGAGCCTGCATTCTATGTCATACGAGGCCTGATTATATGTCATCTTGTTTAGGGCGCTGTCGTTTGAGCCTACATCCTATGTCGTATGATAAACCATTGCATTGATCAGTTTGTTGTTTCAGACAACCCATCTATTGTACGGTCTTAGGAAACAACTCGTATGAAACACTATTGTCATCATCCTGAAGCTATTAAATTGTCATCTAGTCTTGTAAAACCTATCGTACGAATCTCTGATTTTGTCAGTCCAGAACAGTCAAACTTGCCTAAAATAGTCTATAACAAGCATAAAACTGGTTATCATCATTCTGAGCATAAAAAGATCAAAATAGTGCACTTCTTCTGTGGTGTTGCACGATTTTGTCAATCATCTTTCAGCTAGTTCAATCAAACATTTATCAAATTTAAGTCACTTAGATAACGTCTTATACATGATAGATCATTCCTGAAACCAGACTGAGTCTTAGTCACTTCTCTCAAATCAAACTAGGTAACTTAGATCATGTCTTACACAGGATAGATCTTTCTTAAAACCAAACTAAATCTTAGTTGCTTCTCTCAATCAGTATGTTAAATGAACAAGTAGCTCCAAATTTGATCTTGACTTCTACATCACAAAAAGCTCTAGGTCACATCAGTCAATAAAAATGGCTACTCAAACCAGAAGCTCTTCTAAAAATTTTGAAAAAAGTAAAAAACCCATGGATACCTTTGCCTAACAAATTCAAGACCTCAAGAGAGAAATATATGACATTCAAGCTCAACGAAAGATTCAATGACCCCTCTTGAGATAAAATTTCATGATATCAAGAACACTAGACTTCAAGAAATGCTAAAACAATTATATAAGTTGCAACAGAAAGTAGTTGGAAATCCAAATCCAAATCTCATACAAGATCACAAGACACCTTCAATAAGACAAAAAGACCTCTATTCCCTATATCACCCAAAGAAAAAGAAGGAACTAGTTCTAAGCATGATCAAAATCATGAACTTATGTCTAGCAAGGCCCCATATGTGGCCTCCATCTCTTCCATGATGCCTCCGTCTCCTAAGGCTTCTCAACAACAATCCATACCATATCCCTCAAAGGATGAACCTAATGATGAAACTTCTCACGTTGATCCTCCAGGGCTATCTCAAGGGCCATCCCATCTAATGGTTGAAAAAGATCTTACCTCCCTAGAATCCCATTAGGATCCAAATATACCTTCCATCCATCTAGAAGGACACAAAGGCTCACTAAGAAAAAGAAAGCAAAATCAAAATCTATATGGGTTCCTAAGGCATTGGTAGAAGCAATGCGTTCCAAGAAACTACAAAAGAATGGAAAATCAAAAACCATGTGGATCCCTAAGTGTATCCTTGAAGCACAACTATCTAAAGAAAAATCCAAATCCACAACCAAGATTGTTGTTCCTCCATTCAAACCTTCCAAATCCATTTCTCCATCACCTATTTTATCTATTTTGGATCCTCATGTCCCAAAATCCCTAGTTGTTCCTCCATCCAAATCTCACAATTTGAGATCCACTCTTCCTCCATCAATCCACCATCCCTCAAGATGTGTGCCAATGGTGATCCCGCAAATATTTCCATTTGCTCATGCACCAAACTTTCAATATTCTATCCATTATCCAATACCTCTTTTTCATCCTTCCATACCCCTTATCCAATCCTTTGCATAAGAATTTACCCTAGTTTCATCACAAAATCCAAAAAACTAAGGAAATCAACATTGGAGATGCTAGGCATGTACACTTAGCTGAGTCCTTCTTGGAAAGACATCTTTATGCTGGACCAATGAACTACCAACACAAAAATCCCTAACCCTATGAACAACATGCACCTTCAACGATACTATATCTAAGGGTTGGATTAGTTCAGGTTTTGCTTTTTGCATTGCATATCATTTTATTCAAAGCACTACATCACATCTAGTTTCTTTTTCAAATGCATCTCATTCATAAAGTTTTTGCATTTGCATATAGCAACATCAATAAAATAAGGCAACTATCCAAGTTTATCATTTGTTTGCATTCAAGACAAACAAGGGTCATCTCCTTTCTTAGATATTCAGACATGAAGTCCTTGAGGTCATAAGGTCATTCATTTTAACATTACCTTGTGACGACGCTTTACTTATGGTTGGGTAGTGATTTCACTATTTGAGACTTGTTAACCCAAAATCTATCAATTTATATATCTCAAACACATTAAAAAATCTCTAATTCATTCTAGACACCTACTTGATCATATGATTGGTGAAAAATCTAAAATTCTACTTCAGCCTCGCTATAATTGTCACACCCAAGTAGGTTTCATTACTTACAAGTCAAGGTAAGAAAAAAAAAAAGTGCTATGCCAAATATTCATCTCAAGGCAAAAGAGCAATGATATATAACTGAAATATCACACATACGAGTGTGAAAAAAATCATGACTATGGGAACATGCGAGTAACTCCATCAGGGCTATGAACGCCTACTAGAAATGGAGCAATATTTGAGAAATTATAGTCTATAACCTCATTGGAGCTCTGAAAGCTTGCTGGCAACGAAGCTCTATTCAGGATGCTTTTCATGTAGCTATTCATATAGGATGCTAAGGATCCTTTGTAGCTATTCATATAGGATGCTAAGGATCCTTTGTGAACACAAGAGAAGGAATTAACCCATTTGCACTCACATGGACAAAAGAAGATCAAAGTTTCAAGAATCTATGGTGATGTTTTTCCCCATCTCCATTTGTAAATCCTAGTCACTAATTGTGTTAATTTGGATATTCCAAGGGACCTTAAGGATTGATTGACCATTTATCTATGAAATGTTTTGTACCTCCAATTCAATTGGTGTATTATAAAGTGCTAAACAAACATGGTCATCCTTGTTCAAATAGGAAATGCATCTTCATCATGCATATTGCATTAACATAGGTCATATCGAAAATCATTATCTCCACATGCATTCTGCAGATCATCATGTCATATAGGTTTGCATATTGGGGGCATAGCTGAGAAAATCTTAAAATAAAGTCATAAAAATATTCTAAACAAACTCCTAAAAATCATAAAATGTCCTGAACAAAATCCTAAAAATAAAAAAAACTCACTAAATCAAAAACTAAAAAATCAAAACAAGAAAGCATAGACTATCTTTCAAACCAAATCAATCACAAACAAACTCGCAAAGTCTGCAATCAAACTTATCACATGTCTTGTTAATCAATCTATGAAACTCTATCAAACATCAACATGTCTTATACAAGGAAGGGTACACTCAAAACCAGACAGATCGGTCTTATACGAGGTACTTACTCTTTGAAACTAGACATTCCTATCAATGATCATCAAATCAAAACAATGACATCGATTAGTATGGCTGCTGGATTTTATCCAGGTTCATCTTATCCGCTGTACTGAAGTGCTGCATCTTTTCTTTCGCTTATACATATATTTTAGTCACTTTTGTGACATCTTGGTTCTTTTAGAACCCTCATGGCTTGAAACTGATCAATGTCCTAGTCTTAGGGTAATTGACTGAACAATTTACAGGTCCTAATTAGTGTCAACCAAGTCAACTTTATGTTAGTGAAACCTGGTCGTCCACTCCGAGTCAGTCACCTGTCTCCTGACTACTAAATATTTTTATCAATGCGTACACAAGCAAAACAACGTTACTGAAAACAATCACTAAACAGTTTGAGCTATGCATAAAATTCTCTTTGTGTGCTGTCTTTTATATTGGTTTTTGATTATTATCCCTCTGAGTAACTTGAGGAAGTCTATCTTGACTAAGAGGAGCAAGGATTGGGGGCATAATATTTTCTTTGTTTTCTGCTTGTAGGAATGATTCTGATGATCTGGAAACATCTAATCAGCTGGGTGTCTATGATAAGAGCCTTCACATCAAGGTGAAATCGCCACACATACCTCGACTCTACTTATTTGTATGCTACAAGGAGGTTCACATCATTTCTTTGTCTGTTTTCAAGGAATTTCTTTATCATGCAATCTAGGTCCTTGCAAAATCTGTCCAAGGATATGAACGAAAAAGGGTCATTGCAGACAAGATAATTAATATTGCACATGAAAAGAAAGGAATTCTAATCTGCCTGCTATGTTTGTTAATGCTCAGTGATGAAACCTAAGCATTTCAAATCCAATGACTAGGTTTAGGTTGCATCTCATTTTGCATTTAATTCTACATTTTGTTAATTTAGAGTGATTTCGGTATGGTAACAATGATCTCTTTATCTTCTGAATGAGAGTTGGAAGCATCATCATTTCTTAGCTAAGTGGTCTCTTTTTCATCATTTCTTTGATCGAGTACTTGTGTATTGACATGTTAGCTGCATACATAAGCAATTTATATAGATTCATACATTCATTTACATTCATATTATTGCATAGAAAAATAAAAATTTGCACTACTAATTACTCATTTGCATCATTTATTTGCATATGAAAAGAAACAAAAATAAACATCCATATTCATTTGCATTACATCCATTCTGAAAAGATATGCATACATATAGAATAAAGCATATAGAAAAAACTCATCAATCAATCGACACAAGTACAATGGCGTCAAATCAAGATCTCATATATATAACGATAAAGTCTTAGGGTACAAAATGATGTCAACTGACATATACAAACTCCCATCGGAGCAAGAATCGTAAGGGCTACAAAAAATGGGTGTGTCTACAAAAAATCTAAGAGCTACACAAAAAGATCTAGCTCTTTGCCTCTCCCTCATTGCCTGCTGGTGGAGGAGGTGGATCCTACTGACCAAGGTCCTGATGAGGTGCCTAAGCTCACTCAGATCAAGCCATATACTGCGAGTAGGGTACAACCTACTGCACTACTGGAACTGCTACACTATATGCTGTAATATAGTAGGCTGCCTGACTCATCTGATGGAGTACCTCTTGCCACAAAGTAGCTTGCCCTGCCCTCATCTCTGCTATCTATCAGTCTCACTCCGCCAGCTGAGTTTGTGCTACTATCAACTATGACTACAGACCCACCAAACGTGCTCTCATTGACCATGCTACATCAGCTGCTCCCTTCTCCCTCGCAGGCTCTCCACCTCCATCGCCGCCTCTGACTCCACCCTGCTCATCTCTCCTCTATCTCACCTATCTAGGAGATACTCTCTCCTCCTCTCCTCCACCATCCATCACCCTAGCTCCACTCAGTCTCATGCCAACAACCCCTAGGGATCCACCTTCTCCTCTCTGTTGTTGCCTACCACCAGCTGGCACCCTGCTGCTGCTAGTGCCAGGATCACCACCTATCCACCTCAGAGCCTTGGCCCTTTGTCCCTTCCTATGTCCTTGCATGGGGGTATCATCCTAAACCTCCTCTATATGAGGTGCCTACTCTATTGGATCAGTAAATCTCAAGAAAGGGTGTTGCTGGAACCAATCCCTATACTGGGGCAACACCCCCGCATCTGCAATATCCTCTAAATAATCCCATCTCAACTGTTGTAACCCAGTCAACTCCTACATAGCTAGGGTGTATGATAGCCTTAGTTCCCATCCCTTCCTCTCCTCATCTGCATAATGCACGTATGCAGTAAACTCCTGCGAGATCCCCTGAGGTCTACCATACTACCTCATTACTTGAGTAACAACAAACCGCTCGACCACTATCACTGATCTATGTATGAGAGGCCGGGTCATGAATAGGTACCTACAAACAACTCTCCAATCATCCCAAGTCTCCAAACCCCTGTACGGTCTCCATATCATGACTATAAAGTTGTCCAGCTGTCATTTCCAATAATCTATCTTGCCTAGATGGGGCTACGTAATGTATCCAGAATGTCTGTAAACAATGGGCTGTTGTGGATCCCTGACGTCATCCATAATTGGTCTACAAACTAGGAGGTGCTCCCAAGCCTATATCTATAATATCAAAACATGTGCAACCATTCTCTTCCCCTCTTAGTAGACAATCTCATGCATCTCATGATACATGTGTGCTAGAATACAAGAACCCCATCCTAATCTTTGAGGGTGCTCCACAAGCCTCTCTAGCATCCTGCCCCAGCCACATAATAAACCCAATTTTCCCCTATCTAGCATAAGGAAACAACCGATGAACCCTACTAGGATGCATGCCAGTGGAAACTAATCACTGTACTTGGCCATCATGTCATCCCAACTGATAGCCCGTGTTAGAATGTGTGCATCGTGGAATACCTGGCTTAGAGCTAATAGGCCAGGACGCTGTGCTGAATCATAATCCACCCTATCCCCAACAAATGGAATCCAGAGAATCCTATATACATCCTCAGGAGTGATAGTCATCTCCCCAACTAGCAAATGAAATGTGTTATGCTCAAAATGGAATCTCTCTACAAGTGCAGTTTGCATCCCGTGATTCACACATATATCTGGCACCTATAAAAGGTGAGTCAATCCACACAAATCAATATGTGCTTTGTCTATATTAGATAACTCACAAACTAATGTCATGGTCGGTGGATAGACACATCTAAAAAGAATGTAAGGTACTCAAACCTACAAAAATCAAACAATAGATCATCAGAAAACATTTCAAATCATGTTATAAGAGAAGTAAAACATCACAAAAATCCAACAAAATCAATTGAAAAATCAAAATTTCAAGTTTGCACCCTAAAAAATGCTCACTTTTTCTTAAACAACATAACACAATAGAGGCAGTAACTCATACGAGTTAGGATTAGGCATACGATGACAAAACAGTTTGATATGACACAAGACAAGCCCTAGGACGACAAAATGGTTTGTTAAACATACTCTCGTATGATACAAGGGTATATCTGGGATGACAAAACTAGTCAATTTAAATGACACAAAAATTTTTAGTAGTTTTTTGTATGAGACAGGATTCCATCTCACACAACAAATCGACAAAGTTCGACTTTTACATGGCTAAAAATTCAAAAAAATCAACAAAAAAATTCAAAAATGAAATGATTAAAATGCTTAAGATCGATCACTTTCTGCTGCCTCATAGTTCCGAGTTCGATTATGTCATCTCTGGTGCTTGAATCGATGCTCCTGGGTGGGAACCACCATTTTTCTTCACATAAATCTTTTTGAATTTTCAAACTTGGAGGGTTAAAATGAATTGAAAATGACACTTTTACCTCTTATATAGCCAAAACCCTAATTTTCAACTTGCTCCGATGGACATGAAAATTGTACCCTTAGCTAATTTGCTCGTCTTGATTCCATTTTTGGGATCGAAATCCAAATTCGAGATCATTTTGCTAGTCAATTTCACAAAATTTGGACCACTTAGTAGTTTTCATCAAAAGCTCATTCTTTCTTCAAATTGAGCTCATTTTCTAATGAATCAACGTTGAATCTCAATTTTATTCTACAAATCAACTTTGCACTCAATTTATCATCAATCATCGCTAAATCTTCAAATATTCCTCTGAATCATTTTTACTCAACTCATTATCATCACCAACAATTGCCTATAATCATCATGTACCCTCGCTATCTTTCGATTTCGCTCCCGAGGGGGCATATTCATGACCTTATGACCTCACATCTTCAAAGTCAAGAAAATTTTTAAATCTTCATCAAAGGTCGAGCAAAAATATTTTCAACTAAAGAAAATCAAATTCTTATTGCTAAGGGGTATCTCAGCTTCATCACTTCATATCAAGTTGAGATCTCTCATTCATCGGAATCAAATCAATCGCCAGGGGCATATTAGTTTCATCGCTTCATATCAAGTTGATATTTGTCTTCATTTGAATCAATCTCTTAATGTCAATCAGTTTCATCACTTTTCATCAAGCCGATTATTCATTTAAACTCAATCAAAAGTTTAAAGAGTATCTTTGATCACACGCTCAATCTAAGCAGGTGTTCAGTTTCATCACATCAAATCAAGCTGTATAGTTTATCTTCGCTCATCGTGTCTTGATCCAACAAGTTCAAGATTGATTTTATCTTCATTCACTGTGTCTAGTTCAATGAAGTTCTAGATCAGTAAGATCCACTTCTTGATCAATCAAGTTTAAGTTCGGTATCTTTGCTTTCCATCGGTCCTAGTTCAATCAAGTTCGGGATCGGTATCACTTTAATCAATTCTATTAAGCTGCATCACTTCAAATCAAGCTAAACACCTCGCTCTTCATCTCATTCATGATCAATCAAGTTTAGAACTAGTATCTCCTAGACATCAACTATTCTTTGAACCAACGCATTGCTCACACATTAATTCAAAGAGGGGTAAATGTAATACCCTAAAATTGGTCACCTAAACCATGGGCCCCTAATCTCGACAACATCACTAAGGTCCTAACCAAAGGCAATTAAATCAATCTTGAGCACATTATTAATTCTCCAATCATCAAATGTTACATGGCAAATCAATTACTCAATATTAATTAAATATTTATTTATTTAATTAAATCATTCCAAGAAAATCATTTGATCAATTATACTATTTAATTTATTAAATATCCTAGCATATTTAATTAATTAATAAGTTTGCCATTTAATCATAAAAATGGAATTAATTTATTACAAAAGAGGAATTAATCACAAAGCAAGAGTTAAATTGAAAATAAAATAAAAGAATTGAATTGAAAGAGAAATCAAACTTGAGATATTATTTCTTTCTCCTAAATTGAGAACTTGAAATCAGAAAAGCAATTAAAAGGAATTTAATCATTCTCTAAAATTAGAACTCAAAGCTTTTGAGAAAAAGAAGTTCAGTTGCATTGAAAAGACTCTTTTCTTGAATAAATCAAAGAATTGCATAGAATCACCTATTTTTATCTCAAGTGCATGGAATTAATTGAATTATATCTCTAATGCAAACTCAAACTTACAATCTGAATGCATTTCAATTTAACTATAATTGGAATCTATCTCAAGGTTAACTGAATCTGATTTCTCAATTATTTAATTATCCTAAATTGTGCTTTTTCTTGGTCTCTCTTGTGATTCTCTATAAATTTAGTCTTCATCTCTCATTCAAAACACCCTGGAAATTTATTATTATACACTTTTCACTCTGGAGTCATTGAATATATTGTGCTTGCTTTTTGAGATTATTGCATCTTAGTTTAGCTTTTTGCATATTTAGTTTACTCCATATTGCTTGAATCCATATTGCTTGAATCTTTCATCCATCTAGATTACTATCATGCTCATATAGATTAAATTCTTCATCTTGGTGTAGTCTAGTCACTGATATTGCTTATACAAATCTTAGAGTAACTTTATACTCACATCTTTTAGAAGGCAATTGGTCAATTTGTTATGGTTTTATTATTCATGATTATATCCATCTAACCATACATGTAATGACTTAGTTGAAGTGTTGTGTCCTGCAACTTACAAACTTATTTCACTTTTTCACACACACATTGATGTGGGTGATAAGTGGTGTTGGTGCGGCTTCTCGATGGTTCTCAAGATGTTGTTGGTTATCACATTCATGTTCCTGTTCATCGGTGGTGATAGATTTGGTTTATGGTGACCTATTTTGGGTCCGGTGTTATCTAGGTTATGGACCGGTTTATGTAACATGTTGGAGGATGTTCTTGATGCGTTATCGATGGGATTTAATGATTGGTTTATATTGTTTTTGGCCTAAGCCAACTTGGTTGATCACTAGATTGTGGGTTTATGCTATGAATTTATTGTATTATCTCTTAGGTGGTCAACCTAATTGTTTAGGTCCTGGGTTGGCATAAATATGATGTAAGATATCTTTGTAGATCATGGGCATATGGAATTATGGCTATAGGATTATCTATGTGAAAATATTATTGTAATCATTTGTAGAGGTTTTGGTTGATCATACATGATCGAATTGGGTTTGTGGAAGAGGTTTAAGGTCTCCGATATTGAGCTTAACCAAAACTGTACTCAGGCATAGGAGATGCTATCTATGCAGTTCATTCTTCTTTTTAGATTGTAGTCTGGATCTATTTTGTGTTTAGTGAGGATCCTTTTGTGATGTGCAGTGCACTCTAGGCTTTTAGCCTTCCTGCATGTGCAGGCCCCTCATTTTGTAATCACATACTTACTGTAGAAGTCTTATTTGACTGTGGGTAGGCTTCCCACTGTAGTTTTTCCCTTTACCGGGTTTTCCATGTACAAATCTTGGTGTCATGTATTTTGGATGGATGGTAAATATTCTATAATTTATGTTTATGTTTTATTGCTATATCAGTTATTCCAGTATTTGGTTTATGCATTCCGGTATTGAGTTTATGTGTTCCAGTATTAAATATTTGAATGTTTAAAGTTCTGTAATCTAGTGACAACTGACTCATCCCCCCTGTCAGTTGTCCTTTGGTTATTTGAGCTATCTAACAATTGGTATCAAAGATTGGTCCTCTTTGCAGAAGCTTAACCACTTGAGAAAGATCCTATGGCAACTAACAGTTCAAGTTCATTAAGTACATCTGCAGTTGTTTTTTGAAGAGAAATTCCTAGGCTTGATGGAACAAATTACAGGGTTTGGAAGATTCATATGGAGACTCATCTGAGATGTCTTAGAAAGGAAATTTGGGAGATCATTGAGAAAGGAGTTACACCTTTTAATCCAACATCTGACAATACTCCTCTGACAGGCTTGGATAATGACTTGAGAATGATTGTAGAGCTAGAGAAGCCCTTTTGTGAGCACTTTTTGATTAGCAAATAATGTGACTAACTGATAAATCAACTACAAAGGCTATATGGGACAAATTGGAGACATTAAATGAAGTTGAACCTATTGTTAAAATTGCTAAACTCGATGGTTATTGGGTGAGGTATGAGAATATAAAGATGGAAGAAGATGAAAGGATTACTGATTTTATGGAGAGAGTTAGTGAGATTGTTATGGGAATTCAATGTTGTGGTGGATCTCTGAGCGAAGATAAAATAGTTTCTAAAATACTGAGAGCTTTCCCACCGACTTATAAGATGAAGGCAACTACAATTAATGAGTTGAGAACTATGGCAACCAACTCTGTTTATAGGGATACCTTGGTTTTGAAGTTATCTTTTTTTGAACTTGAGGAATTTGGACCTTTTGGAGCTGTAAAATTTGAACTTGCTTTTCATGCATCTACATCATCTACTGACAAGAGGGATTGGAAAGATTTATATGCGAAGTAACTAGAGGATATGAAGAAAGAAGATGAAGAGTCTGAGCAACTTGAAGCCTTATTTGCTAGAAGATTACCTAAAAGACCGATATGAAGTAAGTACGAAGGAAAATCACCTTTTAAATGCTTTGTATGTAATAAGATAGGTCATTTTGCATCTAGATGTCCTAAAAGGAATTCAAGATTTGAAGAAAGAGCTAGAAGATCTTTTAGGCCTAACCGTGATTATTTGAACAAACATAAGTACATGAGAAACAAAGATAAATTATGTTACTATGTTGATGAGGAAAGTGTGACTGATTCTGATGATGAACTAATACAAGATTCAGCTATTGGATCTGGCACTAGAAAGGAATGGGTATTTTTCGCTATCAAGGAAGATGATCCAATACCTAAGGAGAAGGCCCTTGCTGCTAAAATTGAAGACAAGGATGAATGGGTAATTGATAGTGAATGTTCACATCATATGACTGGAGATAGAAGGAAGTTCTTATCTATGAAAGAATTTGATGGTGGTCTGGTTAGATTTGGAGATGGCAAAGCATGCATGACCAAGGGAAGAGGAACAATATCATTAGATGGTAAGCATAACACTGATAATGTTTATTAAGTTGAGGGTTTAAGGAATAATCTTTTGAGTGTAGGATAGTTGGTGGATAAAGGATTTCAGTTACGGTTCAAGGATGGAAAATGCAAGATTATCAATAGATCTGGATTGGAGATTACAACCGGTACACAAACTAAAGGTAATATCTTTCATTTGAACTCTAGTGAGAATAAATGTTTGATTGCACAAATTGATGAGAGTTGGCTATGGCATAAGAGGCTATGTCATGTGAATTTTGATTGCATTGTGAAGACCGGTTCTACTAAGCCAGTTAGAGATATACCTAAGATTGTAAAGCCCTATAATTTGGTATGTAAGGAATGTCAAATGGGAAAGCAAGTCAAAACTTCTTTTAAGTGTATAGAAGACAAATCTAATGATGTTCTTGATCTTATTCATACTAATTTGTGTCATCCTGCTAGAATCAAAAGTTTTCAGGGTGATAGATATTTCATGCTAATCATTGATGACTATTCAAGAATTATGTGGGTTACTTTTCTAAGGGAGAGTTCTGAAGCATTTGAAAAGTAAAAAATATTTAAAGCTAAAGTTGAGACAAAAACAGGATTGAAGATTAAATGCTTAAGGTCAAATCAAGGTGGAGAATTCAACTCCGGTGAATTTAACAACTATTGTGAGAAGAATGGGATAAGGAGATAGTTGTCTACATCGTAAACACCTCAGTAGAATGGAGTTGTGGAAAGGAAGAACATAACTATCTTAGATGTAGCTAGAACTATGATGATGGAAGCTAATCTACCTCATGTCTATTGGAGAGAAGATATAAGTACGATGATATACACATTCAACAGAGTTCATATCAAAGGAGCTAATGGTAAGACACCTTATGAGTTATGGTTTGCTCATACACTAACAGTTAAGTATTTCAGAATCTTTGGTAGTAAATTCTATATCAAAAGAGATGATTCCATTGGAAAGTTTGATCCTAGATGTGATGAAGGAATATTTCTTGGTTATTCTAATGAAAGCAAAACATATAGATGTTATATCAAAAGATTGCAGAGAATTGTGGAGAGAAAACATGTCAAGGTGTATGAGTAGAACAAAAGTCAAATCAGTACTTATGAGAGAGAACCAATAGTGGAAATGATCATAATTAAATTGGTAGCACCTGGACTAGAACAAAATGTTGAACCAGTTACTTCAACAGTATCAAAAAATTCAATAGTAACTAAAGGTCAGAACAGAGGAACAGAAAATCAAAAGACTCCTAGGTATGTAAGGTTGAATCATTCAGAAGATCAGATCATTGGAGACAAAAACAAATGAGTGATGACAAGAAGGTTGGCAGCTAATGAGGTATATTTAAATTTATCAAGTTGAACTAGCATCAATAATTGAAGCTTGTAAAGATGAATGTTGGATGAAAGCTATGGAAGAAGAATTAGATCAGATAGAAAAGAATAACATGTAGACTTTAGCTCCCCAACCTAAAAATAAGAATGTTATTGGAACTAAATGGGGTTTTAGGAATAAATTGAATGAAGATGGAAAATTTGTGAGGAATAAAGATATATTGGTTTGTAAAGGATATTCTTAGAAGGAAGGAATTGATTATGGTGAAACCTTTGCACTGGTAGCTAGGATTGAAGCTGTGAGATTATTTCTTGCTTATGTTGCACATAAGAACTACAAGGTTTATCAGATGGATGTTAAGTGTGCATTTCTAAATGGAGATCTTGAAGAGGAAGTTTATATTGAGAAACCTGATGGATTTTCCCTTTCAGATGACAAATAGAAGGTTTGTGGGTTAAAGAAAGCTTTATATTGATTGAAACAAGCACCTAGAGCCTGTTAAGCAAGACTGGATAAATATCTTTTGAAGCTTGATTTCACTAAAGGTAATGCTGATAATAATTTATATTATAAGATCACTGATGATGACATATTGATTATTGAAGTCTTTATTGATGACATCATTTTTGGAGGTGAAGATAAGTTGTGTATGGAATTCTCTGATAATATGAGGAATGAATTTGAGATGTCTATGATTGGGGAGATGAATTTTTTCTTAGGTTTGCAAATTAATCAAACTGATAAAGGTATTTTCATCTATCAAACTAAGTATGCTAGAGAGTTGTTGAAGAAATTTGGGTTAGAAAATTCTAAATCGGTTATTACACCTATGGTTACATTTGAGAAATTGACAAAGAAAGATGCATCTGCACCTATAAATCCTACAAGGTACAAGTCTATGATTAGAGGTTTGTTATATTTGACTTAAACTAGACCGGATATAATAAATGCAATTTGTATTGTATCAAGATATCATAGTGATCCTAGAGAAAATCATGAGAGTGCAGTGAAAAATATTTTCAGGTATTTGTAGGGAACAACTAAATATGGTTTGTGGTATCCTAGAAATGACGACTTTACATTATGTGCATATATAGATGCATATTGGGTTGGAGATATTGATGACTGGAAGAGAACATATGGTGGAGCTTTCTTTGTTTGAAAGAAAATTGTTTCATGGATAAGCAAAAAATAGTCATGTACCTCTTTATCTACTGCTGAAGCTGAGTATGTTGTTGCTGCTACTAACTGTACACAAGTTCTATGGATGAAGCAAATATTAAATGATATAAATGTGGATTGTAATGAACTGGTAGTTATTCATTGTGATAACTCTGCTGCTATTGATATATCAAAGAATCTGGTATTTGATTCTAAGATAAAGCACATATCTATCAAGTATAATTTTTTGAAGGAGAAGGTGGAAGCAAATGAAGTCAGACTAGTTTATGTGAACACTAAAGAGTAGATTGCAAACATATTTACTAAACCTTCACCTAAAGAATCATTTGAGTACTTTAGAGACAGATTGGGGGTTTTTGCCCCTTTGGTAGAGACCTGAGTGATGCTGATTGGCATTAGTCTAGTATGGATTATCTAAGCTATTACTCATTCTGGATTGATGTGGTGGTGTTACTACTCAGGGGGAGTAGTCAACTATAATAATCAGAGGATTTATGAATTTTCTTTGATATTTATCTCAGATCTTTGGCATTGATGTCAAAGGGGGAGAGTTATTCTTGTGAAAAACATAAGGGAGAGATATAATCATTTCATTTGGAGAGTTTGGTTCAGAGCTTCATTGCTATATCATTTTGTGGGAGATTGTTGGCTGTCTTCCATAGGGGGAGACTTGTTTGGCATTTCTTGGCACTTGGATGTTTTTCACATCTAGTGTTGTATCAATGCCAAAGGGGGAGATTGTTGGCAATTTGGAGGAACTGATTATTGCATTGATATTTTGTCATTGATGGTAACACCGACTGTTTTGGTTGTTTATCAGTCTCCTGTTGGTTCCAGTAGAGTGGTTGGATTATGATATTGATCCGGTATGCTCCAATATGCTTTGGTTTGTGGAATTAATTTGGATATGTCATTCATGCTATTCAGATGTGTATCATAATTAGTTGGTTCAGGATTTGATGACTCAAATACTATCATTTGTTCTAGTAAGCCTTTTGGTCACCAGTAAGGGTTTTACCAGGACATCTTTGTTGAAGATCTTTTGATGCATGTGATAAGTGGTGTTGGTGCGGCTTCTAGATGGTTCTCAGGATGCTGTTAGTTATCATGTTCATGTTCCTGTTCATCGATGGTGTTAGATTTGGTTTATGGAGAACTATTTTGGGTTCGGTGTTATCTAGGTTATGAACCGGTTTATGTAATGTGTTGGAGGATATTCC
Organism: Cryptomeria japonica; assembly: GCF_030272615.1. Lineage (NCBI taxonomy): Eukaryota > Viridiplantae > Streptophyta > Pinopsida > Cupressales > Cupressaceae > Cryptomeria > Cryptomeria japonica. Next base: position 484,732,151 of record NC_081409.1, read on the forward strand.
TGATGCATTTCCAACAGGATTTAATGGTTGGTTTATATTGTTTTTGGCCTAAGCTGACTTGGGTGATCATTGGATTGTGGGTTTATGTTATGAATTTATTGTATTATCTTTTAGGTGGATGACATAATTGTTTAGGTCCCGGGTTGGTATAAATATGATGTAAGATCTCTTTATAGATCATGGGCACATGGGATTATAGTTATAGGATTATCTGTGTGTGAATAATGTTGTAATCATATGCAAAGGTTTTGGTCGATCATAGGTGATTGAATCAGGTTTGTGGAAGAGGTTTAAGGCCTCCGGTATTGAGATTAACCAGAACTATACTCAGACATAGGGGATGCTATCTTTGACATTCATTCTTCTTTTTGGATTGTAGTCTATATTTATTTTGTAGTCAATGAGGCTCCTTTTATGATGAGTAGTGTGCTCTAGGCTGTTGGCCTTCCTGCATGTGCAGGCCCCTCATTTTGTAATTACATACTTACTATAGAAGTATTATCTGACTGTGGGTAGGCTTCCCACAGTGGTTTTTCCCTTTACCAGGTTGTCCACATACAAATCTTGGTGTCATGTGTTCTGGATGGATGGTAATTGTTCTGTGATTTATGTTTATGTATAATTGCTATATCAGTTATTTTGATATTTGGTTGATGTGTTCTGATATTAAAGATTTGAATGTTTAAAGTTTTGTAATCCGATGACAACTTATTTACCCCCCCTCTCAGTTGTCCTCTGGTTATTTGAGCTATCTAACTATAGATGCAATGCATAAAATTTAGGACTTATATATATATAGCCCCTCCCAACTGCCATATTAGGGCCATATTTGGTTCTCTCCTAGCTTCCATAGTTCACATAGAGGGGGATCCCTGAGAGAACCCATATAGATATAGAGGGGCTGCTCAAACTTGGACTTTCTAACAACTCCTATTTGATCCATTGCTACAACACCATCCAGCATAACTAAAACTAGCTATGCTACTACAGGAATAGACTATGGCCCTGAACTATAATAGGATCTGGATCTATAGGCTTTGGAACAAAATTTCAACCCGGAAGGGATGCCAGATGAAATGCTGGTGGAAGAGTGTTGTTGGGCCTGTAGGAGCTCAAAGTGCTTTTGATTAGATCATGCATGGTCATGCAAGGATGATTAAGTTTTCTAGATGCACAATCTTTATTGTACAATGTAGCTACTTACCACATACTTTAAGACATGCAAATACAACCTTTAATGAGGTCTCCTTACATTGCAAATGCAACTTCTATCTTAAATTATGACTGAAAGATTAGATCTAAACAAGCAATCTTGTTCTTACATACAAGATCACATATATGAACACTTGATAGTTCTAATTGGTACAATTACATTAATTGTTAACATCCTTATATTTCATATCAAGATAAGAGAAGAAGGGTGTATATATATATATATATATATATATATATATATATATATATATATATATATATATATATATATATATATATATACTAGGTCAATATATATGTACACAAGAAATCCATCTTACTATTCATAATGAAAGAAATGTATTATTCCAAGGCAATAAGCTAGTCATTGTTGAACAGATTGGAATACAGAGAGGGGGGGAATATGTATTCCCAAAAATGAAAATACTCTGATAATCTAAACCTAATCTTCACTTTAGATATTCTTAGCATGAAATGAAATGTGCAATAGAAGCAAAAATGCACAACATACACAACCATAAGAGAGACACTAGATTTTTATATGTGAAAAATCCAAATGGGAAAAAACCACAAAGAGGGTTAACTCTCAAGATAATATAAATAGTTATATGCAATTACAAAAATAGGCTCATTGTTGGAGGGCTCACTACCCAGATTACAATGACTCACTATTGGAAATGCTCACTGCTAGAAACAGAAGAAATGAACAGAGAAATTTGCATCTACATATGTATGTGATCAGTTCTTGTTAAGCTTAGACACCACAATAGTTGTTTACAGTAGATCTATTTAAGAAAACTCTACAAAGCACTCCACTATCTGCCTGCTCCAAAACACTCACACTAGATCTGTCTTTCTTTTTTACTCATTCAACATCACCTTCTTTGCTTTATTTTTCGTCACCTTACTCTTCACTTACTTCATCACAACTCATCTTGCTCATATTCTATATCTCTCATACCCTATATCTCTCATATGTCATGCATTATGTGATCATGTTTATATATGAGTCACGAAGGAATATACATCAAGTCGACCTTACTAATATTTTACCAAATGATATTTCAATAGGTCAAATCATATGCTACAATTACCGAAGCATAATGATCATGATTCAACTCAATATTTTGAGGTTAAAGACGAACAATTGATCATCAATATTTTATCATCAAAAATCAAGAAACCGGAGGAAAACAGAGCACATAGAATTGTTCAACACAACATAACTAAATATATTTATGGAGCATGACTTCCAGAGCACCAACACCACAAATACAAAAATCTTAGATGATGACAACAATTATATTAGAAATTATACTTCTATATCTACATCAAGACATAAATGCGGAGGATTGCACTTCTGAAATAAGTTAACTGCATGGTATCCAGCTTCATGAGTGATTGGAGCACAAAACTAATTGTCACAACCAGCACCAAATCTCTCATATCAAGATACATGTATCCTCATATTGATAATATATGTTTCCAAAGCAATAAATATGTCTGAAATGCATCAACAATAACTAGGATATGCCATCTACAACATACATACCTATCTTCCACTATTTTGCATCACATCATACTTACCTATCTTCCACTATTCTGCATCACATCTAGACCAAATCTGGATCACCAGGTTTGATATTAATGACAACCAAGACAAGTATTTCTAATAGTCATAAGAACATAGCATCAGTTAAGTACATACAATTTCCTCTAAAACATGATCAATTATATACATAAACCACCTTTAGCATTAGAGTAAGCACTATAAATTCAAAAGCAAACCAAGGGCACATAGCATCATATAACAATTAGTTGCATCAAGGAGGTATGCACAAAAAATTAATACAAATGATGCACACCCTTACGATTTTCAGAAAGAATGAGAGAGAGAGCACAAAGCAGATACATCTAAATTCTTCAAGGTCCTAATGACCTTTCCCAAACATAGATCTTGAAGGACAGGCACAAGAAAAAAACACTATAACACACCACACAAGACTAAGGGCAACAACCTTAACTAGAGATTCTAGTGTTTGCAAAATGAGCTTTGATACTAGATGTAACACCTTGCTAAGGAACCTAAGAGGATAAGAGTGTAAGGCCTTCCCCAAACCAAGCTTTGATTAACTTAGTTGACCATGTTTGACCCTATTTATAAATGCTATATAATACAATAGAATGGACCATGTTAAACCGATAGATTTGTGAGAAAAGAAATTGAACCAAGTTATAGAGTTATTTCACCCGGTGGTGTATACTTTGATGTATTATGAATTCAAAACCTAAAAGATCCACTGATTGGATAATCTTGATCTGACGTATGTCAGCTATACCTGGATTTAGAACTTATCAGATTCCATGATTTGGATAACATTGATATAGGATTGATGCTTCATTTATATGCTTTATGATATAGGACTCTACATGATTCTAGAATAGGATGAATTTGAGATAGTGTATGTCATTATTGGAATTGCAAGACTTTACTATGATGATAGAAATAGAATGCATGTTTTATGTATGGAGTAAAATTATGAGAATTGTGATAATTGCTTATGTGGATTTACTTGGATATAAGATGTATTGGTTTGTGTAAGTGTATAATTGTATGCAGAGTGTTTGATGTGTATTTTTATTCATGTGTTTTATATTATATGAGGTTATTTGAAATTACTAATGTGTGATTGAGTTGTGTAGTAAAAGATATCCATGTGACCATGGAAATATTATGGAGAACCAAACCTAGACCTATGTATGTTCGTAAAACTAGGGTTTGTCTATTTGGAGAGACAACACCCCATTTGTGTCGTATTTTATTCATAATAGTAGATGATGCATGTGTGTTAAGTGTTATTTAATTGATTTATTTAAATCCAACAAGAGACACGATTTCATGTATAATTTTGTAAAAGTATTTTCTTTGTGTCACTTGACACATGTGTGGATTTATGTTTGAGTTTTTAAATTTGTCTCTTGGAGGGAATTGTTTAACTATAGCTTTTTCAATTATTATAATGTGATTCCATAAATCCCTTGAGTAAAGAATCTTTGGGATGGTCAACATAGGTTTGACCCGAAAATAAACTTCAGAGGGGTTAAAAAAGGGTTAAATGGACACCTAGGGGTAGTTTAATAGGGTTTCCTAAAGCCCATAAGGTATACCTAAGGGTTAGGGGTAATTTTAGGCAAGTTTCTACTCCCATGTGACCTTTTAGACACCCTAAAAAGTGACTTTTCTAAGTTGTGCGAAAATTGAAATTGGAAGACTTGAACTAAGTTGTGAACCTTCCTTTTCGAATGAGAGTTCCCTTTTCCATTTTACCTTACTTTCCTTTTCAGTTTTAGAAACTGGAGAGAACTCACACTAGTGTCTTCTTAAGCAAGAAAGAGAGATTTTGGGGGTAATAACCTACTCTCCATTTTTGGAGACAAAGAATTTTGAAAGGAAAAAGATAGATTTGGGGATTAAGAATTTGGCTAAGTGTAGAAAGGAAAGTCTATGGAATTGGGCTGCTCATCCTCAACAAAACTAGCATACCTTTGGGCAGTTTAAGGTTGGTTCTACCCTTCTTGTAATGGTTTCTTATTGCATGTTGTATTAAAAGAATGGCTTGTGTTAAAGGCTAGTTTTCCTTGCATGTATTCCTTGGAGATTTATTTGGTGTTTTGTGTTTATGCAATTTATGTGTTTTGGGAGTAATCAAGACCTCCTACTCTTGGGAGGGAGGATGGTCTTGTGGGTGGTAGAAATGACAACCCTCGAGTGAGAGGCTCTTGTTATGAGAGTGATCACAAGGGAGTTGATGGACCCTTGCTGCATGGCTTGTTTATGCATTGGGGGTCATAAGGAGGGAAATAAGGCATGAATGCCTTGGGGGGCATAAGGAATGTGGGGTTGTTATACTTGATGTATTTGGTTCTCCATGAGGTGGCTATATGTTTTGGTTTGCTATGAGGTGGCTATATGTTTTACCATACTTGCAGTTTCCTCAGGGTACTTGGTCCACTACCACCCTTGAAAAGACATCACAAATGTGTAGTGCAGTGTAGCCTAGGTTGGAATTGTGTTTGAGATTTTGTTTTCCCTTGTCCTTGTGTTTGCATGTGTGTTACCTATCTAGGGCTTGGTTCTTCGAGCTCGGGGGTGGCTACTAGTTAGCCTAGGCTGGGAGGTGAGCACTCCATGGTCATCTCTTTGTTTTATTTGTAGGTTGTTAGAAGAAGATATCATGACATGTAGATATGGCTGGAGTTAATTGTTGCAAAAAAATGTTGTAAATGTTATTTGAAAGTCCTCATCTATTTGAAATGAGAGACCTATTTGTAAAATGTCAATAAAGACTTGGGAATATGTTTTAAAGATATGTGATATTTATTTATGTTATATTACAGAAAAGAAATGATTATTTCTGGTTTTTAGTTTTGAAATAAATATTTGTTGTGTATATGATGCTTTGAAAAGAAAGAAATGTGTTCATTCCTTTATGCATTTAAAGCAAAATATTAGAAAAGAAATGAAATTGAATTGCATGCATGTAGTAGGCTGATAATACAACATCCTAGAACTATTCATGGGAATGCAAAACTTAGTTATCTAAATCTGATATTTAAATATTAGTAGAGAATAAAATCGAAAGAAATATTATTGTCATCTCTAAGTTTTATTTAATAGAAATATAGGTTTAAATTAGTTATTGTTAGATTTGTCAAATTTTGTCATTGGTTTCTTGCAGAAATAGAATCTTTTGTTAATCAGACTGATTGAAATAAATATTTTCTAAGGATGCTATGTTAAGTATATTTAATTCTGAAAATCAATTTATTCTTGCAAAAAGTAGATCCATATTTAAATAATCCATCTATTTTATTTTTGCAACTAGGAGTTTAATTAAAAGGAAATAAATACAAAGATCCAATAACTGAAGTGTTTATCTGATTTGTTAAAATGTTTCAATATAAATATATTTCAGTATTTATTTTCTAAGAAAATGCCCTATATCTGTTATTAAATAAAAAAAAAAGGATTTATAAATATATAAATGAACATATCTAAATATATAAATGAACATACACATATACATATATATATATATATTTAAAAAAATAAAATTAAATTAAAAAAAAACCCCAAAAAAGGGGGTTTCGGTATGCAAGGGCTGAACCCACTGTGTGTATGCACAGTGGGCTGGCGGCAGGCTCGGCCGCCACTGTGACTCCACACAGTTGTGGCATGGAGGCCGCCACTGTGGGAAGCCACAGTGGAGGTCGGGGCCTCCCACTACGAGTAATCGCAGTGGAAAGGGCCCGGCTCGCCACTGTGTAATCCCACAGTGGACGGCGCTCGGCTGCCATTGTGGGGGTACACAGTGGCGCCCAGGCATGAGCCCCCCCGAAACCTCCACCTCCACCATTCATTTGCACCGCCGCCTCCTCAACCCTCTCCGCCATTCTTTCCGATCAGTTCCCTACAACATCAAGGTAAAAAAAAATAAAACCCTAACCTGGTGGGGTTAGGGTATCAAAATAAAATAATAATAAAAAGGAATAAATGAAAGGGTATTTTATATTGTTTTTCTAATTAGGTTTCCATGTTATGGTGTAATTAGGTTTTGAGGGGAGACATATTTGAGAAAATAAATATTTACCTATGTATAGGTGTTAATGAGAATATATATATATATATATATATAATGGATTAGTTTGGAAATTAAATGAATTAATCTATAACATTATTATTATCACGTTGGGATATGTATAAGCGAGAAGTACTTTTATTAGCTATTTAATCTGGGAAATGTTTAGGAAAGCATTATACACCATTTAGTAAATTCTTTTAAAGAAGATGGACTCTTTTTCTTCTTATAGTGTTTAACTTGATTAAATCTAAACCAAGAGGTAATGAGAATAGTGAATTTTATAAGAATAATGAACTTATAATATTTAATATTTGATAAAGGAAAATATGACAACTTGATTTAAGATATATAGCTATGCTCTAGAGATCTTAATGTGTTTTATTTTTAATAATTAACAAAGCATTTTAATTAAATATTTATCTTAAGAGAAAATTTGGAGTGGCGTAAATTATTTTCTCTACCATAAGATGGACTAAATCCTGCGAACCCTGTTAACCCAAGTGGAGTCTTTCATCAAATAAATTAATTAACTTAAAGAGGTTTGGCACCTTAATTTGCATCTACTCAATTAGGAAATATTAATGAAATGAATTAGTAATAGTGTTGACATTTAGTAATTAATTGATATCAAACTCGACAATTATAGTAATGCCTGTTTAGTAGATATGGATCAAATTAAGTACCGACAATCGTAACTGAAACGAAAGGAACTTTTGAGAGAATTTAATAATACCCTCATGAAATTTATCTGCTCTGCTGGATAATAGAAATTATCGTAATTGTTATGTTAGTATTTAATATCAATATAGAATTCATTTGGAACAACTTGTTAAGTTGTCACAACTAGTTAAGAAATGTTTGCTTGTAATTTAGTGTTTTAAAAAAAAATAAAAATTTGTTGATAGTGTTTTGCCCAAAATTTTGGGCATGACAAAGAGCTAAATAATCAATTAACATAGCAACACTTTTTTTATTTTTTTAAACAAATTGCATAACATTACTAATTCATCACGAGTTTAAATACAACATTTGTACATGTGAAAGATAATATTTCTCCTAACTATTCCTCTTGTGGGTTCCCTAACGTCGCTACCATGCAATGCTACACCATACTAAAACATAAGAATCAAATCTAATCTAGCCATTACATTACAAAATGCCTTAACATGAATAAATCTTAACATAGAAATGATAACATATAAGAACTAAGCATCATGATTACTCCTAGGAACAAGGTTCATTTTAAATCCCAAAATCCAAAGCTTCCCAAGATTACTTTCCACATTATCATATAACCATAGTAACTAAAGAGAAATAAATTATACTATGCCCATGAAACATAATTTTATGCATTACAACTAACATCTTACTCACTAAGAATCTAATCATTCACAAAGGATAGACAATACCAACACCGTACTATCTAAACTCATAAAACAATTACATGATTAATATTTTACATTAACTTTACATTGAATCTTCCACTCAAGAGAGTATTCTTATAACATAATGAACATAAATGGAAACATATTCTACATACATGAATGAATCATTACATAAGAGAATACAACTTACATCTTGATTCCAAGGAATTTGCAACTGAAGAAGACATAGTCTATCCGTGAAGCTCGCAAACACATCATCAAAATCCCAATAGAATAAAGCATCAACCACCTAACTATGTGGAACCAAAAGTCCACCCCCATGCTCCAGAGAATGACATAAGACCCCACACACTAAACATAACACTAAGGCTGACACTAACACATGAACACATGAATGTAATACACACAAGGGCTATAACAATATATAACACAAACTACCAGAGGATTCCACAATACCACATATGATAGGGTACTGGGCTACAACTAGGAAAGAGTGTCATCACATGGAATTACCATGAGTTTTCTTGGTGGTATGACGCTCTCCAAACTCTATATCTCAACACCTGTTTGAATGCACACATGGAATTGAACAAACCTTTCCTTGAAGGTAAGGAAATTTGATCTACCATACAATCCTTCCCAATCTCATATTAAGTGTAAATGAGCACTCTATACCATGAGTGAGGCACTAACAATTATCTTATTAATTTGTCTCATACCCATCCCTTAAATCATTTAATTTAATGCTATCACTTGATTAATCCAACTTTCAATTAGATATCTTGGTACCCACTTTAGGGTCCCGACACCTACTTGAGAGCCACTCTCTCTAACTTGCACCTAGACACCACTAACCTATGGATACAACAAAGAGGATCACAACAACCTCATACATCCATGGTACACAAAATGATTCATCACAACACCATCTCATAAGTAAATATCTCATAAATTAAATTAGAACTTCCATAAGACCCCAACCAACAAAAGGGTTAAGTCTTGAATGTACTGATTCATAATCATCAAAACATGGATTGGGCCTAAGATCACTAATCCAAATCTAAATATCCATACATAAACCAGACCTTACAAATAAGATTTTATGAAGCACCATATAACTCACATCATATTGGTTCTATACCAGAATTTGAACCATAATTTACTTTCTGGTCAATATATCATTCCTTTATCCAAATGCTCTCAAGGCACCATCACAAATATAGAATATATGAACTATAATGAATCCATTTCAAAACAATCATACTACCTTTGTAAATGCATAACAAAAGTTTATAGACCTAAGAAATAGCCTTTGGACTGATCTAGATTGACATAGGCTTCTAAAAATTGATCTGGGGGTCAAATTGGGGTTTTTGTGAATCCAACCCTATAATTGCACATTTGTTACCTAAATTGGCACTTTTGCAACATCGTTTAATACTTTTGCACTATGTTTTAGTTCTTTTGAGTCAAAATTGGGACAAAGACTCTATGTTGACTTTGGGCTCAAATCTCAACATCTAGAAAATAAAAAATGCAAAATCTGACTTAGACCCACTTGATATGGGTGATTCCCTTTACCAAAAATAATGATTGATAAATCCCAAAATGAAAAACAAAAGTCCAAGAAGGAAAAATGAAAAAATAGTCCAGAAAAATATAGTATAGAGAACACCTACTTCAATAACCAATCAAACAAATAACAACTAATGCGATATCTTTCTATAATGAAACCATGACATTAAAGAAATAGAGAATATAATATTTCCAAAGAAAATACTCATTTAAATTCATAAAATCAAATGGGCATAAGAATCCAACCTAGAAATTGAAACAAATGGACAAATAAAGAAGGAAGAACAATGCTTGCACGTAAAAAATCAATAAAATAGCAACTCCAGCTAATTAAGAAAATTTTCCAACACAAAATCAATAGGGAACCAATCTCCAACAAAATCCACTCAAAAAATCTTCACAATCCTCACAAAAACCCTCTCCAATTTTCCTTCAAATTCAACACAACAAAACTGACAATGCATCTCACAATCTTACCCCCAAAATCAAAGCATTTTTCAGCAACCATCAAACCCAAAAAACCATCTCATTTCCTAGACAAATAATATCCCCAAAATGGGAGTTTGTGTTTATACAAGAAACAACCAATTCCCATCAACCAATCAAACCAAAAATTAAATCATATAATCTAAAATTACATTACAACAAACATATATCATAATATCCTGCTTAGGTTTAATTTATGCGTATACATATTTAATGCTACCAAGAAACATAATAATTCACCATATATTTCCTCTTATAAAATAGGAAACATACACACGCACGCATGCGTGCGCACGCATGCATGCGCACGCACACACACACACACACACACACACACACACACACACACACACACACACACCACTTAACCAAAATACACATAATTAATATAAAGAATATTATTATTATAATTACACCTTATCTTATATAATAAACATTTAATTTATATTAAAAATTAATATTAATGATACTTAACCTTATCCCATGATAAATCTTAAATAAATAAAATGAAATAAAATAAAATAAAAAGTATAAAGTACAACTACTCACATAACCATCTAGAAGACCACGCATCCTAAGAAAGGATTAGGTCAGAGATAATGCAATCAAGACAAAAGAACAAAACCAAAGATACAAACTAGGGTTAGATGTGGTAGGGTCTTAGTCTCACCTTCAATCAAGTACCTGCACTCCTGCACAACATCAACATTGGATAAAACAAGTGTATATACACACACATCAAATCATCATAGTCAAATGAAGGGTATTTATAACATCACATCCTTCTCATGATGAGTGATGTGATATAATCCCTTACACACTTGTAGATAACAGAAAATCATAAAATCAAATGACACTACTATCATCCATATCTAATGAGGTTATCAGAATTAGGGTTAGCATCAGATATAACACCATAAGTAATAAATATAAACCATATCACCTAGAAAATGTATAATCACACAGTCCATCAAATAGTATACCCTAACACCATCAAGTAGCCCTAAATATAGAATCATCATCATAAATATCATAATGTATCCACTGATATGAAGAAGTATCTCAATATAAGAAAGAGAAAAGCATAAAAAGAAGAAGTATCAAGACATGAAAGGAGTCCACCAATATCCATCATAGAGTATGAATTAGAGAGGGGCACTACACAACCTAAATTAAATCATGAAATAGATAATTGTTTTATTAAAAGGCCTTTTTGTTTTAGTATTTGCATGGAGTTGACTATGTTTCACAACTCCAAACTACCTGAATCAATCCAACATAACTCATAACTTATATTGTTATAAATTCATTTGTCTTAACAATACATAAATGAGATATATTAAAAGAATTCGTAAAAGAAATAGAGTAAACACATCGAATCATTCATCCACAATACCAAAAAAAATTTTGTTTAAGAAGGAAACATTTGCTCTTTTATTGAAAAAGAAAGTGATTGCTATTACAATATGAAAGTACTCTAAAAAATTAAGAAATTACTTCTAAATTTGTGAGTTATAATGCTTCTTTTTGTTGTCTATTGCAAGCAAGGAAGAGCTAAAAAAGAAAAGAAGAATAGAAGAAGCTTTATAAAAAGGAATATCTTTTCAATTGAAAGATGTGATTGATGATGATGTTCTTGTATGAATCTTGAACTCAGCTCCAACTGGTGATCTTTGACCTTGGTTTTACCTCCAACTTGCATGACTTTAGCTCTTTAGGTAAAAAGAAATAAAAAATCATGTGAAGAAGGCCTTGAAAGTGCTCTGAACTTTAGGTTTGTGAGTCCAAAACTTGTCTTAACTCATGTGTTATGCATGTGAGGTCTTAAACTAACCATAAACTACCTATTTTGGTGCAAAGCTCCCTCTTTTTAGGTCTCCAACTGTCACATGAGAAAACTTCACCTTTCTAGGCCTCAAATTGGCCTTGAGCTACATGATATGTTAACTGGATGATAAGTTTTAGAGGTTTCTATTTAATTTGAAGTTCAACTTAGCCTTTCTATGCTTGGGAGAAATTTAAGGAGTCCAAATTGATACATGATTTATCCTTTGTTTGCATATTCTCCTTGATGATTTGGTCAATGAGGATATAATCATATCACCCCTTTGACTTATTCTTATCTTAATCACATACTTATGCTTTTGCCTTACTCTCCTCATGCATGGTCACTACCATGATTTTCTCTTTGAAACATGTCAATGTGTTTGTTACTCATGACTGTCCTATTCCTTGCATCTTTGCACTTTTCTACTCTTTACTTGATTGCTATGATTACAAGTCCTATGAATTCAATGATTTTTATCTTTTTGATACTGAAACTATCACCATCTTTCTCATTACAACAAAAGACTTGTCCTTATTATTTGACATCCATTGTCATAGTTTGCTTCTTTTCAAGCTCTTGATTCAATTCTTGGGCTTAGAAGAAATTTTAATGCATAGGATTTTGAATAATGTTTACATGAACTATATTTATTTTGTTGTTTACAGTGCCATGATCGCCATTCCTTATTTTACATAGGTAGAGGTCTATGACCATTTGATCATATTTTCACTCTCTCACATCACTGTCCTTTGTTTATTGATATTGTCCTTGTGCCTTGATCTATATCTTGTCATTATTAGCAATATGCTGGATTTAGTTAAGTGTTGTCATTGATGTCAACATTGTTTCCCAGTTGGAGACTATCCCTGTTGAATCTATCCCGGTTAGTCTTGGTGATCTTCTTGGTTTTAGCTGTGACTCTGATCTGCTATGATCAGATCTCTGGATTTAGTTTTGGATGCTTATTCTAGTTGGTTACATGCTTGCTATATTTTGTTGGTTCATTATTTGGTTCTTTGGTTGTTATCATTTTTGGTATTTATCGGTACCGACTAGTTTCTGGCTTTATCGGCTTTCCTCTGCTATCCCGGTTAGCTTTACTGGTATGCATTATTTGGTGACTTGGTTAGTCGATTTTGGGTCTGGCTTATGGAATCGGTCTCTATCACACTGAAGGTGTTTCCTGATCGTGTTTTGAGTATTTGGTGACTTTGCATTGGCTAGCATGTTATTATGATGGTCCTATTTGAATCCGGCTAAACTTTCTGTTATTTCACTAAGGGTTTCTACCAGTTGGTGAATCGTGTTGGATTTTGGTCCTAGTGAAATCTCCAGTGGATATAATTGTTTGAATACATGATTTAGGTCCATGATATGTAATGTAAATCATAATATTGGTTCGATGGTATCATGTGATGTAATTTTTGTAATTATGGGTTTATGGGTTTAGGGTTTAGCTGACCTTGTCATAAGGTTGATGATCTGTATTTATAGGTGACTTATTCATGTAACTTGCATATCGATGGGATGGATGGTTATGTTTTCATTATCAGGGGAAGGATTATGTGTGAATAAAGCCATATCATTCAAGTGAAGGTTGGAAAGGTTTTGTATTGCAGAGCAGACATCAATGCTTAAGCAAAACTGTATCAAGCATTAGTAGATGCTACTTTCACAGTTCATTTCTTTCTGGAATGTAGTCTGATGTTTATGTAAGTCAGTGAGACTTCCCTTTGTGATGAGAAATGTGCTCTAGGATGTTGGCCTTTCTACAAGTGCAGACCTCATTGTAATTATTTATAATACTACTGCAGAGTATTCATCTGATTGTGGGTAGGGTTTCCCACTATGGTTTTTCCCTTTCTGCATTTTCCACGTCAAAATATTGGTGTTATGTGTGTTGTACTCTAGTATAAGATTTATAACTGAATTAATTGTTACACTTGTGAGTAAATTGATTCACCCCCCTCTAAGTTTACTTCTAGTATCAGATCAATCCAACAATTGGTATTAGAGTGAGGTCCTATCTGTAGAAGCTTAACCACTTGAGGAGATCTGATGGCAATTGTGCATCAAGTTCCACATTCAATCCTTACCAGAAGGAGATTCCTAGATTTGATGGTACTAATTACAAAATACAGAAGGAGCGAATGAAGATTCATCTTAGATGTCTTGGAGCTGAAGTTTGGGAGATAGTGGAGAAATGGTATATACCTCATGATCCTAATTATGGAACACCGACACCTACTGATAAACAAAACAGAGATGAAAATGATGTGAGAGAAAAAGAAGCATTGTTAAGTGCCCTATCTGATGAAAAGCTATTGAATGTCATAGAGTTGGAGAATGCTAAGCTGATCTGGACAAAGCTTGAAACTCTTAATGAAGGTGATCAGGTTGTGAAAATTGCAAAACTTGAAGGTTTCTGGGTAAGATATGCAACTTTGAAGATGGAAGAAGATGAGAAGATAAGTTCTTTCATGGATAGAGTCAATGGGATTATCATGGGTATCAAATGCTATGGCAGATCGGTTAGTGAGGATGAGATAGTGTCAAAAGTTCCAAGAGTTCTACCTTCGGCTTATAAGATGAAGGCTACTACTATTAATGAACTCCAGACAATGTCAAGTACCCTTGTGACTAGAGATACATTACTTGGGAAATTGACTACTTTTGAACTTGAAGAACTTGGAGATTAGAGTGCTGCTTAAAATGAGACTACATTTAAAGCATCTGCCTCTAGTAAGAAGAAGATAGATTGGAAGGAGATGTATGCTAAGGATATGGAGGAAATTGAGAGAGAAGAAAGAGAACTTGAAGAGCTAGAAGCCCTGATTGCTAGAAGAATTCCTAAAGGACCAGCTGGAAGTAAGTATGAAGGAAAAGTCCCCTTTAAATGTTTTTCATGCAATAAGATTGATCATTTTGCTTCTTTATGCCTTGAAAGAGCTACTAGGAATCATGAAAGATTTGTGAGGATTTATAAGCCTAATCTTGAATATCAGAGCAGACCTAGATTCAGAAGGGATGAGCATGTTATTATGTTGGTGATGATTATTTTGGTATTTTGGTACTCGTAGAAATCAAATATAATGATTATTGGTGAATTTTTTGATACCCGTGGAAATAAAATATAATTATTATTGGCGAATCGTTTGCAATCGCTCAAAATTAGGGGAAAATTGTTGGCGAAACATTTTTTCCCATGTGTTAGAGAAACGTATTAGTGTTGGCAATTTTGCCTTGTAATAAAATAAATGTAATAAATAACAGGCAAATTCAAATATGTTTTAATGCGAGAGATTGTTTTTACTAGCGAATTCAAACATGTTTTAATGCGAAAGGTTATTTTTACTGGCGATTTACACTACCACACAAAATCAATGCATGCCATTTAGTGGCGAGATATTTTTTATTTTTAAATGAGTATTTTATTATTGATATCAATAAAGTTTACATAATTATCATAGTTTTGGCCAAAATTGGGGCCTCCAAAAATTCCCATGGTCCTATACCACAAAACCACTCATGACAACATGCAGAGCCGAGCCTTTCTTTGCAATAGAACTAGACCCCATCCTACTAATCCATTTCCCCATTACATGTGCCAATCCTAAATATAGAGGTCTACATGGAAAAATGTAGAGAAGAACCTCCCATGCCCAAGACAAAATGGGAGAGAAAGAAGTTACATCACCACGTTTGACCACCTTCGCTAAAAAGTCACCACCATGCGACACGCCTCACCTAGAAATACCACTGCTACCCTTAATCTGCCACTCCACCATCCTTTGTAGCCAAAAGAAAAAATATTACATTACATTATTTTACATTATACCTCCTTTATGCTTCCCTTTGGATGACCTTATCCATGTTTAGCCTTTTTTTGCAGAGGTAATCCTCGATGGCACTGAGGCCTTCACTCGTAGCCGCCTTGCACACTTCCAGATTGTCATGCACACTCCAAAGAATAAAAGGATGAATAGAGCTAGAGGGGTCCCCTTGGCCTTCACCAATTTGGAACTAGTCCTCATCATGAGCCAACAAACCCATCCCCATCTGCGCCTTGACTAGGATATCTTCTAGGCCACTTCTCCATCCTTCATGAACACAAGAAATGATGACCCACCTCGCCTTTTACATCGTGCCTAATTCTAGACACCATGCTAAGAAGAGTGGTGAAATTTGCACATTTAATCTGTAATGACCCTCCATCGTAAGATAGTCATGACCCATGATGATTGAAACATTGCGGTTGAAGTCATCATCCTTAAAGTAGAAAGTGTTTTTCAGTTTGTCATGACTGACCTCCCCCGAAAATGGATCCATTTGTATAGAACTATGAAGGGAGAAGTTGGCCAACATTTTTCTTACAACAACAATCACCACTGTAACTATCTATTTTTACTTGATTTGGCAATTGAAATCCAAAAGGTTTTATAGCCAACAATTAAGTTAGCACACGAGTAATCTAAAGCCAAAAATTTTCTATTTATTAAATTATGACATCTGAGTAAGTGGTATTAATTTGGAAACTTTAAGCCAACTAGCAACGATGTTACACAGATCATATTTAAATCAAATTAGTTGATGTGACTATAGTGTTATTTGATATTACTGCATTATTCTTTGCTATGTGACACATTGTTCCAAATTCGCGCTTTCACAATATTATAGTTGTGCCGAGTGATTATTTGATTTGACTAATGCAAATACAGATCAACAATATTAGCTAATGTGTTAATATTGTTATACTAATGTTTTATACCCTTAGGCTCCTAGTTGCGAGCGATGTCCCCTATGCATGTAACTTAACCCTTGGATTTTGCATGTGTGCGAAGTGGCTTTTAATTTTTTGGTGCGAATGTTCGAAGAAACCATATTCATTCTCAAAATCACTGGAATTGAGACACGTGTTAGTGTTAATGTAGATATAGATCAACAATATCAGCTAATGCATTTATATCAACTTATGTCTTAATATTGTTATACTAATGTTTTATACCCTTAGGTTCCTAGCCACGAGCGATGTCCCCTATGCATGTAACTTAACCCTTGGATTTTGCACATGCGTGAAGTGGCTTTTAATTTTTTAGTGCAAATGTACGAAGAAACCATATTCATTCTCAAAATCATCGGAAATGAGACATGTGTTAGTGTTATTTTTTTATTGCCTAATGCGTGAATATTGTCATACTTATCTTTTATACCATGCAGTTCATAGATTTGTAAAATAAGCTAATGCATTAATATTGTTAATATTAAGATTATGTTGGTACTCAAATCAACAGGTTTCTATATTCTAGAGAAATAGCCACTGACTCATGGTTAAGCAATAGAATTGGATTTGGCCAATGAACAAAGTGTAGCGCCCTAACTACAAGTGTACTCAAATAAACTTTCTACAACTTTTTATTCTCGCTGAAAAGTGAAACCCAAAGACTAACTCTATGTATGCCTTTTCCCTCTATGATAATGTTTGCTTAGATTTCCTTTATATTATTATCTCGAGACCATTTGGAATGCTTTGCTAACCGCTCCGGGGCAAATTATCCTTGTCTTTTGCTTCATATTTTTACCCCGGGGCCTGCTTTCCTTTCCTCTTGGATGCTCCAGGATAACATTTCCCTATGTATTTTCTTATCTCACAGCACATTCTGTGATCTTAAAAAACTACCCAGGGCAAGGAAAGTGCTCTCCATCTCTTTGTAAAATTATCCCGGGACCTTTTGGAACTAGCTGGAAACTTCCCTGGGGCAATTTTGATTCATTGACTTGACTCTTTGGAGGTTTCCCTGAGATAAATTTTATCCTTTCATGATCCTTTCATGATCCTTTCCTGAGATTTATCCTGGACGACCCTTGGATGTCACCCTCTACTCCCGGGATAGCTTTTTCTTCTATTTTCACTATCTTTGTTATCCCGGGTGATTAATTTCGGACCCTTAGGATGCTATGGGGAAATTTATTGTGAACTTCCTCTTTGATTTTTTTTAATCCTGGAGCAGACTCATCAAATTTTTGCCTCCGAGGTAAAATTTCTTCATCGATTCAATTGATTTTATTATCCGCGAGCATGAACAACCAGAGCCACTTTACTTAAGGCCCAAAATATGCACGTGGAAAAACCTGAGGGTCTAAGACCATTGTGCGGGGCCATTCCTAGGGACCTAATGAATTCTTAGACATAATGAAAGATTATAACTACACCAAAGGGTTTCAAGGGTAACTGGCCCGACATAAGACACTAACACTTATCAGCTTAATTGGGCAATCTTATACATTTATGAATGTATATTATTATATAAATGTATGTAATCTTTTGTTTCTTGTTCTTTTGTTCTCGTTTTTTCATTTTTTCATTTATAATCATATATATATATATTAATATAAATATAAATGTTTATTTTTAAATAAGGGAAAATAGGTTTTAAGGGGACTATAAACCCCATACAACAAGTTTTGAAGGGACCCAAAACCCAAAATATTTTACCAGGATCTAGAACCCAACAAAGTAGGTTGTACAAAGATATTAACAATGGAAACCACAGCCAAAAACTAGCACAACTGACTCTACAACTTTTAACAAAAGAAAAATGAAGATGTGAAAAAGAATAGACATGGAAAACCAATAGGCCTACCACATAAAGAAAGGGTAGAAACCCCAAAGAGACAAGCTGCCTGAGGAACTACAGGCAACCCAAAACAAATAGAGCACAACGGCCCACAAGGGTTAAGACAACCCCCTCACTTAGGATTTCCCTTTGGGACCCTTCATGTGGAATCGAAGGGTCATGTCAAAGGAAGGCAAAGACCTCTTAGTCTATTTAACTTTAAACATTATCCAACCATCCTCAACTTTAGCAGCCTCATCATGCCACTCCAACAAATTTAACGTAGGAAAATCAACAGCTTCAGGATCACTCCAATGAGATATTGTAGGTGATTGAAGGTTTTGTCATTGATGGCAACCTTACAATCCTATGACACTGGTACTAGCAAGATTAGACTCTACACTGACACTCAGGTCACTAGCACCGGCAGTGAAAGGTAGCATACTGGCATAGAGGCCGACAAGATTTTCGTTGTAATATATTTTGTTTATTATTTGAAAAATCATTGTAAGCCGACTTCGCAAATTGTAAAATGACTCTTATATAAGAGAGATTATTGTAGAACATTTGTAAATAAGAAAGAGGAATGTAATTAGGTGAAATAAGGTAGACCTATTATGCGAATTATAGGTTAAGGGTTTATGTTAGAAGTAGAGCAAAAACTGGTATTGGATCTGGCATTATAGATGCTATTTTGAAGCAGTACAAGACATTGGATTTATATAATCCATTTTGTAAGTCAGTGAGACTTCCTATTTTGTATTTGAGCGGTGAGCTCTAGGCAGTTGGCCTTCTTGCATGTGTAGGCCCCTCTTGTAGTAGTAATATTTTCTTATTGGCCAGTAAGTGAATATTGTGGGTCACAAATCCCACCAAGGTTTTTCCCACACCGGGTTTCCTTGTTAAATCCTTGTGTTATGGTGTGTTTTTCATGTGGTTGTTTTTATCTTTGTTTATTGCATTACTTTCTGCTTACCAGTACACAGTATTAATATGCTCTACATGTTTTAAGTTAAGAAAATCTATTAGCCGTTTAGATACTAATTCACCCCCCCTCTCAATATCTGTGGGAATCCTAACAATTGGTATCAGAGCTTGGTCCTCTATTTTTAGAAGCCTAATATTTTGGGGAAGATCTTGACACCGGTAGAGATGGAAAATTTGATGAAGCAACTTGAAGGAGCTCTCTCAATCTATGATGCAGAAAAATTGAAAAATATCAAACTTGAAGATGATCTAAAGGCTGCTCAGGATATTATTCAAGCACTTCAAGAAAATATTACTATTTCAAGAAACAAAAGAAGAGAACTTTGTGAAAAGATACAAAATGAGAATGATGAAAAAGAAACTCTTAATGATATGATAAACAAGCTAAAACAAGGGAACATAACAACAAAGAATGAGATGCAGGATATGACTATGATATTTTGTAAAGAAATTGAAGATAGAAAGAAGAATGAAGAAGATTTGACTAGAAGACTAAGTGATGCTACAAATGAAAACATAAGACTCAGTTATGAAAATGATTTGTTGAAGACAGATCTGATGCACACTCAGAATGACTCCAATGAACTGATGAGATAGAAAGAAGTCTTAGAAATAGAACTAGATACTGCAAATCAACATAAAGAGAAATTCAAGAAAAGCTCAGAAGAACTTGGTAACTTGCTGAAGAATAAAAAACCTAAAGGTGACACTTGTGGAATTGGCTTTGAAGTTGGTGAAAGCTCCGGTACTGCAAACACACAAGATCATAGCAAACTGGTAAGACAACCTACCGCTTATAAATTTAACAGAAAATGCTTTAACTATAACAAGTATGGTCATAGAGAAAATCAATGTAGATCTAGAAATCATCAGAATATCAACACCCCCACCGGTCAATGTTCAAAATTTAACAAAGTTGGTCATAACTCTGAGAATTGCAGAATGAATGTGAGATGTTATGTTTGTGGAAGATTTGGACACTTATCTAATCAATGCAGAACACAAAATGACATAGGTTATGGGAAATCTATTCAGAAGAATAATGTGACTTGCTATGCATGTAACAAAATTGGGCATATTACTAAATTTTGTAGAAGTAAAGGATCACCGGCAAACAACAAAGGTCCTAGTTTGAAAGGAAAAGAAAAGGTTGAAGAAGTTAAGCAAGAATTTTTAAAACAATGGATCAGGAAATCAGAACTGAATGTGGATAGGATTACTACTCCATCGGTAGAACCAAGCAACAATCCATCGACAGAACAGAGTAGCACTCCACTGGCAGGAGTCTCTTCACCAAATTGAAGAAATTTCCTTGAGGGTTTGGCAATCAATGAGACATATGCTATCATTCCCTCGGTTGATGGTGAGAAGTTGAAATTACTTCTATATTGGCAGACAAAGTTAAGTGACTACTTAACCGACAAGCATTAAATGTGGTAGTTGGCAAATTGACATTATAAATTAATGTTTTTGGCTCCATTTCACTTCACCGAACATTCAAACATTCGAAGAGTGTGAAATCTCCAGAGCTAAGGTATTTTGAGCAAAGAGGCAAGGCACTTCAGCAATCAATCCTTCCTAAGACAGAAAAAGGTATTTATAATCATGGCATCCTCCTCTGCACCTAAATTCATAGCAAATCCTATTGTAGTCAAGGTAATCAAACGCCTTAGGCCCATATGTTATCTTAGAGAATGTTTTTACCAAGGAGAAGCTTGTAGATATCTTTACCAAACCTCTACCTAAGACCACTTTTGAGTATCTTAGAAATCAATTGGGGGTTATCCCTCTTCACGAAGTTAGTTGAGAATGATGCTGATTGCATCAGTCCCTGAATCACTTGTAGAATATTTTACATGGATTGATGAAGAAGTGGATGTATTCCATAGGGGGAGCATCAAGTTGCAGTATGTTGTTGATGCATAGTGAAAATTTGTAATTACATGTTTTAATTTAAATTTTGCATTGTTGTTAAAGGGGGAGAAGAATTATGTGATTGGCAAAGGGGAACCAGTGGTAGGATGAAGAAAGATAGAGCCGGGTGAATACTTGGTAATGTAAACCAGGATTCCTATTCACCAATCATAGCAGCAATCAGAGGCGTTGATATTTATATTGCCATCAATGCCAAAGGGGGAGATTGTTGGCATTTGTATGAAGATTGCATTAATGATATGTTATGTTGTCATTGATGTCAATTGAACTGGTAATGGTATTTATGATATTACTGATATTGTTGTTGTTATTGATATTGTCTTGTAACCAGTCGGAAGAGCTTTGAGGAAGATGTTGTAAACTGGTATATAAGTTTGTGAGTTGAATTGGTAAACTGATGTATAAGGTTAAACCATTTCTATGCAATGTAACCGATAAACCCTACTAGTTGTTTTTATTAAACCCTAATTGATCAAGTTGGTTTAAGATCTAATGATGAGCAGTAATGATGACAACACGTGTGATCATTATATGAGGATAAGTTTAGATTTTTTGGCATATTTTTTTGATTGTCTAGGGAGTGAGCAAAGTGGATTGCATCTAATGCATAGCGTGTGATGAGTTACAAAGTCCGATGAAGCGGTGATCATGGAGCGGTTGGAATTTTCTTAAAGAATGTGTATAGATTGCTATGTAAATCTAATGGTCACACTTGAACTGATTTGTTTGTAATCTCTATGAGAGAATTATGTTTTTTTTGACTTACCGACCTAATTGATTTGTATTTAAGGTCGATGAAGTTGTTTTGTTTAGTGTTGGCAAAGTGTTGGCTGAAATCAGTTGAGTGTGTGGTTTCCTAACCGGAGAATGGATCTGCAGTTTGAGTAAAAGCATATTGAAGCTTGAAAGTATCTGATCAAGCAAATGCAGTGCTATTCAGACAGATCAAGAAAACCTGTTGTTTTCTAACAATTACAACATAACTGAAATCCCCTAACTGGGTAAGAACTAACAAGCTTGGTTACTTCTTAAATCCTCTAACAAGGTGGTCCATTAGCTTGGATTCTCAAATCCTCTACCAAGGTTACTCCTAACAAGGTATTTTCTTTTCATCTAGGCATTTTGTAAATCCCTTAATCGGGTGATTCCTAACAAGATCAGTTCTTAACAAGACTTATTGTAAAAGCTTTAACATGCTTGGCTCCTAACAGGACATGTTAAAGCTATCTTTTGAGTCTCATCTCACCGTGGTTTTCACCTATTTGGGTTTTCCATGTATAAACATTTATGTCATGTGGTGAATGTTTTTGTGGTTATGATCTTATTTCTTGATTTGATTGACTACTTAACTATTCTGATAAGGCATGATAACTGGAAGCATTGAGAAATGAAATATGTTGATATATGATTAAGTATTTTGATGTTTACAAGATTGAAGTTGTTTACTATTAAGTTGTTATAATAGTTAACCAGTTGATGTTGAGTATTCTTATGAGTATTGATCTTGATAGTGAAAGTTTACTTTGTGTGATTGAGTTTGAGATTGGGAAGTTTGTATCAATTTTTCAGTTTACTGATTCACCCCCCCTCTCAGTAATCTACCAGATACTTATTCTTTCATCATACCATCAACATCAAATCATCATAGTCATGTGAAGGGAAATTAATTCTCATGATGAGTGATGTGATATCCTTCGTTACACACTTTCTAATAGTAAAACATCATAATCATAGATATAACATAATCAAATGACACGACTGTCATCCGTATCCAATGAGATTATCAGAATTAGGGTTAGCACCAAATATAACACCATAAGTAATAAACATAGATCATATCACCTAGGAAATGCATAGTCAGACAGATAGTAAACCTTAACATCATCAAGTAGCCTTAAATATAAATCATCATAAATATCATAATGTATCCACTGATATGAATAAGTATATCAAAATATGAAAGAGAAAAACATGAAAACAATAAGTATCAAGACATGAAAAAAGTCCACCAGTATGTATAATAACAATCATAGAGTGTGAATTAGGGAGGGGCACTACATCCTCCCCCCTAAGACTTTGGTTACTCTTGGAAGTCACAAGGCTAAGATGAAAACATGCACACATTAGTCTTGAAACTTTATTCGATTGATACCAATGTAGACCTTTGCTTTAGGATAAATAAAACAAACACAACTAATCTAGTCATTATAGGATCCATCAACAAGTAAAAACATCTAAGTCCAATCATTTTCTTAACTCAAAGTAATGTAGTAACAACAAGAGTTCTCCTTTATATTATTCAATTATTCAAATTATTGCACTACATAAGAGATAAAACAAGATATATCATATAATATCCAAAATTCATAGTCCATGCTCATAAATAAGGAAACAAGATTCATGACATATAAACATCTCAACATCCACACCAAAAGTGCTAAGCATGAAGCACAACATAGTCTCAACTAAAGAGAACGGGAGGACCTCAAAACATGTTACAAACACTTGATGCACTTCCTCACTCAGTAAATTATTTATAGCCATCCTTATTCAATAGTTATACATGAAGCATACATAGGAATTCATTGATGACAGGGAATCTGTAGTTCATTAACATTTAACCATGACATATTATACAAACTTCTTTAAACCAAACCTACTTCTCTCTAACATTTCATATAAGTTTTGATTGTAATACCCAATTGGTCACCTAAACCATGGGCCCCTAATCTCGACAACATCACCAAGGTCCTAACCAAAGGAAATTAAATCAATCTTGAGCACATTATTAATTCTTCAATCATCAAATGTTACATGGCAAATCAATTACTCAATATTAATTATATATTTATTTATTTAATTAAATCATTCCAAGAAATTCATTTGATCAATTATCCTATTTAATTTATTAAATATCCTAGCATATTTAATTAATTAATAAATTTACCATTTAATCATAAAAAAAGAATTAATTTATTACAAAAGAGGAATTAATCACAAAGCAAGAGTTAAATTGAAAATAAAATAAAAGAATTGAATTGAAAGAGAAATCAAACTTGAGATATTATTTCTTTCTTCTAAATTGAGAACTTGAAATCAGAAAAGCAATTAAAAGGAATTTAATCATTCTCTAAAATTAGAACTCAAAGCTTTTGAGAAAAAGAAGTTCAGTTGCATTGGAAAGACTCTTTTCTTGAATAAATCAAAGAATTGCATAGAATCACTTATTTTTATCTCAAGTGCATGAAATTAATTGAATTATATCTCTAATGAAAACTCAAACTTACAATTTGAATGCATTTCAATTAAACTATAATTGGAATCTATCTCAAGGCTAATGGAATCTGATTTCTCAATTATTTCAATTATCCTAAATTGTGCTTTTTCTTGGTCTCTCTTGTGATTATCTATAAATTCAACCTTCATTCTCATTCAAAGCACCCTGGAGATTTATTATTATACACTTTTCACTCTGGAGTCATTGAATATATTGTGTTTGCTTTTTGAGATTATTGCATCTTAGTTTAGCTTTTTGCATATTTAGTTTACTCCATATTGCTTGAATCCATATTACTTGAATCTTTCATCCATCTTACATCCATTTAGCTTAATATTATGCTCATATAGATTAAATCCTTCATCTTGGTGTAGTCTAGTCATTGGTATTGCTTATACAAATCTGAGAGCAATCTTATACTCGCATCTTTTAGAAGACAATTGGTAAATTTGTTATGGTTTTATTATTCATTATTATATCTATCTAACCATACATGTAATGACTTAATTGAAGTGTTGTGTCTTGCAGCTTATAGACTTATTCCACTTTTTCACACACACATCTCTGGTGCCCACCATGGGGCAGAAGACTACATTTTTCAGCCTCGGAGACTAACTTTTGTTTATTTTTCAGATTTTTTTTTTTTTCGGATTTTCGTTCGTACAGTTTCTGGGAGTTGTCATACTAGTTTTCCCACAGTGTCAGACAACAAACAATAATTATCATACGATCCTATACAAATTATCATACGAGTCGGTGAGAATTGTCGTACGGATTTGTATTTCTGGGTTAAAAAGAAGATTTCTTTTGTCAAGTTTTCTCATTCAATTTTTATCATACTGACGCTGACCCTAGCTTGTTCTTCATCTATCTGAGAAATTTTCACAGCCTAATCAATTTTTTGTAGAATGCTTGTTGAAGACTATGCTTGTAGCACAAAGACAATATGACTATTGATTCGTTGTCTTTGTAGGTTGCCTAAGGAGATTCGAGTAAACATTGTGTTTTCATTAAATTCAATTTTTTTGGGCACCTAACTTGCTATATAGTTAAAGAACAAATCTGTCTTTCGTGTTTTAAGAAAATTCTGAGAGGTAGGAGAGTATGCTCTTGTCTGTATAGGAAATCCAAAATCCAGACCCTTGAGGCTTTTTCCTAAGTTTGAGATTTGTATATCTTTAGTAGGCCTACCCTCTCGAGGAGCTAATAACTCTATAACCATTACGACCAGTGAGAGGGGAACGACCCAAGTGGGAATGGATAAATGCCAAGTACTCCAGCCCACTATAAAACAAACATGATTTGATAAAAATCAAGTCAACGAAAGAACTCGGGATTAGCTCTCCTCTGTACCTTTGGGTATATTAAACCTTGGTTTTCAAGGCTGGGAGACCTCTTAATTGAGTTTATACCTCGACGCACCGAACGGATCCCTTACTAGTTCCAATTAAAATTAGAAGCTACCCAATTCAACTCTGAAAGGGGGGATAACCTTTGTGCAATAGAGATAGTAACTCTCCCAAGATACTTGTCATTTCATGCCCCCATTAGCATTTGGAGTTGGCTAATACGGTGTTAAAAATCCATTGCTTGAGACTTAACAATTATATTCTGATTAGCTATTGGGTGTGTACCTGAGTCTACAAGAAAAGGTTTTCTTTTCTCACCAATTTTCATAGGGTTTGCATGCTGTGATTGGAGTTATTATTCATATTACATGTTTTCTGTGTTTTCATCCCTCAAACTAAAACTAGAATACCAAAACTGGAGAAAAAAAGAAACAAACTCAGTGATCAAAACTCTATCCGTGTCAAAACTAGTCTATCCTAGTTGAACTATGTTTGTGTCAATAACTAGTCTATCCTAGTCGAAACACTGTCCATGTCAAAAACTAGTCTATCCTAGTCGAAACTTAGTCCACCTCAAAATTGGTCATCGTCAGTCAATGAAAACTCAGCCCATCTCAAAACTGGTCATACTTAGTTATTCAAAACTTAGAATTTTGCCTCTGTCCAGTAAACAACCATACGAGTCTTCTAATTTATCGTGCCGCTTCATATCTGTGCTGTACAAAATTCCATCAATCCTAATAGTCTATTGTTTGAGCCTGCATTCTATGTCATACGAGGCCTGATTATATGTCATCTTGTTTAGGGCGCTGTCGTTTGAGCCTACATCCTATGTCGTATGATAAACCATTGCATTGATCAGTTTGTTGTTTCAGACAACCCATCTATTGTACGGTCTTAGGAAACAACTCGTATGAAACACTATTGTCATCATCCTGAAGCTATTAAATTGTCATCTAGTCTTGTAAAACCTATCGTACGAATCTCTGATTTTGTCAGTCCAGAACAGTCAAACTTGCCTAAAATAGTCTATAACAAGCATAAAACTGGTTATCATCATTCTGAGCATAAAAAGATCAAAATAGTGCACTTCTTCTGTGGTGTTGCACGATTTTGTCAATCATCTTTCAGCTAGTTCAATCAAACATTTATCAAATTTAAGTCACTTAGATAACGTCTTATACATGATAGATCATTCCTGAAACCAGACTGAGTCTTAGTCACTTCTCTCAAATCAAACTAGGTAACTTAGATCATGTCTTACACAGGATAGATCTTTCTTAAAACCAAACTAAATCTTAGTTGCTTCTCTCAATCAGTATGTTAAATGAACAAGTAGCTCCAAATTTGATCTTGACTTCTACATCACAAAAAGCTCTAGGTCACATCAGTCAATAAAAATGGCTACTCAAACCAGAAGCTCTTCTAAAAATTTTGAAAAAAGTAAAAAACCCATGGATACCTTTGCCTAACAAATTCAAGACCTCAAGAGAGAAATATATGACATTCAAGCTCAACGAAAGATTCAATGACCCCTCTTGAGATAAAATTTCATGATATCAAGAACACTAGACTTCAAGAAATGCTAAAACAATTATATAAGTTGCAACAGAAAGTAGTTGGAAATCCAAATCCAAATCTCATACAAGATCACAAGACACCTTCAATAAGACAAAAAGACCTCTATTCCCTATATCACCCAAAGAAAAAGAAGGAACTAGTTCTAAGCATGATCAAAATCATGAACTTATGTCTAGCAAGGCCCCATATGTGGCCTCCATCTCTTCCATGATGCCTCCGTCTCCTAAGGCTTCTCAACAACAATCCATACCATATCCCTCAAAGGATGAACCTAATGATGAAACTTCTCACGTTGATCCTCCAGGGCTATCTCAAGGGCCATCCCATCTAATGGTTGAAAAAGATCTTACCTCCCTAGAATCCCATTAGGATCCAAATATACCTTCCATCCATCTAGAAGGACACAAAGGCTCACTAAGAAAAAGAAAGCAAAATCAAAATCTATATGGGTTCCTAAGGCATTGGTAGAAGCAATGCGTTCCAAGAAACTACAAAAGAATGGAAAATCAAAAACCATGTGGATCCCTAAGTGTATCCTTGAAGCACAACTATCTAAAGAAAAATCCAAATCCACAACCAAGATTGTTGTTCCTCCATTCAAACCTTCCAAATCCATTTCTCCATCACCTATTTTATCTATTTTGGATCCTCATGTCCCAAAATCCCTAGTTGTTCCTCCATCCAAATCTCACAATTTGAGATCCACTCTTCCTCCATCAATCCACCATCCCTCAAGATGTGTGCCAATGGTGATCCCGCAAATATTTCCATTTGCTCATGCACCAAACTTTCAATATTCTATCCATTATCCAATACCTCTTTTTCATCCTTCCATACCCCTTATCCAATCCTTTGCATAAGAATTTACCCTAGTTTCATCACAAAATCCAAAAAACTAAGGAAATCAACATTGGAGATGCTAGGCATGTACACTTAGCTGAGTCCTTCTTGGAAAGACATCTTTATGCTGGACCAATGAACTACCAACACAAAAATCCCTAACCCTATGAACAACATGCACCTTCAACGATACTATATCTAAGGGTTGGATTAGTTCAGGTTTTGCTTTTTGCATTGCATATCATTTTATTCAAAGCACTACATCACATCTAGTTTCTTTTTCAAATGCATCTCATTCATAAAGTTTTTGCATTTGCATATAGCAACATCAATAAAATAAGGCAACTATCCAAGTTTATCATTTGTTTGCATTCAAGACAAACAAGGGTCATCTCCTTTCTTAGATATTCAGACATGAAGTCCTTGAGGTCATAAGGTCATTCATTTTAACATTACCTTGTGACGACGCTTTACTTATGGTTGGGTAGTGATTTCACTATTTGAGACTTGTTAACCCAAAATCTATCAATTTATATATCTCAAACACATTAAAAAATCTCTAATTCATTCTAGACACCTACTTGATCATATGATTGGTGAAAAATCTAAAATTCTACTTCAGCCTCGCTATAATTGTCACACCCAAGTAGGTTTCATTACTTACAAGTCAAGGTAAGAAAAAAAAAAAGTGCTATGCCAAATATTCATCTCAAGGCAAAAGAGCAATGATATATAACTGAAATATCACACATACGAGTGTGAAAAAAATCATGACTATGGGAACATGCGAGTAACTCCATCAGGGCTATGAACGCCTACTAGAAATGGAGCAATATTTGAGAAATTATAGTCTATAACCTCATTGGAGCTCTGAAAGCTTGCTGGCAACGAAGCTCTATTCAGGATGCTTTTCATGTAGCTATTCATATAGGATGCTAAGGATCCTTTGTAGCTATTCATATAGGATGCTAAGGATCCTTTGTGAACACAAGAGAAGGAATTAACCCATTTGCACTCACATGGACAAAAGAAGATCAAAGTTTCAAGAATCTATGGTGATGTTTTTCCCCATCTCCATTTGTAAATCCTAGTCACTAATTGTGTTAATTTGGATATTCCAAGGGACCTTAAGGATTGATTGACCATTTATCTATGAAATGTTTTGTACCTCCAATTCAATTGGTGTATTATAAAGTGCTAAACAAACATGGTCATCCTTGTTCAAATAGGAAATGCATCTTCATCATGCATATTGCATTAACATAGGTCATATCGAAAATCATTATCTCCACATGCATTCTGCAGATCATCATGTCATATAGGTTTGCATATTGGGGGCATAGCTGAGAAAATCTTAAAATAAAGTCATAAAAATATTCTAAACAAACTCCTAAAAATCATAAAATGTCCTGAACAAAATCCTAAAAATAAAAAAAACTCACTAAATCAAAAACTAAAAAATCAAAACAAGAAAGCATAGACTATCTTTCAAACCAAATCAATCACAAACAAACTCGCAAAGTCTGCAATCAAACTTATCACATGTCTTGTTAATCAATCTATGAAACTCTATCAAACATCAACATGTCTTATACAAGGAAGGGTACACTCAAAACCAGACAGATCGGTCTTATACGAGGTACTTACTCTTTGAAACTAGACATTCCTATCAATGATCATCAAATCAAAACAATGACATCGATTAGTATGGCTGCTGGATTTTATCCAGGTTCATCTTATCCGCTGTACTGAAGTGCTGCATCTTTTCTTTCGCTTATACATATATTTTAGTCACTTTTGTGACATCTTGGTTCTTTTAGAACCCTCATGGCTTGAAACTGATCAATGTCCTAGTCTTAGGGTAATTGACTGAACAATTTACAGGTCCTAATTAGTGTCAACCAAGTCAACTTTATGTTAGTGAAACCTGGTCGTCCACTCCGAGTCAGTCACCTGTCTCCTGACTACTAAATATTTTTATCAATGCGTACACAAGCAAAACAACGTTACTGAAAACAATCACTAAACAGTTTGAGCTATGCATAAAATTCTCTTTGTGTGCTGTCTTTTATATTGGTTTTTGATTATTATCCCTCTGAGTAACTTGAGGAAGTCTATCTTGACTAAGAGGAGCAAGGATTGGGGGCATAATATTTTCTTTGTTTTCTGCTTGTAGGAATGATTCTGATGATCTGGAAACATCTAATCAGCTGGGTGTCTATGATAAGAGCCTTCACATCAAGGTGAAATCGCCACACATACCTCGACTCTACTTATTTGTATGCTACAAGGAGGTTCACATCATTTCTTTGTCTGTTTTCAAGGAATTTCTTTATCATGCAATCTAGGTCCTTGCAAAATCTGTCCAAGGATATGAACGAAAAAGGGTCATTGCAGACAAGATAATTAATATTGCACATGAAAAGAAAGGAATTCTAATCTGCCTGCTATGTTTGTTAATGCTCAGTGATGAAACCTAAGCATTTCAAATCCAATGACTAGGTTTAGGTTGCATCTCATTTTGCATTTAATTCTACATTTTGTTAATTTAGAGTGATTTCGGTATGGTAACAATGATCTCTTTATCTTCTGAATGAGAGTTGGAAGCATCATCATTTCTTAGCTAAGTGGTCTCTTTTTCATCATTTCTTTGATCGAGTACTTGTGTATTGACATGTTAGCTGCATACATAAGCAATTTATATAGATTCATACATTCATTTACATTCATATTATTGCATAGAAAAATAAAAATTTGCACTACTAATTACTCATTTGCATCATTTATTTGCATATGAAAAGAAACAAAAATAAACATCCATATTCATTTGCATTACATCCATTCTGAAAAGATATGCATACATATAGAATAAAGCATATAGAAAAAACTCATCAATCAATCGACACAAGTACAATGGCGTCAAATCAAGATCTCATATATATAACGATAAAGTCTTAGGGTACAAAATGATGTCAACTGACATATACAAACTCCCATCGGAGCAAGAATCGTAAGGGCTACAAAAAATGGGTGTGTCTACAAAAAATCTAAGAGCTACACAAAAAGATCTAGCTCTTTGCCTCTCCCTCATTGCCTGCTGGTGGAGGAGGTGGATCCTACTGACCAAGGTCCTGATGAGGTGCCTAAGCTCACTCAGATCAAGCCATATACTGCGAGTAGGGTACAACCTACTGCACTACTGGAACTGCTACACTATATGCTGTAATATAGTAGGCTGCCTGACTCATCTGATGGAGTACCTCTTGCCACAAAGTAGCTTGCCCTGCCCTCATCTCTGCTATCTATCAGTCTCACTCCGCCAGCTGAGTTTGTGCTACTATCAACTATGACTACAGACCCACCAAACGTGCTCTCATTGACCATGCTACATCAGCTGCTCCCTTCTCCCTCGCAGGCTCTCCACCTCCATCGCCGCCTCTGACTCCACCCTGCTCATCTCTCCTCTATCTCACCTATCTAGGAGATACTCTCTCCTCCTCTCCTCCACCATCCATCACCCTAGCTCCACTCAGTCTCATGCCAACAACCCCTAGGGATCCACCTTCTCCTCTCTGTTGTTGCCTACCACCAGCTGGCACCCTGCTGCTGCTAGTGCCAGGATCACCACCTATCCACCTCAGAGCCTTGGCCCTTTGTCCCTTCCTATGTCCTTGCATGGGGGTATCATCCTAAACCTCCTCTATATGAGGTGCCTACTCTATTGGATCAGTAAATCTCAAGAAAGGGTGTTGCTGGAACCAATCCCTATACTGGGGCAACACCCCCGCATCTGCAATATCCTCTAAATAATCCCATCTCAACTGTTGTAACCCAGTCAACTCCTACATAGCTAGGGTGTATGATAGCCTTAGTTCCCATCCCTTCCTCTCCTCATCTGCATAATGCACGTATGCAGTAAACTCCTGCGAGATCCCCTGAGGTCTACCATACTACCTCATTACTTGAGTAACAACAAACCGCTCGACCACTATCACTGATCTATGTATGAGAGGCCGGGTCATGAATAGGTACCTACAAACAACTCTCCAATCATCCCAAGTCTCCAAACCCCTGTACGGTCTCCATATCATGACTATAAAGTTGTCCAGCTGTCATTTCCAATAATCTATCTTGCCTAGATGGGGCTACGTAATGTATCCAGAATGTCTGTAAACAATGGGCTGTTGTGGATCCCTGACGTCATCCATAATTGGTCTACAAACTAGGAGGTGCTCCCAAGCCTATATCTATAATATCAAAACATGTGCAACCATTCTCTTCCCCTCTTAGTAGACAATCTCATGCATCTCATGATACATGTGTGCTAGAATACAAGAACCCCATCCTAATCTTTGAGGGTGCTCCACAAGCCTCTCTAGCATCCTGCCCCAGCCACATAATAAACCCAATTTTCCCCTATCTAGCATAAGGAAACAACCGATGAACCCTACTAGGATGCATGCCAGTGGAAACTAATCACTGTACTTGGCCATCATGTCATCCCAACTGATAGCCCGTGTTAGAATGTGTGCATCGTGGAATACCTGGCTTAGAGCTAATAGGCCAGGACGCTGTGCTGAATCATAATCCACCCTATCCCCAACAAATGGAATCCAGAGAATCCTATATACATCCTCAGGAGTGATAGTCATCTCCCCAACTAGCAAATGAAATGTGTTATGCTCAAAATGGAATCTCTCTACAAGTGCAGTTTGCATCCCGTGATTCACACATATATCTGGCACCTATAAAAGGTGAGTCAATCCACACAAATCAATATGTGCTTTGTCTATATTAGATAACTCACAAACTAATGTCATGGTCGGTGGATAGACACATCTAAAAAGAATGTAAGGTACTCAAACCTACAAAAATCAAACAATAGATCATCAGAAAACATTTCAAATCATGTTATAAGAGAAGTAAAACATCACAAAAATCCAACAAAATCAATTGAAAAATCAAAATTTCAAGTTTGCACCCTAAAAAATGCTCACTTTTTCTTAAACAACATAACACAATAGAGGCAGTAACTCATACGAGTTAGGATTAGGCATACGATGACAAAACAGTTTGATATGACACAAGACAAGCCCTAGGACGACAAAATGGTTTGTTAAACATACTCTCGTATGATACAAGGGTATATCTGGGATGACAAAACTAGTCAATTTAAATGACACAAAAATTTTTAGTAGTTTTTTGTATGAGACAGGATTCCATCTCACACAACAAATCGACAAAGTTCGACTTTTACATGGCTAAAAATTCAAAAAAATCAACAAAAAAATTCAAAAATGAAATGATTAAAATGCTTAAGATCGATCACTTTCTGCTGCCTCATAGTTCCGAGTTCGATTATGTCATCTCTGGTGCTTGAATCGATGCTCCTGGGTGGGAACCACCATTTTTCTTCACATAAATCTTTTTGAATTTTCAAACTTGGAGGGTTAAAATGAATTGAAAATGACACTTTTACCTCTTATATAGCCAAAACCCTAATTTTCAACTTGCTCCGATGGACATGAAAATTGTACCCTTAGCTAATTTGCTCGTCTTGATTCCATTTTTGGGATCGAAATCCAAATTCGAGATCATTTTGCTAGTCAATTTCACAAAATTTGGACCACTTAGTAGTTTTCATCAAAAGCTCATTCTTTCTTCAAATTGAGCTCATTTTCTAATGAATCAACGTTGAATCTCAATTTTATTCTACAAATCAACTTTGCACTCAATTTATCATCAATCATCGCTAAATCTTCAAATATTCCTCTGAATCATTTTTACTCAACTCATTATCATCACCAACAATTGCCTATAATCATCATGTACCCTCGCTATCTTTCGATTTCGCTCCCGAGGGGGCATATTCATGACCTTATGACCTCACATCTTCAAAGTCAAGAAAATTTTTAAATCTTCATCAAAGGTCGAGCAAAAATATTTTCAACTAAAGAAAATCAAATTCTTATTGCTAAGGGGTATCTCAGCTTCATCACTTCATATCAAGTTGAGATCTCTCATTCATCGGAATCAAATCAATCGCCAGGGGCATATTAGTTTCATCGCTTCATATCAAGTTGATATTTGTCTTCATTTGAATCAATCTCTTAATGTCAATCAGTTTCATCACTTTTCATCAAGCCGATTATTCATTTAAACTCAATCAAAAGTTTAAAGAGTATCTTTGATCACACGCTCAATCTAAGCAGGTGTTCAGTTTCATCACATCAAATCAAGCTGTATAGTTTATCTTCGCTCATCGTGTCTTGATCCAACAAGTTCAAGATTGATTTTATCTTCATTCACTGTGTCTAGTTCAATGAAGTTCTAGATCAGTAAGATCCACTTCTTGATCAATCAAGTTTAAGTTCGGTATCTTTGCTTTCCATCGGTCCTAGTTCAATCAAGTTCGGGATCGGTATCACTTTAATCAATTCTATTAAGCTGCATCACTTCAAATCAAGCTAAACACCTCGCTCTTCATCTCATTCATGATCAATCAAGTTTAGAACTAGTATCTCCTAGACATCAACTATTCTTTGAACCAACGCATTGCTCACACATTAATTCAAAGAGGGGTAAATGTAATACCCTAAAATTGGTCACCTAAACCATGGGCCCCTAATCTCGACAACATCACTAAGGTCCTAACCAAAGGCAATTAAATCAATCTTGAGCACATTATTAATTCTCCAATCATCAAATGTTACATGGCAAATCAATTACTCAATATTAATTAAATATTTATTTATTTAATTAAATCATTCCAAGAAAATCATTTGATCAATTATACTATTTAATTTATTAAATATCCTAGCATATTTAATTAATTAATAAGTTTGCCATTTAATCATAAAAATGGAATTAATTTATTACAAAAGAGGAATTAATCACAAAGCAAGAGTTAAATTGAAAATAAAATAAAAGAATTGAATTGAAAGAGAAATCAAACTTGAGATATTATTTCTTTCTCCTAAATTGAGAACTTGAAATCAGAAAAGCAATTAAAAGGAATTTAATCATTCTCTAAAATTAGAACTCAAAGCTTTTGAGAAAAAGAAGTTCAGTTGCATTGAAAAGACTCTTTTCTTGAATAAATCAAAGAATTGCATAGAATCACCTATTTTTATCTCAAGTGCATGGAATTAATTGAATTATATCTCTAATGCAAACTCAAACTTACAATCTGAATGCATTTCAATTTAACTATAATTGGAATCTATCTCAAGGTTAACTGAATCTGATTTCTCAATTATTTAATTATCCTAAATTGTGCTTTTTCTTGGTCTCTCTTGTGATTCTCTATAAATTTAGTCTTCATCTCTCATTCAAAACACCCTGGAAATTTATTATTATACACTTTTCACTCTGGAGTCATTGAATATATTGTGCTTGCTTTTTGAGATTATTGCATCTTAGTTTAGCTTTTTGCATATTTAGTTTACTCCATATTGCTTGAATCCATATTGCTTGAATCTTTCATCCATCTAGATTACTATCATGCTCATATAGATTAAATTCTTCATCTTGGTGTAGTCTAGTCACTGATATTGCTTATACAAATCTTAGAGTAACTTTATACTCACATCTTTTAGAAGGCAATTGGTCAATTTGTTATGGTTTTATTATTCATGATTATATCCATCTAACCATACATGTAATGACTTAGTTGAAGTGTTGTGTCCTGCAACTTACAAACTTATTTCACTTTTTCACACACACATTGATGTGGGTGATAAGTGGTGTTGGTGCGGCTTCTCGATGGTTCTCAAGATGTTGTTGGTTATCACATTCATGTTCCTGTTCATCGGTGGTGATAGATTTGGTTTATGGTGACCTATTTTGGGTCCGGTGTTATCTAGGTTATGGACCGGTTTATGTAACATGTTGGAGGATGTTCTTGATGCGTTATCGATGGGATTTAATGATTGGTTTATATTGTTTTTGGCCTAAGCCAACTTGGTTGATCACTAGATTGTGGGTTTATGCTATGAATTTATTGTATTATCTCTTAGGTGGTCAACCTAATTGTTTAGGTCCTGGGTTGGCATAAATATGATGTAAGATATCTTTGTAGATCATGGGCATATGGAATTATGGCTATAGGATTATCTATGTGAAAATATTATTGTAATCATTTGTAGAGGTTTTGGTTGATCATACATGATCGAATTGGGTTTGTGGAAGAGGTTTAAGGTCTCCGATATTGAGCTTAACCAAAACTGTACTCAGGCATAGGAGATGCTATCTATGCAGTTCATTCTTCTTTTTAGATTGTAGTCTGGATCTATTTTGTGTTTAGTGAGGATCCTTTTGTGATGTGCAGTGCACTCTAGGCTTTTAGCCTTCCTGCATGTGCAGGCCCCTCATTTTGTAATCACATACTTACTGTAGAAGTCTTATTTGACTGTGGGTAGGCTTCCCACTGTAGTTTTTCCCTTTACCGGGTTTTCCATGTACAAATCTTGGTGTCATGTATTTTGGATGGATGGTAAATATTCTATAATTTATGTTTATGTTTTATTGCTATATCAGTTATTCCAGTATTTGGTTTATGCATTCCGGTATTGAGTTTATGTGTTCCAGTATTAAATATTTGAATGTTTAAAGTTCTGTAATCTAGTGACAACTGACTCATCCCCCCTGTCAGTTGTCCTTTGGTTATTTGAGCTATCTAACAATTGGTATCAAAGATTGGTCCTCTTTGCAGAAGCTTAACCACTTGAGAAAGATCCTATGGCAACTAACAGTTCAAGTTCATTAAGTACATCTGCAGTTGTTTTTTGAAGAGAAATTCCTAGGCTTGATGGAACAAATTACAGGGTTTGGAAGATTCATATGGAGACTCATCTGAGATGTCTTAGAAAGGAAATTTGGGAGATCATTGAGAAAGGAGTTACACCTTTTAATCCAACATCTGACAATACTCCTCTGACAGGCTTGGATAATGACTTGAGAATGATTGTAGAGCTAGAGAAGCCCTTTTGTGAGCACTTTTTGATTAGCAAATAATGTGACTAACTGATAAATCAACTACAAAGGCTATATGGGACAAATTGGAGACATTAAATGAAGTTGAACCTATTGTTAAAATTGCTAAACTCGATGGTTATTGGGTGAGGTATGAGAATATAAAGATGGAAGAAGATGAAAGGATTACTGATTTTATGGAGAGAGTTAGTGAGATTGTTATGGGAATTCAATGTTGTGGTGGATCTCTGAGCGAAGATAAAATAGTTTCTAAAATACTGAGAGCTTTCCCACCGACTTATAAGATGAAGGCAACTACAATTAATGAGTTGAGAACTATGGCAACCAACTCTGTTTATAGGGATACCTTGGTTTTGAAGTTATCTTTTTTTGAACTTGAGGAATTTGGACCTTTTGGAGCTGTAAAATTTGAACTTGCTTTTCATGCATCTACATCATCTACTGACAAGAGGGATTGGAAAGATTTATATGCGAAGTAACTAGAGGATATGAAGAAAGAAGATGAAGAGTCTGAGCAACTTGAAGCCTTATTTGCTAGAAGATTACCTAAAAGACCGATATGAAGTAAGTACGAAGGAAAATCACCTTTTAAATGCTTTGTATGTAATAAGATAGGTCATTTTGCATCTAGATGTCCTAAAAGGAATTCAAGATTTGAAGAAAGAGCTAGAAGATCTTTTAGGCCTAACCGTGATTATTTGAACAAACATAAGTACATGAGAAACAAAGATAAATTATGTTACTATGTTGATGAGGAAAGTGTGACTGATTCTGATGATGAACTAATACAAGATTCAGCTATTGGATCTGGCACTAGAAAGGAATGGGTATTTTTCGCTATCAAGGAAGATGATCCAATACCTAAGGAGAAGGCCCTTGCTGCTAAAATTGAAGACAAGGATGAATGGGTAATTGATAGTGAATGTTCACATCATATGACTGGAGATAGAAGGAAGTTCTTATCTATGAAAGAATTTGATGGTGGTCTGGTTAGATTTGGAGATGGCAAAGCATGCATGACCAAGGGAAGAGGAACAATATCATTAGATGGTAAGCATAACACTGATAATGTTTATTAAGTTGAGGGTTTAAGGAATAATCTTTTGAGTGTAGGATAGTTGGTGGATAAAGGATTTCAGTTACGGTTCAAGGATGGAAAATGCAAGATTATCAATAGATCTGGATTGGAGATTACAACCGGTACACAAACTAAAGGTAATATCTTTCATTTGAACTCTAGTGAGAATAAATGTTTGATTGCACAAATTGATGAGAGTTGGCTATGGCATAAGAGGCTATGTCATGTGAATTTTGATTGCATTGTGAAGACCGGTTCTACTAAGCCAGTTAGAGATATACCTAAGATTGTAAAGCCCTATAATTTGGTATGTAAGGAATGTCAAATGGGAAAGCAAGTCAAAACTTCTTTTAAGTGTATAGAAGACAAATCTAATGATGTTCTTGATCTTATTCATACTAATTTGTGTCATCCTGCTAGAATCAAAAGTTTTCAGGGTGATAGATATTTCATGCTAATCATTGATGACTATTCAAGAATTATGTGGGTTACTTTTCTAAGGGAGAGTTCTGAAGCATTTGAAAAGTAAAAAATATTTAAAGCTAAAGTTGAGACAAAAACAGGATTGAAGATTAAATGCTTAAGGTCAAATCAAGGTGGAGAATTCAACTCCGGTGAATTTAACAACTATTGTGAGAAGAATGGGATAAGGAGATAGTTGTCTACATCGTAAACACCTCAGTAGAATGGAGTTGTGGAAAGGAAGAACATAACTATCTTAGATGTAGCTAGAACTATGATGATGGAAGCTAATCTACCTCATGTCTATTGGAGAGAAGATATAAGTACGATGATATACACATTCAACAGAGTTCATATCAAAGGAGCTAATGGTAAGACACCTTATGAGTTATGGTTTGCTCATACACTAACAGTTAAGTATTTCAGAATCTTTGGTAGTAAATTCTATATCAAAAGAGATGATTCCATTGGAAAGTTTGATCCTAGATGTGATGAAGGAATATTTCTTGGTTATTCTAATGAAAGCAAAACATATAGATGTTATATCAAAAGATTGCAGAGAATTGTGGAGAGAAAACATGTCAAGGTGTATGAGTAGAACAAAAGTCAAATCAGTACTTATGAGAGAGAACCAATAGTGGAAATGATCATAATTAAATTGGTAGCACCTGGACTAGAACAAAATGTTGAACCAGTTACTTCAACAGTATCAAAAAATTCAATAGTAACTAAAGGTCAGAACAGAGGAACAGAAAATCAAAAGACTCCTAGGTATGTAAGGTTGAATCATTCAGAAGATCAGATCATTGGAGACAAAAACAAATGAGTGATGACAAGAAGGTTGGCAGCTAATGAGGTATATTTAAATTTATCAAGTTGAACTAGCATCAATAATTGAAGCTTGTAAAGATGAATGTTGGATGAAAGCTATGGAAGAAGAATTAGATCAGATAGAAAAGAATAACATGTAGACTTTAGCTCCCCAACCTAAAAATAAGAATGTTATTGGAACTAAATGGGGTTTTAGGAATAAATTGAATGAAGATGGAAAATTTGTGAGGAATAAAGATATA